>NC_137086.1:22329888-22984375 GCF_951640355.1 Cnephaeus nilssonii
CCCCGGAGAAGTGCTGTTTTGTGTCCTGCCCTACCAAATGCTTCAAAGTGTAGAGTCTAGACCAACTACTTATTTCTGTTTTTATGAGTGCCTGTTGTCTGCAGGGCACAAAAAACCCTCTTTGATGGGGTTCCTCAGTCTGAGGTTTAGCAACCTTCTCCTCTAGAAAAGGATTTTTCTACTTACAATTTCAATTTTGATTGGTTTGGGTTTCTTTCTATCTTTCTTGGAAAGCCAAGTGTTCCAATGAAAGAATCAAGTCCCTCCTTTGATGATGCCATCTTATTTTTCATAAACTAGATGATTTTTGCAGATTCTTATTAATTGGAGTTTTCCCCAGCCCTCCTTATTTGGAGAGTCTTTAGATTTCCCCATCAGTGCAGTCATTTTAGTCACCAAGTATGTGTGACTGACTTGGAACATCCAATTTGATTTCATTTCTTAAATTAACATCTTCTTTAGAGCAAGGCTATTTCTAGCCTTCAAATGATTGGCTTACTGGCTGATTTCACTTGGAAGGACACTACCCTCCCGCTCTGCTATGTCCTAATTATTTCAGTGGAGAAATAATTCCCAAGTTTGGAATTCAAGGACCAATAAAATGTCAAAATAACATGGCAGATTGGAATAAGTTGCCAACGTTTTATTTGGTAAAGTATGGATGTTAAAAACCTCCCATCTATATTCATTTCATGAAAGAAGGGCTATCCTTCACACCAAAAAATAATAAATCCACAGTGTCATCATAAAGAACAATTCTTTAAAGAAATTTGGCTTTAAGAAAAATTTGCTATCGTGTCATTTTGTTCAAGTTTTATTGTGAAAATGTCACCAGGGACCAGCTTTGGAGAAGCTGAGAAAAGCTTCCTGGGAGCGATCTGTTTGCATAGCATGACCATCCACAACAGAGAGCTCCTAGGAAGAAACCGACTTTGCCGAGTGGCTCAGGACAATGTCTGTGTGAAGAAGCACAGTGGCCCAGTCACTTCCCTCTGGTCACCTCAGAGGCGTTATTTGAGTTCTTTGGTGAGTTGGTGAGTTGCAGAGTTCCGTGTTACATCTACAACCTGAACAGTGACGCTAAGTGAACTGGATTTCAAAGCTGCCACGTCCTAACCAACCAGGATAGGGCGCTAACATCGACCTGGCTGAAAGGGGATTTCAAAGCTGCATATGCCTTGAGCAGGGACAGTGTCCTATTTCACAAATCCTGCTGTATTATTTAGGGAAGTCTGACTCCTCCCCAGAGGGCAGGCCTGAGGGTCATTCATCTTTGATTTTCTAAACTATTCATGTAGGTTTGTTAGAATTTCTTTTCAAAACATCATCATAATCTTAAAAAATACATGTTAATTTAAACAGCTTTGACAAGGGTATTCTGGAAAAAATGTGGATGATATCATTACCACATAATTATGGATACAGCTGAGTTTCACCAGAAGAGCATTTAATTTAGGTTAATTTAACTCTACATAAGTACTCAGCAAAGAGAGAGATTGGAAAATAACAATTAAAAGAGAGAAGGCAGTTTCACCTGGCCTTCTAATCACTGAGCATATTCCCGAAGCGTGTTTGTGCTGTCACCTGAGACCAGTGGTTCTCAAACTTTAGGGTGCTCACTCACCTCCAGATTTCCTGATTCAGGAGCAGGTCCCAAAACAATCACACGTCTAACAAAATCCCAGGTGATGCTGATGTTGCTGATGAAGGGACCACACTTTAAGAACCATTACCTCAGAGCATCTGAGATCATCATGCTTCTCAGTGTAAACATCTTGCCATGCTGAACGTGTGTAATTCTAGTGTTTATGGTACCTGTTTGTGTAGATCATGGCCCCTAATCAAAAGACAACCCTTCATCTAGTGCTCGACAAAAGAGCTCCTGAACATTATACGGTCCCTGACCTTCCCTGCTATGTCACCAATGAGGAGAGCCTATGGTTTTTGTGCTGAACTGGCCAAAATAAAAGGGGCAAGAGGGACTAAGTGTACAGGCCCAAGGTGGCAGCACGGTCTTGGCCCCAGCAGAGATGGCTATGAGGGAAGCAAAAGCCCAGTGAACACAACAAACTTGTTCTATTTACAAGTAGCAATCAGTATCCATGAAGGAGGAAGAATCCCCCTCGGGATTGGAAAGTCCAACCAAACAGGAAAAAGTGGTCTACTGCTATGGAATAAGCCACTTACTGGGGATACTGTGTGAACAGCAATATTGATTGCATCACTGAGGTGGTCACTTGCTGCCGAGGTACAGAAGAAAGGTGTTTATTCTGCCTGAGGTTGCACATGCTGTTCCCTTCACCTCAACTGAATGAATGAATGAATGAATGAATGAATGGATGGACTTCTCTTTCATATATTATAAAGGCTCTGAATTCTCTGATACCACTAGGCCAAGAAAACTTTGCAGCTGTAATTGTTCTGAAGTTTCTCTTATCCCCCTCTGCCTCTCACTCCCAGAATCTCTACTCTTCTTTTAAAAGTAGGGGGTGAGAAAATATAAGCCAATTTCACTTTTTAATGCACAGGGAGATGGCCAGCTTGCTCTATTTCAAAGAATTGTAGCTCTGGTCAGAGAGCTCTGTAATCATATCCAACCAAAGTTCTTATCTGAAACGGTTGATAAACTGGTTCTAAAAATAATCGCAGATGATAATTTGTACACTGTGAATGTTAATGTTCTGTTATGCAATTTCTCAGTAAAAAAATTATATCTGGGGAGAAAAGGAAACCATAGGAACTACAACAACAAAAAACAACTGATTTAATAAATTTTGGCTTCTCCTTATCGAAGGGAAATTCCATTCTTCTACTTAATCCTCTGCCCCTCCCAATAAACTGTAATCCTGACCCCAGGCGCCCTTCCAGTTACAAACATGTAGAATGACCTGCTGGAAGGAACTGGATTCCAACTCTGTCTTGAGAAGCACCCTGAACTGGTAGTGGTTGTTTATTTCTTGCCTACTTTTGTTTCTAGGTCTCTGAACCCCTTCATGCCCTGCTTACACAGTTGTAAACCCAAACACACACCCCTCTAAAAACATCCCCTTCTTTCCTTGCCCCCATGCATACTCTCAAAGGCATGTATTTTTAAGCACAAAATTCCTTATTTGCTGCTGAGCAAGGAAGAAGACTATCTTGTCAACCCATAAAATAAAAACACAGTCCCTTTAGAGAGCTCACCAGGCACTGTGTGGTTCCAACAGCTTTTACTTCTTGCTTCCACCCACCATCCCATCCTGCCTCTGCCCAGCACAGGGAGGAAGTCGGGAAATACTTGTAGATAAACACATGACAACCGAAAGACATGACCATAAAATTACTTCTAAGCATACACATCTTCTGGTTCTTTGTCAGTGAACTGCTCCTAAGGACAAGATCGGGAAATCAGAGATTTCCCTATTGTACCTTAGACATTCCTGTTTAGTTTACTTTTCCCCAACAAAGGACCAGGGGCTTCTGTTCCACCCACAGGCAATGAGACAGTCTGAACCCAACTTGAGAGAAGTGAGATGGCTAGGAAGATTCCTTTAAAAACTGGGGTTTACCTCTGTTATCGCACCTGTAATAAGAGAGAGGCTAGGACTACCTATCTCAGTCCCCTGCCAGTGCTATGGTTTACAGTTTGGGAGAAACAGACTCTAGGACTGAAGAGGTTACTGGCACCACTGGACTGCAGACCAACACCTGTAGGAAGGATGCTGCAAGGTGCAGCTGATAACTGGCAAATCCAACAATCTGGTTGGACTGGGAATGCCATTTAATGTGAAGTCTGGCCTCAACATGGAGGCAGGAGTTACTAGGAAGTCAATTCTGCCAGATGAGCAGTGGAAGACGGTGAACCTGAGAGTAAGTGTACCTGACCACGGGACCAGCAATGCTCTGTCTCCGATTCTGGATGTGATGAACATTCATTTCTTTGCTCTCGCTATCAATTTTATCTCCTACTAGCTGGTTTTTGTTTTGTTTTTTTCAATGTTGGATTTTTCCTTTCTTAATGGCTTTTCAAGGAGTTTTCACAATGTTTTTCATGTGACCTTCACCCCAATTGTCTGACGGTATTATCCCCTTTTTACAGTTGAGGAACCAAGAGGTTTCAAAACAAAGTGATGAACATAATTTTTGCTTCAGCTCGTGAGGGTTTAATTCCTTTAGGAATTACCCTTCTGCCATAAACAACTAGAAAACTGGACAAAATGTACGAAATTGTTTTTAAACATTAGACATGGGCAGTGCAAGACAGTGATCCCCGACAGAAGGAAACAAACAAGGCAAGCCTTTCAATTGCCCAGACTACTCCCCACAGTAGAGAAAGCTTGTAATCTATGGGGCATCAGGGAGAGATCGGAGAGAGTATCGCTTTGTTAATGGAGCTAAATTTGCACTAACTAAAGGCTCCTTTTTAGATTGGATCCATCTTAACAAAGCTTAAAAACAAGACTTAGAAGAATTCTGATCAGAATATCTGAAGACATAATATTATATGATAGTACTCCTCAAATTAAGTCACAGATTTAACACAATACCTATCAAAATCCTAGCTGGTGATTCTTTTTAATACATATTTTTATTGATTTCAGAGAGGAAAGGAGAGGGAGAGATAGAAACATCAATGATGAAAGAGAATTATTAATCACATGCCTCTTGCACACCCCACACTGGGGATCGAGCCTGCAACCTGGGCATGTGTCCTGACTGGGAATTGAACCGTGACTCCTAGTTCATACGTCAACACTCAACCACTGAGTCACGCTGGCCGGGCTAGTATTTCTTTTTTTGCAGAAATCGACAAGCAGACCCTAAAATCTGTATGAAAGTGTAAAGGACCCAGTTATAACAATCTTGAAAAAGAAGAAAAAAGTTGTAGGACTCACACATCCTGATTTTAAGTTACTACAAAGCAATAATAATTAAGACAGTGTGGTCCTTGCATAAAGAAAGATATACACTGAGTGGCCAGATTAATAAGACCACCTCATCAGTACTTCGTTGGGCCACCTTTTGCCTTCAATACTGCGGCGATTCTTCTTGGCATTGATTCCACAAGTTGTTGAAAGGTGATGCGAGGAATCTGACACCATGCCTGATGAATAGCACTGTCCAGTTCTGTGAGATTTGATGGTTGTGGAACCACCTGCCTGATGGCTCTTTTAATTTCATCCCACAAATGCTCAATTGGATTGAGATCTGGTGATTGTGGGGGCCACCTAAGTAAGGTAAAGTCTCCCTCATGTTCTTGAAACCACTCCTGCACAATACAAGCACCGTGGCATGGCGCATTGTCTTGTTGGAAGAAGCCATCTCTATTGGGATATGCCATCAACATGATAGGATGAACTTGATCAGCAATGATACTTAGATATGTTGTGCTATTCAGACATTGTTCCACATGAATTAAAGGGCCCAAATCATGCCAGGAAAACATGCCCCAAACCATAACACTGCCCCCACCAGCTTGAAGGGTTGTACTCATGCATGTGGGGTACATGCTTTCATGCTGTTTCCGCAAAATTCTCACTCTGCCATCTGCATGATGCAACTGGAAACGTGATTCATCGGATCACATGACTTTTTTCCAATGCTCGACTGTCCAATCCTTGTGTTCCTGTGCGAATTGGAGACGTTTTATCTTGGTAACTGCAGACAGCAAAGGTGTTCGAACAGGCCTTCGGCTTCCATATCCCATTCAATGCAGTGTATGGCTAATTTGCCTACAAACGTCAGGTGGTCATAATAATCTGGCTACTCAGTGTATAGATCAATGAAATAGATTTGAGAGTTTAGAATTAAATCCATGTATTTATATGGTCAATTTACAAAAGTTAACTCAAAATGAACCAAAACCTAAATATTAAGAGATATAATTATAAAACTCTTAGGAAGAAAACATGGGTACAAATTTGTGATCTTGAATTAGGCAATGGTTTCTTAGATATAATATCAAAAGCACGGGCAACAACAGAAAAAATAAACTGGACTACATCAAAATTAAAAACTTTTTTACATCAAAGGACATTATCAAGAAAGTAAAAAGACAACCTACAGAATTGGAGAAAATACTGGCAAATTGTATATCTGATAAGGTATTAATATCCAGAATATATAAGGAACTCTTACAACTCAGGAATAAAAAGACAAATAACCCAATTTAAAAATGGGCAAAGGATCTCAAGTCATTTCTCTAAAGAAGATACACAAATGGCCAAGTAGCATCAGAAAAGATACTCAACATTATAGCCATTAGGGAAATGCAAATCAAAAGCACAGTGAAATACCACTTCACACCCACTAGGATGACTATAATAAAAAAGATGAACAATAATAAGTGAAGTTGATGATGTGGAGAAATTGGAAACCTCATACGTTGCTGATGGGAATGTAAAATGGTGATGTCTGTTTGGAAACAGTTTGGCAAGTCCTCAAAAAGTTAAACTTAGAGATGGCATATGGCCCAGCAATTCTACTCCTAGGTAAATACCCAAGAGAATTGAAAATATATGTCCCCCCAAAAACTTAAGTATGAATCTTCATAGCAGCATTATTCATAACAGCAAAAAGTGGAAATAACCCCAATGTCTATGAACTAATGAATGGATAAACAAAATGTGGGCTATCTATACAATGGAATATTATTTAGCCATAAAAAAGAACTGTTGATTCATTCTACAACATGGATGAACCCTGAAAACATTATGATAAGAGAAAGAATCCAGACACAAAAGACCACATGATGTATGATTCCATTTATATGAAATGTCTAGAATAAGCTTTCAAAAATAACTTGCTTAACTAATTTAATTGACACGGGCAACTAGTTTCAGATGATCTGTGATGAGGGGGGCTGGAATGCGGCAAGACAGGAACACACAGCAAACCTGAAATTACAGATCTGAGACCCCAGTTGCTCATCTGAACAGTATTTTACTCCTGGGGTGGAGATGTGGGTAAGGGGGTTTTGTGACATTGTTCTGTTACAGTTCCAGACATTCAGCCCAACTCACACTATTATGAAGCCCTTAATTTTGGTCATAGAAATGGGAAGTAGACCAGGAGCCAGAAAAACTTATTTCACTAACCAGCTGTGTGACCTTGGGCAAGTCACTTCATTGCTACAGTTTCCACTCTACCTATTGATTAAGTGGTCTCTGAACTCTAAAATTCTAAGGATTGTGGGTCTATGTACTCAGCACCAGGCTTGGAATGAATGAGGGATAAACACCACATGAACCTAACAATCTATCAACACACCCTGTATTATTCTGACATCGGAGAGGCAGCTAGGAACCATCCGCTTATTTTAGGAGCTCACTCTCCCTGGGAAAGACACTTTTGGCAAAAGCAACAGCTCAGATGATAGTCCCAGTGTTTTGGAGAAAAAGACTAATTTATTGACAACAAAGCCCGTTTTTTTTCCTTGAAATTTCATAGCTGCAGGCCCAGAAATACAAAGTCCCCAGAAGACTCTAAAAATGTGTTCTCAATTCCCTTTTATCTCCCACCCAGAGCTGAGAGAAAAGCACCAACTGTGTCATATTAAACACATCTGCATCTAACACTGATAAAAGTGCATGACCGAGGGAACAGATACGAATTGTTTTCAATTTGTTCAGATGGGATTGGTTAAATTTAACCAAATTAGACCAAATAATCAAAGCAGGTGTTTGTAAGTTGCCAATGTTTTCATTCTCTGTAATTGTTTGGCTATATTTCCCAGGAACTTAGGTAAAGGAAGTTAATATGTATAAAAATCATTGACCTTATATTTATTCATGTCACACATATATTATTCATGTTCTAGGCAGTACAAATACAAGGCATTGTTGAATACTTCTCACAGATTTTACCACTTAACCATCATCAACATCTAAACTGGCCTTTGGGAGGGCTTACATGACCTAACCTCCATTGTATACATACGAGCAGTAATAAATGAGAGTCTGTCTTCTATCTAATCTTACAATGATCTAAAAGCACACTGACCAGGCATGTAGACTATTTAGGAATTCTGACTTCACGCGCACAAGCTGGTAACTTTTAAGGCATTTAGAAGAAAAATATTAACAATAAAAAGTCACACTCCAATTAAAACAAAATGTTTATTGCATTTGGCAAAATGATGAGATCTGAACTATAAATCCCAACTAACAAAGAAACCACAAAATGCAGTCACCAGCAGCCTGGTGTTGGGAAGTGTTTTGTGCAGTGGCTGTAGGTCCACTTTCAAAAGGAAACAGAGCAGGTGCCTGCCCAGGAATGGTCAAGTTTTCTCTTTCTAGTAACTGCTCCAATCCTGGGAACACCTCACATTATTCCAGAGACCCTCAGGATGGGAGACAGAAACTCAGGCAAGAAGGTCACCGTAAAAGCATGTGTTCTAGAACAGTGGTCGCCAACTGGTGGTCTGCGGACCACTGGTGGTCCGTGAGGTCCAAAAGGTTGGCAACCGCTGTTCGAGAAGCTCTTGTAAAGGGGATCCCTCTCTGAGGCCTGGGGGTCCTGCAGGAGGGGCAGAAGCCTGAGAAGTTATGTCAACAAAGAGGACTCTAGGGCACCCCTCCTGAGATAGTGAGTGGTTTTCTGACTGGCCCTGATGGAGTTGTGAGGCCACAGTGTAGGTGGCTGGAGAGCTCAGGCTCTGCTGTCTTTTTTAATTTGTTACTTGTTTTTATTTTTATTGATTTCAGAGAGGAAGGGGGGAGAGAGAGAGAAACATCAGTGATGAGAGAGAATCACTGATCAGCTGCTTCCTGCATACCCCCTACTGGAGATCAAACCCGCAACCGGGCCATGTGCCCTGACTGGGAATCCAACCATGACCTCCTGGTTCATAGGTCGATGCTCAACCACTGAGCCACACCAACTGGGATCAAGCTCTGCTATCTTACCACACATGTAACATTAGGCAGTTTTCTCTGTGCCTCAGTTTCCTCATGTCTGAAATGAAGGACCATGCCTGGCTGGGTGGCTCAGTTGGTTACAGCATCATCCCATACACCAAAAGGTTGCGGGTTCGTTCCCTGATTGGGGGGAGTACAGGAGGCAACCAACTGATGGTTGGTTTGACTCTAAAGTCAATAAACCTATCCTTAGGTGAGGATTAAAAAAATTAAAAATAAAATAAAATGAAGGACCACTAGTACCTCCTTCATGAATGCATGCAAAATGCTTACATAGTGCTTGGCATAGAGTTAAGTGCTCAATAAATACTGGTCATATTATGATCTCTACAAGAAAGATGACATCTATTTTTAATTTTTTTAATTTATTGATCTTTAAAAAGAGAGAGGAAGGGAGAGAGAGAAACATCGATTTGTTGTTCCGCTTATTCATGCATTCATTGGTTGCTTTTTGTATGTGCCCTGACTAGGGATGGAACCCACAACCTTGGTGTATCAGGACAACATTCTAATCAACTGAGCTACCCAGCCAGGGACTATGAGAAAGATGATATTGGAAATGTTTCCTGAAAATGAGAATATGATGGGCATTCAATATACATTTCAGATGTGATGTGGAACAGGGTGGACAAATCCTTCTCCACATAAAACATTTCTATGAAATTATGTCAATTCTTTACCTCTTTGGGATTAACTAATTCTCTCCATATATAGTTATAAAAGGAAGAACCAGGTTGCATAAAATTGGTAAAATAGAGACTAGGAAAGAAACCCCCCTCACAAACCCACCAAGAAGAACTTCAACTGAAAGTCAGAAAGTGCAAATAGGTAAGAGGCTTGTTTAAACACTTGGTAAAAAAATGTTCAATTCAATTGATGTGAAAAACACAAATTTAAGGGGTGTGGACATAAAAGAGAAATAGAAAGTCCATCTCTCAGAATAAAAGGATAAATATTTAGTCAAGATTCAGATAGAATTTCAGTAAACAGATATTTCACTGGAAAATTTCCAACCTGAGAGCAAATAATTTGAGATGGGGTTAAACTGAGAATGAAAGCTCTCTATTCCGCGGCCCTGCCCAGGCCTGTAACAGCCTCCCAGTCCTTGGCAGCAAGGCTTTTTCTTCCTCATCCCCCCAGCTCCAACCGGAGACTATAATTTTCTTTCCAGCAGGAAACTGATATATTCTAATGATGACAGCTGGATTCAGAAGAGGAACAAGAATACAGGGGACAGAGAGTCCTCGTGGGTTTAAATCACTTTACAACTCAAAACAAAACCCCCCGATTTGGAATTTTTAAAACCTAGTTAATGGCTGAGAAAACCTCAAATGATTGGGAAGTTCTAAGATAAAAGTTTGAATTACCCAAAACACATCATTATCTTAAGCTTTTCTAATCATCTTCTCTGCCTTTCCCCTTCACTGTTTTTCTCATTGTTTATGCCCCCGGCCCTTCAATGTGGTTCTAAGATACGTTAGAGGTAGGAATAGCCTTCCAAGGTCACTTAAAAAATAATATTTGAGAGGATCTGGGTTTCCTCCATCCAAAAAAGTTTTCCTGAAAGTGATATTACTTTATTTCTTTGGGAATAATTAATCTCCTTCATATTTAGATACATTTACTGTTGAAATACATGTACACACACGAACAGAATTATATTGTGTAAAATTCGTACAATGAGAAATCAGAGGAGTGAACCTCCCTATAAACACACCATTATAAAACAACTACTTTTAGCAATATGTTGCCTTTAACTTTAGTCTGGTCCTCCACTCTTCACCACCCACCTCCCAAACTCCCAATACCGATGACCATAATGCCTGCACATATCTCTTTGACATTCCGAGAAGGAATTTTCTGTTACATTCTTTTTTAGTGACAAGAGGAACTGAGCTTCCTAAGGTTGCTAAGAATCCTATGAGGATGCAGGCATAGAGAGAAATGTCACCTCTTCTATGAAGCCCTTACTCTCCTCCCTAGTAGAAATGACCATTCATTCTTTAGTGCCTCAACTGTATTCAGTACACATTTCCTTTCTGTAACCCCTTATTGCAACTACTTATAAGCCCAAGACATATTCATGTGTATCTCCAGATGTAGGTACTCAACGTGTCTGATGCTAGTTGTCATGTCTGAAAGAAAATAAATGAACAACAACAAAAAATGATCCTTTTCTAGATCAAAGGGGCAGGAGCAGACGGAATCAACTGGATTCCTGACATTCTATGCCAGGGATGCTGTGCCTCAGTGTCTTCCTGAGAAAGCAGGCATTTCTTCTTTCCTGAAAATGTTTAAGAATAGAAGGAAAGCCCAGCCAATGTGGCTCAGTGGTTGAGCATTGTCCCATGAACCAAGAGGGCGCCCGTTCGATTCCAGTCAGCATAAATGCTTGGGTTTCGGGCTCATTCCCAGTAGGGCGCATGCAGGAGGCAGCCAACTGATGTTTCTCTCTCATCAATGTTTCTATCTCTCTATCCCTCTCTCACTCTCTAAAAATCAATAAAAAAAGTATTTAAAAAAAGAATAGGAGGAAAACAGTGAATGTGAGGGGTAGAGCATAATTCTGCTAGGCTGCAGGGGATTAGATTAGATGCATGGTTTCCAGGTCATGATAATGATGAAAATAATATTAACGGTAGCTAATATTAACTGAGCACTTATTCTGATGATGCAAAGCACATTCATTTTTGCAAAATTCCTCACTGGAGGATATCTTTTCCATTGATTTTTAGAGAGAGTGGAAGGGATGGAGGGTGTGGGAAAGAGAGAGAGGGAGAGAGAGAAACATTGATGTCAGAGAGACACATGAATTGGTTGCCTCCCACACTCACCCCAGTGGTATCAAGCCTGCAATCCAGGTATGTGCCCTTGACCGGGAATCAAACCTGCGACACTTGGGTGCGAGGGCCAATGCTTTAACCACTGACCAACACCGGCCAGGGCTGCAAAGCACATTCTTTGGCTTACAAGGTAAACTATAATGCTATGACATTATTCTGAAATCATGTTGAAATCTACACATCTAAATAAGTGATCACCTTGGTTGGTAATATACTTAACTATTGTTCAAATGGCCTTTGAAAACAATTTATGAAACACACAAGAATAGTTTTCATTATTTTAAGCTCACAAGTTTATTTTTACCTAAACAGTGCTATCCCTCTTAATCACCATTGTATTTGACATTTGGTTAGTTCTAAAAATCTAGTTCATCCTCAAAGGAGGACAATTTGTTCTATTGTTTTGTAGATGTATTATATGAATACATGCCTTCATAGAGGTAGACAAAGATACATACACATACATCCTGTGGTTTATGAGGGTAATTCCCAAAGGACTAGACAAAAGCAGTACTTGTCTAACAGGAATATAATATGAGGCATATATGTAATTTTGATTTTCTAGTAGCCACATTTTTAAAAGCAAAAAGAAACAAGAGAAATTAATTTTAATAATACATTTGATTTAATCCAATATATAAAAAATATCATTCTGACTCATAATCAATGAAAAATCAATGAGAAATTTAACACTTTTTTTTTCCATACTAGGTCTTTGAGCTTTTGTGTTTAATTTTATTCTTACAGAACATCTCAATTTGGATCAGTCACATCCCAAATGCTCAAGAGCCACATGTGGCCAGTGTCTGCCATACTGGACAGTGCGGGATAAAATATTTAGAGCTATGGTTGTCATACTAGGATAAGAGTTTGGAGGAAAGGATGATTCAAAATGGCCAAAGTAATCTTTATGGAAGAGCTAAAGGACAGGCACTTGGAGAAGAGAGAGGGTATTTTACAACATTCAAGGGTTAACCCTTCTAGACAAGAAATAATGGTACTAAGTCAAGAAAAACTTAGTTCAAATAAACTAATAATTACAGTCAATCACACAACTCTGATAGGATGCCACTGATTGGACTTGTGAATGGTAAGCAACTCTTTCATGGCCAAGGCCCTTTAGACACTAAGCAGAGAAGTATTATAAAGCTACATGGAATCTGGAATTGAAATACAAAAATGTTGGAAACCCAAAACAACTTACATCTGGTAACATCTGGTTTATAATCTCTGGACCCCAGTTAGCTCAAGAGTAAAATAAAGCGGACACAACCCTGAGGTGTCTTATAGCTAGGGTGACCTATAATTTATTGCGCAAACCTGGACACTTTCAAGAGTAAAAGGGGGCACTATTAATAATTACGCTGGGACGAGAGGCATAAAGGAGGACTGTTTTACAGCCATAAAACTATATGATCCTATTCTACCAAATGGACACAACAGCTACTCCTGTGCAGGGATGTGGAGCTGATGAAAGTCCAGGCATGTTCTTATTACCTCTGCATGGCCGGGGGGCTCTGTGGGCTAATATGCATTGATCCGGGTGAGGTGGTTTCGCACCTCCCCCTCAAAGTATTTTAACTTGGTTTGAATTTGGGAGCAGGGTTCCATCTGGACAGAGCTGGACTCTGACAGCCTGAATATATTTACTGAAGACAACAAATCATTGACAGACTAAATTTAACAGAGGAAAGGCCTGGCCTGCTTGTACTCAGAGTCTAACTCTGTAATTGTAGCCTCCTTCAGACAGGCCTAATCAATTAGAAGAGGCTGATTTTAACCAGTTGCAGGCTCGTTACCCTGCATTCCAGTTTGTGTTGACGAAAATCAGTTTCAGTCTGTGGCCTGGAACTCATGTACAGCACTTCCTGCGGCCTCTTATATAAACACATCAAAAAAATTTTTATTTGGAGTTGCCCTTCTCCCTTTTAAGAAAACCACTTTGTGAATCATGATTAAAATAGAACAATTGTATGTGGATCTGGGACCCATACCAGGAAACATATATGACCCAGGAACGCGTATAAAGTCAGAGCTTGAGGTAGCGAGGGGTGGATTTGAGACAGTCTCAAATATCCAGGCTCCAACGTTAATGAGTCCAGCTCAGTTATCTCCACAAATGGAACAGAAAGAACTCTTATTGAAAATTATGACCTTTCAAAGGAAATGCATGAAATAAGAAAAAGCCAAGGTCTTAGAAACACAGAGGGTATCTGAGTAGATTCCACACTCTTCCCTGAAAGACCACATAGAAAGGAAACGGCAAACTTCCAACTAAACAAGGACATGTTTCCTGGAGAAGCTTCTATGAGAGAACCACATGACACTATGTTTAATTTTGATGTGTGGTTTAGTCTTAACAAAAGTAGAAGGTGAGGGAGTGTGTGGTAGAGTCACTCAAAACCCCACCTACATTTCAAAGACCTGTAACCATTCCAAAATATGATAGAACTATGAATCATACCTGGCTGGTTGCCTTTTGTGGGTTTGTCAAGGCAGCGAGTCAACAGGAAGAGGATATCAATATACACAGCTCTGGTCACCAAACATGGATTTTGCCTAGAAAGGTAAAGAATAGAAAAATAAATTGATATTTTCTCTCCCTGAGGCCTAGGTCACAGAAAAGAGAAAAATGGGTATTTTTCTACCAGGCATGTCATGAGGCTTAGGGAGTTACAGCAAATGTTAGAAAAGAACAGATAATCACCAATGGTGAGAACACATCAGTAAGTCAAGTGGGAAAAAGAAATCCTAAAGCATGTGGTGAAGGTCAGGCCTAGGCGTGTATAAAACAGATAACACTTTACGCTCTGGCTACAAGTAAAATAAACTGAAAACAAACAAAAACCAATATTGTCTCTCAGTTATCTGAAAACAAGAAGTGGTGGTGGGGAGGACCATATTCTATTATTTTCTTCTTAATGAACAAATCTAGGGGGAAAACCATTGGTTATGAAGATCACTGGTGTAGCATTTTGGAGAAGGAAAATTGCACTCACATATGACAAACCATATCTACGGACTTAAAGGAACCAGCTGAAAAACAAACACATGAAAGCATTAATAAACACCGGAGCAGACATTCCTAATAAATGGAATATTTTCTTCTCTCAATAAATGGAGCAGTTCATTGTACAATATGACCTACAGGCTGGAACAAGTGAGTGGACTCGGATGTAGGGATCTAGATACAAAAGGAAGAATGGAGTCTTTCTTTTGAGAATGGCACTGCCCTGGCCAGGTAGCTCAGTTGGTTAGAGCATTGTCCCGGTTGTGAGTTCGATCCCTAGTCAGGCCACATACAAGAATCAATCAATGAATGCATAAATAAATGGAACAACAAATCAATGTTTCTCTGTAAAAATCAATCAATCAATTAAAAAAAAAGATCAGCACTGTAGGTCCCTGGCTCTGAGCCTCAGTTCATCCTGACCAGGAAAAGGGCCCTAACCTCCTCAGTGTACTAATAATTCGGCACAAGTAGTAAAAACAGTAGGGACAGATCTGGGTTTGAGTCCTGGCTTTTCCATTTATCTCTGTGACCTGAATCAGACTCCTGACCTGTACAATGTGAACCCTAGTCACCTCTGTGAGTTACTGTATTGGGTGTGGCAGAGCAAACTGGAATGCCCACCTCGGTACCCATGGCAGATGCCCCCTAAGCGTTCATTCCCTGCCCTTCTCTGCTTCTAACATGAGATTGGGGAACGCACAAGTGTTCTGCCTAGTGGATTTCCATTTTCTGATCCCTAAACCTTTCTTCTCATTCCCTGTGAATAAGTTTACCATTTCCCCCAAGTTCATTCCCACTCTGACCTGAACTGCCTATATCTTAGGGCTGCCATATGTTTTAGCAAGAAAGGCAATCAGATACTTTTGATTTAAAACAAAACGGTCTTTTCTTTTTTTTTTAAAATATATTTTATTGATTTTCCACAGAGAGAAAGAGAGAGGGACAGAGAGCTAGAAACCGATGAGAGAGAAACATCGACCAGCTACCTTCTGCACACCCCCCACCGGGGATGTGCCCGCAACCAATGTACATGCCCTTGACTGGAATTGAACCTGGGACCTTTCAGTCCGCAGACCAACGCTCTATCCACTGAGCCAAACCGGTTTCGGCAAAACAAAACGGTCTTGTTTCAAGGTTTCTCTGTTGCTGACCTGCCTCATTTCTGTCTCACTGACTTGCTTCACCAACACTATCTGCTCGCTCCTTGGCTCCTACCCTGCCATCATTCATAGTTTATATGTATACCTCATGTTTGGCCTAATTTCATACCTGCATCTGGTTATTTTTTAAAAATTAGTTTTAAAAAATAGGTAACACATGCGCATGGTATAAAAATAATTCAAACAGTACAAAAGGACATAGTGTGAAAATTAAGTTCCTTTTCTATGCCCTCACCCTCTACCCGTAATCTGTTCCCTAAGGCAACCATTATTACTACTTAGTATATCCTTCCAGGAACATTCTGTTCTTTAACAAGCATCTATCTAGAGCTACCCACTAGTTTATTTTTACATAAATAGTGTTTTACTATGTATAGTAAGCCTAACCTAACACTGTCAATAGGTTCTGTGACTTCAAGTGAAAGGACATTTAACAAACCAATTTGACCATAGGCTAATTGATATAAACAAGAGTTAAGTTCCTACAACATCTCGTCAACATTATAACATGATGACGTTGAAGGAAACCATGGTATTTGAAGAACTGCTGTACTAACTTCTGAGCATTACTTTTTTCACTAATATATTTTGGATATCATTCTATTAAAAACAGAGATTTGCCTCATTTAAAAAAAATGGCTGTAAACGGCTCCATTTCATGGATGTGCCAATCCCCCATTGAAATAATTCAGATTGTGTAAGATACTTTGCTGAAAACAATGCTGCAATAAATATACATGTACACCAGTTTTGTGCATATAAGAGGAGAAAGTCCTAGAAGCTAAATTGTGGGATCAAAATATTTGCACATTTAAAATTTTGATTGATTTTGACAAGGTGCTCTCCAAAGAGACTGTACCAATTTACACTTGCACCAACAGTGTGTAAGAATTCTAGTTTCCCCACAACCTGGCCAACACAGTGCATTATTAAACTCTGACTTTTGCCAACATGATAAAAGAAAAGTATCTCATTGTATTAAATCGCAATCAGAATTATTTTATTACTAGAGGCCTGGTGCACTAAATTTGTGCACGGGTAGGGTCCCTAGGCCTAGCCGGCGATCAGGGCCCATCAGGTTCACCGCCTCCTGGCCTCCCTGCCTCCTCTTTCTCTCACTCCATCAGCGCCCCACCACCGCTGCTGGTCGCCTGCCATATTCTGCACCTCCCCCTGGTGGTCAGCGCACGTTATAGTGAGCGGTTGAACTCCCAAGGGGACAATTTGCATATTAGTCTTTTATTATATAGGATAAGTGAGGCTGAATGTCACTTTACATGCTTTTCAAAAAAGATACTTGAAGTTTTTTTTCTGTGAACTGTATCAAATTCCATGTATATTATGTTGTTGGTCTTTCCCTTATTGATTTGTAGGAACTCTTCGTATATAAGAAAATCTACTTTGTCACATATGTTACAAATATGTTTTTGCAGTTTATCACTTGTCTTTTAACTTTACTTATAATTTTATTTTGCAATTCAAGAATGTTTAGTTTTATGCAGTCAAATATATCAATTTTTAAATTTATGTCTCCTGAGTTTTATGTCAAGCTTACAAAGTCTAACCCTTCTCCAACATTTTATATAAATTTCCCCCCATAGTTTCTTCTAGTACCTTGCAGTTCCATTTTGTTATTCTTTAATACTTTTACCTATCTGAATTTTTTACACCTAATCCTTCTCGTACTTTTTATCTCTAACTAGTGACCCCCAGGTGTCTCAATTATGACTTCCTATCCTTACTCTCCCACCCACTATGAAAAGCCCCCAGTCTATGAAAACTTCTTTAATGATATCATTTGCAATTCTAACATTTCCACTGTTAAACAGGTAGGACTTTCCCTGCCAAAGAAAGGGCTACTCAGAAAGAAAGGGAGAAAAACCCTGTGGGGGTTAATGAATCATCAGATGTCTAGCACAGGGCGAGGAAATGGCCTGCAGAGAGCAAATGAAATGCCTCCTGAGCCTCCAGCTTTAAGCTAGGTGCTGGGGGGAGATGCACATGAGATAATTTCTGACCTCAGAGAATGTTGTCTAGTTATATGGAGACAACTATAAAGTCAAACTTTGGGAGAGGATTATAAGGAGTTAAGAACAACAACAAATCAGGGTGGACTGGAGAAATGGAATGGGTTTATGAAGATGTAACTCCAGCCGGGCTCTGAAAGATGGGGAGAATTTAGACAAAGTTGACAAGCAAGGTTATGTTGAGAGGGGGCAATAGATGTGGAAAGGCATTAGTCTGGCTTGGCTAGGGACCTGGGACACCAGATTGGGAAAATGAGAGGATGTGTTGAGAAGGATGGAACAAGAGCAAGGCAAGCCAGGCTTTCAGAAGGTGGGATACTTCGTGTTGGCTGGATGCTTCTCATGTAAAAACATACTTCCTGCTCCCAGGTGGCCTCACAGCCATAGCTTCGCACCTGGATGTTCCTCTGTCTGTGGAACCACGAAGGGAAGTGTTGGGGGAACCGGTTTGACTTTCAAGTTTGAGGAGCTTAGCTTCCAGGAGATTTTTAGCGAAGTTAATATATTTTTTAAATTTTCTAAACGAGTAGGGGAAGGTTTGGCAAGCTTTAAAGCCCACTGCCAGGCTGAGCTGTTCTGCATCTTCTCTGGACCTGGCACAGGCTGGCGACCTGGGACCCTGCGGGGACAGTTCTGACTGCTCCCATAACTGTGAAGCTCTGGCCGTTTGAGGTAGTCAACGAGATCATGGGAGGCTCCTTCTACTGCTGCTGCTTTTGATTCCAGGGAACAGAGAGGATCTGGGCCACAGAGGAGTCCATCCATGGCTTCCCCTCCGAGACTGACTCAGAAAGAAATCCTGGCGCGCAGCCACCGCGCATGGCTCCACCCTGGAGCCCCGCCACGGCCACAACCACAGCCACATAACATCCCCGTCTGGAGTCAGAGCTGGGCTTCACTCTGAACTGGCTTCTAAGTCGGGAAAATAATTTTTTCTCCCTCTTTTTCTCTCTTCCTTGGTGTTTGTTCTGACTTGGAAATGGTACACTGTGAGTTCAGGGTGAGCCAGAGGTTTGTTCTCGGTCTGTCAAGCCACTTTGATGATGGGAATAAAATCCTGGGAAGAGCAAGCCAGCTGGACAGGAAACCAAGCCACAGGGTTTTGGTGGGCTTGGGGCTTTTTTCTACCCCCAAATGGAAAAACCCTGGCGTGGGGCATGGTATAGTGAAGATTTAGTGTTTTTAAAAAAGCTGAAGTGGTCTGGGTCTCACAGATGGGCTGAAAAATAGCATAACAGTGGCTTTAGAAGGAGTAGCAGGAATCAGGTACTATGAGGACTGAGTTTACATATCTAAAATGAAACAAAGGGCCTGTTAAGAAACTTGCTTTCTTCCACTTTTTTTTTTTTTTTTTTTTTTATCATTTGTCTCCTGACAAAAATCTGCCTGAGAACCTGATTAATATGTTTCTGCCTTGGGAAATCTCTGAACTTCATTAAACCTCCTGCCCTCTCTCCTGGACGTCGGGGGGAGGCAGAAGGCAGGGCAGAGAGCAGGGCTTCCCAGACACGTCCACAATGGCCCTAGTGTCTGGGGGACAGCAGGAGCTCTTGGGAAGTCTGTGATAAATTATTCGCTTCTCCTGTCCCTTCCGGAATCCCAGTGGCTGCAGAGCCTCCTAACTGAGGACCATTCATTCAGAAAACATTTACTAAGAGGAGACTAAGAGCCAGGAACAGTGCCAGTGTTTGCAAACATGAAGATGAAATGAATCAGTGACACAGTCACTGCCCTCAAGGAACTTAGAGTCCTGAATAGTGTTTTTCAAACTGTAGGCTATGGTCCATTTTGCTGATTATGAAATCAACTAGTGGGTAGTGACCAGCATAGGAGGGAGAAAAGAAAGGAGGGAAGAGGAGGGAAGAAGGAAGAGGAAGGAGGGAGCAAACTAGGGAAGGTAGGATGGAAAAAATATAACCAGAGCGCATCAAACTAATAAAGGAATTGTTTCCTTCACTTGTAAAGTCCTTACCCAGAATGCATTTTTAATAAATTTACATGTAAGATGTAAATAATTTATGAAAAGCAATTAATTTTAAGTAAAAGTACTGATCGATTCGTTCTAACTCCTTTATTTTTCTTTTCCAGGTAATAAGCCACTCTGCATTATACTGAATGGTACCTATAGGGTTATGCTTGGTATCCAAAATGATGATGGATGTGTTGAAAGAGAACATTCCTGAAATTAAATATGCTAAATCTTGAGTAAATTCCTTTATTTGCTGCATTTTTTAGGCTGTTTTTAGACTTACCTAAACATTAAAATTTCAAACTGTGCAAAATTTCATGAGTGTGTATATACATATTCATATATCCACACAGCACATAGATACACATTAGGTCACATATAAGATGTATTTTTTGTTGTGAATGGCCATCAGAAAAACTTGAAATCCACTAGTTTGGTGGGAGAAACATACAATCAACACATCATACTAGAGTGTGATGGGTGCCCCGAAGGAGGGTAGACAGAGTGAAATTAAAGATGGTGGGAGAGGAACTGTGTGGTGTACCTGGGTGCGTCAGGAAGTGACTTGGCAGAGAGCCGGAGAACGAGGGAGTATCTGCAGAGTGACCACAGCAGAGGAAGCACAATGTGGCCAAAGGCTTGGGCACATGGCAGATGTGGAGAATAAGAAGAAGTGCAAAGGGGAAGGACAGCAGAAAATGACAGAGGATGGGTAAAATGCCCCAAACAGGAGAGCTTAGGAGTGACCTTTAAGAGCTCCAAAAACTCCAAGGGGGTAAAGTCCCCAGTGGGACCCCCTCAGCCCAATTCCCATTGGAGAGCTGGGATCCCCACTCACTACTGTGAGGCATGGTGGGCTCCCTGGAAGGGACAGACTACACTCTTCCAGAAGAATGCACTGCCCTCGTCAGGTTGCTCGTGTCTGTTAAGGTCACTAAACCAAGTGACCACACCTGGACTTCCACAGAGGTAGGGTCTGAGGTCATTCCAGTCCCCAGGTAACTACTCCCCTAGAATCCTGATTAGACTCATGGCTTAACTTTATTAACCTAGAAACACTGACTGAGCACCAGGAGGGATATCCTACTTGGGACAGAAGAGGAGGGAGAGGACAAAGTTCTGGCTTTGCAAAGCCTATGGTCTTGTGTGTGTGTGTGTGTGTGTGTGTGTGTGTGTGTGTGTGTGCGCGCGCGCGTGTGTGTGTGTGTGGTGTATGTGGAGAAAAGCAAAATACACAAAAACCACCAAAGGGAATGTCATTAGGGAGGGGTTTAGAGACAGAGGAGGATCTGGCCAGTGAAAGGAAAGAAGGGATTCCAACAGGAGAGTTATCAAGAGCAAAGATACTCAGGTGGGGGCGTGCCACATGCAGGGAAGAACGATGACCAGAAAATCAAACAGGTGCAGCTGCCAAGCCTGATGGCTTAGAATGACCCTGGGTCTCAAGTCCTAGCAGGAGCTCATCACAGCCCATCGCAGGCTCATCCTCTAGTCTCAGCTCTACACAGGCCCACTCCTACTCACATCTCCTCTGTTCTCAACTAAAATGGGCAAAAAGCATGGGTAGCTTCTCACCACACAGCCAGCAGTGGAGTTACTGAAGCTATGTTCTGGGGACCACCCCAGGCCTGAAACAGGATGGCAAGAAGAGAACCAGAAAAAGAGAGGCAAACTGGGTGGGCAATAGGAGAGAGAAGGCAGATGAGAAGTGGGGGGAGGGAAAGACAGTCTATAACAGGTTCCCAAGAACCCCACCACTTGACAATGTCCAGTCACCATTCCCTTTATTTAAAACTCAGTCAAGCCAAGGCCGGTTTGGCTCAGTGGATAGAGCGTCAGCCTGCGGACTGAAGGATCCCAGGTTCGATTCCGGTCAGGGGCATGTGCCTTGGTTGCGGGCACATCCCCAGTGGGGGGTGTGCAGGAGGCAGCTGATCGATGTTTCTCTTATCGATGTTTCTGGCTCTCTATCCCTTTCCCTTCTTCTCTGTGAAAAATCAATAAAATATATTTTAAAAAAAAAAAAAAACTCAGTCAAGCCCAGCTGGCATGGCTCAGTGGTTGAGCGTAGACTTCTGAACCGGGAGGTCATGGTTCAATTCCTGGTTGGGGCATATGCCTGGGTTGTGGGCTCGATCACCAGTGTGGGGTGTGTGGGAGGCAGCCAATCAATGATTCTCTCTTATCATTGGTATTTCTCTCTCTCTCTCTCTCCCTCTCCCTTCCTCTCGGAAATCAATTGAACACACACACACACACACACACACACACACACACACACAAAACTCAGTCATGCCTGTCCTCTAGGAAACAGCCTCAGAATGGCTGACTTGACAGAGGACATTGTGCTGACCTTCCTCTGGTCTCCCAGAGATCCCGCTGCCATCTCTGTAGTGTAGGCAGCTCAAGTCTCTGCAGTGGTCGCTGTCCACAGGCCAGACGCTGCCTCTCCTAGGAGGTACATCTTTTTTTTTTTTTTTTTTTTTAAATATATTTTATTGACTTTTTACAGAGAAGAAGAGAGATAGCTAGGAACATCGATGAGAGAGAAACATCGATCAGCTGCCTCCCGCACCCCCCCCCCCCCCCACTGGGGATGTGCTCGCAACCAAGGTACATGCCCCTGACCAAAATCGAACCTGGGACCCTTCAGTCCGCAGGCCGACGCTCTATCCACTGAGCCAAACGGTTTCAGCAGGAGGTACATCTTTGATGCAGGCCACATTCAGTCATACAAATGTGGAAGTGTAAACTACACAAAGAGAACCCCTCTCTCCCTTCTGATTTCCATTTTTACCACAGCCCATAGCCAAGCAACAATCATATGGCATTCTTAGAGAAACAATGGGGATTTGTTTAAACCGAGATGCCAAATGGTCATGAATTGCAGAATATATATTTTTAAACAAGTTATTTTCCCCCACTGTAACATCCAGAATTTAGATCTACACACAGGGCCAGCTGGCAGTGGCATGCTGGGCCTGGCTGGCTACCCGGGTCTGCTCATTTACCTTGCCCTCCCTGGGGCGGGGGAATGGCAAAGCTGCATTTGTAGGTTATGCTCCAACTTCCACCCAGCCTTTCTTGGTCTGGAGCTTTTCAAGTGTTTATACTCACAACCCACACGTATAAGCTGCCCCGGAGCCCTCCTACTTGGATTTTCCGTTTAAAGTGAAGCCATGTTCGTGCCCTGCTCTGGTGGTTGACCAACTTACAGGGAATTCTTACTGAGCTGCCATGCACAAAGTAAGAAACATGAGCTGTGAGTCTGTCCAGGAAGGAACCCAGTGTCCCAGCCATGCACTAGGGAGCACCAGTGGCTTCCCCGGGAAAAGCAGTGTTTATTCCTGGGGGATGGAGTCTGGAAACAGAGGGCCTTAACCACGTTACCAGCGTCCCGGGTACCCCTCAGCCTGGCCCAGGCAGCCTGCAGGAAGTACGGCTTGGGTCTGGGTTTAAGTCATAGCCGCTCTGTTTCCCTGGGAATGCCACTGCCCATGAGGAGCCCACAACCTCAATGCCCAGGCTTTGCCTCTCCCTCCAGTTGGGGTCACCTGCTTTTTCTGAGGGCCCCCAGGGAGCCTCCTACACCCTAGAAGCCTCATATTTTTCCATCATTCTATGGGGCATCTTTTTCTCATTAATGTACTAACACTCAAGTATGTGCAGAGAATGAGGAAAAAGAGACCTTGTGTGGGACTTGGGATTTGTTCAAAGCCTGGGGAAACCTTTTTAGAGGGTGTATGTTTTTTATTCCTTTTATGAGAGATGCATGTTTCCCCCCCTCTGTGACTTGTTTAAAAGTAAAGTTTAATATGCTGCCAGAGAAATTGCTGGTTAATAACTTAATAAGCTATGTGCTAGGAATTATGGGAGAAAGTAGTATCCAAGAGAACTTTTATTATACAGTTTGGGGCTTGGAGGATATATAGCTTCAGTTATTATATAAAATGCTAACAGAAGTCCCCTTTCTTTTCAAACCTTACTTTCTCCCCAGGATTATAAAAAAGATAAATAAGTGAGGTGAATGAAAACTTCTAGAAGCTTCCTGAGAAGGTGAGAATTTTTTTTTAATCCTTACCCAAGGATATGTTTCCATTGCTTTGTAGAGAGAGACGAATTGGGGATTGGGGGCAGAGAGAAACATCAAGTAAAGGAGAAACATTGATCGGTTGCCTCTGGTACACGCCCCAACCGGGGATCAAACCTGCAACCTAGATATGTGCCCTGACCGGGAATTGAACCCACAACCTTTTAGTGTATGGGATGATGCTTCAACCAACTGAGCCACCCAGCCAGGGCAGAAGGTGAGAATTTCAAACCAGCATAGTCAACAGAACTGTGCTAATGTGAACCTGGCAAAGTATACACTTGGACATTAGCCTTGGCCGTAACAGTAATAATGATAATAACGTCAACTTCACTTTATTAAAAGTTTTATCTTTAAAAAAGATTCCTGTTTTATCTTTATAAGAAGAAAAATATTATTAAAGGGCATTATTATTCCCATTTTCACAAATCCACAAAGCAGCTCATACAGCTCAAGTGACCTACCCAAAATCAGGGCAACAACCAAGAATAGCATCAAGGCTTTCCAGACAAATTGTATCTGTGTGTCCCAAACACAATCAGATGAAAAGTGAGACGCTGTGCCAAACAAGTGTATTTTGGTTTGCAGCCTCATGCTCCAGTGTTATGTCCTGGTAGCCAGGCTGGTGAAGGGCAAGGCTCCGAGCACAGCTGCTTCTGTGAGGTCAACACAAAGGCCTATTTTCAACATGGCCGATTATGCTGATAAATACTTAATTATTTGACAATAGATATTTCCATGTCTAGCTCTTTTTATCCTTTCATACCCATTACTCACTATGTCCCTCTCTGCCCTCATTTATTTCACACTGTCATTTTAGAACATTCCACTTTACAGATGAAAATTGGGTCCCCCACCCCGACCCCAAATTACAGGCCACACATCACTGGTTAAATAGCTGAGCCGGGACCAGAACCCAGACCTGCTAACCTTGAGTGTACTCTGCCTCTCCTCAACGTCAGAAGGTGCGTTCACAGGCTAGAGGCTTCCCCCACACTGAGTGCCTCTCCAAGTGACCCTCTCTGCAGTCACCCAGGAACAGAGGGCCTTGGGCTGATGAGGGTCCCTTCTGGTTCAGGGCTGGAGCCCTGGGAGAAGCTCCTAAAGTTGCGTGGGCCAGTCCTTTGGCCAAGGAAGTATGGGCATCACTAGCAGGAGGACAGCAGGCTTTGGAGGGTCTCTCTCAAAGCCACTCCCTTGGCCCATTCACATAACACCAGCCCACATGCCCGACAAGCCCTCCTGGAGGCAGCCTGAAGCCTGGCCATGCAGGGCAAATGTACCAAGGCTGAGTCAGCTCATAGGAGAGCGGGGAAGCAGGAGGCCAAATGAGGCCTAAAGAAGCCCTCCCGCCATGGCTGGGTGTTACCTGAAACCTGCACTCAAGAGTTACTAACTTCAGTTAAAGGTACTGTCTCCAAAAGACCACTACTGAAAAAACAATTGTATGACCCAGGAGAATGAATTTATTTACATATTAAGACTTAGTAACATGTTAGCATGATTTGTTGGTCAGATCAAGCAGCAGCCAGCCAGCTGAGAATGGCAAGGTCTAGAGCAGTGGTCGCCAACCGGTGGTCCGCGGACCATTGGTGGTCCGTGAGGTCTGAAAGGTTGGCGACCGCTGGTCTAGAGCATGAGTCCCTGCCCAAGGAGGGCAGCTCTGGAGAGAGGGCCTTGGGCAGCCCAAGGCATGGGTTGCAGTATTTTCTATGAGGATGATCAACCTGCATGGAGGAAGAAAGTGGATCAAGAGGCAATTTACATCCCTAACTTGGGCCATCTCCAGGGCCAGCCTCATCTGACAAGTAGGAAGAAATCACCTGCCCCTTGTGTTTATTTCCTCATCTACAAATACTGGTTTGGATTAGATCCTTGTTTTGAAATAGGGAGTCAGAGTGCTACGCTTAGTCTCTTTTGGGACTACCAATGGCCCCCCTCCCAGCCTGCACCATAGTTCTCATCTCTTCTATCGTCAATATCTTGAACTCCCCTTAAATTTCTGTTTGAAGAAAGGATTCCACTGGATTAGATGATCTCTACATTCCCTTTCCTGCTATAAATTCTTGGTTCTATGGTCCTCTTAGCAATTTTGAGAGCATGTATCAAGCAGCATCTCTAGTCCCATTACCTGCCGTCCAGGTAGGCAACAAGGGTTTCCAGGTTTCCCTGTTAGGGACTTCTGTTGACCACTAGGAAGGGCTAAAATTTTTGTTGGTCATGGGAGAGGCTGGAAAATTTTAATACACTCCTCAGGGTATCTTATGTGTATGGAGATAGCAGCCTATTTGCCAGTGTTAGCCTGAGTTTATTGACTTCCTTTTAAGTCTTGGATCAAGTCCAAATTCCTCTGGCTGACATTTAAGGCCTGCCACAACCGGTCTCTTATCAGATCTTGTACTGCTTGCCAAAACACACCATGCTTGTCTCCTTCAACTCTGTCTCCTCACTGGCCCACAATATAGCACATGCATTCTCTACAGTATGACATCACACGTGTTGTCCACCATCTTGAAATGCTCTTTCCCACCACTTTTGGTTTTTACAAATCACACCCATGCTCTAAGAACCATCTCAAACACTACCTACCCTAGCAAGCCTTCCCTGACTATCCAAGTCCACATTCTTATCTGAATTCTTATGCTTATTATATGTACTATGGAATTAGAACTTCTACAAGGACATCAATGTTGGTTGTTTCACATG
Organism: Cnephaeus nilssonii; assembly: GCF_951640355.1. Lineage (NCBI taxonomy): Eukaryota > Metazoa > Chordata > Mammalia > Chiroptera > Vespertilionidae > Cnephaeus > Cnephaeus nilssonii. The sequence continues at coordinate 22,356,594 of NC_137086.1, forward strand.
GATAAGCTTTCTTTTCAACTAGTTTGGAACATAACTAAACTCTGATAATAGAGACTCCATTATATATGTCTAAAGTGATTCCCACAAGCTGAGCATTGTACTAAGATTCCTTCCTGGGGTACTTGGGCAATGAGACCAGCATAATTTATTTAGCAACATAGGTTCTAGACCGGTATAACCTCACTCATTCCCCAATCTAAGAAAAGTAATCTTATCTTACAGTTGAATCTCACCAAGCCTTTAAAGACTCCTTCCTCCTCCTAGAAGACTTCCTTGATATTCCAACCCCTACAAGCTGGCTCATGTAACATACTCTGGCCTCATGCCAGCATTTAACAAATTCTTACTTATTTACAGTAATTAAATCCATACCTGTCTTGTGTACTCGGTTTTTGAAGTAGGGACAATATTCATCTCTATATTCCTGACTGTGCTTTGCCTTGTACTGTTTGTGAATATGAATTGCCTTGAATTAATTGGGAATGGCTCAATAAAGGTAACCAAGCTACTGATTTATCAAAAAGATGGAACTTGTTACATGCTAAAGGAAAAACCTCCACTGTATTAGAGTTTTACATAATATTATGAAAATGTGTTGAAGACACTTCAAGCCTGTACTCCCTTAAAAGCTGGGCAATGACAACATTGCACGTATCTTCCAACAGCAATAGCCCAATAAGCCAAGAGCTACAAGTGGAGCAAAACAGATAATTTCTGAACTAATTACCATCTCCACGTTAGGTTTGCAGATTTCTATAGTCAAAAGTAGAAAGCACCAGCATTTGGGGATTGAATTCTTGATGTACAATGCATTAAAGGGTTATTTTTATTTCTTACTGCAGTGTAAAGAAAATTTGATCTTGGGCAACTTGCTTAAAGGCTCAGTTTAATATATTGACCACTTCTGACCAACTAGTTTCCATAAGCTCAGCCTGTCAACAAGAAATACCTCATATATCCTCAAGCTTCACTTCTTCTCAAACAGCTTATTCCTTCAAGACTTGACATTTTTTTTTTTATTGATTTTTTTTTCGAGAGAGAGGTGTGATTCTGCCTATGCCCATTGGAGATCGAAGATCAGACCTACAACCTCAATATGTACCCTGACAGGGAATTGATTGACCAGGAATCAAAGCTGCCACCTCTTGGTGCATGGGATGATGCTTCAACCAACTGAGCCTCATGGGCCAGTGTGAGACTTGACATATTTTTAAAAGGACTATGTAATGAAAATGTTTTTCACCTTGTCCATTGGTTTGGGTTAAAATATGCTAACTTAATGTTTCTCTCTGTTTTTAAAAAATACAAACAGGATCTCATTCCGAGATATCATGACCTTAAACATTCCTGAGAAGTCTGAAAGGGAAGCAAACAAATGTCAACAAGCTTGGGTCTAAAATACACCAACTTCATTTCTCTCATCATTCAAATATGCATGAGGCTCAAGGAGACTTTGAATGGGCTAAGTTTGACAATTAAAGAGGGGTCCTAATGCAAATCTCCCTCTCCAATAAAATCTGGAGGGGTTGAAAGAAAAGCAATTTTTAAAAGGGAGTGGAGGGGAATACTGGGAAAACTTTTATTTTGATAAAAAAGAAAAAGAAAGAGTAAAGAAGAAACAAACCAAAAGCAAAACCCAACCCCCAGCAATGCCTGGAAACTTGCTATGTAACTAACCATCCCTGTTCAGACTTGCTTCCCTTAAAGTATTGGCAGGGACCACAAATGATAGCCTTAAAATGCCACATGATCATCTGAATATTTTAACAATCCTTCTTGACTGGATTCATTTCAACGGCAGGGGAGTAACAGCAACCTGCAGCTGTGGCAAAGAACAGAGGGCTCTATTTCGAGTGGAGGAGTTACGATAGAGGGACTTTTCCTTTGGGAGGGGACCAGGCCAAGAGACACGAGGGATGTGGGAAGGGCTAAGGGACAGTGGGAAAATGGAATCAGACCTAAACCCCAGTATTTCTGCCTGGGAAGTGCAGTCTCTTGTGTGAATAAATCTGGTGGTTAGAAAATAAATGCTGTCTTCAGCTGTAAAGCAAAACAGAATCCTAAACCAGAACTTCTGCAGCTGGCCACAGACCCCCCTGGGGAAGAACTAGGATTGCCACACAAAAGCAAGCCCTAGCTTTGTCTCTATAAGCATTTTTTTCCATACACATTTAAATCCACAGGCCCTCAAGGGGCAGACCACTCAGCTTAGTGGGGATCAGTAAGTAAGATGGAAAATGGGGAGAACAGATGAGAGGATGGACAGGGAAGGACATGCAGAAGTGACTGGAAGTCTATGTACTGGGGCAATGAGGAGCTTATGGAGGGAGTATCAGTAACACTGAGGGGGAAGCTGTAGAGGAAAGGAGATGGATCATATAGTTAATAATTCTTGCAAATAAGAACTAACTTGGGGTAACAAATCATTAGGTATAGTACGAAGATTAGGTCTTCAACAAACATTAGCTCCCTCCACCATCTCTTCCCCCGCATCAGCCCTGTTTTATTCAAAAATTTATTTCCCAAGGTTGCTTTCCTTGTAACCTTCGGACCTGTTATTATAGTCCTGAGAGCCTGTTTTTCTCACCAGAATATCAGGCTGTTATTTTCCAAAATGATAAATACTTACTGCATGCCAACAAAGCACTGGTTCTACCCCAGGCACTGAGGCCACTGGGATGGCTGCCCAGACAAGGGAGTGTGAACTCCCTAGGAGAGCGCTAGGGTCATGTGGTCCCTCAATGCAGGTCATCCCAGGTGGATGGGAAAGAATTCTGGGATGACCCCTTCAGTAGCTCAGTCCTATCCTGTGGCTCCAAGCTCCAGTCACAAGCCCTTGAGAATGAGGGTGTAAAGGTAGGGAATACTTCAAAGAGGGGGCTGAATGATCACAGTGCCTGGTACTCTGACCCTTGGCCCTCAAAATACATACTGTGTCCCCAAACCAGCAGCACTGGAATCACCTGGAGCTTGTCAGAAATGCAGGGTCCCAGGCCCCATCCTAGATTGACTGAATGCTAGTCTTCATTTTAGAAGACACCTAGGTGATTCATGTGCATACCACGGTCTGAGAAGCACTGCTCTAAAGAATGCTTAAGTTAACTGCCATTCAAAGCCTTGACATAAAAACACTGGACAGATGGAGGAAATGTGGCCCAATACAAAGAGCCCAACAAGGAGCAAGGAGCTAAGTCCTCAACAAATGCTTGTTGTTGTCAGGTACCTGTGTGAGACGGGCAGTTCCCCTGACCTCTCTGGCTGCCCTTTCCCCTATGCACGGGGATGGGAGTAGACTACAATAACCTTCAAGATTCCTTCACTGCTAAAGTTCTAGGCCTATAGTTCCATTTGACAAGACTCTATTTTGTTGCCTTTGCTACAATTAAGTGGTGGTTTAAATAAACACTTGTAGTATTTAATATGCTCAATAAGTATTTGTTGAATGAAGTGATGTAAGAATCATCTATTCTATTTAAGCATCACCTCAAAAAATGAAAATGGGCCATGAACTTCCAGGACAATCAACCACAACAGATTATCAGATTTAAATGGGTATTTTTAAGAGCAATTGACATAACCAACCTCAGAAATCCACCCATATATGAAACAATAGTATGGCCCTCACACTGGCACATCTGTGGAACTAAAGTTTTAATGGCTACATCTCCTGGGAAGCAGGCTAGAGAAACTGTCAATCCATCTTTCTCCAATGAATCATTGGTCTCAGAAGAAAAATACAAGTGCCCTCTAGCATGACTGCTATTTTACCCAATACTCATCCTTGACCCCCTCCCTCAGGGCGATGAGAGACACAAGAATGCACAAGAAAACATCAGCAGTTCTCAATCTGACTGCATTTTAGAATCTCCTGGAGATTGGGCAACACCCTAAACCAAAAAAAATCAAAGGTCAGACCTGGCATCCGTAGGTTTAAAAACCTCTGGATGTCGGTAAAAATAGACTTATATTAACTTCTCTTCCACATTTTATACTTGACCAATTTTCTATGATAAGCATATACAACACTGACTATCAAGAAATAAAAGGTAAGAAAATAAAAAAAAAGAAAAGATTTAGTAGGACATGTCTTTCTTCCTGTTCATCACATCATCCATTGTATAGTCTGGTAGTCCATTTAGTTCACCACATTTATTAAAATAAAGCACACCCACACTTATTTTTTTTTTCTTTTTATAACTGAAGGAAACACTAGATAACCAAATTGACATCTAAAAAATGTTAAGCCCAATATAATAGTAATTTTCTCAAAGTAAATAAATCTTTTCTCCTCTTAGTCCTGCTTGTCAGGGCTTTTATTATTGTTGTTGTTGTTGTTGTTATTAATCCTCACCTGGGATATTTTTTCCATTGCTTTTATAGAGTGGAAGGGAGGGAGGGAGGAAGGGAAGAGAGAGAGAGAGAGATGTGAGACACATTGATTGGTTGCCTCCTGTATGCATCCTGTAAACCAAGTATGTGCCCTTTGGTGCCTGGGTTGATGCCTAACCACTGAGTACACCAGCCAGGGCTTGACAAGACTTTAAGAAAGTCCTTCCTATTCAGGCAGAGCCTATGATCCAGCTGGGACAGTGGAGCTGGAGCCTGCGAACAGCCAGGGTGGCAGACGGGCCGTGATCTGGGACTGTGCTGCCTCCTCTTCTGGGACACCCACAGCCAGCTTCTCTGGGACAGCGGCTGACCCCTGTTCTCACTGTGTCTGATCTGGATCAGCTTAGTTTTCCTCCAATAGATGGTAAACTGCCTTCACACCATGAGAGAGACAGTAAACTGGATTGAGGAGGGAGGAATGGAGGAAAAAGGGGAAGAAAGGGACTTGCAGGATTAATGAGCTGATTTCTATAAAGACTTTGACATCTTGGAATGAAAAGCGGCCTGTAAGAGCAGAAGCCCAGTCCTCCGCTCAGGCCATGTTGCCAGCTGGCCATTCATCACCCCAAATTCCCCAACAACTCCATGGCTATTGCTTAATCACCTCATATAAATCCCTATTAATCTTGAAAAGTCAAAACAGAAATATATGACAAAAGTCTTTATTTTATGTGCCCCAATTTCAGGGTCAAAATTTTAAAAACTGAATTGGTTATCCAATGGCTCCAATGAACTTACACACACACACTCTTCTTTCGGCATAAAAGGACACATAAATGGCATCCTTGCTAATGTTTTTGTACTTACTGGACTGAATGAACTCAGGCTGATGATCAAATAGAGGGGGGAAAAAAGGTGCTGGTGCTAAAATTTAAACCAGCTATTTTTCCTCAATAACATTAATGTTTCATAGTTTATATCAAAAGATACAGAAAGTCCTTAGGAGGCACAAAGGAACATTGATTCCTCTTTCATGGGTAAACTGTGAGGGACATAAAGGAGCCTCTTCAGCAGAGGAAGCTGGAATACTGTGCACTGTAACGTCTTCCCCGGGAAAGGCAGGTGAGAATGTGAGGACAGGGTTGGCTTTGAGAAGGGCCCACTAGGCCCCAGAGCTCATGTGAGCAAGGAGCTGTAAGTGCAGACAGACACCTCCTGTAGCAACACTCTCAAGAGGACCTCAGGGACAGGGCAGGCGTGTGATAGACTGAGGCTTCATCACTTATATCCTGTTCTATACTTTCTTATGCAGGAACCTCAAGGTTGCTGTGACAATGGTGTGAATAATACAGAAAAACTGATCCATGCCTTTGGAATGCATTGTGTTCTGGCAATGTGTTTTCCTCCCAAACGTTATTTTAGGCCCCGAACACATGCTGGTTAATATGGTAAAAGTGTGTTGGGTAGTAAGAGGAAGGCTGGTGTTAGGAACCATCTACAGACCACCCACAAAGTGTAAAGTTCACACTTGGATAATAAAGTGTTGACTGTACTGGAAACATAATAAGTGGCTTTCCTGGACTCTCAGCAAGGAAGGTGGAAACCCAGTGAATTGCAGTGATTCATGCCTTTGTTTTCTAGGGCTGGAAAATCATGGAGAAAAATCAGAGAAGATGGGTGGGGGTGATGATGATGAAAAGCCTGATTAGAAAACTGCAATGGAATCACAGGGAAGGGTAAAGGAGGCCAGAAGGACTTCTCCAGCTTTGTCATCCATCTTCAGGCACTGCACAACATGAAGGTCCATTCAGATGGCTGGCCTGCTACTCTGTCTCCTTCTTCCTATCCAAACAGAAGGAACTGGCCCATCAAGCCAGTGAATGAAGAACTTCTATGAAACCCATGAAAAGGTAGCAAGCTAAGGGGGCAGAAACTCCTTCCTCAGCGAACTTTAAGAACAGGAGATTCAGTATTGTCTTGGGACAGTCAGGCTGGAAGCAGGGGTTTCAATAGCATGGTTTCTGGAGAGCCCTGACTTCCTAATAACCTAGAAATAATAGCTGGAGGGTCTGGCCTATGAATTGGTAAACACAGAAGAGCACAAATGTAATAAACAGTTCCTTGTTCTGAAAAAAGCATCTGGGGGAAGTTGTCTAGAAGCCACACAGAAGTCAAACGATACTAGGCCCATGGAAGTGGTTTATGGTGTATCAACTCCTATTCTTTTTTAAAATACGCTTTTATTGATTTCAGAGAGAGGAAGAAAGAGGGAGAGAGAGATAGAAACATTGATGATGAGAGAGAATCATTAATCAGCTGCCTCCTGCATGGCCCCTATTGGGGATAAAGCCCGAAACCCGGTCATGTGCCCTTGACTGGAATGGAGTCCGCAGGCCAATGCTCTATCCACTGAGCCAACCCAGCTAGGGCCATCAACTCCTACTCTTTCAATAAAAGAGAGAGAGGAAAAAAATTGGACTATAAATGAGAGGTTAACTATCACTTTATTGGCATTTCAGACACTAAAGAATTTGCCCATCAATATCCCTGTCCAAAGCTGTAGGTGCTTAGAAAAATATGGAGACTCACATCCACACATGGAGAAATCCTTCACTGGCTCCCTTTCACTAAAGGTTTCCTTTAGAATTTTTTAATGTGTGGTTCAAGTATTTCTTCAGCTACCTTTCCTTTCTTTTTTGTTTTTTAAGGATATGTTTTTATTGATTTTAGAGAGAGGAAGGGAGAGGGAGAGAAACATCGATGTGACAGAGAAACATCAACTGGTTACCCCAACTGGGGATTGCACCTACAACCTGGGTATGTGCCCCAACTTGGGAATTGAACCCACAACCTTTTGGTGTATGAGACAATGCTTCAACCAGCTGAGCCACTCTGGCCAGGGCTCTTCAGCTTCATTTTCTGCCACATGTACCTTATGCTTAAACCAGAAGAGTTCTTTACACTCACTCTGCCACTTTATACTGCCATGTCTTTGCCTAAGACATTACCTGAGCCTAGAATGCCCCCCTTCCCCCTGCTCTGGACACTTAGCAAAATTCCTCTCATCTCATGAAGGGTGCAATGCTGGGTCTCCCCTGCCCCTCCTTTGGGCTACTTCTGTACTTCCTACATACATTTATTATCACACTTACCATATGGGATGAAAATTATTTATTTACACATCTTTTCATCTCCTGGATGTAAGCTCCTTGAAGCCAGGACTAGTTCTTCTAAATCTGCATCCCTACCTCTCCTAACACAAAGGTTAGTGTGTAGTCTGTGCTCAACAGTACTTTGTTGGATTACACTGAATTGCAGGCCTCATACTACCCATCACTTGCTTTGTCATATAAGGTGGGAAGCCCAACAAAAGTGAACAAAAGCATATTTTTTAAAAAATTGAAAAAGAGGCCGTTATGTTAGGCAACCAACATATAGACTCTTAATCAAACACAACATACGCAGCATGGGATGTGGTAGCATGTGGTCTTCCACTAGACTGCCTCTGCTGGAACTTACAGAGGACACACCGGGGTCCTCGCAACATCACTGTCCAACATTGATTTGAACACAGTGTTACAGAGAGGATTTCCTATGAAGTAAACGAGATATTCTTTCACTCCGTTTTTCACACAGAAAAATGTGAACATTCTAGAATAAACTAATGGCCAGGAGGAAGAACAAAATGTATCTACTCTTCTTTGCCTTGCTTATTCAAGCTATTCTACTTACTACTTAAAAAGGCAATGCCCATCTCTTCTTATTCACGCCCATCTATCCCCCAGTGTCTGCTCAAGTCTTATATCAATCTCTACTCTCTGAGTTGCTACGGCACCTAAGAGTTTGTACCCCACGATTTCATCAATTACTGCCTTTCATTGTTATACTATCTAACACAGGGTTGGGCACATAGCAGGTATTAATAAAAATAAGCTGATTGGTGGAGAGATAAAAAGCCATATTACATGCCCCCCAGCCACACAGCAGCTTTAGAAAAATTGTCAAGAAAATATTTTTCTTTCTTCACCACAACCCAAAGTTCTAAAAAGATAAATACTCTAATAAGTTTAGAAAACTCATGCCAATGACGTTTAAAACTCCCACAACTAGAAACAGCAATTCTCCAATGTATTCCTAACCCCTGATAACTCCTTGCTCATGAGGGGTTGTAACATACCTCTTGGCCAGCCAGAGTTTGGCTGTGGTACAAACAGCAACATCAGCCAGCTCCTGCTGAAAGTGCGCATTCATTCTGTGTTTGGAGTCTGAGAAGGCTTGTAACAAATGAAAAACCTAAACCAAAAGAGAGAAAAAGCAATGTCTGCTGTGAAAATATATTTTTTCTAAATGCAAGTTCCTCCCTTTTAGGTTTCCTCCAAATATTCCCCTCAAAGAAAACAGACACCTGCAGAATGTGGCTCTGGTCTCTTTGCAAAAAGCTTGTTGGTTTTGGAGGATTTAGCAAGTGGTAAGGAACCCACGTACCTGTGCTTTGGGTTCCATACATGTTTCCAAAGAAAGGTGAGCAGACAATCATTTGATACGAGAGCTTACTAGTTACAAACAACCTATAAGTTGATTTTAGCAAAGAAATGCAAACATCTTTCTCTATGTTAGCAGTCACTCATAAAAAACGTACCTCTTAAAGCCTAAGTCTGAGAATCTAACTGGTTTACATGTCTGGGTTTATCGGAACAGACTTGGCTAAAGAAACAGGCCACAAGGACGCTTGCCTTTGCAAACACTCCACAGCGACGTCTGTAAACTATTCAGATTTTTTAGCAGATCTTTGCTGAGATGTCAGGAGTGGAGGCAGCAAGGCAGACAGACCCCACTTTCTCACTCTTACATGACATTACATATTAGAATTGAGCAGAGAAAGACATATCCTGTTCTCTCTCTAGATGCCTATATTTAGGACAAAGGCCACAGTTCCCGCAGACACATGACACGGGGCACGTGCAAGTGTGCATGCCCACCTATGTGTGTCATGGATTCACGCTCCGATATGACATCAACGAGGCCTTTGTGAGGAGTACAAACCTGCAGAAGAGAAAGAAAGTGGACAAGGGCTTGGATGAGATCCTCTGACCTTGCCCAGTGCCAAGGAGAAAGACGCATGTCAGAGAAATCCTTCAGTCGCCCTTATCTTAATCAAGGAGGAGGTGGGTGAGCAAAGCAAGTGCAGATAAACACATGAAGAACTTTGAAAGGCTATTTTAAAACTCAGTTTGTTTTCTTTCCCTACTGTACCCTTCACCAGAGCTGCAGAGATTCTTTCTCAGCAATAAAATTCAAGTTTTTCTTTTTCTCTCATGTCAACGAGGGGCATAAATTGAGAGTTATATATGGAATGGAGTAGAGAAAAGCAAGGAGCCAAGATAAAAGAGACCTACAGTCATCAGACCCTAAACAAGTAGGACTTGGCAGGTTTTCTGGGGTCAGACATCTGTAATTACCAACAACAAGTATATACTGACCACCTTTTGTTTAGAGAAAAAATAAATTGTGATGAATTTACTGTATGTGCCCTGGACCGTGTGGCTCAGTTGGTTGGGTGTCATTCTATGCACCAAGAGGTTGCTGGTTCGATCCCCGGTAGGGAGCATGCAGGAGGCAGCCAATTGATGTCCCCCCTCTCACATCGACATTTCTCTCTCTCCTCCCTTCCTCTCTCTCTAAAAATCAATAAAAAATCTTTTAAAAAAATTATGTAACCACTATTTTTTTTCTAAACAGAAGTAACTGGACAGGAGAATGCACACATGTCCTAATGGAAACTGAAAATGCTTTCTCTAATAATGGGCCTGTTATTTCAGAAGCAACAGATCGAATATCACTGCTTCACCACACCCCCATGGGGACCCAAACCACCCGTCCTGAAGTCTGGAGAAATGGGTCTGGCTGGGGCTTCTGTTCTTATGTGGTGACTGCCAGAGTGAAAAAAATACCTTCCTCTGCCTGAATCCCACCAGCCTGAAAGACTTGGCAACATCACTGGGCCTCGCTTTACTTTTCTCCACAGCTGCACAGACCCAACCACCAGGGCTTTTCATGGTGTCACAGGATCGTAATTAATCAGCAGACACCAGCAAAATACATGACTGTGGAACTTACTTGTAAAGAAAGCTGTGAGATTTTCAAATGCCTCTCATTTAGAAGCAATCGCTTCAAAAATAACTCCTGATGGATGTTTAAACTTAGTCCTATATTTGCTCACCTTACTTGGCAAAAACAAGGCTGTTTTTGAAACGCTTGGTAGCTCTAGTTTATGAAAATCAGCCTAGCAGGTCCATCAATTCTGTCACCTTGGGTACACACCACACAACAATTGTGATCTTGGTCATTCACCAGGAACGAAGAACTCGGAGTGTGGTCGAGCCCAGGCTTGGGATAATTTGGAAACTGCCTATAATACAGGGCTGCCCTGCACCAAACGTGGAGAACCCCAAGCTGCCGGAACTGAGACTGATGACTAACTGAACGCACATGAGAGCTGCGAGCAGTCGAGCAGTCGAGTAGTCACTTTCCGTGTCCCCAATTTGCAATGGGACTCAAACATTCCGGCCACAGATATTTATTAAAGAGCTATCACCACTATGGACTGTCCTGGGAGTCACAGCAGAGAATAGAGTCCCTGCTCCCCTACAGCTCACATTCTAGTCCTGGATAAACGGAGAATCAACAGCTTCCTGACTCTGCCTGGCGGGGAGATACAGCCGCCGCCACTTCCTCTGCTTCCTGACCTCAGCCTGTACCAAGTCCAGGCACAGCGGGAGTTCAACAACCATTTGCTGAACTGATTTCAGTATCTGGTGCCTCTTCCGATACTAACTCTGCCTTTAGGACACAAGCTCATGGGTTTGGAGCTGCAGTATGTGCCACCCCACCCCACCCCCGCCTTCGTGGGAGTGGAGACACTGAGCTGAGTAACTGGCACTCCAGTGGATTTCTGATCTAGTGGGGAAGGCAGGAGGCTAGATTAGTGGTAAGAATGCAGCCCTAGGGGGGAAAAATGGGCGCAACACACACTTTGGAGCCAGGTGGACACGGGCGTCAACCTAGTTACTATCCGGGCTTTGGGCAACTCACAGAAACAGGTTAACATCGATAATAACATCTATATTATAGGATTATAGAGGGATTTAAAAGAATATATAGTATTTGGCACACACTAGGCACCTGAAAAAAAAAAGTTACTTCTCTTCCTTTTTCTGTCTGCTCCCTTCTTCCCAGCCCCCATTCCTGAAATAAACAGTAAGAGAAGGCTTTGTAGAAAGTGACATTCATATTTGGCCTTGAAAAAAATCTTGCCAGAATTGGGAGAATAATGTACAAACAGAGAAATGTGAATTATAAAAACATTTTTTAAGGGTCTTAAAATATTGGTATTCCCAACAAAAAGAGTAAGCCTTACTATAAACTATGGACTTTAGTTAATGAAAATGTATTAATTGTAACAAACTTGCCCTCTAATGCAAAATATTAATAGTAGGAGAAAACTTGGGAGAGGGGACTGGGAGGACCTGCTCAGTTTTTCTGTAAACCTAAAATTGTTCTAAAAAGAGCTATTAGTTAAAAATACTGGGACTGCTCAGGGGACAGCATGTAGCTGTGCGTGACGAAAGCACAGCCAGGGTGTGTGTGGAGGGTGGGAGGAGACAGAGCTGGAGACAGATCTTAAATGCAACATCAAGGAATGTGTGTTCTGTTCTTAGTAGCTTTTAAGTGATCAGATCTGTAACTTGGGGGGCAAAAGGCCAGGGCGGTGTAGAGGCTGGATTAATGGGCAACATGACCAACACTACTGCCATAGTCCAGTCAGAAGGTGGTGAGGGGTGAAACCAGAGGCTGAAAACCAAGAGCTTTTGGACAAAAAATGGCTGCAGATGTTTTATTTGATCTGCACGATATTTTTAAACTATCTTTTATGAACTGGGAGATTTCACATCAAAATCATCCCGATTTCCAATTTCTTTTGAAAAATCAAAACATCTGCCATCTTGGGGCCACACTCCCACAGAGCCATTGGGCCTGGGCTGAGGAGCAGCAGCTGGCCCCTTTGACAAGAAATGCATGCTCAGGGTCCCCACTGTCCCCACTACTGACCAGTACCCAGGTCGCTTGGGTGGAGTGTCAAGGTCGTTTATCACTTATCTCATGCTCTCCTCCCACCCCACTTATGTAGAATCAAGAGGAAATGCAATATTTACTGAACCCAAATCTCCACCCAAAGTTTGAAGACAAAAGATGTATCAAGAGGGCTGCATGTTTATATCCACCCGCCTTGTTCACTTACTTGCCTGAAACAGACAGGACTGAATTTGTGACACCCCAATCTAAACAATAGCAGCAGTGGAACGAAGAGAAAAGGATACATTTGAGAGACTTTGGAGGCTAAAGAGGCAGGACTTGGCAACTGCTCTAGACATCGAGTTGAGAGTCAAGAAAGAGACTCTTAACTCAGGCAGCTGGTGCTGGAGGCCCACCCTTGAAGACAGGGATCACAAGAGCACATGTAGCCGTTTGGGGAATGAGGAAGGGGGTTTAATGAGTTTGGTTAGGAATGTCCAGTGATAACTGCTCTAAGGAAGGCAGTACATTGTACAAACCAGGAAGTCTTCTGAGAGGGGAGAGGCGCTCTATTAATACTAGGTGTACTGGTTAATAATGTGGATTTTTTTTCAATAGATGGAGTTACACATATGTTGATATATATGCGATTTCATATGTATGCTATTTTGTTGTATTGACAACAAGCTTCAAAACTTCATATGTCGAATTTGCTGAAGGTGTTAACATCATAGATATTTTTACACTTAAAAATGTCGAATTTCGTGCCAAAAAATGAGCATTTGTGGGGGGGTTATAATTCATTATTTTGAAGAAAAATGCTGCTGAATACTTCGGGAAGCTTATGGTGAACATGCTCCATCTCAAGATACTTGTGAACGCTGGTTTAAATGCTTTAAAAGTGATAATTTCGATGTGAAAGACAAAGAAAGTCCAGGTCAACCGAAAAAGTTTGAAGCCCAACAATTACAAGCATGATTGGATGAAGATGCGTGTCAAACTCAAAAACAACTTGCAGAAAGATTAAACGTTGCTCAGCAAACAATTTCCGATTGTTTACAAGCAATGGGAAAGATTTTAAAGGAAGGAAAATGGGTGCCACATCAAATGGAAAACCGAAAAGTCATCAGTAAAATGTTGCTTCAACGGCACGAAAGAAAGTCTTTTTTGCATCCAATTGTGACTGGCGATGAAAAGTGGATTTATTTTGAGAATCCCAAATGCACCAAATCATGGGTTGATCCAGGTAAACCATCAACATGGACTGCAAGGCCAAATCACTTCGGAAAGAAGACAATGCTCTGCGTTTGGTGGCACCAGGAAGGTGTGGTATTATGAGCTTCTAAAACCAGGTGAAACTGTTAATACTGATCCCTACTGACAACAAATAATCAATTCTAATCACGCTTTGATCGTGAAACGACCAGAATGTGCCAAAGACATGGCAAAGTAATTTTGCTTCATGATGACGCACCACCACACACTTCAAAACCAGTTAAAGACACGTTAAAAGATCTTGCCTGGCAAGTATTAACCCAACTGCCGTATTCACCAGACCTTGCTCCTTCAGATTACCACTTGTTCCGATCGACGGCACACGCACTTTCTGAGCAGCACTTCAAAATGTACGAAGAAGTGGGAAATTGGGTCTCTGAATGGTTTGCCTCAAAACAAGGGAAGTTCTACTGGGACGGTATCCACAAATTACCTGAAAGATGGGGAAATGTGCAGCTAGCGATGGACACAACTTTGAATAAAGCACTTTTGATGATTCTCTTGAAATGATCGTGTTTTCTTTCATTACAAAATTCGCCATTAATAACCGGTACACCTACTAATCACACTGGGACAAGCAGGGCAGCTGTTTACCTCTAGCTATGGGAGGCCCTTTAGAAAAGCTGAGTGGATTTGGAGGCGTCTTCGACAAAAGAAACAGGAGAAAGTGGTGTTGATTTAAGACAGTTGTGATTCAGTCAGAAAGAGACTAAAAGCACACAGCAAGCAACTGAGTGCGGACCAAACAGCATCACCAGGGCTATCACAGGCTGGGACCATCACAGGCTGGGACCATCACAGGCTGGGACCATCACAGGCTGGGGACCATCACAGGCTGGGACCATCACAGGCTGGGACCATCACAGGCTGGGACCATCACAGGCTGGGACTATCAGGCTGGGACCATCACAGGCTGGGACCATCACAGGCTGGGGACCATCACAGGCTGGGACCATCACAGGCTGGGACCATCACAGGCTGGGACCATCACAGGCTGGGGATTATCACAGGCTGGGCTCATCACAGGCTGGGACCATCACAGGCTGGGACCATCACAGGCTGGGACCATCACAGGCTGGGACTACCACAGACTGGGACCATCACAGGCTGGGACCACCACAGGCTGGGGACCATCACAGGCTGGGACCACCACAGGCTGGGACCATCACAGGCTGGGACCATCACAGGCTGGGACTATCACAGGCTGGGACCATCACAGGCTGGGACTATCAGGCTGGGACCATCACAGGCTGGGACCATCACAGGCTGGGACCATCACAGGCTGGGGACCATCACAGGCTGGGACCATCACAGGCTGGGACCATCACAGGCTGGGGACCATCACAGGCTGGGACCATCACAGGCTGGGGACCATCACAGGCTGGGACCATCACAGGCTGGGGACCATTACAGGCTGGGACCACCACAGGCTGGGACCATCACAGGCTGGGACCATCACAGGCTGGGACTATCAGGCTGGGACCATCACAGGCTGGGACCACCACAGGCTCGGGACCATCACAGGCTGGGACCACCACAGGCTCGGGACCATCACAGGCTGGGACCATCACAGGCTGGAACCATCACAGGCTAGGACCACCACAGGCTGGGACTACCACAGGCTGGGACCATCACAGGCTGGGACTATCACAGGCTGGGACCATCACAGGCTGGGACTACCACAGGCTGGGACCATCACAGGCTGGGAATACCACAGGCTGGGACCATCACAGGCTGGGACCATCACAGGCTGGGACTACCACAGGATGGGACTACCACAGGCTGGGAATACCACAGGCTCGGGACCATCACAGGCTCGGGACTATCAGGCTGGGACCATCACAGGCTCGGGACTATCAGGCTGGGACTGCCGAGAGATGAGGCGATCGTCCCTGCCCTGACAAGGAAGGGTCTAAATTTCTGGCCCCTGAGATGCATGTCTAAATGAAACTCTGGGAGGATCTAAGAAAAGTCTGGAGAACCTGGAAGCAGTTACGCTGTGCCCACCCCCATTCCCACTCTAAACACAGGGAGACTCAGGGGAGTTTCCAACCATCTGTGTAAAACATGGGGTCCGTTTTGGCAGCTTTGAATCTTAAAAGTGACTCCACAGAGCAAATGTAATGCTCTTTGAATAAATACCACAGGTCTAAGAAGAGTCATGAGGCAGATCCTGAAAAAACTTGCACTGCACCAGTAAAATATGTCTGGTTTATGCTGCTGGACTAAAATAGTGACTTGTGTTAGACAAGATCAAGATGATAGATGGCTGTTTGGGAATGCGACGCTGAGATGGGTTTTCCTCTTCACCAAGCATGGCTTCCAGGCAGTTTTCCCCCTTATAAAATCAACAGCAGGTGAGCGCCAGGAACCAGCAGGCTCCAGCAATAACAGGACCGGGGTAGGCAGGTCAGGAAAAAGGACAACCCCAATGAGAAAAAAGACGCTCATTTCAGAGGTCAGATACAAGTGGGTTAATGTTATCGTAATCACTGACAATCCCAAACTCTGAAGAGCAACAGACCTATCCACGTTTGCAACTGTATTTTCTTAAAAACAAATTCTATTCTTCTTTTGCAGCATGCAGACTGGGGACGAACACTTTTGTCCCTATCACATTCAGCCAAGTATAAAATTTCTGCATCTGCTATTTTGCCTAGCTCTTCTCACCCCCCCCTCCCTACCCCGTTGTTCCAACCCCCACAACTAAGTCAGAGCCACATTTTTCCGAGCTCAGTGTTTACACAGGATTTTATTTCGGCTGGTAAAACATCTGTATTTTTTCAGGGACTTAAATAAATGATCTATGCCGGGAATGTACAGTATAGGGTGATGTCAGGCCCCCTTTTTTTCTCGACTCACTGGGCAGAACAGGCAAACATTGTTTCAGCCTGTCGCTGGGAATGTGAATATTTATCCTGTCGACTTAATTCATACAAACAGAACTAAAGGCAGGCAGGCAGAAGTATTTTATGGCTTTAAGTCAGACTGAAGGGGGGCAGTGGTGTGAGTAGGGGGATGACTGAGGGAGGAATCTAAACTTTCTAATTCACAGAAACATGCCTAATCATATAACTGTCGGGAAATGGATACAGCAAAAATCATTTAAAAGGCAGGCTGTGTGTGTGTGTGTGTGTGTGTGTGTGTGTGTGTGTGTGTGTGTGTAGGTGGGAAAGCAAGAGAGAGAAGTTTTCTAACTTATTTGTCATTTCTAATTATTAAAATGTGGGTTAGAGTTTAATTGTTCTCGGCTTCAGGCATATCAATCTTATCTCCAACGGGACCACAGGCTTCTCAGAAGCACCCCTTTTCTCTTACTTCCACAGTGCAGGGCATGGTGCTTGTTGGGTATATGTACCGGCCTAGGTCATCTGTACAGAGAGCTCAACATAATCTTTGTATTAACAGCCCCACTGTTTCCAGCCTGGGAGGGTCAGTGTGGACTGGGGGCATGACCCTGGGACACTTAAGTTACTCAACCTGGTCATCCCTACAAGAAAGGGCTCAGTGGGCCTGTGCCACCCACAGGAACCCACCAATCTGACCCCACGCTGGAGTGCAGGCCAGGAAGCATTTCAAGTGGTTACTCCCCAGACCTCAACCTGTTCATCAGATGAGAACACATCCTTAGAAAGGTCTGGGTAAGTTCCCAAAAGGTGACACTTTGCTGTGCTGGGAAAAGGTCACTAACTACAAAGTGTAATTACTTCCTAGCTGACTCTGGTTTGGGGAAAAGAAGCACAGGAAATAGGCCACGAATATCTTTAAGGACTAAAATCTACAAAGACACAAAGTCTGTAGGAGCCTGGAAATTTACTTTGTTGTCTCAAATGCGTTCCCTCCTTTCTATTAACACCCCCACAGTTCTAGTTCAGGAACCCAAAGACCTTACACCTCTCTGATGGAAACAAGTTAACTGACTGGTCTTTGCCTCTAAAACCTATTTTGCAGATGGCTGCAGAGAAATCTTAAAACCAAACCCCAATCATATTACTCCAAAATTCAAAATCCTTCAATAATTTCCAACCTCCTATAGAATTTGCTGGGCACTAAAGGCTCAACTCACCTTTCTACTAGTAGTTTTACTCCCTACCTACTTCCTCCCTTCATGTATCTATTCTGTGGCCACTGGGGCAGACAACTTCCCATTCTGGACAACTTACAAATGCTTTTCTGTGCAGGATGTTCCTTCCATTTCTCCTCCATCCTCTCCAACTCTGCCTACTGACATTTCATTTCCGCTGTAAGGCCCACCATAAAACCTTCCTCAGCTTTCTTCAGTTGCCCCCACCCCCAACCCTAAGAGTTACTTTTTTTTCCTATTCAGCTTCAATTACATATACTAATATATGTATATGATAATCCTGTCATCATGGCTATCAATCTACAATTTCCCTGTATAGCTCTTTGAAGGAAAGGACTGTGTCCTAGTTTTCATAGCCCCTGGACCCCAAGGACAAGTAGCTTTGTCTGTCAGACATATGGGCTCAATAAAGAGAGCATTTATTGACTTCTAATTCTACCATGCCACCTTGCCAGTAGTGGTAGAAGCAGAACCTGTATTCACACCAGCAGCTGTGGTACTAAACCTCTCTAAACTCTCTCCACACAAAAGGGTTGGGGGAAATACATAGTATTAAAAAGAGAGCATTATGCTAAGTGGAATAAGTCAGTCAGAGAAAGATAAATATCACATGATCTCACTCATTTGTGGATTATAATGAACAACATAAACTGATGAACAAAAACAACCAGAGATAGAGAAGCATCGATCAGATGCTCAAGCCTCAGAGGGAAGGTAGGGGAGGGTGGGGGTAAGGGGGAGAGATCAACCAAAGGACTTGTATGCATGCATATAAGCATAAGCGATGGACGCAGACAACAGGGGGTGAGGGTGAGGGCAGGACTGGGGGTGGGTGGGGGGACAATGGGGGAATAAGGACACATTTATAATACCTTAATCAATAAAGAAAAAATATATATATTAAAAAATAAAGTCTTTTAAAACAAACAAACAAAAAAAAAAAATAAGAGTTTGAGTATATGCTTCGTCTGAATCATCTCTGGCCCAGTGCTCCAAATTTTACAATTCAATTAGGAATCTGGCACCCAGAAGAGGCATCAAGGGCCCTGAGCTGTTGGGTTTAGAAAGTTATGTCAAAAGTAGTCAATCTTAACCTTACATATAAACAAAGACTTGCATTTAAAGAATTAACAATTTACAAAACACTGATTTAATACCTGTTCTAACTAAAGAGTTCCTAACTTTAGAACAGTGGTCGCCAACCAGAGGTCCGTGGACCACCATCGGTCCATGAGGTCCAAAAGGTTGGCGACCACTGCTTTAGAACACAGATACATTTCTGAAAAGCTACGTATAAAAAATTTTAAATTACAAACTATTTAGTTATAGAATAAATCCCAGTTTAAATTCTTTAGGGGAAGCTTTATTATCTATGATAATTCATCTTTTCTACATATCTGGAGCTTTACCTATTGAGTTTCCTTAAAGATAATATTTAGATCAATAAGAAATTCTTTAATGTAGCAAACCTTACTAATGAAAAATAATAGATAATTTGTTCAGTCAAGATAGTTAACTTTAAAGTAATACAGAAGGAAAGAAATTGACTGTAGTATGAATGAAACAAAATTAGTCAAGAATCAACAATTACTGCAGCTGAGTGATAGTTAAGATACATGGGACTCATTACATTATTCCGTCTACATTTGTGTAAATTTAAATTTTTCTATATAAAAGTTTTAAGAAAGATTTAGAGAAGGAGAGGAGGGAAAGAGGAAAGAATGCAGCTATAGGACATAGAGATGAAATCAATATTAAAAAGTTTATGATCTAGTGCAGGGAATAAGATATGTACATAAATAACTAAAATTCAAGGTAGAAAACAGTAAGTGCTATAAAGAGAGATAAAGAATAGAGGGGCCAGAAATAAACTTGCTAGAAATACATAAGGTGATAAAAGTGATATTTAAATAGTAGTTAAAAGATTGATTTATTAAATAAATGGTATTAAAACAACCAACTAGTTCTTTGGGAAATAATATGGTTAGATCCCTACCCAAAGTCTTGCATTGAAATAAATTCCAGATGGAGAAAATAATCAAATGTAAAAAACAAAACAAAAAAAAAACCCACTATAAAAATGCTAGAAGAAAACAGGAAAATGTTTTATAATCTTCAGGTTAAAAATGGGCTTTTTATAAGTCTGTCAACATAAAAACTGAAAACTTTTGTATAGTAAAAACTAAAAGGAATATTCAAAAGTAAAAGGAAAAAGGGGTAAAATATTTGCTAATTCCCCTAAGGAACAAAGCTCTTGCAAATTAATAACAAAAATGAAAGTAATTGAATAAAATATGGCAGGGAGTTACAAACTTTCGCCATTCATAGCACCCTTAGCACCTCAATAATCTTTTCATGGTGCCTCTAGGCCAAAAGAAATACCTAATAGTTCCATTTATTAAGTAGTTAGGTCCAAACAACCTAATAAGTATTTATACCCTAACAACTTAGGAACTGTTTGAAAAAATAATACACATAAGTTGAAAGAAAAAATATTTTGATTTCATTCCTTAATAACCACAAATACTTACTAATGGGGTATGTGTGCCTGTTGGCTACTCATAACTTCCCAAGCCTTGGGATTGTTGGACTCCACCCTCATTCCTGTTCCATATTGATTTTCTCATGGTACTTGCTTTTTATAGCGGCAACTATCAAATACTCAACTTTGCAAAGATATATAGCATCTCCGAAAGGAATGCAGTGCAAGCTAATGTTGATAAGTGTAAATTGCTTCAAGCTAGTAGTTCTCATAATATTTCACAGATGGTAAACATCATTGTGTTTCTCTCCCAAATTTAAAATATCCCACAGAGCTTTGGCACACACTTTGGGAACTGCAAATATTTAGCAAAGAATATAAACAAGCAATTCACAGATGAAATACAAATATAGCCAATAAACATATGAAGACATGTTTAACTTCATTCATGTTTAAGGAAGGGCAATTAAAACAATAATTTAAAAACAACAACATTAATTTGTACAGAATTTTTCTTAAAAATTAGTAGGTAGAACCCCCATCTAATAACTAGGTAAGAAAACAATACTCTCATTCATCATTGGTGGGAACATAAATTGTCACCTTTTTTTTGGGGGGTGAGGGGATAACCAGCAAGGCCATCTTGTTGCACATACAGAATTTTTCCCCCCTATACAGTGGTCTCCCTTGGAGCTAGACAAAGCAGCAACTTGGAAGTCATGCACTTCCTTCAGTGTAATACCCACTTCTAGGAATTTGTCTCACAGAAAGGGGTATGGGCAAAGATAATAGATGCCCAAGGATGATCTTCAGTAGCACTGACTCTAACAGGAAAATTCAGAAACAACCAATACAGGACCAATAGAAAAAATAATGGGATATTTCTACAAGTATCACATCACAGAAAGCCAAGCTGTACAGCTATTAACAAGAATGTTGTAGGTTTATATAGACTAACATGGAAATATCTCTAAGACACCCTGATAATTAAAAAAGCAAGCTGCAAAAATAGTACAATCCCATTTTTTTTGGTACCAAATTATTAACAGTAAGGGTGGGATTTTTTTACTTGGTGATTTTTTGGGGGGAATGGGCTCCCGTTGGTCAAATTTGAGATAATTTTATTATTTTTAATTTATATTTATTTTTGATTAATTAACTAATTTTAAATTTTAATTAATGTTTAGGGGTGAAATTTTGTTGCATTTTTCTATAATTTAGAAAGTTTTACAGTAAAAAAGCATACTTTTTAAAAAATATTTTTTGAGAAATAATTATAATCTCATAACAAGTTGCAAAACTAGTAGCATTGTACTTTTCAATCATCTTTTCCCAGTTGTGACTTCTTATGTAATTGCAGTACTATATCAAAACCAGAAAATTGACATAGGCACATTACTATTAACTAGGCTACCTAACGTATTCAATTTTGCCATTTTTTTACATGTATTCATTTGTGTGTGTGTGTGTGTGTGTGTGTGTGTGTGTGTGTGTGTGTGAGCAATTTTATCCCATGCATGGATTTGTGCAACCTCCATGACAATCGAGCATACAGACTGTCTTATCACCACAAAGGAAGAATGCATTATTTTTGGAATCAGAAACAATAGAAGTTAAGTAATGTTCTTTTTATCATGTATTCCCTAACTCCATACTCAGTATTAAAATTCACATACAAATTATTGGGACAGGTGGCTATATGGTATTTTTCACTAAGAGATAGAAATCAAAGAAAAGGAACGTTTCAACGCCCCCAAGAGGAAGTTAGGACTTCTAAGGCTTCTCCTAGTCTCTTCCTTTGACTTTTCAGATTTGTACCCAATGAGGTTTGGAGAGCGTGTCAGAGGAGAGGCCCACTGAGGGTAAGAAGGCTGGCCACAGGGGTAGCGGGTAGCAGCATTTTTTGAGAACTGCAGGAAAATCATTAGTGTTGTCTCTTCAGCAAGCAAAGCCAAAGGAAATGCAAAGTTAATATGTTAATTTGTGTTTTCCAGATTTTAGAGTTGCCATAAAATCTGCTTTATAGGAGAGTTTGACCAACAGAAAACTGTTTGGCCTTCAGGCCAGTAACCCAAATTACTTGGAGCTGCCCAGTGAGGGGTTTGGGGAAAAGGGCCTGCAAACCTGGGCCTGGGTTGCAGCCAGCCTCGGAGTCAGCGGCTGACAGCACATTGTGGCAACAGAGTCCTCTTTCTGAAAAACGAACATGGAAATTTTTTTGACTCTGGGTTGCAGCTTATTTCAAAGGTCATCAAAGTAAACAAAAGGAAAAGACTGAAACTTTATAAGTCAAAAAGTGACAACTGTTTATAAAGCAACAGTTTGTATTTTCTCATGGAGGAAGGAAAAAAAGATTCCTCTAAGCTCCAGGAAGGAGATTTGGGTGGGTTCCCCTCCCCCCTCTCCCTTCCTCCATTTGTTTGTTCATTTGCCATTCAGCACCTCCAGCAGTGAGGTCCAGGAACATCTGTTGCATCCATTTTATGTGGAATTATAGAAGTCTACTGGATGGTTGGGATTTGTGAAATAAACCGTGTCTTAAGAAGCAAAAGCCTCTATAGCCCTTATTGATAACTGCCTTCTGCAGTGCTGCTGAGGACGTGGGATGCCCGAAGTCATACAGGCAGGCTGCACACAGTAAGGTCTCTCTGAATCTGGAGACCAGTTTCCTACTAGGGCAACTTTGTTCAGAGAAGGGTGATTTCGTGAGGTCTGACTGAAACAAAAGGTCGTGAAACCAACCCTTATGAAGTTTCCTCTGATCCCTGGGGAGTGATCAAAACACCTTTTTCACTTAGGAATTTTCTTTGTTGAGCTGACAAACTCTGGACAATCATCATGGGTAAACTTCTAACTG
This sequence comes from Cnephaeus nilssonii, assembly GCF_951640355.1. Lineage (NCBI taxonomy): Eukaryota > Metazoa > Chordata > Mammalia > Chiroptera > Vespertilionidae > Cnephaeus > Cnephaeus nilssonii. The sequence continues at coordinate 22,379,694 of NC_137086.1, forward strand.
GATTTCATATCTGTTATCAGATATATTTCAAAATAATGAAACTAGATGGCATTAAAATGATAATCAAGCCCTAGCCAGTTTGGCTCAGTGGATAGATCATCGGCCTTCAGATTGAAGGGTCTCAGGTTTGATTCTGGTCATGGGCACTGTATCTCGTTTGCAGGCTCAATCCCCAGCCCTAGTTGGGATGTGTGCAGGAGGCAACAAATCAATGTCTCTCTCTCTCTGTGTCTCTCCCCTTCCTTCCACTCTCTCTAGAAAATCAATGGAAAAATATCCTCGGGTGAAGATTAACACAACAAAAATCTAAAAGGTACTTTTTACATGGGATGATGTGTTCATTAATCATGTGCTTCCCAGTCTGTTATAAAGACTGCATATTATTTCTATCCAGTAAGGCCCAGTTCATCGGCTCCCTCTGTGAAGTTCTCCTCGACAATTCTAGGTTGTGGAAATCTCTCCATCCTCTCATCCCTTAGTATTTATTATCTGAACCACTCATTTGGCACCTAAGATATGTTGCCTTGATTGCTATTTATCTTTTTATGTAAACCATGTTGTTTTATCTCCTACAGAGCCTTACAGGAATGCAAACGTTTGTTGACTTGATTTTAAATTTAAGTCAATTACCATGTGGGCTGAGATAAACAGTACTTTCAAGGCAATAGTTAACTCAATATAGTGAAAGTAAACACCAAGACTGCTTGCAAATGGGTTGGCTTACAAAGATGACCAATGAAGAAGGCAAGTTCTTGAGATTGGAATATGTTTGTGGTGTGGGCCGACAGCATGCTTTTCCTAGCCTACTAACATGCCGTCATGTTATCTACATGGGTTCATCCGCCTCCAAGCTCATCTTGAGGAAACTCATAGTCTTCCCTCTAAACCTACTTCAGTTCAAAGACTGGCGCCTTTACAAAACCTCAGGAACTGTTATGCTTACTTGTTGAATAAATAGCTGAATGAAACAATGACTCCAAGTAACCATCCAAAATCCATTTTGGCCTATCCCCTTTCACCATATTGCTGGAAGGCAATGAGGATTCATTTTAGGAAAATTCTAAGAGAACAAGCCCTCCCAGCCAAATATTGGGATTGACTACAATGGGACAACAGGTTATACCCACTTGATTCATACTGAGAAACATTAGTCTTTAGACAAGTGGTTCTAAAAACTGGGATGATTTTACCCCAGGAGACATTTGGCATTGTCTAGAAACATTTTTGGTTGTCTCAACTAAAAGGGGGTGCTACTGGCATCTAGTGAGTAGAGGGCAGGGATGTTGTTAAACATCCTACAATGCCCAGGGCAACCCCTCAACGAAGAATTATCCAGCCCCAAATGTCAATAGTGCCAAGGTGCAGAAACCCTGGCTTACTGTAAGAGCCCAGGCTTTGTAGTCAAGACCTAGCTGGTGACCTTGGGAAAATTATTTTCATTTCCTCATCTATAAAATGAAGATAACAATATAATTCATCTCATGAGATTATTGTTAAGTCTAAAAGATAACTGATGTGAAAAGTACCTGGTAATTACTCTCTAAAGATTGGTCATCCTTATTAATGGATGCCTCATGTGTCATTTTAAATTTTCAGTGCTCTTTAGGCATCTCTCTGTGTTGGTGTAGAAAGGAGACTCACCTCACTGCCTCCATTCATCTGGGGTATCTATGTTTTCCTGTCTATGTTTATTTAGTTCTCAGTTATTTAGTCGCTTTCTTACTTCTCAGTGGCACCTGCTTATGATGTCCTTTGTTTGGCACTTGTTTTTGCTTGGCCACTGCACTTCTGCCTGTTGCAGTAATGTTCCTTAGCTATACTTTTTTTAATGGTCTCTGATGATTTTTCCCAGAAACAGTACTTTCTGACTAATCATCTTACTATAGTTCATAACAATGACCAAGGGTATGGCAAGGATAAATTAATGATTATCCCTCAGGTGCTTTGAGTAGTGTAAGCACAGTCCTCGTTATCAAGTTTGCCCTTTTTGTCATAAGCTACATTTTCTGCACATGTGGTTTACATTGAAGAGTAAGTTGTGCCATTCAGTGTCTCAGAAAAACAATCTGGTAACCCTTAAAAATATCAGCTGTCAGCTATGACCTCAAAAGGTTTATCGTTGATACTCTTTCCAACAGAGCATGCTCCGTTAATTCACAAATCCAGAGGTAGGATTTCCAGCTCCGTTTCCTGCCTCAGAGAGGCAACCATGTCAAAATAAGCTAAGTAAATGCATTCTTATTTTTCTAAAATTTCCTGAATGACCCAAATCAGGTAACACTTTAACAAGTACTTTAGCTTCCACCATGGCATGTGTTGGGTTAATCTGGACAGTTGGCTTGCATTTTAGTCAAAGGAAGCAAAGCATTCTTCCTGTGTATATTAGTCTCATAAAATGGATATTTGGATATTTCATATAGCAAAGCCTATGGACTTACATTGTAGTCTTCTCTGAAAGGTATATAAATGTATTTAAAATTCCATAGGTTCTTGATTTTAAAAAAAAGCAATATAGTAGTTAGTCCCAATCTTCTTGAAATTAGTGGTGAACTCTTTGTAGAATGAATCATGTCTCCATAACAGATAGAATCTTAGCTATCAAGAAAATAGAATTTACTCAGAAACCTTTGAAGTGGCTAACTTTCTGAAGAAAGTGGAGTTTTACTTAGGAAAAAGTCACAGATAAAGAGACTAGGGTGAATCTGAAGTTGCATACATACAATTGGTAGTTAACCCTCTATAACCACCTGGGTCTTCTTATTTCTCACACCTCCAAACAATTTCAGTGAACAATAAAGGATATTCAATTGTTTCAATAGGATTAGAGTATGAAGGTGGGTGAAGAGGGGAGGTATCCACAACATAATAGCAGAATGCAACGAGAAAATATTAACTTTATGCGTAATACGTCTTAATACTGGAGGAAAATGAGGCCAAGACACAAACCATTAAGATTCCCAATGAAGTTAATAACTAAAACAAGAAATTAGGATTCTCTATATTTCTATGGAAAAAATACCATAGTTTCTCAAAATATAAAAAATAATATTACTGTATGATCCCACAATTCCACTTCTGGGTATATAGTCAAAAGAATTGAAAGGAGGGTCTCAAAAAGACATGTGTACATCTATTTCATAGCAACTTTATTTACAATAGCCAAAAGATGGAAGCAACCCAAGTGTTCACTGACAGATAAACGAGTACACAAATGTGGCATATTACATACAATGGAATATTACTCAGATATAAAAAGGATGTTGTGACACAGGCTACAACATGGATGACCCTTAAAGACATTATGGAAAGAGAAATAAACAGTAACAAAAACCAAATATTGTATAATTTCACTTATATGAGTGAGGTCAAGGACACTCAAACTCATAGAAACAGAAATGGTTGTTGCCAGGAGTTGGGGAAAAGGAGAAATAGGGAGTTACTGTTTAATGGGTATATACTAGTAAGTTTCAATTTTGCGAGATAAAAAAAATTTTGGAGATTGGTTGCACAACGATGTGAATATAGGAGTGGGCAAAATAAGGTTTACAGTTATGAGTACAGAGTTTATACTTGTATTATTTATTAATTATTATATTATTTATTTGTATTACAACCATAAACCTCCTTTTGCCCTCCCCTGTACTTAATGCTACTGAACATTTAAAAATGGTTAAAATGGTAAACTTTATGTGCATTTTATCACAATTAAAATTTTAAAAGTTTTTAAAAGATGTTCTTACATTCAAGTCACCAATATTCAATATTGTAATGTATTCAGTATCATTTCTGGGACATATTTTACATCCTCCAATTACAGAGGTCCTCCATCTATTAAAAAAGCCTTATGATATAAATGTCTAATCATGAGGTTGTACACTTGAAACTAATATACTATTGTATGTCAACTGTAATTAAAAAAATTTTTTTAAATAGCCTTGTGAGTGAACTACACATTTACTTTAGAGTACCAACTTATTGTGAGACTGCAGTAATTAGATGCCCTTAGAATCCCAATTGACTTCTTTTAATCCTTAAAAAATTAGCATCAGGTGCTAATTAAAAATAGCGAAGTCTATCATTAGAGGCAAGCTATCGGTTGTACTAATTGTAGAGGAAGGAAGACTTTTCATGTACACTGAGATACTGGAATGTCTGAGCAGATTGTAATAACCTGTTTTATTGCTTTTCTAGTGTCCACTGCTTTTCCAGTCTCTCTACAACACAGTGAGGAGGGAGACACACCACCATAGACTAAACTCTCAGACAAAGTTTAATTTTTAAAAATTTTCTCCATTGCAGACTATTTTAAAAAGTATTATGCTTACCAGAGAAGATGTGGTTGAGACTATTTTTATGATCAGTATGTCTCTTTACGTCATCAGGAGATACAAAGGTTTGTTTTATATCATACACTGTGCTGAACCTTAAACTCTACCTCCCATGCAATATCCTTCTCTTTGCTCACACCAAAAACCTGCTCAACATTTTAGTCCCTTTCATTATCCCCACTCCACACCACCTTTTTAAACCTGTTGATAACTGTATCTTTCATTTAGCTATGCTGAAATCTGTTCAAAATTTCACCAACTCACCAACTTAAATTCCATCAAGATAGTCCTTTTCTGTTCTTCTCCATCCTCCCAATACTTATCCAACCTAGTAACATAGGTCAGAATATCTATGGGCTCTAATTCACTTATTTTCTTTTCTACTTCACTATAGCAAAGACACCTTTCCCAATACCTCTAGGCATCCAGCTGTAAAACTGAAATAATATAACCAACTTTCCCTCCATTGCTCTGGATGAGGATGTCATAAGGACTGTTGACCTCCTTGCTCCTTATAAAATGTGTTGTGCACAGTTATTATTGTTATCTCTGTCCCGGTTTCCCACGACTCTTACTTCATGCTCCTTGATCCTGACCACAAAACACTGTGTTACTAAACAGCTCACTCAGTCTCCTGCTTCCTCCATTCCTGCCCTGGGTCAGTCTTGCCAGCTGCCCTTTAAACTTGGAAGAGTCTCCCCTCACATCTGCCAATTTGCTATTTCAAATGCTTCCTTCTTACTCATGTCTGCCTGCCTGCTCTCTACATGAATGGCCAGGCGCACCCTTCCTAGAGCAGAAGAAAGTAAGTGATGAAATGAAACCCAGAACACTTTTTTGCCCATTAAAAATTTGAGCTTAGAAATGTCCTGATTTTCTTATTGCCCTTCATTGTCTTTTAACTTCAAAGGCAAATTACCTAGAAATGTATGATATTCCTTCCTGGGGGTGGTGGTGGTAAATCTCTGTTATCTCCTGGACCTGACGAAAGGATCACTTGTATCTTACAGTAACTCAGTTTTATACACTGAATCCTTCCACTCTTCCACTCTTAACCGATGTTTTCCACACTTGCCTCACCATCAGAATCACCTATTTGGTCATTAAAAAGGCAGATTCTGGGGTCCTACCTCAGATCCATACAATCAAAATCTTTAGGGTAAGAGCTTGGAAATCTGTATTTTAAACAGCAGCCCAGGTAACTCTTGTGTCAGGTAAGTTTGGGAAACATTTGACAGCCTATTAAATCAGCCTGTTTTTGTCAGTGTCTTAACAACCAGAGGTCTGAAGGTATATAGCCAGATGGCCTGAATTAGTTAGGATTTAGTCATGAATCTTCTACCTATTCCAGCCATGCTGATAATGTGGTTTAAAATTAATACTCTGTAATTTTGTATTCTAATTCTTCTGTTTTAGATTTGTTGCTTTTTTCCCCCATGTCATACAAGATTCTGGTGATGAATTTATACTGCTTTATATCCACCCCAGTGCTTAATTAGCACAGTATTGGGCATTTAATTGAAACTCAATTAAAACATTACTGATTGATCAATACAGGCACCACCCAACTTAAAAAAAAAAAAAAGCCTAAAAACTCCAAGTCCTGAAACCTATCTGAGTAGCACAGCCTCCTTCCCTCTCCATCAGGTCAATGAGAATGAGAATGCAAATTTAGGTTTGTCTCTAGGCCTGAAAGAGCAAAGCAATTATTCAGTGATTTGGCCAGATTTCTAGAAACTATTGTTATGCCTTGTCTGACTGCCTAGATTTCTCATAATAGAGTCAACTTCCTTTCATCTCTCAAGGAGTACTGCTTTGAGTTCTTTCCACCATCATGCTGGGGCGATCTCAGTTAATGATTTGCATCTGATAGCTTATCATAAAAATTCAAGTAGCAAGCCTGCTTTTAGGCACGGACACACAAGGAAGAAGTTCAAGGATGCTTATTTTAAAACATACTTATTCAAAACATGAAGACCATTCTAGCTTAAAATATAAATGTCAATATAAAGAAATGCAGGACTCTTTCTAAAAAGTGCAATATTACCAATTATGTAATGTTCAGAAAAATAAAGTTGAGCAAACAATAGGAAGCCAATTTATTCAAGAAGTTACCACTGAAAACAAGTTTCACTGGAGGCATGTACCACAGCTGTGTTCAGCATTCCATTTTTCAATAGGATGACCCCATTTTCCATTAAATAAAAAGCTTCAAATGTAAACAATGAATGGCCTGTCTGATGAAATTCATCCCTGAAACTGAGCAGATTTCTAAATCAATGCATAGACCAGGCTATTTATAAACTCTACTTCCCATCAGCCTCAGCACTATGTCAACTAACAATAACAAGTTAATGTTTTCCAGTAACCTCCACTGTGCCATTTAATTGCCAGCTCTCAGGCCAAGGTAAACTCCGCAGTAACAAAAGAGCTAACATCACAATAAAAGAATGAGATTAATGAATTTACATTTCTGCTTTGAAGTGAATGTTGAAAATCATGCCCATAACATATCCTTTATCAGGCATGAGCTTTAATTGTGCCAAATAGTTTTAGAGTGATTTGAAGGTAAAGTTTAAAAATATTCTTTTTTTTAATTAACCACAAGCTTCAATCCTTGGAGAATTTTTTTTTTAAAAATCAAGAACCTCCTCTTTGTAGTATTATAGAGAGTGTACAAGTCCCCAAATTGTCAAACACAATTTCTAAACTTTGGCCACCATTCTTAAAAGTTTTTTTAAAAATTGAAGTATCACTTAACATGCCCCAACTGAAGTGTACAGATTGATGAATTTTTATACATGCCTAATTATATAGTTTTTACTTGTAATAATATAACTCAACAAATGCTTCCATTACATAAGATTATTATCATGTTTGTTCTAAAATGGGCACTCATTTTTTTGTTGGGGGAGGGATGAACCTTCAAAATATAAAATAAGAAAATGCTTTTATAAAAAAAATGAAGACAAAAGAAGGAAAGCCAAAATGTACACTTTTTTACTACAAAGGGAAAGATCATTAACTCTGATTTTCAAACTGATTTTTTTGTAAACTTCCCCCTGAACTCAATTCTTCAGTAAACAAAATGAGTTAAACCTTCATAGTTTTTCCAACTAAAACAGTTTTACAGGCTGTAGATCAAATCATTTTGGTCTGTTTTCCAAACCTCCATATACAATTTGGTCACTTAATTGCTAAGAAAGTCCAGTATCATTTCCCTGTTTCTAATACACTGAGAAATCACTTGTCATTTTAGCAGCTATATATGTGCTAAATTTCCCCATTACTAAAATATCAACTCCACAAGCTAGTGATGGATTATAAAACCCAGGCCCAAGATAGACAACTCATCCCGGATCTCTGGTGGTTGAGATAACCCATCCCTAGGTGTTGGGTTTTTGTCACACTCATCCAGACACATTCTCTGATCTTTTAACTGCCTGTTGTCACCTCCTCCATAATATAAATTTCTTTCTTAGTAGGCTACTATAATGATGTGCTCAGCTAAACAAATGCGTACATATCAGGGGCAAATATCTAAGAAACATCAACACTTTCTGGATACAGAATAATTGTAAAAAGACCAATTTGAATTCATAAGCAGTCTTTTTAAACAAAAATAACTCTTAAAGAGCTGCTGATCCATTATTTAAATATCATGAACTACACTAAAACAAACGACTATCAAGTAGTATTTCTGTTAAACGAAACCTAAATAAATTCAGAAGATTCATTTGTAATGAACATTCATGAAGGAAGGTAAATTTGTGTACAGTTTTAATGCCAGAAGTATAAAAACAAAGTTCTAAAATAGTAAAGTTCAAATTAATGCAGTTTTCTCTTTAATCTAGGAAAATCTCACTCTTTTTAATGACCAAAGTGAGAGTTGGCATGACCATTAAACCTGGAGTTCTAAAGTCAGGAGTTTCTAACCACTCTGAGAACTTTGTATTACAGCGTGTGAAGGTACTCAGATCTTCACCAAATCAAGACAGCTGATAGAGGGCAGTTTTCTCCAACACAAGTTTTCTTGTTCTGCAGTGCAGCATTCCCATGTTTCATGTCACCAAAAGGAAATGGGCCATCCATATTGTATCTCAAAGTGGCAGAAAGTTCAACTTCCATTGTGACAAAAGTAGAGCATTGGTCCAATAAGTATTTAAAATTTCCATTAGATTATCACAGAAACAGTTATTTCTAATGCTATCAATAGGGAAACAGAGAAAAAGAAGAAAAGACTATCACACCCTTCAGATTATTAAAAAACAGCATTATTATAGTTTGTTCACCCAACAAAGCTTTATTGGGGGCTCAAGGTCAAATGATATGGGGGGGAATATACAAAATAATTATGTCCATTCTCACTACTCTTATTCAGTATTATACTGGAGACCATAGCCAGTGCAATAAGACAAGACAAGGAAATAAAAAAGCAAACCGGTTGGAAAGAAAAAAATTAAACTGTCTTATTCATAGATGACATGATTATCTATCTTTGCAGTAAAATCCTATAGAATCCATTTTAAAAAGACACAATAACTAACAAGGTTAGCAAGGTCTCAGAATATGAGATCAATATTTAAAAATCAACTATATTCTCTAAAGACTAGCAATGAACACTTGGAATCTGAAATCTAAAAAAAATTATCACTTCTAATAGTATCAAATGGTATCTGATAGTATAAGTATAAAAAAATGTTTAAGATTTATCATCCAAGAATTGTATAGGCCTGTATTCAGGAAACTTTTTCTGTAAAGGACAAGATAGTAAATATAGTAGGTTTTCTGGGTCATATGGTCTCTGTTGTAACTATTCAACTCTGGCATTATATTGTAAAAGCAGCCATAGAAAATATGTACATAAATGGGCATGAATTTGTTCCAATAAAACTTTATTTATAAAAATAGGAAGCAGATAGATTTAGTTTGTAAATCAACTTGCCAACCCCTGATCTAGAGATAAACTTAGTGCATCTCCTTATTTACTACTGATTAAGGTCCCAGACTTAGAGAAGTTACTTGTGAACTTGTAGGCTTTTGTTGGGTAGACACACAAAAAATTTCTGTCCAGTGGAACAGATAACCCCCAAGATTTATAATCTGTTGGACATTGGACTGTCTTATATCTAATCCAGCAATCTTATTCTTACCTTCTGTTACATTGCCTATAAATGCCATAGTTTTTCAGATACTCTTTGAACCTATCATAAGATCTTACCAATTCCCCTATTAATTAATGAGTTAAATATGTTTTACACATGTTCATTTTATATTTGCCTGAAAGTGATTTTACCTTTAACAATGTCAATTCTCCCCTATTGCTCTAAAGAGTCAATGCAATTCTAATTTTTAAAAAAGTCAAAATTTTTATTGGAAATGTATTAAACCCATGTTTAAATGTGGAGAAAACTGGTATCTATATAATATTCAGTCCTATAAAAAACATGCAGCACCCTCAAGTAAAACCAGGATAATTAAGAGAAAACACATTACAAAGGATCTTTATCAGAAATGAAAATTAGGTGATTGAGTACAGCATAGTGTAGAACTGAGGAGTACATGCTCTGAAACCCTGGATCAGTCACTTTCAGCAGTGTGACCTTGGGCAAGTTATTTAATCTCTCAGAGTTTGTTTCCTCAGTGTAAAACAGTACTCACTTTCTAGGATTGTTATGAGTATTTAGTGAATAAATTTATTTATTTATATATTATTTATATATTCAGCGGCCTTGCTTCACAGATGGGCACTTCCAAACCCCATACAAAGAAGAGGAATCTGCAGATGTCTCTGTAGTCCTGCTGGACAGCCCCAGACAGTGGCTGACCTTGCACCTCCTTGGAGATCCAAGAGCCAGTGTACCCAGTGGACAGAGTGAGACCACACTGGATTACAACTCTTCACATCCATAAAAGACACACTCAAGGGGCAGACTCAGTGAGCACCAAAGCCCCACTGAAACAAGTCCTGCCCCATAAGGGTGTCTCCTGCACAACAGATCTTCCAGTGTAGTCACAGCTAGTCATCACAGCCAATTGGCCTGGAGGTCAATTCCGCCCAGTGATACCAACAGCAATCAAGGGTTAACTACAATAAGACTGTGCAAACAGCCCACAAAGGGGTGCACCAAGAGCGTCCACCTCAGGTGACTGGGGAGGCTGAGCAGCTGGGCCCTATAGGATACCAACCACACAAGGCCACTCTATCAACTCAAGGAGACTTAGCACCTACCCAGTACATAGAAACAAACACAGGGAAGCAGCCAAAATGCAGAGACAAAGAACAAGTCACAAGTGAAAGAAATGGATAAAAGCAAAATACAGGATATAGAGTTCAAAGCCACAGTTATAAGGTTATTCAAGAATCTTCTAGAAACTTCTGAGAAATTTAGTGAGACCCTCAAAGATATGAAAAAGGACCAATGAGAAATCAAGCATACACTGACTGAAATAAAGAATAATATACAGAGATCCAACAGCAAACTAGAGGATCCCAAGAACCAAGTCAAACATTTGAAATACGAAGAAGCAAAAAACACCCAACCTGTAAAGCAAAAAGAAAAAAGAATCCAAAAATATTAAGATAGTGTAAGGAGCCTCTGGGACAACTTCAAGTGTACCAACATCCAAATTATGGGGGTTCCAGAAGAAGAGAGAGAGCAAGATATTGAAAACCTATTTGAAGAAATAATGACCGAAAACTTCCCCTACCTGGTGAAATAAATAGACTTACAAGTCCAGGAAGCACAGAGAATCCCAAACAAAAGGACCACACCAAGACACATCATAATTAAAATGCCAAGGGCAAAAGACAAAGAGAGAATCTTAAAAGCAGCAAGAGAAAAACAGTTACCTACAAGGGAGTACCCATACAACTGTCAGCTGATTTCTCAACAGAAACTATGCAGGCCAGAAGGGAGTGGTAAGAAATATACAAAGTGATGAATAGCAAGAACCTACAACCAAGATTACTCTACCCAGCAAAGCTATCATTTAGAATTGAAGGTCAGATAAAGAGCTTCACAGATAAGAAAAAGCTAAAGGAGTTCATCACCACCAAACCAGTATTATATGAAATGCTGAAGGGTATTCTCTAAGAAGAGGAAGAAAAAGGTAAAGATAAAAATTATGAACAACAAAGTGACAGCAAATACATATCTATCAACAAGTGAATCTAAAAATCAAGTGAATAAAAAATCTGATGAACAGAATAAACTGGTGAATATAATAGAATCAGAGGCATAGAAAGGGAGTGGACTGACAATTCTCAGGGGGATGGGGGTGTGGGGAGTGCGGGAAGAGATTGGACAAAAATCTTACACCTATGGACAAGGACAGTGGGGGGGTAAGGGCATGGGGTGGGGTGAGAACTGGATGGAGGGGAGCTATGGGGGGAAAAAAGAGGAACAACTGTAATAATCTGAACAATAAAAATTTATTTAAAAAAAACAAAACACCCCCACAACACAATAGCTCTTCATTAATTTATTTTTTATTCTGTTTGGTAATGTTAAGTAATTTTCATAATAGTATTTTTAAACTTATATTAATAATTATAAAAGATAGTTCCCATTTATTAAGAAACTATACCATGACAGCAACTATACTGGAAATTTGTACATATAACATCTCTATTCCTTATATCAACCTTGCAAATTACGTATTATCATTATTTTATACACTGAGTGGCCAGATTATTATGATCTCTGAACGCATAATAATCTGGCCACTCAGTGTGTGTGTATTTGAGGCCTGGTGCTTGAATTCGTGTATGGGTGGGGACCGGCCAGCCTGGCCAGGGGGAGGGGACATGGGTGGTTGGCCGGCCTGCCTGCTGTTCGAACTCCTGGTCGAGGGGACAATTTGCATATTAGCCTTTTATTATATAGGATATACACTGAGTGGCCAGATTATTATGCGTTCAGAGATCATGATAATCTGGCCACTCAGTGTAGATGGTTAAGCTTCAATTTCGAATTTAAGTGATTTGTCCTGGCCAAATATCTAGAAAGTGAGAAAGAAATATGTTGATCCCAGGCCTGCCTAGATCTAAAACTGCTATCCAAAAATAATCTGGTCTGTCAATGAAACTCTAAGAATGGAGCAATAAAAACAGTTCTAGATTACAAATTGTGCATACCAAGTAGAAATGATGTAACTATAATGAAACATAGCATCCTCTCAATGATTTTTAGTTTCCAAGTGGTAAATACTCTGGGGTCTGTGTCTTATTTATACTCTATCATGGTAGCCTGGCATTTCAGTCATTGGATGAAATCCAAGGTGAATCTACCTTATACCAAATTTTTTCCAATAAAGAAGAGAGTTAAAGTGGAGTGGCAGTGAGCTAGAACATAATTTTACACTGAGGAAAATTTTGTAACTTTATTTTCTATGTATAAGGTCCCAATGTGGGAAACTGAAAATCCGTATGCCAAAAAAATACAACGCTGGTTATTTTGACTTCCCTCTGCTGGGCAGTAAACCTCTTCAACTTCTGTCTATTTTTGGAAATTGAGGTATCCCGTTAATCCCATTACAGAACTGCTGATGGTGGTGAGACAGCAAAGGAAAGTCGGCACAGGGCCTATACCAGTCAAGTCTCCAAGAACAGGAATAAAGCAAAGCACATGCAAGCAAAAGCATTTTGCAGGAAATTTTGTGAAATTGGTGTCAGTGTTCACAGCCCAACACAAGAAATGCCACCCAACTGCAAGCTGTTTCAGATTAAAAGGGGCCCCTGAAGCTGGATCAATGTTGTAAACTCCCGGAGCCAATATTTACAGCATGGATGAAGTTGTACTTGTAGAAAACAGCACAACCCTTCTCTGTCTATCCTCTCTAAGGGTTCTACACAGAGTCAGTGATACTCTCTTCTACTATTTGGTGTGAATAAAGAGATAATGCACAAAGTGCAGAACTTCCTCTGTTGAGACTGTCAGGTACAAAGACCCTACTGCATACACTCTGGAAGACCCCCTCCCTTTTTTTAAAAAGATCCTTCTGATGATGATTTGTTTTCTATAAGCAGCTGAGATAACTAAGAATTAAAAATTTTTTAAAATTTTTTTCAATTACAGTTGACATACAATATTAGTTTCAGATATACAACACAATGATTAGACATTTATATAGCTTACTAAGCGATCACCCTGATAAATCTAGTACTCATCTAGTACCATACACAGTTATTACAATTTGTTAAAATGAAAATCACCTCCTCTTCAAAAATGATCTCCATTTTGCTCAATGCATTTTCAAAGTCCTCTTTCATTCTAAAGCTGAAAACACACAGAACTAATGTCCCTGCCCCAAATGAATGTGGTGGTAGGAATTTACAGGGTGCCCCAAATAATGATAAACATCCACATTCTAAACATCCAGTCTTAGTACTGAGGGCCATGTGTTAAATTAGTGATGCCTAAGTCTATCCCTTTTAGAAGCAAAACAACCAATACCTACTCGGAGTCAACAGTGAGGACTCTGCTGCTACTTTCCAGACAGAGGCCCAAATGCCACACTCAGATGGAGCCAGATGTCAGTAATTACTGACATTCAGAAGGGCCCTTTCAGAGGCCCTGGCAATCTAGATACACACAGCATGCTTACTCTACTCATCACTACTCTATGAGGAAGAAAATCTGTTCTTCTAAGCGAGACGGCTGGAAAGTAGGGTGCTCTAGAGCAGCAGTCACCAACCTTTCAGAACTCACAGACCACCAGTAGTTGGCGACCACTGCTCTAGAGTATGCTTTAGATATACCAAAAAGTTGCACAGAGGGTACAAAAAGTTTCTGTACATCCCTCACTGCTACCATCTTATGTTACTACTAGAGGCCTGGTGAACAAATTCGTGCACGGGTGGGGTCTGGCCGACCTGCCCCGATGGGAGCCCATCGGGCCGGACCAGCGGGGGGGGGGGGGGGGGGGGGGAGGGGCCGCAGGGGGGAGAGGCCACAGGTGGTTGGCCAGCCAGCCCCGCCCTCGATTGGGGTGTTGGGGGCCGATTGGGGCCTGGATCAGGCTGGTTGGCTGCCGCAGTGCGCGTCATAGCCACCGGTCATTCTGGTAGTTCCGTCATTCCGGTTGCTGGGCTTTTATATATATAGATGGTACATCTGTCACACTAAGGAAGTAACTGGTACATTACTGTCTATTAAACTGCATACACTTTATTCAGGTCCCACTAGTTTTCATCTAATGTCCTTCTTCTGTTCCAAGATCTCATCCAAGTTAGCATGTGACATTTAATTCTCATGTCCCCTTAGGCTCCTCTAGTCTGAGACAGTTTCTCAGACTTTTTTCTTGCTTTTGATGACCTGAACAGTTTTGAGGAGTTCTGGTCAGAAATTTTGTAAGAAATTTGAGTTTGTCTGATTTTTTTTTTATTAGACTAGGATTATGAGTCATTGGAAGGAAGACCACAGAGGTGGCATACCATTTTCATATCATAAAAAGGGTGCATGCTATCAACATGACTTATCCCTGTTGCTGTTAGTCTTGAGCACATAGCTTAGCAGTAGTATTTGCCAGATTTCTCCACTGAAGTTAGTCTCCATCCTCCCTCTTTCCACACGCTCAGGAAGCAAGTCTCTGTGAGTAGCCCACTCTCCAGGGATGAGGGAAAGGAGGTCAAGTGTCACTTTCTGGAGGAGGGAGGGAGTATCTACATAAATTATTTGGAATCCTTCTGCCTGGGAGATTTGTCTCTTCTCCCCCGTTGATTTGTTTGCTTATCTATTTTTTTATTTATATCATTATGGATATTTATTTTATACTTTGAGTTACAGGCTCACTACAACATCCTGGGAAAGGCTTATTTGGACTATCACTTCATTTTTTTTCTTTTTCTTTGTTAATCCTCACCGAGGATATTTTTTCCATTGATTTTTAGAGAGAGTGGAAGGGAGGGGGAGAGACAGAGAGAGACAGAGAAACATCGATGTGAAAGAGACACACCCATTTGTTGCCTCCTGCACGCACCCTGACCAGTCCCGGGGATTGGGCCAGCAAATGAGGTATGTGTCCTTGTCCAGAATTGAGCCTGTGACCCTTTAGTTCGAGGACCAACACTCTAATCACTGAGTCAAACCAGCTAAGGCTGGACTAGCACTGCTTAAACACACACACAAACACACACACACACACACACACACACACACACACACATGAGTTGAACTGGGGATCTTGTGAAAATGCAGATTCTGAGTCAGCAGGTCTGGGTGGCCCAGGTTTCTGCATTTCTAACCAGCTCCAGGCCAAGCTGATGCTGGTCTGGCGTTACACTCTGAGCAACAGGCTCTCTAGACTGTGCCTGACCCCCTCGGGGAATGAGCACTCACTCCATTCCACAGCAACCCATTCCACCTCAGAAGGGCCAGTCAGGAGAGAAGAAAAAAAAAGTTTTCAACCGCATATCTATACCAAATACCGAAAAATAGTTACTTAAACACAAACTCTGAAGCAGACTGCTTGGTGTTATTTTTTATTTGTTTTAAACTAAATTATAGATGTTTTTAGGCTTCCACTCCCAGCCCCACCTCTAACACACACATAGACCACCTTTACCTTCCCTCAATGAATTAAAAAATAACTAAACTCATTGTGATTGATGCAAGAGTATCTAAGATAGAGCTGAAATGCACAGATAGCTGGGAATTGTGTGTCTTTCTACTCATTCTGTGCTCTCCTTCAGGAGGGAGAAAGGGTAAAAATTAGAGCAACAACCAGGAAGGGAAAGCCAGGACAAAGGAAGGTTAACAAAGTAAATCACACATTTATCCAGAATAGAGGAAGTGATCATCTTAAAGACACATTTTTAAAACAATATGATCTTCCTCCCTTCATGAGGCCAAGGAGGTCTTAGGAAGGCGTGGAGTGCAAGAGCCTCACCACTGCGTAGAGATCGCAGCCTGAAGGGTACCGGTATTCATGTTCTTCAGAAATCCACCACCTCGTACATTTTACCCGGGGAGGCATGGTGTATAGTGCATCTCTAATTCACTATCAGGGCTTCCTCTGAAGAACATGCAGTCAAATTTCTAGCACCTCAATTCTAAATGCGTGCACACACACACACACACACACACACACACACACACACAATGAGTGTATGTATGTTCAATCATAAATTACTGCCCTGTATTTCTGTTCTCTAAAAAAAAATCTGAAAAATATAACCTGTTAATTAAATTTTCTCTCAAGTAGACTGATCAATGAGTACTGCTTTTCAGTATAAAAAGAACAGATTGTTAATTGGACTAATAAATGTTTCACATGCTTGAAAAAAATCAATTATAAAACAGGAAACTGCAACTGTATTTTAGAAACATGTTAGATATAAAAATCACTATATACCCTGTAATCCAAGAAGAAAGGAAAGGCATAAAGTCTACTTGCTATAAACTGACTTAAACTTACAAGTAAAACCTGTCTTACCATTTACATGGAAAAAAATCTTTTTAAAAGGCTTAAGTAGTGAATAATGGAAAAAATGTCAAACAGAACGTTTAAAATGCTAATTATATTGCTCTCTTTGAAGATTAACAAAGGTGATGGATTTTTCTGGCACTTGTAAACTCTTCAGAGTCACAATTTAAAAAAAGAGAATGTTAAATCCATTTGATATAAAAATAACTCTGAACATCTTTAGTTCCCTTTTGGGAAATTTGATTCTGAGGAACTTAATGAAAATGTCCCCCTCACTAGCAACTGTACTTCACTAAGATTAAAAAGGCATTCAAATAGGGGAATGACCAAGATACTTGTGAAAGTAGAGGATCACCTCTTCAATATAAACATGGGTCCAATATTAAAGCATCTGACACCTGTGCATACCTAGCACTCTCCAGAGTGCCGTCCTTTCAAGTATAGATCACACATCCCTTCATAACAAGAAAAATAAGTGGAGGGTGAAGCAGGAAAGCAAGAGTCTCCCTTGATTTGGCAAAAGAAGTGAATGAACTTAGACTAGCGAGGAATCCCCAATAGCATGCTGCACTCAAGAGTGATCATGGAACTCATCTGCACACAGAGACGGTCACAACCAAGGAGGCTTTAGAACAATTTCAAAAGACTCCCTTCCTGCCCTAAATAACAGTCCGCCCCTCCCCCCACCTCTTCTGGAGACAGAAGATCTGGCCATTAGAGTCACTTGGTTTTATCTCATTTATTTTTCACAACTATCCCAGAACACTATTTGCTTCTCCATTTTACAGAGGAGGGAATGAAGGCTAAGAGATCTCAGCAGGCAGTGGAGCGGGCAATCGAGCCCACATAGTCTTACTCTAGAGTCTTTCTTCTCAAACACTATTATATTATAACAGAACTACTAATTGGGAAAAGCAATACAGATGACACACAAGAAAAAAGATGAAATCTAATCTAAAAGCAGAGGATAGGCTATGGGACCATGGGTGGGTCGAAGGGGCCCAGGGTAACCAGGGAGTCAGAATGGTCGGCACTACTCTAGGAGCTGGACACATATGTAATTTTGTTGAATAAACGCATTATTATCTAAATGTCCAGTGGAGCACAGAAATAAACAAGGAAAAGAAGAATAAGAAAGGCATTTATATGAGTAACTGTATGCCAACAAATTGGACAACCTAGAAGGAATGGATAAATTCCTGGAAACATGTCTAGACACCAATCAAGAATGATTCAGGAAGAAATAGAAGAATGAAACAGACCAATAATGAGTAAGAAGGCTAAGTAAGTAATCAAAGACCTCCCCAAAAGAAAAGCCCAGGGCAGTTGAATTCACTGGTAAATTCTATCAAACATTTAAAGGAGAATTACTGCAATCCTTCTCAAACTTTTCCAAAAAGAATTAAAGAGGAGGGAACACTCCCCAACACATTTTATGAGGCCAGTATTACCCAAAGCCAGATAAGACCCTACAAGGAAAGAAAATACAGGCTGATATCCTGATGAGTATAGGTGTAAAAATATTCAACAAAATACTAGGAAAACAAATTGAACAGAACATTAAAAAGATCATATACGATGATGAAGTGGAATTTACACCTGGGATGCAAGAATGGGTTAACAAATGTAAATTAATAATTGTAATATATTACATTAATAGAATGGAAGATAAAAATCGTATGATCATCTCAACAGATGAGTAAGGGGGAGGGGAGGGAAAAAATGAGGGGTGAAGAAGGAGAACAAAGAAAAAGAAGGAGAAAGGAGAAGGGGGAGGAGAGGAAGGAGGAAAAGGCAGAGGAGAAAGAGGAGGAACAAGAGGAGATGAATGATTCTTTTGAGATTCCCAGCCTTAATGATGTATTCCCCTCCTATTTCCTTATTCCTATGCATAGCTCATTGCAGTCTGTAGAATTATAATTTGTTCATGGGTCAGGAATGGTTTCTTTCATGGCCACTGGTATTTAAAAGAGCTGCATAACATCTTGTCTACACAGGATCATGGATAAATTCCATAGATACCCTGGAACAAAGGTTCTCAACCTGGCGTGATTCGGCCTCCCAGAGGATATGGGGAAATATCTGGAAATATTTTTGATGTCATAGCTGAGAGGGTGGGTACTAGCATCTGTTGAAGAGTTGTTACCAAACATATTACAATGCACAGTATAGTCCTCGTACCAAAAAATAACCAGGCCACTGCCAAGGAAGGACAGAGTGGAGGGGCTAGAGATGTACAGTACAGAGAAATATAAGAATGTCACAAACAATAATACAGTTTAAAATAGAAAGTTTTATTACTTATTTAAACTTTCCTTTAGGCCCATGGGCTGATTTTCCTTCAGGCCTCTGGGTGGCTGCCAAATTGTCTGGCTATCCTCAACCACAGTGCTTTTAAACAGCCAACGAGTCCTCAGTCACTGAAGTATCTGGGGTGCTCTAAATAAATCCAAGGGCTATGGAACAGGTACACATGCTATGCAACCTCAAAAATGCATCCTCAATAAAAGTATTGCGTTTTTCCTGTTAGTTTGGCATGTCCAAAAACACACAACAAATAGTGCTGTTTGCATGGGCTGGAGACCCACCAAACCAAGTGCATCATGTAACAGGACCACATACCATCAGATAGTTTGTAAGAATTCTGGGAAACAATAGCAGCCCGCTAGTGCGTCCACAGCGTGATGTTTTGTTCTGCTGTGTTTTGAAAGTACACTCAGAATTATCTTCAGTCATAGAAAGTATCAAACAATAAGGCTAGGAGGGGGTGGAAAGCAGGTCTTCCAAGATGAAAAATGAACTTGGAAAAGTGCTAGATTAATCTATTTAGAAGGATCCTATATCTCCCTTTCAGTTTATGAACTTCAGATCCCCCCTTCGAATGCTAAAAGACTCCTTTGTCTGGGACAGTGTGACAGTGTTCCCTTCTTGATTCATCAGGTTTCTGATGGGGTCTGAGGGAGGGAGTGTAATTCAAAACAAAACAGGTGCAAGGAATAACAACCCAATAGGTAGGATCTCAACCCTTAAAAATCAGAACTAATCTCAGCTCTTATAATCTTTAATATAATCTACAGGAAGGTAGAGAACACTGAGCAGAGGATCTTTTGTGGAGCATGTTCACATACAAAGTCAAAATTGCTGAAAATTGACTTATTTCTCCTTTATGCACACACTCACATATCAATAGGAATCCTCACAATTTTTACAGTATCATTTCAATGTTAATTAGTTTTTTAAAGACACAGCTTCCTTTAGCTCAAAGTCTTTCATTCACCACCTGTATCAGTGGACTTCACATTTTGGATCACAAACCAGTATCAGGGTTGGTGGTGATGGCAATGGCAGATAGAGCACCAAGTAGTAATAATAGCAACTAACATTCACTGAACACTTACTACCAGGTGTACCGGTTAATAATGTGGATTTTGTAATCAAAGAAAACACGATAATTTCAAGAGAAACATCAAAAGTGCTTTATTCAAAGTAATGTCCATTTCCGCCATCTTTCAGGTAATTTGTGGATATTGTCCCAATAGAACTTTTCTTGTTTTGAGGCAAACCATTCAGAGATCCAATTTTCCACTTCTTCGTACGTTTTGAAGTGCTGCTCAGAAAGTGCGTGTGCCATCGATCAGAACGGAAAGTAATCTGAAGGAGCAAGGTCTAGTGAATACGGCGGGTGGGTTAATACTTGCCAGGCAAGATCTTTTAACGTGTCTTTAATTGGTTTTGAAGTGTGTGATAGTGCGTCATTATGAAGCAAAATTACCTTGCCATGTCTTCTGGCACATTCTGGTTGTTTCATGATCAAAGCGTATTTCAAATTGATTATTTGTTGCCAGTAACGATCAGTATTAACGGTTTCACCTGGTTTTAGCTCATAATACACCACACCTTCCTGATGCCACCAAACGCAGAGCATTGCCGTCTTTCCAAAGCGATTTGGCCTTGCAGTCCATGTTGATGGTTGACCTGGATCAACCCATGATTTTGTGCATTTGGGATTCTCAAAATAAACCCACTTTTCATCGCCAGTCACAATTCAATGCAAAAAAAGACTTTCTTTCGTGACGTTGAAGCAACATTTTACTGAAAACTTTCCGGTTTTCCATTTGTCTCTCGTTCAGTTGATGTGGCACCCATTTTCCTTCCTTTAAAATCTTTCCCATTGCTTGTAAACGAATGGGAATTGTTTGTTGAGCAACGTTTAAGCTTTCTGCAAGTTGTTTTTGAGTTTGACATGCATCTTCATCCAATAATGCTTGTAATTGTTGGTCTTCAAACTTTTTCGGTTGACCTGGACATTCTTTGTCTTTCACATAGAAATCATCACTTTTAAAGCATTTAAACCAGCATTCACAAGTATCTTGAGATGAAGCATGTTCACCATAAGCTTTCCAAAGTATACGATAACTTTCAGCTGTACTTTTCTTCAAAATAAAGTAATGAATTAAAACTTCCCACAAATGCTCTTTTTTTGCCACAAATTTCGACATTTTTAAGCGTAAAAATATCTATGTTAAAACCTTCAGAAAATTTGACATATGAAGTTTTGAAGCTTGCTGTCAATGCAACAAAATAGCATACATATCAAATCGCATATGTATCAACATATGTGTAACTTCATCTACTGAAAAAAGTCCGCATTATTAACTGGTACACCTGGTATATGCGGAGACCTTGCTGAGCACTACCCGTGTATTATTTCATTTCATCCTCACAACCAACTTATCAGGTAGTTTTACCTTCCCATTTACAGAGGAAGAAGTGGAGGCACAGAAATCAACTGGATCAAAATATCACAGCTAGCAAATAACAGAATTAGGATCTATAAGGAAGCAAACTTAGCTCTTACTCACTACATAGAATGACCTCTTTGAGTACATGCTCCCAGCTTTTATACTTATTTAAGAAATTATATACTACTCTATTCATATGCTATGCACATTATACATCAGATACAAAATAATAGTTAAGAGGATGAAAGGAAAGAAATAACATGCCAACATTTTCTGCCCTACGCATTACTGTCTTGCACCCTGCATTTGAAGCCCACAGGCCTGCAGAGTCCAAATATCTTAGTCTGGCATTTGTGGTCTCACATGTTGACCCTTGCCCACTTTACCAATCACATATCCCATCTGTTCCTGACACACTCCTGGAACCAATAGACTGGTGTACTCATTGTCCCCTGCAAACACTTCTGCATGCCCTGTTCTGTGCCTCGGTTCATACCAAGTCCTTTGTCTCAACAGCAGAACACTAGTTTAAAGGTTTATTCCAAGACTCAATGTCCCCACGAAGCCGCCTCTCACTCTCCCCTCAGATGTGTGTTCTCAGCCACTTGCCTAGCACACAGCACAACCAGGTATTTCTGTGTACTTGTTTATGATGTGGTAAGCTTGTTTTTCACCGCAGCTCACAGATCTCTTGAGGACAGAGATTGTTACATATTAACTTTTCTCGATATTCTCCATGGTACCTGCATAGTATTATGCATGAATAATCACTCAGTAACTATCTGCTAAGTAAAAGAATATACAGGTACAGACAGTTAAAGTAAAGGAGAGGAGGTGATGTGATGAACACTTTCCTGAGCTCACGGGAACCACTGACTGACTCACTATGCTTTTGTGGGGAAAGAACTTCACACAGTCCCTAGTAACCTCCACGTCTAGCATGGGACAATATTGAGCACACAAGTTTCCCAAGCAATGACATCCTTCCTGGCCTTGTTTATCCACTATTGCCAACTCTGTGGACACTTCTCCCTGGTTAAAGGCAGTATCAAATATACAGACATGTAACCAACTCAATTTCAGGAGAAAAGATGTTTATTCTTTATTTAAAAAAAAAAAGTTTTCCTTTGTCTTTTGGTGGGATTTGCTCAAATGTTACTTTTCAACAATTACTATTCTGACACCTTATTTAATACTACCATTCTTAGGAATTTCTGATTCCCCTTATCCTACTCTACTTGTTCTCTTTGCCCACAGCAATTATTACCTTATAATAAATGTAATTTACTCATTTATTATCCTAATATATAAAAAGCCAGGGGCTGTCATGACTGAAACAACCAGACCGAACACAGCCTGCGTGGGGCAACAAGGCTGTCAGGGGGGTTAGTGAGGGACGACCAAATGACTGAACAGCAGGCTGTGTGGGGCAACCAGGCCAGCAGGGGGGCTAGTGAGGGACGACCAAACGACTGAACAGCAGGCTACGTGGGGCGACCAAGCCGGCAGGGAGTTAGTGAAGGACGACCAAACGACTGAACAGCAGGCTGCGTGGGGCGACCAAGCCGGCAGGGAGTTAGTGAAGGACGACCAAACGACTGAACAGCAGGCTGCGTGGGGCAACCAGGCTAGCAGGGGAGGTATTTGGGGGTGACCAGGCCAGTAGGGGAGCAGTTGGGGTCAACCAGTTGGGGCGACCAGGTCAGCAGAGGGGCGGGGGGCAGTTGGGGGCGACCAGACCAGCAGTGGGACAGTTAGGAGTGACCAGGCCAGCAGGGGGGCAGTGAGGGGCGACCAGGCTGGCAGGCAGAGGCGGTGAGGGGTGATCAGGCTGGCAGGCAGGTGAGCAGTTAGGAGCCAGCGGTTCTGGATTGTGAGAGGGATGTCCGACTGCTGGTCTAAACTGGCATTCAGACATCCCCTGAGGGGTCTCGGAGTGGAGAGGGTACAGGCTGGGCTGAGGGGACTCCCTGCGCTCCCCCCCCCCCCCATGCACGAATTTCATGCACTGGGCCTCTAGTGCTTATTATCATAAAGTAGCATAAATTTTATTATAATATCATATACTACTGCCTGTCTCCTTGCCTCCAGAATGTAAGCTCTGTGACAGCGGCGATGAGAGCCAGGGCCTGCCTCTTGTTCTCTGATGTATTCCAAGCACCTAAAACAGTACCTGGCATGTTGGTGTTCAATCAACAGCTGTCAAATGAACAAATAAACAGACCATGTCAACTTCCATTTCACCCCACATTTTGAAGGCCCCAGAGAGTCATTCTTGCCCCAAAATTTTCTTTCCCTCACCCACAGAAATAGTATAGTGGTTGACTGTACAAACTTGAAAGCTTTGAATCCCAGCTCCACTTTGACCATTTCTCTTTGCATAACATTAGTCAAATTTCCACCTCTCTCATTCTCAGTTTTCTCATCAGTATAATGGGAATAGTAATAATCCCAGAAGAGTCTCCATAGGTACTCAATAAACACACACACATTCAATAACTGGTGTGCGTATATATGTATGTATGTATGTATGTATGTGTGTGTGTATGTGTGTATATACATATTTTTTTCACCATTATGTCCTCTACTTTAATTCTGAATAATACAAAAACCGGGGACATATGAACTGACAAATCTCTAAATTCTACGTACCCTGACTGATGCTGTGAGTTCAGAGAATCACAGCACAGCGGGAGGACCCTGGCCAGTGACAGCGATGGTGCACTGCAGCCATGCTCTGGCCCTTGCAGCTAAGAGCTGTCCTCCAGACCTGGCAAGCGCTCCCTAAGAAACACAAACCAATAAAAGCCTTTCGATATTTATAAGAAAGGGATTAATTCATCTTCAAATGTAGCTTTTTAATTAAAAATGACTTTTCTAGGCTTATATCCAGAAAAAAAGAATTGCCAAAAAGTAAGGTTTAACAGGGTTTAGTCTTTCTTTCTTTTCTTTTTAAAAGCCCAGTGCTTCCCGATTCTTTTCATGTCAAAGCACATGTATAAAATAATCTTTCTCTGGCACTCTGGGGTAAACAGATGCTGCTACTCCCAGCTGCAGGTAAATGCCTGGAGCCCCCAGCCCCCTAAGCCCTGGGAGCCAAAGGAATCAATAAATACTTGGTGCATGCACAGCCGCAGCATTGAAGAAGCTCTACTTTAGCCCTTTTTGGGCTGGGGTCTTCCTAGCAATAAGATTTTTCTCCTTTCACACGAACACAAGTGCTCAAAATGAAAAAGTGAATCCAGCCACTAGTCACAAGAGTGAGCATTCTCTTTATGACTCACCTCAGAGAAAGAGCACACTGACTATTTATAACTTCCAGCATCAGCATAATTCCAGGCTTTTGTTTTTGATTTTCCATCCTGAAATTATATTTTCTGTGTATAAAATAAACAACAATGGAGATAGGCCAACCTAAGTCACCAAATGGAATCTGTCAAGTTATGTTCCAATTCTAGACAGCTTGAGCATTCTACTTTATGTTTCACAATTTGGTATCTTTAAGAAATATGAAAAAGATATTGAAATTCTTTAAGCACAAGGTGCTGTCTTAAATGGTCATATTTTTAAAAGATGGAATTGATTATTCTTTTAAATTATACTTACAATCGTAAGTTCTGTTGCAACAATATTGGTTTAAAATTTTTTTTTCTAAAAACATTCCTTTCCTTTTTTAGAAAACTGCAATAGAATTTCTACTTCAGGCTACCTCTAGCACTGATTTTCTATTTGCTTTCGCTGCTGCTTCTCTCCGTAGCAGAGAGTGAAAGATGGCTGGTCTTATCCCTCCATTTCTTGACCAGTGACTCCTTTAGATGACTAGCTGGCTGAATCGGCCTACCTTCCTTTCCTGGTTTTCTCCTTTCTTTTCCACAAAGGCAATGCCAACATCTGCCTCTGTTTGTGTCCTCATGCTGTCCCTCCCAGACCATTACCCCTGCTCCCACCCCCAAAGAGACCCTAACTCTAGCCCTACTACGGAGTGTAACTGGTGTTACAGGCTAATGCGGAAATCACTTTCGTTTCAGTCTTCTTTTATGCCAGATGTCCTGTGTGGTGGCTTTAGATTTTGCCTTATCTTCATTTGTTACTCATATGCTCCCTGGTCCCTGAAGTGTTTAGTTGGCTCATTTGGTTTCTAACCCACAACTCCCCACACTGGCAGGTGAGAGCCATGCTTAGAACAGGGCAAACATATTATAGTGTCCACTGAATTGAATTCAGTCTTGACTACTTTTTCATGGTTGCATCAGCTCCCAGACCTAGAATCTACAATTCCTGCAGGTGCCCATGTTTCAGAGGTTTTGTCATAACCCTTAAAGATGACAGAAGGTATAGCAACTGTGAACTTGGCTATAACCTAGCTCACAAGGCAGGACTCCATATTTCTAGGTTAGGAGTATTAAATGGGAGACTTAAGAGAAGTAATGAGAAAGAGAAGAGCAGATTGTAAGGCTAAAAGCAAGACACCCATGAAAAACACACAAGGTGACAAAACAAGCCAGAGGAAAATCATTTGGGCAAAAAATGAAAAAGGATCCCCAGTAAAATTTATAGAAAATATTCCTTTATTAACTTTTGGTCGAGAATATGTTTGTATATTTTCAGAAAACAACTCCGAGACCATGTGGATTCCAGCAACAGAGAGGAATCGACAGGACTACTCCAGCCATGAAGACAGAAGAGAAGCAGTCCAGAGACGGAAGACGCTGATGTGGCCTTCCCATACTAGCAGTTAGCAGCTGTGCATCACTGCAGGTTGCCCAGGACCAAACCAGACAGAGTCGGACCTGCATTACCACCATTTGTCCACCATCCAGAACTGAAATGTCAGTGCTGACATGTACACATAAGGAACTGTTGGACATTGAAATTGGGTCTCAAAAGAACTGTTGGCCCAGAAAGAAACTCACTACACACTGATTCATTTGCCTGTCATCATAACCATTATTGCTGTCTCATTTTCGGTTCTTATAAGTGTATTTCTAATAGCACATGATCTCACTCATCTAGGGGAAATAATGAATAACATAGACTGATGAACAAGAACAGACCCAGAAACAAGGAGGCATGGATCAGACTGTCGGGCCTCAGGGGGAGGGTAGGGAAGGGTGGGGGTAAAGGGGAGAGATCAACCAAAGGACTTGTGTGCAAGCATATGAGCATAACCAGCGGTTAAGGACAACAGGGGGGTGGGGGCATGTGTGGGGAGGGGTGTGGGGGCATGTGTGGGGAGGGGTGTGGGATGGGAATGGGGGGATGAGGACAAATATGTGATACCTTAATCAATAAAGAAATTTAAAAAAAAAAGAGAGAGAAGAGCAGAGGGAAGGAAGGTACAGTAAGTGCTTTTTAATAAATTTTAAAAAATTATTGATTTTTAGAGAGAGAAGGAAGAAAGAGAAACATTGATTTAAAAGATATTTTTATTGATTTCAGAGAGGAAGGGAGA
Source organism: Cnephaeus nilssonii (assembly GCF_951640355.1). Lineage (NCBI taxonomy): Eukaryota > Metazoa > Chordata > Mammalia > Chiroptera > Vespertilionidae > Cnephaeus > Cnephaeus nilssonii. The sequence continues at coordinate 22,406,645 of NC_137086.1, forward strand.
AGGAGAGAGAGATAGAAACATCAATGATGAGAGAAAAATCATTGATAGTTTTCCTCCTGCATGCCCCCAACTGGGGATGGAGCTGGCAAACCAGGCTTGTGCCCTGACTGGGAATCAAACGTGACCTCCTGGTTCATAGGTCTATGCTCAACTACTGAGCCACACCAATCAGGCAAAAACACTGATTTGTTGTTCCACTTATTTATGCATTCATTGGTTGCTTCTTGTATGTGCTCTGACTGGGGATCAAACCCAAAACCTTGGGGTGTCAGGATAATGCTCTAAACAACTGAGCTACCCAGCTAGAGCACAATAAGTGCTTTTAAAAGTCTTTTACCAGTTGTAGCTGCTGGGGGTTTCACTGACTTCCTCTGTCCCTCCGTATAATACCAATGGACTTTGTTTCCAATATTGTAGCATCATATCAAATTAGATTTAAGGAGACCGATGGAGTGACAAGGAATTGAAAACAGGGTGAAGACGGATTCTTGGTTTGGTTTCCCTAAGCATCAAAAGTTGGATTCACATTGACTATCAGGGATGCTGCACGTTTTAAAGAGAAAAAGAGCTCCGGAGTCTAACATTTTATCTCTTCCCCGGGCTACCTCTGCGACTCGACACAAGTCAGTCTCTCAGGCTGATCTCAGTTTTCTCGTCAGAGCCCGGGCTGGGAGGCTGGGGGAGGCGTGTGTGTGTGTGTGTGTGTGTGTGTGTGTGTGTGTGTGTCTGGCAGGAAGAGCACCTACCTTGCTGGTTGCTGAGAGCTTTAACGAAATCACATATGCAATTCACGTGGAACGCAGGAGGTGCTCAAAAGGTTCCTTTTACTTCTCTTATGGCAGACTTTCCAAATGCGTGGGCCTGGGCTGTCTGAAGTGCATCCCTGGCTAATATTTCATGTCAACCCAAGTATGCAGCTCTGCTGCTCAGCTCCACGGCCAGGAAAGTGGGACCTTTTCCACTCAGAATTCTAAAAGTGCAGCAATCAGGCTCCAAATTTGGGGAGAATAAAAAAATTTTAGAAAAGTGTTCAACAGATTCTGCTGGTAGAAACTGAGAACGCTTAATACCAGCAAAGGGATGTGAAGAACTGTGGTGATTAGTTGCATTAACTAAAGAAAAAAAGAACACCTTTGCCTAGAATGTTCAGATAAAATACAAAAGTGGCTTTTCTGCTTTTCACACTAGCTAAATAGCCTCAACTGCCCACTGTACCTAACCCATATACAAGAACGTAGAGAAAGAGCAGGGACCACCTTTTTATTTTTATACCATCAGAAAAAGAACCAAAATAGACAGGAAATGAAAAAAAAAACAAAACTCAAAATTCAAACTTTTACTTCAAATGGCATATATTTCCTTATGAAACACCAAAAGGCGAGTTAAATACCCAAGAATCAGAATGAATCTTTCCTTGTGGTTGCTGGCCAAACTCTTCCTCAACATAAAAGAACATTTTTGGACTCCAGTGTGATTTCTCGGGACTGATAAGTCACCTAGTAATAATCTTAAGGCCCCAACATGCAGAATTTTGGCAACAAAAACAGACAGTTAATTCTATTTAAAAGACAGGGTAGCCCTGCCAGTGCTGTTCCCAAATGAGGTAATGTCCATAGCTCTTATCTAGCCTTTATTGAGATTTAATGTCATTTACCACTGGCTCTTGCAAACCTGCTGCATAATCTCACCTTCTCTGATGTGCCTTACTTCCAGTCCATTTCAACATTGCAATTAGGAACCTCTGGTTTTTTAAATGATTAAGAAATGAATCTCATGTGTTTTTATTTTTTTGCATGTCCTATAATTTGAATCTGTCTTCCGTATCCCCAGAACATTGAGAGATCGGCATATTTCTCGTTTTTAAGGTATACTATAAAAATACTTCTGAGGTTTGATATATTTATGTAAACATTTATCAAAGAAGTAAAAATGTATAATTCAAGAAAATGTTCTGTGAAAGAATTTGTTTTCTGATTACTAAATGATTTCCTGCTTTTGCAAAAACAACAATTTTATATTTACTTAGCTGGCTCTGAAAGTCCCATGGAGATTATCATTCCTTTCAATCCCTAACATCACTTTTCCAGGTGCAGGCCTTTTACTGATTCCAAAGGTGGCTTTATGTGGAGAAGGAATCCATAAGCTGTAGAAAGGAAAGAGGAAAAGAGCCCCCCAACCCCCAATCTTAACCCCATAAGCTTTCCCCATAAAGAACAACAGGGTGAATGAAATAGAACTATTACAACACAGATGAGACACCCGAATGGACATGACAAAAAGATTTTCACATGCTTCTGACTTCCTTTCTTCAACCAGAGTATAAACCAATCTTGGTAAAGACAGGAATCTATTTGACAAACATGAGCACAATACCCAACACCCATACTGTTGTTGTTTTTTCCAACAAACCCTGAATGTCTCCAGCGCTCAGGAACAAGAGCAACAGCCACAACCACCCAGAATCAGAGGGCTTTTACCTTCCCATACTGTTTCATATTTTATGTGGCAGAAAAAGTAAATTTGAGGATGTCAAACGCAGCCCAGAGACAGAGAAAATGACCATGTATTGTTGCTGGGCAGACTGGTGGTGTGTGTGGGAAATTCGGCCAGGAGGCCCATTTGAGTAACTGGTGAAAGAGCCAAAGAAGCAATTCCAACCCCACCACTTCTGACAAAGTTCAGCCAATAGTGGATCTTCAATAAAGAAAATCTGATGGCTAATTCCCCCTAACAATCTGAGCCTTCCTTGTAACTCAGCGCACAATCGCGGGATCTCTGAGGAGCCTGTTCTGCATTACTCATTATTGCCAGCCCCTTCCCTTCAAAGAAGCAGCAATCTGATAGCATCAAGAGATCTAACTTTATGGGCCTCACAGTCCCATCTTTAAAGCCAAGATAATAACTTCTGCTCCTCTCTTTATCACAGGGATATAGTGAAAACCAAGAAAGATGAGTGCTTAAGAGTTTATACGGAAGAAAGCACCAAAGTCTACAATGTACGTAACATAGCCCAGAGGATCTGATCTGGGAGCCTCAGGGGTCATACATTCTTTTCAGGAGGTCTGCAAGATTAAACATTTTCCAAAATGATACTAAGACACTGCTTTCCTCTTTTATTCTCATTGTTTCACAAGTGTATAGTGGAGTTTGCCAGAGGCTACAGGTATGTGACGATGACATCACTCTAATGACTAATGGAATGTGTACTTGTAAGATCTTGTGTTTTAAGATTTTCTGTTTTAGTTTCTCATTAGATATTGATATTTGGTATCCTCAATAACTTTTAAGAGTTTAAAGAAGTCCTGAGAGCAGTTTGAGATCTGCCAACCTAGAACTTCAGTCTCACCCAAACTTGCGGTTCTCAGATGGGCTGACTTCTCACCCACCCTGAGCCTTTCTACAAGTTGTTCTGTCTGCATGGGAGACTCTTTTCCCCCCTTCACTTGACTAACTTCTGCTCTCTACTTAGATGCCACTTTCTCGGGGAAGCCTTCCCTGACTTCCCCAAGACCAGTTAAGTGGCCCAGCTATGTGCTCCCCTGGTATTTAGCACAGAACATATGGTTGCCCATTTCTTGGTCTTCTCTTGGCCTTGACTCCTTTAATGCAGGAACTGTTTTGACTGTGACATAGTAGTCTGTAAGAGGCATTCAGTTGCAATATATCAAACAACTAAGGAAGGAAGGAGAGAAGATAGGTTTTTCTTGCATTCTCACCTAGAGGGAATCAGTTACTAAAAATATTAGTTTTCATTATAGCACAGGCTCATTAAAACTATGATAATAACAATAATAACTATCTATATATCTATATATTTTCATATACCAGGTACTATGCTAAGAATTCTAATAACTTTATATAGACATTAATTCATTTAGTCTTCACCAAATCCCTATGAGGTATACACTACTATTATCCTCATCTCAAAAACAAAGACACAGATGTGCGGGTAGTGCACATCTAGATTTGAGATTTATACTCGGACAGCCTGGCTCCAGAATCCCATGCCACTGACCTCACATGTCAGCAGCGTAGACCTCTAGCTTATAAGATACTTTGGAATATCAAGGCCATTTCTCAACTTTGCTCACAAATCAGAAACATGACCCAATATTTAAATCCCACTCCCAGCCAAGGTGAGTGACCACAACAGACACATGAACATCAGATCTCCTCACCAATACCACCTGTCCCCGAGTTTATAGTTAGGGTTTAAGAAGAAGTTTCAATAAGAAGTCTATTTATTAAAAATAGAAGTCTCCTTTGTAGCATGGAGAAAATAGAAAAGCAGGGTCTGATATTTCCATGTACAACTCTCCTTGTACTTCTTGGGCTAATCTCTCTTTCAAGGAATGCTCACAACTTCACCCTGAACAAGGAGCAGCTTAGAATGTTCCACAGGCATACTTGATGGAAAAGACACAATTTTATCTGGTTCAGAAAGGTAAGTCCAAATGGGAAAGCATACTGTAGAAAACAGGATTTAATGCAACAGATGACCTGGCAGAATTACAGTGTGACACTGTATTCATGATTGTAATGAAAAAAAAAAAATACACCTAGGAAATCCTTGTTCTTTCAGCAATAGAAAAAGTTCTATGAATAAAGTTAAAAGCTTGTGCAATAAATCTTCACCTGCTAACACTATATGAGAAACTAAAGTTCATCCTGTGGTGTTTGACAGAAGTCACACAAAGCAACTTTACTTACCTGGAGAAGCGTCCCATGAATATGGTTTTGCCGGAAACACTGGTCAGTGCAATTGGGGAGTTTGGCCAACAGAGTTCGGATGGTAGCAGGGATTTCGTCTCTCATAACAAATGGAACCAAGGCACGAGCTGCCATTTCACGAGAGCGGTAGACAGGTGAGTTACCACATCTGGAAAGAAATAAAAACACAAGACCATTCAATACTCACTTTCACATCCGTGCCTTTGTATGTGCTGATCTACCTAGCTCTGGCTGGGATAGTGAAAGTGAGGGGGTAATGGAATTGCTCTTTACTCCAAAAGATGTGTGCTTTTTTATACTTCCGTTATTCCAAATGATTGTATGTGTGTGTGTGTGTGTGTGTGTGTGTGTGTGTTAGTTCTATAGGCAACTTTCCTTTTCTTATAAATATCATTAACATCTATGATTCTATCACAGGGATAAATGGAGATAGGCTTTGGGAATAAGACAATAGGCAAAAATGGCTTACTCCTCAGCAAGCAAACAAAAGCACCATGATAAGTGCCATGAGGATGACACTGTTGTCTTTGAGGAGCCTATACTGTAGTTGGCAAGATGAGAAGTACGTTTGAGAGTTGAAAGATGATCAAAAGCACAAGGCAGTACTGGAAAAATGATAAGCAAGTAATCTTGACATTATGGCTACAAGAGGATAAGATTGTGGGTTGTGGTTCTGAGAAAAATGTAACTTAGAAAACCTAGCATAATTTAAGCACACCAAAAGAAACCAGGCAATTGTTCTATCAGGTACAGTGGAAAGCAAGGGTAGATGCTCTAAGTATAGGTAGATGTGTCTGGTTGAAGCAGAGACTCTTAAATAACAGTGGAACTTAAGGCTGAGAGGTGGGTCACCTCAGACTAGGGAGTGCCAAATGGCAGACTATATGATCTGAACTTGCCAAGAGAACAAAAGTGGATCCTCAAGTCACCAAATCCTTGCCTCTGGGCTAACTCACACTGAAAGAGCTTGAATAGAAACCACCAGCTCCTAAATAAGTAAAAGTCATGGACAAGTGGTATTTTGAGATTCTACAAAAGTCATTGGAAAGGCAGGCCATCAACTAAGGGCCTCTTGACTTTGTAAACACTCAGAACCTGAGAGTACACAACCATTTTGCTGAAACTATGCACTTGAGAGCCTCCCAGACACAATTGTATTTGAGAGGAAAGCCCAATATAAGTCCTAGCCTAGAGAAGTTCTTGATTAGAATGTTCAAGACTTCATGATCATTCATCCAATTAAAAAAGTAACTCAACTTAGAATCAAGAAATGTCTTGGATGCCAAGACAAGAATGGCAGAGGAGAGCAGGACAAAGAGACGGGCTCTTGTTTAGTTTGTTTGTTTGTTTGTTTCTCAAAGTTAATCAGTATTCCAAGAAGGAATTACTGGTAAAATCAGAGCCATTAGGCCCATGTGGCCGGTTATGCTGAGCATGTAGAAGAACAAAGGCCTATGACTGAAATGCTTCTAACACCTATCACCGACATTTATCTTAATAAGACAATAAAAGTACAGTTACAATTTCTATATAAATCGACTGATCTAAGCAGAATTTCATCATGGAGAGTAGGGTAGGAGGAGGAGGAGGTAGGGAAAGGAGAGAAAGAGATGTCAGGTAAGTCAAAACGCCGTCACCCTCCCCACCAAAAGTGTAGGTCCGTGAGATAGGTCAATCAGCCCACACTTTCAGGTGAAGAGCTCCCCTTACATTATATTACGGGAAGACAGTGAAGGCTACAGTTACAGTAGGTAGCTAGAGATTTCCCAATGGTCTTTGACTAGGTTCTGCCAACTCTAAAATGATTAAATGTTTAATCTGTAATTGGCAAATGCAGTAAAATGTTTGCTTTGGCCCAAGGGAGGGTAGGAGGGTGAGTAAGAAAACTTCATTTGACAGAGAAAAGAAAATACTCTGAAAATGCTTTGAGATTTAATTAGCAAATGACCTCACTCAGCACAGTCATTTGTCCTAAGCTTTCCCTTCTGTCTGTCCCCCACTCCTCCAATACACACATTTTGTGCTATAGTGTGTTTTATGTTACCGAAAGGGCTCTTGTGTATAAATGTTTCTTTTCAAATACAAATAACTCTGACATGGTTACAGATGTTTAGTTTCTAATTAGTAGTAACTGTACACTAAAGAATGCCCCTCCTTTTACTCCTGACCTTTTACAAATGATGATTTCCCAAAGGAATCTGGCATCCATACAGAAGAAAGAATGGAAAGTGGGAAGAGAGCCAACATTTTCTGCTTTCGGATACCCTGTACTAGGGTACTTTCCAAATGCACACAATCAGGTTAAAGAGCAAAACAAAACCTCCCCACAAAAAAAGTAATTCAATTACAGAAAAAGAGAAGAAGCCTATTTTAAAAGTAGTATTTAATTAAGTAACATTCATTATAAAGCAATGATTAAATGTAACTTCAAACTTCTCTCTATTGCAAATTGTTTAAATGGAAGGGTAGATTATAACACACACACACACACACACACACACACACACACACACAGCAAAAAACCATTTCCAGGTTACTGTTTTGTCAGCTATTAGAAGCAGGGAGGGGGTTCTGATGGGATTTAGCGTTTCTCCAGATATATGTGGCCCAGAGTGTAAGGGGATAAACACTGTCTTTTTAACCCTAAGTGAAATATATCTGAAGCTAAACTCTATTTTTCTCCTGGGCAGAGTCTTCCAGTTTGATTCAGGAAATGTGCCCAAACTAGGTAGAGATGCTCTTTAAGAACATAGAAGCCAGTGGCTCCAAGGACGGAAAATGAGAGCTAAAATGGATTTAGCCTGCTGTGAGCACTGAGTTTTGTGACTCGGACAAGTCATAGCAATTTCTCTGGGTCTCAGATGAGCTGAGAGTGGTGGCAATAATCTGTAACCAGTGCTCGGATGTGATAGCTACGAGAACATCCCAAGAAGAAAGGTGTTTTGGAAATAGAAAGTTTTTGTAGTGTGCTGTGCCTTTGTCCAGTACAGGATCAGCAGAGCCTAGGAACTGCAGGCCTCGAAAGTGGCCCCAACAGGAGAACTGAGACTGTGGTGTGAATGCTGCACCATTTCAAAAAAAATTATTAGTCAATTATAGTTTACATACAATAGTATATTAGTTTCAGATAGACAACATAGTGAATAGACATCTGTATACCTGATGAAGTGAACACCCTGATGGGTGTAAGAGAAGACAGCAAATTCATGACACAAAGGCAAGATTTTCTTTTTGGCTCCATTGAAAGTGAGGAGGAGGAATCTCAAGCCCTTCTGAAAAGAAGTGGAAGAGCCTCTATTTCTCCCAGTCTCAATTTATTCTGGAAAATAAAGAAAAAAATGCCTGGCAGGCATGGCTCAGCTGTTGAGCATCGACCTATGAACCTGGAGGTCACGGTTCGATTCCTGGTCAGGGCACATGCCCAGGTTTCGGGCTCAATCCCCAGTGTGGGGCATGCAGAATGCAGCTGATCAATTTTTCTCTCATCATGGATGTATCTCTCTCTCTCTCCCTCTCCCTTCCTCTCTGAAATCAATAAAAATATATTTTAAAAAAATAAAGTGGACGTGGAATCTTAAAGGCCTTTTCTACTTTTACCATTGTTTGAAAACATTTTCCTCAGTAGCTCTAGCAGTGCTCTAGGCCTGAAAACCAGGTCCTCCACAGGATCCAAGGGACACCTTTGGACTTCAGGAACCTGAAGATTCCCAAGAGCTTAGAATGCAGTATTCTGAGCAGGGAAAGACCACTCTTCTGAGATCATCCCCCCACTCCATTCAGTTTCACAGAGTGATGGCTAAAGTTTTTTTTTTTTCCCCCTCTAGGTATTTCCCTCTTATATTTGCCCTGAGAATCTGTTCCAGTTTTCCTGAAAGGTTTCACAAGTAAGTGGGCGGACATCCACAAAACTGGCTCTGCTCACCCATACCTGTAGGCTAGGCATGGAGACATCTACTGAGGGCCTAGCACAAGCATGCACTGAAGATGGGTTAAACACAAGAGAACCAGAGAGAGAAATCACTGCCCAGCCACAGGGAACCTAGAGGTAGGGGAGAAGATGCAGTCGATCAGCCAATGCTGTGCAGGGCCATGCGAAGTAAACACAAGATGCTGTAGAAGAACTGAGGAGGGACCGAGAGAGGAGGGTGGGTGCGCTGGGAGACCCCAGGCAGCTGTGACTAAGTGGGGTCAGGCAGAAAGAATACTTGGGTTTGGCGAGAAAGGGGTGTTCTTCCCAGGCCTGTGCCTTTTCCTACATGAACCCAAACTGCTCCTCAGTGCATTTAATCAGAAGGAAGGGAAGCGAGGTTTACTAAGTGTGTGCCAGGACTGCTTACCTACTTTAGACTATTTCACTTTGCTAAATCTTCACTACAAGGTCATTATCATCATCCTATTTTAAGATGAAGGAAGTGAGGTTCCCAACATAAAACTAGCAAGTGGCAGGTCCTGCTTTCTAATGAGGGTCTGTCCACCTGCAAAGTCTAAGAATTCACAATGCAGTTGTCTCAAAATCCTCAGAGCCTTAGAAAAACAAACTGTTTCCCGAGTAACCTGTTCAACCTAATCACCCTGAGGTGTGAACGACTTCTGGAATGAACCCATCTCTTATTGGTAGATTGTGAAGCAGAACAATAAGATGGTGCTGATAATAAACAATATTTACTGAGCACCGACAGGGGCCAGACTTAGTATTAAAAGCTTTGCATGTAATACATCATTTAATCCTCACAACAAGGCAGAATGGCTGAGAGATCACTTCCAAGCAATGTGGGGAGGTATTTTTGAACTGAGTGGACTCTGTAAGAGCTGGGGGCCTTGAGCAAGTCACTCCCGAGTGACTGTCTTCAGAAAAGTCTCAGAATGGCTTCAGGATCCAGCCAATAACTCCCTCCACTCTCCCTCACTGACATAAGCCATGTTCCCCCACTTCCTCTACATTCCCAGACCCAGCTCCAGTCCTGATCCCCACTTTGCAGAGGTCAAGCTGTACCTTCCACAAAACAGAAGTCTCCAGCTTCTGCTGCTAATGAAAATGATCATCTGCGTTCTCTAGATGCCCCTACATGACCAAGGGGTTAGCATCTTGGGAGCTGGCCTGAGTTGGAAGACCCTGTCTGACCTACACCCAAGCCCCTGACTGAATTTATTCACGAATGCCCTGCCATTACGATCTGCTTCTCATACAGCATGCCTGTCCGCTCATGGGGAATGACAATCTTCAAAGTTGAGACAACTTTACCTTGCAGGGTATCTCTGAAGGCTGGGTTAGCAGGAGTGGCTGGGGCCTCAGGTTATACTATTAAGATAAAAAATCTTTCTATATATGTTTTGTCACATTAACTATTATTTCATCCTTAGTGCCGTGCATATTGTAGTTCGCTCTTGCTGGAATGAATGTCCTTTCACCCTTGTACATTTTGGAACTCCTCTTCATCCTTTGAACTCTGCTCAGGTATCACTTCTTTGGGAAAACCTTACTGTACCCCCTCTGGTGAGAATCAATCACTTTCTTTCCCATCCCTGTCCCTGCAATTGCATATTTAGATCTGTCAGAGCAGGGGACACGTCTCATTTGCCTTCCCCACAGTACTCCTCGGGCATCATGCTGGCTGGATCAAATCTTGAGAGCAGAAACAAGGTCTTTATACTTCTGAGTAAAATAGAACATAGGACAGGAGTTAAGAACATGTTCTGGAATTCAGCAGACCTCACTTTAAATCTAAGTCCTGTCACTTACTAGTGTATGACCTTGGACAGGTCAGTGAAACACCCAAGTTTTTAATCTATAAAATGGGGAAGAGTAATGATCTCAGAGAGCTGTTAGGATGCTTAAAAGAGATATCACATCCTATCTAATAAAAGGATAATATGCAAATTAACCATCACTCCGTCACAAAGATGGTGGTACCCATAGCCACAGATGGCAGTGCCCAGTCCCCTCAGCCTGCCGGAGTCCCCTACTCCTGGGGGGACGGCCACTGAGAGTGGGCAGTGTGAATAGCCTGGTGGAATGCTTGCTTTGTCGCCGCAGCGACGAGGCAAGCGTTCTGCCCCCACAGTGGAGTAGCTGGGACCTCTGGGCAGCGCACGCACATGGCCTTCTACATGGAAACTTGGCAAGCACGTCCCTCCTGGGCATACCTTAGGCTTTACTGCTTAGGTTGTCTTTCCTCCTGTGTCTAAAGAGAGGCTGAGGACCAGCTGTTGCTGGGTGTTGCTGTCCCTGGGACCGCTGCACCACAGGCTGCAGGGCACTGGCACCCTCCAGAACTGGGTGCTGCTGTGGGGAGCAGTGCCCACTCTCTGGGATCCACCTGGGCCCGGCATGTTCAGGGGAGGCAGCTGGGAGCAGACAGATCCCGGGCTTGGGGAGTAGGGGGTGGGGTAGGGAGCAAGCAGGAGGAAAGGAGGTCAGGGCGATTCATTCCAATGGCTCTCACTCCAAGGCCTCATTCAAGTGCAGAAAGCTCTCCAGTGATGCCAGAGCCTTGGACCTCGCCTTGGGATTCTCTGACTCCCCCACCCTTAGGCTGCAGCTCACCAACTTCAGGGAGGGAGGATGTTTGAGAAACCAGCCTGTCTGGGTGGAAAAGAGTGCGGGAGCATCCCTCTGTTCGCTTCTGTCTGTTTTCTCTTGGTAAATCCCATTTCTGGTTTTCTACACTCTTTCTAAGGGTGACCTGGCTTTTGACAGCAAAAACAGACACCTCTACAGTTTCACAGCAGACCTCATGGACTGATTCTGTTGCCTCGCCCTCAGAAACCAGCAGGTGTATACATCATGTTCATGTAAAAACATTTAAACCTGTAGAGAACTTTTATGAGTTTACTTGAGCCAAACTGTCCACACTTGCTGGGAAGCAGAATCCCAAGGGGTTGGGACAATGATCCAGAGAATGGCTGTTTTTTGCTTTGTTTTATTCATTCTTCTTTTTTTTTTAAAATTTAATATATTTTCATTGATTTCCAAGAGGAAGGGAGCAGGAAAGAGAGACAGAAACATCATCAGTGAGAGAGAATTACTGGTCAGTTGCCTCCTGCACGTTCCCAACTGGGGAGCAAGCCCACAACGAGGCAAACATCCTGCCCCAGCCGCGGAGAGCCTCTGGGCTGCAGAGAGCCTCTGGGCAGTGGGCGCGGAGTGGCCAGGCCCCGCAGAGAGCAGAGAACCACGAGTAGTGGGCCTAAGCCGTCAGGGCTCCAGGATTGGAGAGGGCTCCCCTGAGGGCTCCAGATTGGAGAGGGTGCAGGTTGGGCTGTGGGACCCACACCCCGTGCACGAATTTCATGCACCAGGCCTCTAGTATAAAACATAATGCCTATGAGTTAGTGATCAATACATCGCAGCTATTATTGAGTCTGGTAGGTGGAATAACTTAAACTTAAAGCTTTAACAACATGTACAAACTCTCTACTGTTCGCTATCTCAATAACTGGCCGAGGACACAGGGCCTTGATGTACCAACAGGCTTCAGGAGCTCACCAAAGCCTACTCTCCCCCTCCCCACCAACAGAGCTGGAAAGGAGAGAAAGAACATTGAGTTTCTTTGGGGCCAATTGAGTGTGAGACCCTCTGCCTTTATTCTTCAGGTCCAGGGCCCACATCCTATTTTCTGCCAATTCTAATGCTGTTTCACCAAAGATTTCTTTTTTCTTTTCATTGTATGTTGTTCCTAGTTTCAAATTTTGCCTTCAGGAAACATATATATGTGTGGGCATGTGTGCATGCATCAAAGAGAGAAACCGCTAAAAAAATAAGTTTGTACTAGTGAATTTGAAAAAGCAGACATTTCAGTGTGTCCTGAGACTATTAAATATGTTTTTGTTACAAATGTGGCATTCCTGAAGTCCATCTTCCACATTCTCAGGTGAGCCCAGTGCCCATCAAAGTTGCCAGATTCCCTACTTGTCCTTCCTATACCAATTTTCAGTTCATCAGAGGACCTACCACCACCTGAACTACGTGTTCCTTTTCCTACAACTCAAACCACTAACACTTAAAAGTTGCATTTACTGTAATCTTGCTCTCTGCATAGCTCATGGATTTCTTTATTCAAATATATTTCTTGGAAGGGTAATAGGTTCAGGACTTTTGAAGTCTGATTTTTTTAAAACCCTTGGTTTGGGTAGTGAGGGAGAAATAAGAGCAATCGACAGTGGCTAAGCTAAAAACTGCATATTTCCAGCTTTCACGGACAAAAAAATATATATGGATCGGCAAGTAGAATGTTTAGTTTAAATGTCTATGTACTGGGCAGCTCAAAGCAGTAATTGCTCTTTGCAATTCAACTCCAAGCAACACGTTAAAATCTTTTTAAAAAATATTTTTATGAAGAAAAGCCAACAATCAGCCACAAGAGAACATCTGAAAACTGCAGTGTGGAACCACCTGAGACAGTCCAACCAGAGTCTAATCCATAGAAGATGCCTCCAAGTCACCAGGGCTCCATCCAGACTGACTAGCCACAGGCTGTTCGTCCCAAAGTGGTGAAAACGGCAACTGCCAAGAGCTGGAAATCAGCCTCCATCACTTTGACATCCCTCCACTTGTCCCTGTAAGACCTGCACACAGCACTTGGCCACATATATGGCAAGGACATGGGGTCATGGATGCAATGGTCACTTGCATTCACACCAGTTCTTTTAGTGTTACAAAAAAAAGCAAGGGAATTTTCCAACAGGGACAGGGGAAAGTATCCAGGACGGAACTTACTTTAAAAAGGTCTTTGAATTGCCCTAGCTGGTTTTGCTCTGTGGATAGAATGTCGGCCTGTGGACTGAAGGGTCCCAGGTTTGATTCTGGTCAAGGGCACATGCCCAGGTTGTGGGCTCGATCCCCAGTAGGGGGCATATAGGAGGCAGCCGATCAATGATTCTCTCTCATCATTGACTTTTCTATCTCTCTCCCTCTCCCTTCCTCTCTGAAATAAATGAAATAAATATATGTATTTTAAAAGACCTTTGAATAATGCTCTTTAATTACTTAGAATTACAAACATGTCAAATAAATGAAAGGATGCATGATTTCTAGATGCTAACCCTGGTTAGTAGTACTTGCTATCAAAATATAGAGATGAAATCAACCTAATTGTCTAGACAGCTGGAAAGAACGTTGTTTCCCCTCTGGAGCACTGAAATATGGTATACCTTAACAATGATTCTTTCCTGACTCTGAAAACCATGAAAAAAGGCTTGTTAGCATCATAACTACGAGGACTTCAGAAACCCTAGAGGTTAAAAAGGAAATTATTAATTTCAGTCTTTACCCCAAGTAGAATGGAGTATTATAAAGTGCAAGGATACAAATATCTAGCATAAACAGTATAAAACTTCCTCAGCGATGAAAATAACCACTAGATTTAGTTTGAAATTTTGGCATGAGTTTCCCTCCCGGCCCATCTGTGGGTTTTCTCTTTGCCCCTGGATCAACAAGCCGCATACTGGTCGACTGGTCTCCCACAGGGCCGCTGGGAAAGCATTCTGGGTCTGCCCGCAGGGCTCTGAGGCTGGGACAAGCTGAGGGCAGGGCAGGAGCGAAGGCTGCAGCTTGAGCAGACTGAGAGAAAGGGCTGCACATTCCTCTCAACAGCAAAGCCCTCACATTGTTTCTGCTCTGGCTCCACAAAACACCAAGAGATGAATACATTCAGGCAGCTGCTGATGCTTTAAAGGGGTTGAAGGTAATACCTGGCCTCAGCATGTCTTTCCTTGCAGAAAAGAAAACAGTCCTGAACGTGCTGGGTCTCCTTGTGGTGATGGCTCACCTTGTGGTGAGGGCTCAAAGGCCAAGTTCTCGAAGTGATTTCATTCTCAGTTGAAATTCATCCCACTGACCTGCAGAGCATGTGACTCCAGATTTACAGTGAGCAGTTTTCAGTTCACAAACACAGGCTGGGTGGTCAATTTAAGAAACTACACAAAGGTATAGAGAGAGTTTACCCTCTTCTTTTTAGAGGGAAAGTTTAGAAAGAAACGTGTGGGGTTTTTTTGGTTCCGTTTTTAAAAGTTTTTGTTTATTTTTAGCCTCCAAATGTTCCAGAACGTCTGATAGCTCTCTATTGCCACATTAAATACAAATTTCTCATTCTGGCAGTCAAGGCACTCTAAATCTAGCCCAGACTGGCCGAACAAATCATCAGATGCTGAGTAAGCCTTTCTTAGACTGACAGAACTTGACTTTACAGGTGACAATTTCTGAAAAGACATGAAAATCTTGTAAAAACTAAGCAGCCTGTGAGTCGAGTGAGTGCTCAACATACACTGATGCTAATTTTAAAGTAAACACTTTAAAACGTGAACAATTTTATGAACTTCCCTTTGACAACAATATGCTACATTTCTGAGAGATTCCAATACCCATGTTAAAACCCAAGAAAGGAAAAAGGGATTGCAGGTAAGAACATTTTCTGAGTGTCTGCTACATGTTAGGCAATGTGCTAGGTGCTTTCAATCATTTTACCTCAATTCTAGTACTCAAACCCTTTAAAATAAGTATGCAAACATATGTAGGATTTTGTCTAGTGGGAACATGCACAGAATGTTTAGTTACCAAATAAAATGTAACCACAATCAAAGTGCTTTGTGAAATTTCTTTCTGTTATACTAATGGCTGTGCAATCCTTTATAAGCAATGTATCCCACTAATTCCAATGATTAAAACTCATATTTGTAGATTCCATAGACAATGAATTGGTGGCTTAAATATGTTTCCTACTGCTCTAACTAGTGTTTAACAAAACAAAACCTAAAATTTTATAATGTGTTACCTTTAAGAAAGGCAAATTAGTCACCAGGATATAATAACTGACCCAAAGTCATCCACCAAAATTGTAGTCTTTGTAGTACAGCCACCCACCAAAGGTTGATGAAGCACCCATGTTAGACTGAGATAGGCTCCCCAAAGACTGTGGCAGTATCCTCTGCTGTCCCCCATCAATATCGATTACCTGGGTCAAATCATCGGTAATCTTTCAAAGTATAGTATTTATTTAAAGACAAGTTCAAAATGTCCAAGAATAAAAATCTTTAACATTTTTAATGACAAGAAGAGACACATACAGGTCCGTACATTGGCAGGATCTTTATGGGCTTAGAAAAAAATAATACACATAATCACCAGCTTTAGATAGTCATTTGGAGGAGTAAATCTGAAGCAGAAACTCTTACATGGTCCCTTTGGTGTGTCTTATATATTTTTATTGATTTCAGAGAGGAAGGGAGAAGAAGAGAGAAATAGAAACATCAATGATGAGAGAGTATCATTGACTGGATGCCTCCTGCATGCCCCACACTGGGGATCGAGCCTGCAACCCAGGCATGTGCCCTTGACCAGAATCAAACCTGGGACCCTTCAGTCCGCAGGCTGACGTTATTTCCACTGAGCCAAACTGGCCAGGGCCCTTTGGTGTATCTTAAGCGAGGCTACTTTTAAAACATCCTCAAATCAAAATATTAGCATCTAGCAATGTGGCCACAGGCAAATTACATAATGTCCTTTCATAGCCTCATCTGTAAAAGACAATTGGGATAAGTGATCTCTAAGGTCCCCTTCAATAACAAAATCCTATAATTCAATGGACATTTAAACATTCTAGGAAGACAGCTATCTCTTTTATTTTAAAATATCTTTATGACCTTTCTTGACTTGTTCCATCGCTTAATCTAATAACATTGATGCCAATAATAAAAGTTTTATGTCTAACGCTAACCACACTCAATTTTTCTATGGTTGAAGCCAATTTTCTCTAGTTTAAGCCTCTCTAAAGTTGGAGAACAAATGACCAGTGTTTTCTACACACAGGAAAACCCTTCATTAACTATACTGGAGTCCTGTCATTGAGTCACCCGTTAAGTTTCCCTTTTGTGGGCTAAAACAACCCCAACGCCTTTAATCATGTAGAACCTCTTCTCAAGAATCTAGTTAATTATTTTGCCTCTACAGAGAGTAAATGAATCCTCCCAATATTATCAGCTAAAGCGATGATTTGTGCTACTGCAGGATGAGAGAAATTTGAGCATTTCTTTTAATTTGATTACTTTCCAGAGACTGTAATTCATTTTTGCTAAAGCTAATTAATGCTTCCGAGTCACCCTTCTTAGATTTCATAGCAACACTTCAAGCTAAAATCAGAAAGAATGAATTTTAAAAAACAAAGTACATGGAAAATTTTGGAAAATTCCAAGAAATAGTGTTTTTGGCCTGAAAAAATAGCACAAAAGAGCAATAAATATTGAGATGTGAGCAATAGATCTGCCACAGGGAAGATTCTTTTCTCAAATTAAGACTGCAATTAGGTAAATTGAGTTGTACAATAGCATGCCTATGGCATCCAAACAGACCACTGCCAGCCCTATTTTTAAAAACCTTCAGAAAAGTTTTACATCCTCCTTTGGTTGCCCAATGCTCACATTAGTGTCGTAGTCAAAAAGTACTTCCTTAAGTATAATTATACTCTCTCTTGATGCAACTTAAATTTGTTTTTCTACATGCCAGGGAAATAAATGACTATGTCTAAAACAATAACCTTTTGACTTGTGTCCAGAATATGTTCTAAATGATATGAAAACAACCCAATGAAAAAATTGGGTCAAACTTTGAACCAACACTTAAGCAAAAAAGATATATGAATGGCAAATACTAAACATATGTAAAGATACTCAACATCCTTAGTCATTAAAGAAGTTCAAATTGGGACCACAATGAGTTACCACTACATACTCACCAGAAAGACTAAAATTAAAAAGACTGAGCATACCAAGTATTGGCTGGCATATGGAACCATAGGACTGTTCATCCTCTGCTGGTGGGAATACAGAATGATACAGTCACTTTGGGAAATAATTTGGCAGTTTCTTAAAAAGTTAAATGTACACTTTCTATATAACACACTCATTCAACTCCTATGTGTTTACCCTAGCGAAATAAAAACATATGTGCAGACAAAGACCTGTGCATGAATAATTCTAGCACCTTTATTTCGTGCCGGCAGCGGGAGGAAGGAAAGCCCCAATAGGCCCTGATCGCTAGCCAGGCCTAGGGACCCTACCCGACAGGTCCCGGATTGCAAGAGGGCACAGGCCGGGCTGAGGGATACCACCCCCCCCCCACATTAATTTTGTGCACCGGGCCTCTAGTTTTCATATAAGGGACTTGAGTGTCCTCAGATTTTGGTACCTGAGGGGCTCCTAGAACCAACCCCCCATAGGATACTAAGAGACTGTAGTTAAGTTTTTGGGTAATCCAAAGTTATATGCATTGCCCTTGACCCCTGCATTGTTCTAGGGTCAATTGTAGTATATGAATTCTAGAAAATACAAATTAACCTACAGTGACAGGATGGAGAACAGCCATTGCCTGGTGATGGGAGTGGGGATGACAGAGGGGCTCAAGGAAACTTTTGTGAGTGATGGATTATGATATGTTCACTATCTTGACAGTGGTGATGGTTTTATGGGTATATAAATTTATCAAATTATACACTCTAAACATGTGCAGTTGATTTTATATCAATTACACCTCAACACTAATATTTTAAATAATAATCTCTTACACACATTAGAAAGTTATTAAGTTGTACATCTGTCTTATTTTCCCTTCTTAGCCTCCAGCGCCATCTCCAAAACATCCCAAGTCTCCTCTTCCTCAGATTAAACAAGTGTAGCTATTTCCTTTGAACTTTTATGACCAGAATTAACTTTTCCTTGTGCTTTCTTAAAAAACCAAATCAATAAATATTTAGGTTGTAACAATTAATCATATAAGAATTTTTTAACCCCGCCCCTTTTTTTTCAGGACCATGTCCAAGTTTTCCACATGTTCTTTTTTTTTTTAATATTGCTGATACTATTACAAACGTCCCCATTCCCCTCGTCCCCCATTGCTCACCTCCACCCAGCCTCCTCCACATGTTCTTCTATGATAGGCTCAGAGACATTAAATGATGTGGCCAAGCTCACAAAGGGAGTGAATGGATAAGCTGGGATTCAAAGTCAAGTCTATCTGACTCTAATGTCTGTGCTAGTTACAAAAACCAGTGTGCCCCAACTATAAGACATTTTGAACAACAATCACATGTATTAAAAGAAATTCAAAAGACTGAACAACAGTAACATATTAAAAGGAATTCAATTTTATTACTCTTATGTACCCTTGACAACTCAAATCATTTGACCAAGCAATGTTGACTTTGTTGGGCCAGCTTCAGTAAACTCATCTGAACTTAGCAGTAGGATTTTCCATTTGAGTATTTATAGATTATTTCCTCCATCTTTAGTAGATTAAACCTGCTTCGTACTATCTTTTATTTTTGCTTATTTTGGTAACTGGCTTATTCCACAGTGAAAAAGTAATTTTCAACTCATCCCAGTTTGAATCATACTGAATTCTGAAAAAATAGAAACCAAGTTGGTGTACTATTATTTAATACGTCCAAATAAATGCACAATGGAGACTGTTGTGCAAAGTTTGAAGATGAAACAAACTGATCACCACACACATATACCCTACCACTAATTAAAAATATACTAATGTTACAAGTATACAATTTCAGTGGTGGTGTTATCTTTGTTCAGAAACAAGGTACATTACTATATGGCTGAAGCCCTCCAGCCTTTAATCAGGTTACTGATTATAAGAAGAATCACATTACCTGGATTGTGACTAAGGCTTATTTAATACATTAATTTCATGATAACTGTATTTTAAGATAGGGAACATGTCAATAAAAAATTCTGGTCACGTCCTCCAACATGTCCATGTAACATTTACTAGGAGAAAATCACTGCTAATTCCCACTGCAAGAGATATTTTATACTATGTTTTAAGCCTAAGTAGCACTAAAGAGAAGCTTCACAGAAGGTATACACATGTATATAAAAAAATAAGAAAATCATTAAGTTACATTCGTTTTCATTTGAATTCATTTAATAAATTTAGCTTTAACTCAATATCATCTTACTCCCTAGCTTCCCACCTTGCCCATCAATTAAAAAAAAAAAAAAGGCCAGTGAAAATTGTATAAGTCATTCTTCAATCATGACAAGGACATAACCCTTCAACCTAAGATTAAAAATAAATGCTATGTGTGAAATTCAATACTGCTTAACTTCTGGGTGCTAAGGTCTAATAAATATAGCGTTTCAAAAAAGTTAAACAATCTAGATCATTTCTGGCCATTTTCATGATTTTTATCAGTAGAGTTCTATGGCTTTGGGTACATTTGCTAGTGTTTGGATCCTGGGTAAACTGGTAGAATTTGGCATCATTCAGTTTATAATCAGTATCACCAGTTCGTACAAGGCACAGAAAAGTTCTCTACTCCCCCATTATACTTCAACGCATTTCATTTTTTATTCAAATGATTATTCTGACAAAACCATTAGTCAAGAAGAAAGCAAAGAAACCTTATTTTTCAAAGTTGAGATTTTAAAGACACACCTTTCACACCAGACTGCTTTACCTATGCTATTTCTGGAAAAAAATCTTTATTTCCTACAAAAATACATTTTTAGAAAAAAATTCCAATTTTTCTTACCTGAGGTTAGGGCTTGTTTTTACTGGTTTCACTCAAAGTGAGCTTTTTTATTTTAAATTTACCTTAGCTCTTCCTAAGTTCCTATATTTTCTTGCCTTTTTAAAGGAAAATACTAAATTTAAATATGAGAAAGGTACTGCTAAAACCATGGTGAACGTTTCACAACTGCCTTCAATTGATGGTAGGAATAAGTACCACAGGGGTGCACAGTCTTAAGGGAAAAAGATGCATCTCCCACTCAGAGTTCTAAGTTCAGAGCTTTCATGGTTAACAAGAAAAAAAGTTTCCTTATTTGGGATAAGGCTAGTTTCACACTTTCTTTTTTCTATCCTAAAATTCATATTGCAGCTATGTCACAAGGTAACATGTTTGCAGGGTTTGAGAAGTTTCTTGGCTTAGCGAAAAAAGTGCAATGGTCTAGTCCTCAAAAAGGTTCCCCCCTAACTAACCCTCCAGCAGAGAAGTTGAAAGAGCTAGTGGAGTCACTGGTCAAGAGTTTTATAGCAAAAGTGGACTGGGTGGAGGATAGAAGCTAACAGGAAAACAGAAGGTCAGAGTTGAGTTTAATTTGGTAAAGCAAGTTGTGCTTGGACACTTAATGGCTGCCAGATACCCAAGATTAGGGTAATTTACTTAATGCTGTTTCTAGTCATGGAGGGTTTCAATGCCACTATTTGAAAATCAGAGGAATAATAGAGCTACTATTCCAGTCATCATGAGACCCTATTCCCCTTCTCTTTTGTTACATTCATGGAAAAGTGTTTATAGTTGTTTAGAATCAATCATTTTCAAGACAGGTCTCTTTTCTGATCCCAAACTTCCCAATGTGCCCATGATGGCAGCAAAACAGTCTCTTCATCTTGCATTAATTAAGGTTCTCTGTGCTCCCAGTCACTCCTTCTTAAAAGGGTACATAATGCCTTATGTGCAAAAGCAACCTCATTCAAAATAAAGCAGACCACAGAGCCCATTCCTACGGTGTTTCCAGCTCTGACCAAAGTACTGGAGCTGCCAAGAAGCAGGTATTTATTTATTTATTTATTTATTTATTTATTTATTTAACTTCATGGTAAAATATGCATAACATACCTTACACATTCTTAAGTGCACAGTTCAGTGCCATTAAGTACATCTACCAAGCAGTTTGAAAGCATTTTGGACTCTGGCCTCAGGGTCTAGATACCCAGTCATTTACTGGTTGATACTTGTGGCTTCACAGAGATAAATGTCATTCTATTTCTAGGTAATCTTTTGGCTAAGTATTCAAAGTCAGGGTTCATTCAACACACTAGCGTTTGCATACTTTGAAGTGAAGAATGAACCACCCCAAACAAGCATTTGTCCATTTCCTTCCAGATGGAAGATAGAAATGTTGACAGTCTCTTCCTTGCCATTAAACCTTTCAGAAAATAAAGAGCCTACTATTCCCTGCCCTTTGGGATTTTTACAAACATCAGGCTGTAGTTCAGAACACAGACAAGAAGCTGTCCAAGGAAAACATGCCCTCAAATTAACAGGATCTAAACAAAGCTGTAACTAGGTAATTAATGGCAGGGATTGGACTCTGCTCACTTGCTTCTCTGATAACAATCTGGCATTTTATCAGGAGGGTCTTTTATCTGGAAGGATTCACTATGTTCTGCTGCTGGACCTATTCTGGGAGAGAACAAGGACAAACTTTCATCGAGGAAAGGAAACGGAACCACATCTAGAAGAAGCAAGAAAGCGTTAAAGCTGTAAATAAAGACCTCCAAGTCTTTCCCTGCCAGAGGGAGAAGGCAATGAAAACTAAGATGTCCTCTCTCACTGAAAGCCTGAGAGCAAGTTCTGGTGGGGACAAAGCCACAGTCCTCACCCAGCCATACATGTGATGGTGGCAACTTGCTTTCTGCCTTTTTTAAAAATATATAAAGTTTTATTGATTTCAGAGAGGAAGAAAGAGAGAGAAACATCAATGATGAGAGAGATTCATTGATGGGCTGCCTCCTGTATGCCCCCGACGGGGATCGAGCCACAACCCAGGCATGTGCCCTGACTGGGAATCGAACTATGACTTCTTAGTTCATAGGTTGACGCTCAACCACTGAACCACGCCGGCTGCGCTTGCTTTCTGCCTTTGTTCCAAGTTCTGCACCCTCTCCCCAAGCCCTAGCCTTATCCCATCTCTTACCTAACCAGTGTCTTCCATTTCTTTCTGTCAACACCAATGAAACCTAAACTAATTCATACAGTGGTATAAATTAGTAACAATAACTTAGAATGATATACTTCACAGTGGGATCCCTATTTTAGGAGTCAAAACCATATAACTTAAAGAATAAAGTATACCCATGAAACTTCAGGGTTCAGCTCAAAAAAGAGGTAGCATCTGAGAAAACTGGTGGGTGGAGGGCACTGTTTAAGCCTCTGAAAGGCTTCATTCCCAAGGGAAAAAGAGTCTGCTGTGGGAGTGCATAACAATTAGTAGTAGAAAGCATTCCCTATTCCCCTTTCAAACACGGCCACTCCACTCAGACCTCGCAACAACATGTCAAGAATTGGTTATGGAAGGACTCAGGAAAAACAGGGCTTTGAGTTCTCCACCCTACTGAGAACCCAGGAATATTTATCCAAGGTTGAGCCAGAGTGACTGGCCAATTCCAAAACCCACAGCCTGGGGCTTATAATCCGGAGTACAGATTGCCCGGTAATGCTAGAGTCCTCCTTGGAAGGCTGAAATAGCAATCCTGTGGAGCCTCCTAGTTTCATATGGAGGGCCCTCATGACAGTTTGCAGTGGTGCAGACAAGCGAGGGGTGGGGGTGGGGAGAGGGGTGGGTGGGGGAAGCGCTAGGAAGCCCCTCTGCTGGCCAGCTTTCAATGGGGGAATTCTATCAGCATTCTAAAGCTGCTACTTTAGGGACGTGTTCAACCATGCAGCAGAATGCAAATCCCTTGCTAGTCTTTTCAAGTTTTCCCTAAGTCCGGTTCTCATTCTGGCTGTGAATTAAATTCTGATGTCTTAAATCATGCCGGAAAAAAAAACGGGTAAGAACTGATTGAATTATATTAATTATATGGCATTGAAGCTCAGTAGACAACAAGAATTACATTTCTTAAGTTTCTGTTCACTAGACTTATGCAGGTTATAATTAGTATTAAGTAAGTTTTACTTTTCATTTTAGCCAAGCTGAAAAGAAGCTGAGCCTTAAACTCTGGCTTTACAAGGAAAAAAAAAAAAAAGATTCTCCTGGAAAAGAAAAATGAATAAACAGTCAAGCAAAAAACAAACCAACACTACTCACCCATTACCCAAAAGGGCGGTTTAAAGAACTTACTTGGTTTAATGTTTGAAAATATTTTCTACCCACTGCTTTGTAAATTATTTTCTTGTCTGTGTGACACATCCTTCAGTAACAATTCAGCTTTTCCTTGGCGACCTAGATATATTTCCAGTTTCTACCAAAACAGATGGCCGTTTTCTGTATAAATGTAATAATCAAAAAGGAGCAGGCTTGTTTACACAGTAGCACCCTTCGTACAAATATATATTTTGTTAATCTCTGGACGTTGTAGAGACCGAACACAAAAATCTCATTCACGTGGGCCCGTCTAATTTTGATTATGTGAATATTCAGACCAAGGCTGAGCTAACCTTTGGGACTGAGAGTTTTTATTTAAAGTTAGGAGAAATGTGGCCATCTCTTGGGAACATGAGGCCATGAATATCCCAGAGCAGGAATTCTTCCTGGGGTTCATCTCACGTCAGGGTTCCACCCAGCAGGTTTTGGCTGGTAGCTTGGGTAAGTGAAGGAGGGAGGTGGGACTGTGCCCATGAAAAATACAAAACCGAGAAACAAAGGGGTTTTCAACCCACCTCAGAGGTCTTGTGATATGAACTATCAACTAGTATGTTAACCAGATGCTACTGTTAACCACCCGTTAGAGCAGTTCCCTGAAGTTACTATACATAATTTGGGGTAATGAAACTTTTATTTCATAACATTCAGTAATTTGAACACTTCACTGATTCAGACTTGCCTTTTTTTCCCAAATAAGTTTAGGATTACTATAAGACAATTTTTAAAAATTTCAACATGTATTTATATTTTTGTAATTGTTTTTCTTTCTCAGAGTAAAAAGGATGCTCAAGTAAGCTGTGTGTGAAAGCACTTTGTAAAGAAAGTACTTTGTAAGCTTCTAATTCTTATATAAATGTTTATTACTGTTATTTTTCTTTTTCCTTTCAACAATTCTGAAGATTTTCAAAATTATGTGAAGTTTCAACAGTGGAAAATTCAGATGGTAAAGACAGATGGAAAGTATATTTTCTAATAGTTCTAAAATTATGCATAAATGGTAGCCCACAAATAATCTCATGAAGATTCTGTGCTTCTTGCCTGGCCAGCATGGCTCAGTGGTTGAGGGTCGACCTATGAACCAGAAGGTCACAGTTCGATTCCTGGTTGCAGGCTCAATCCCCAGTCAGGGGTGTGCAGAAGGCAGTCGGTAATGATTCTCTCTCATCACTGATGCTTCTATCTCTCTCTCTCTCCCTCTCTCTTCCTCTCTAAAATCAATAAAAAATATATTTTAAAAAAAGATACTGTGCTTAACCTTGACATATTTTCTTTTTGCTAAAACACAACTATGCAATGACCAGTTATTTCCTATTATAAAGAAAAATTCTTTTGTAAGAAATTCTCAGTATTTCTCAAGAATCTCAGAATTTCAGTTGAGCCAGTTTTATTTAGCAACCTGTCACAACCATTTGTGCTCAAAGGCATGTTTTTCTTCCTTTTCTACTAATTTCAGATTGTAAAATGAGACCACTGCCAAAGCAATGCCCAAGGGGGACAGTGGGAGAGATATCTCAAGAAAGCAAAGTAAGACCAAATGTTTTTTATTTAAAACTGCAGGTTAATTTTGGCATGTTCAGAACCAGCTAGTCCTATTCCACGGCTATAGCAAACAGATGCGTTAGAAGGGCCTACTGTAGTGTTAAGCATTAGCACAGCTAAGGGAGTGGCCAGAGCCTGGGTTCTGGACTGCCGGGTTTGAACCCACCTTATCACTTACTAGTGGTATGACCTAAGGAACATTTCTAAACTTCCTAAGGCCCTAACTTGCCCTCTCTGTAGAATGGGAATAGCAACATTACAGTGTTGTCATGATAACTAAATTAGTATGTATTAAGTCCTAAAATAGTGTCCAGCCCATAGAAAATATTTGCTAAGTATTATCATTTATCACTAATTAGATGAAAAACAAATTAGAGCAAAGAAGATGGGGACCAAGAAGCAGTATAGCACAAAGGACACCCCATTATGCCAAAAATCTTATCTGATTCTCCACTATGTTTCTATCATGCTTGACACATAATCAGTGTTTGCAATAAACCTCTGTTGAGTAGATGAATAAATGAGTCAGTACCTGACTCCTTAATGAATTACTTTGTGACTGGGGAAATATTATGCTTATCCTTCTGGGCCTTGGCTTTTCCATCTCCAAAGAAAGGTACTTGCCACTTGCTACCTCAAAGTGATGATAATCAATATAAGAAAAAAGCAAATCGTTTCAAACTTATTGGCCTTTTAAACCAAAGTCAATGGTTTTTTAAACCAATGCGCCTTTGTTACTGGGTACACATGAATGGTATAGGGGAAAAGGGAGGGGGGCAGTCCTATGTGATACCCTACGTCCTCATTCTAACATGTTTCCTTTCAAGAAATCCTCTGACTACAGCTGGCCAGGTAGAATGTGATGCTAGACATGTGCTAGGCCCTAAGAGATGCCTGCTCAAATTTCAGTGTGCAGAGGAATTACCTGGGGGCTTATTTTGAAATTGCTGACTTTTAGGTATCTGTGGGACATGTAAAAGGAGCTGTCTAAGGCCCTGGCCAGATAGCTTAGTTGAAGCATCGTCCCGATACGCCAATATTGAGGGTTTGATCTCTTGTCAGGGCACATAGAAGAAGCAATCAATGAACACATAAATAAGTGGAACAACAAATCACTGTTTCTCTCTCTCTCTTAAAAATCAATTTCTAAGAGATTTGTCTAATAATAGAAAGTTGAATGATTCTGTACAAGTTCTAGTTCAAGAACTGACTCATTAGTGTATGTGAGTAGCAACTCTGGAAAGTGCATGCAAAGTGAAAAAGAGACTATGGGGCAAAACAAAGAGGTGCACCAACATTTGGAAGACAACAGGTGGAAGAGGCCCTGCCAAGAGGAGAAAGACACAATGGCCAAAGAAGGCCACAAAGGAGGGTGTCATAAAAAAGGGAGTGTACAACACTGTCAAATTCCAGAGAAAGATCTAAAAAGACAAGGGTTAAAAAGCATTTGATGGCTTTTGTCTTTAGGAGGTCACTCCTATTTCATCTTTGTAAGTGAAGCTTTAGTGAAGTGGGAGAAGAAGCATCCAGGATGTAGTGGTTTGATGAACAAATAAGAGGGGAGAAAATGGAGACTATACCATAGACAACCTTTTCCAAGAGTCTGGCTAAAAACAAAGGAGAGAACTAGGGTGGTAGGTAGAGTAGGTGTCATGGAGAGAGTCCATGCCTAATCGCCTATATTTTCTCTTGTAAATAAGAGGTGATGAAAGTAGGGGCTTTGGGTTTGGGCAATGAAGCACTGGTGATGAAGAGCACTCATGAAATAAAGTGAAAGATGAAAATAAATGAAGAAGAAAATATGTGTAATTAGTTTGGAGGGGAGACAAGATGAGCAGTCAAGAGTTTCAATGTTAAGGTAAGTAAGAAAAATAAGACACAAAGTGAAAAGTAGTATCTTGTGCAGTTGATGTGACTAAAGAAGCTTGTTTGAGCTAGAATCTACACTAATAAAAGAGAAAGATGTAAATCAACTGTACCTTTGTGACACCCACCAGCCAATCAGGGGTGAGTATGCAAATTAATGCAACAAAGATGGTGGGTTAATTTGCATACATAGGCACCTAGCGGCCAGGGACGGGACACAGGCGTGCTGCACTGCCCCAGCCGCTCCGGGCCTCTGGGCAGCATGGGAAGGAGGAAAGGCAGCTCCGGGTGGAGCGAAGGCAGAAAGGTGGCTCCAGGCCGAAGCAAAGGCGGTGCTGGCAGCCAGGGGAAGGAAAGCCCATACTTGCACGAATCTTCGTGCATCAGGCCTCTAGTCTTACATAATAAAAAGATAATATTTAAATTACCATCACTCTGCTACGCCCATGATTGGGCCAGCGGGTGACACAGGGGGCGGGACTTGGGGTGGCTGGGGTGGTGATTGGGCCGGCAGGACACTGAGCTCGCGTTGCCAGTGGCGACGCGAGCTCAGCGTCTGCGCCATGGCTGTGCTGCCTCGCAGACAGGCCTCTGGGGCAGCGAGCCTAGCCGGCGTTTTGGAGGTTTGGAGGCGGCGGGCGGTGGGCAGCGCGGCTCCCCGGGGAGGAGTCTGGCGGCAGTTGGGCCGCAGGAGCACGTGGCGGCGGCCCCAGCCTTCCTGGGCGGGAGGCAAAGGCAAGACCCTGGCCTGGGCTCTGGCCGCAGGAGGACCACGCCCCCGCCCCGCCTCGCCCTAGGGGCCCAGGGACTTCGGAGCTGCCGACCAGCGGACAGACAGCTTACACGTGCATGATTAAATCATGCACTGGGCTTCTAGTATTATAAATAGACTGGTAAGGATTAAGGCCCAGAGAAGAGGGAGGTGAAAAAACTGTGCCAGTCAGTGAAAGATAACCAAAATGTAACCACATAATCAATGGGTCCTTGCTACCCATCACTACTTGAGCCAATTAAGCAGAGACAGGGTGGGATCATATGAGTGTTTATTCCAATACTGCCAGCAGTATGGGAGAGCAGCAGGTCATCCACAAAAATGTGCTCTGCCCCCCACCATAAGCCAGCTGCTTATATTGGGTAGAAGGACAAAGATTTGATGGGAAGTAGGCAAAAGGGTATGCCAAATGGGCAGTTTCCAGGTAATGCAGGCTGCAGATTTGCAAAGGCCTGTGGGTATGCAAAGGCTTGAGGTCTTCAAAGGGCTAGCAGCTTTGGTTTCTGCAACAAAGTTGTTAATAGGCAGCTCCTGGATGGGGAGGATGGGCCACGTTTTCCAGGTGAGCTCCCAGGTCCCACATGTAACTCCCAGCCAGATAAGAATGTGCCTTCTTTAATCAGAACAGAACAATCGCAGTTAACAGAGTATGATTAAGATTTCTTACAAGTAGCTGGTCCCCAATATTCTATTTCTGCCCTATCAAAAACATGCTGTCATTATTTTTCCTTGTCCTCATTTTAAATTTATAATAATTCACTTTCACCTTCTTATTCTATTCCCTGATATTTTCTACCTAAAGAGAAAAATATATAAATATTTTTTATCTTAAAATATTCCCTACCAGGTAAGATGAGATGACTGCATGTTAGCTGGTATTTGGGACTTGGTATTGTCAAATCCTTTAATTCAGCATTATTCAGCTACAATGTTTGAGAAAATAACTAAGACTAAGGAAATAAAAGTTCCTTAGGGAAAATATTTGGCTTCTCCTGTTAAGCACTAACCCATTTATTTTGTTAATTTCCTGGGTCACTCTTGATTCAAGTGGAAGCAAAGCTCTTTATGATGACCTCCAAGTTATGAATTATAAAACTGGCTC
This sequence comes from Cnephaeus nilssonii, assembly GCF_951640355.1. Classification (NCBI taxonomy): domain Eukaryota; kingdom Metazoa; phylum Chordata; class Mammalia; order Chiroptera; family Vespertilionidae; genus Cnephaeus; species Cnephaeus nilssonii. The sequence goes on from NC_137086.1 coordinate 22,435,531, forward strand.
GCACAATCTCCCCCTTGTGAGATCCCACTGTCTACAGAGTGGACAGCATGGCTTTCCTCTCCTCTCACATGAGCAGCTAACCTGGGGGATTTCTTAATGTCCTCCAGATGCAGACTAATGCCCATATTCTTTTCCTGCCTTGCCACTTGTGAAGTCCTCCTGAACTTCTCCAACCCCTGGTGCTCTTCTCCTTGTTCCTTGGTGTATCTGTCACATAATTATGTGGTTAATATACAGTATGTCAGGTTCACAAGCATGGGTTTTATCTCACTAATCAGTAACTTCTTCAAGGATAAAAACCTTTTTTCTTTACTTTGCATCATACCCAAGACCAAACACTAGCTAGGTATACAGTGGATGTTTTACAACTACTTGATTAATCTATTAACTGACTGGATTCTAAGCTTTAGAGTGAATGGCATCAATAGGACATGGATTATCATCATTGTCAGAAATTTCACCTAAGAATGAGGCTGTTTGCAGATTAAATCACTTGTTCTAACATGACCTGAACTGGCCTATTGAAGTAACAGATAACATTGAAGAAAAGCTGGTCCCTACAAGTTTTATTTTTCTAGCTTGCTTTGTCATTGCATTCCATATGAGGTGAACTCCTCATTCCTTTTACTAAAATGTATTTAGAAAATGGTCTTAAAGAGATCTGATACCACAGATGAAGTCAGTCAGGCCCTCTTTAGGTACTGAGAGATAAAAATTAGTGACAGATGACGGAGTATCTTTTTATGCCAGAACTCTTTGCAAAAAAAGCCATTCAATACAGAAAATATGATTTCATTCCACAGGATGAACCTCAGCTACCTTGGATGGAATTTGGAAATTCAGAGGGCCATGAGCACAGCCCTCCAAATGAAGTGCTAGCTAGGCAGGGCCACAGTAAAAAGGAGACCAAGTAGGTGGCTGCCCAAACTAAGATTTCACCAACATTAGGAAACAATCTTCCAATCTCTGTTGTTAGGTCCTCCCTTATATAAGGCCTACAGTTATACCACCCCGAGTTTCATTGCTTTATTTCAAAATGTCTCTGTTATACAACAAATAGCCCTAAGCGAAGTAATGACTAGGGTCATTTACATATGTGTATGAATGCAGGGAGTGGGCACAGGTTTGGCTTGTAGGCAAAGAGGGAAATTTAGCAGCTAAAAAACCCTATGGGCAGAACCAATCATCTGCACCTTGACCTGGTATCGGAGTCCACTAGTAAAACCAAAGGTCAGGGTTTCCACAACCATTGATGGAATGGCGGGTCCCTTCTTTCAGGATAGTATAAGAAGGCCTAACCTTTAATCCCCTTCTCTAAGGCTCATGGAATTTAGCACCAAACTAAGATTTCCGGTGGGCGGTGTTTCTAGGCTGGCTAGGAGGAGGAAGTTCTACATTAATAGCACCAGTGAAGCCCTATTCCCAGCTGTTTCTACTTGTAATAGCTAGGCTTGAGGATTCCTGTACTCTCTCTCTAGGCACTTCTGTTCATGAAGATTCTTCTGGAAGTCTGGACAACAAAGAGTTACCTATTTTAATCGTTTTCAGACAAGCATCTCTGACTTTTCTCAAAGACTCAGATGTTCCTTGTACTTGTCAGAAAACAAATGTGGCTTAAGCCAACATCTGGAATGGAGAAAAATATAGCAACAACAATCAAAAAAGATAATTAAGTTAATAAGGAATGCTTTTCAGACATAACATCCCATAGGCCAAAAGGAAAAAAAAATGTTTTCAGAACTATCCAGAACAAAGTTATAGAAGTTACTTAGGAGCTAGATTTAAGTGGATTAACTGCAGAAGGGCACCATGTAGGACCAGACCATTGTGACCTTGTGGCCCATGCCAAGAATGGTACCCCAACTTCTTTTCTCTGAGAGAAGGAAGAACTCATAACAATGTACAAATGTGTGTTGCAGGCTTAGAGAAAAGTTTATCATTTCATTCAATGCACATTTAGAATCCAGCAGTTGTTCAGCTGCTCTGAAATAAGGCATTTCAAAAAGATGCCTTGATGGTCATCTAGCTCAACCTCAGATGCATTGCCCAACATGTGATGAGTTTTCCTTGAACACTTTCAATGACTGACAGTATTATGGAAATCTTTTTATTCTGATGGAGAACGTTAACTTTCACAAAATTCTTTATATTAAAATCTGAAATCTATCTCCTACTTTCCCATTGGGAGCACAAGACAGAAATTATTTGCCTTCTGCCAAATGGCAGCCTCTCAAGTATGTAAAGACCATTACCATGTTGCCTCGAAGTTTTTTCCAGCCTAACTATTTCCAGATGTTTAGCTTCCTCCTCATCTTGGTCACCTCTTCTGTATAAATACTAATTTATCAGTGACCCTCATAAAACGGGAAGCCCAGAGCAGAACATAATAAGCAAAATGATATGGGTTTACTATGACCAGCAGAGTTGAGAGGGACTAAACCCTTTACTATCTGGAAGCAGCAACTGTGTCACATTGCCTTCTTAGGGCTCACCAGAAAATCCCATTCCCCAAGATTTTTAAAATAAAAACTGCTTTGCAGCCAGCCAGCCCCAGTCTGTATGCACATAATTTTGATTTTTCCTTAAAAAATCAGAATATGAGGCTGTTTGCAGATCTCTGTTATATGTTATCTTTTTTTCCCCTCCCCCCCCCCCCCCCCCCCCCTATGTGGGATGGTTGATCTTGAGCCTGCAGGGAGCAAGCTGGCTCCAGACTTCTCCAATTCCACATTTCTTTGCCTCCAATTCTTATGTGTCCAAAGACAGGGAACCACAGACACACCTTTGTAGGAGGGTTGTTATATGTTATCTTGATAGTCTCTATCGATCTCGTCTTCCAAGGCTATTTCAAATCTTATTTTTTAATTATGAATGACATGAGACATATCAAATAAAAGAGTATGGAGAATATGACAATCAACCATTTGCTCAGAACCCAGCTTAAGAGCACATCACAAAGAGAACTGAAGCTCCTAGTATATGCTTCCTCAATTTCATCCTCTCCAACCACAGCGATAATGGCTACTAGCCTAAATTTGTGTTTGTCACTCTCATGCTTAAAAGCTATTTTGAATTTTTACTCCATGACCTACTATATTTATGTTATATACAAACCTGATAAACATGCCATCTAGTCTGTCTTCATTTAAGTAAGTAATTTAAATGTTGAATAAGGCGGCATTGTCTTCATCTATCAGATTAGTAATGCCATTAAAACAATGAGATGACTCAGGCATGACTTATTCTTAGGGGATTCTTACTAGCTCTCAGCAAAATAAAGTGTGAGGCACTCACAAGTAATGCATTGAACAATCCAGTCTAAAACAGTTACTATGAACTGTTATTTGGTCACTGATAAAATATGCCTTTTCCTCTCTCTTTTGAAAACCATTCTGCAAGCTCCTAGCATAACATTCCCACCCAGCCCACATTTCCCTCAAATGACTGGCATTGTTCCACACTCACTTGCTTGGAGGCCGTAAATTATCTGGGTGCCAGGATTTGCCTTCATGCATAAGAGACAGTGCTCTTTCTCTATCACCTCACTTACACCTGCCTTCAGGGCCTTCCTCTCAGTTGACTGGCAGAGACAAGCCAAAGCAGGAGTTTAAAGTCTGCCCTCTTTCAATCACCATTATATGCCAACCCCATCCTTTCTCTAGAAATTTTCTTAACAAGCAAACCAAGGAGCTTTTATCTGCTATTTTGCAAGCAGGATTACCCCATTATGCAGATTGACAGCCCCTATTCATGCTGCATCAACCTGGGAGTCTTTTCCCCACATGTTTTGGCTTGTTTATAATTCTATGACTTTCAACAGAAAAATGGCACCTCCCTCCTTCTTCTCTTCTTATCAGTCCAGACTCCTCTCCATTGGTTCTAAAGCCTGTAGCAGGGTAGCTACAAGGTGGGCCTCCAGAGCAGTTCACTAGACAGCAGGCAGGAGAGAGGAGCTCAGTCCGAGAAGGCCAGGTCCGAGGTTCATGAGGCCAGAAAGGACCTACATAATATCTAATACCTTAATTTGATAGAATAGGAAACAGAGGGTCAGAGAGGTGAAGTCAAAATAAAAGTAAATCTCAGAGATCATAATGGAACATAAGACTCCTCAAAGGCCAGGTAAAACACAAAACCTAGCCAACACAAAACCCTTTCTATATAACCAGTGGAATATGAGATGTGGCTCCAATATTGTAGGACTAGAGTCCCTTAAGTATTTTGAAGATACACAGACCTGCTAGGACACATGCTGTCTCAATTCACAATGTTTCATTTTGAAACCCGAGCTAGGCAGAGAAAGGTACCAAAAAACAAAAACAAACCAAAAAACCCCACAGCTGCTTCTGCATGGAAAGAGATTAAGACTTAGTTGGAGAGAACAATCACTGAGCATATAAATTACAGTATGATGCAATAATGACGAATAGCAAGATAAGAAGTTTAAGTAACAAATGCTACAGCCATTCAGAGGGAGAGATGATTAGAGCTGAGGTGCAGAGAACGAGGGCATGTCTTCCTTCCCAGCCGTGTCTCCACATTTATCTCTCTATAAAGCAATTCCTGTCTTCTCTTTATCTACAAGGATTCTAGGAAGATAGTCAATAGAAAGACACAGCCTTGAAGGAGAGCTCCCAGTATTACAATCACAAATGAAGGTAGAAGCCAATTACTGTCTACTCCAAAAACCCCCAACTCTACACTGTGGAAAACAAGTTCTTTCAACTTCATAACCTGGGTAATGAGTAAAGTGATAATCCTTGAATTATGTAACTTTCAAGGAAAACAAAACGAAAGTCAATGTTATTTCCCAATAGCAAAGTCTTAAAAGGCCTAATTACTCTTAGTTTTTGTACCTAATCCCTTTTTAAGACTGGTATAATCACAAAATAGTTTCAAAAGATATAAAAACACATATTTTCCAATTTTTAAAAAATTGTTGACTAGATTTTTCAATATCTCAACTAAAAAGTTTTTACTGCCTTAGTCCCTATGGATGTTTTCCATCACCATGTGTTTAATTGAGACTGTATTATTACTTGTACGTCAATATTTTTTAGAGAACAGAAAAGAAGATTTCACTGAAAATTTATTTGATGTAAACAATGACTAAAAGGATTTGGTGAAAAACATTCTGAAGCAATTTTGCAATGGAAATAAGCAACAACAAAAAAAGGGGTGGGGGGGAGATCCTTTTAAAAGCACCCAAAAAGTGAATAAAAGGCAGTTGAGGGACTGATTTATCCCACAGATATTAATCTGATGCTGAGAATTTCTGTCTCAGTTGATACCCTTACAGAAATTCTCAGCATCAGATTAATATCTGTGGGATAAATCAGTCCCTCAACTGCCTTTTATTCACTTTTTGGGTGACAGACTCTCAGATACCTTACAAACACAGATACCACACTGGTCTAGGGAGGTAAGCAGCCTTGTCCAAGTATCACAGCAAGTAAGTGGCAGAGCTTGGTCAGAACCAGTTATCTTGAGTTCAGGGCCCTTGCTCTGTTCAGGACCTCATGCTGTTACTAAGGTTTGGGCATATTTGGTTTCCTATAGCTCTTCAATTAAACTTGAAACTTGCTTGTGAAAGGGAACTCAAAGGTGTATGTCCAGAGATATTTTGGTCTCTAAAAAGCCCCAAACAAGTGGGCACTGGTGAGCTGTACTCAGGAAGCTGGTCGGGGTCCCTTTCAAAGCATGTGTAGCTTTGTGGTATTTGACTGAAGGGTGAACTGCTTAAATTGAAGGCATCATGTTCATGGTAAAGGGCTGTGTTTCTGGATCCAGCATAGCATCAGGGACATAAAGTATACTGGATCGAAAACAAAAACTTACAAACGAATCACTGGGATTAGCATGATCATTTCTGTTCCAAGATGATGCAACAATCATAACTGCACACATGCATAATTAGGAAAATCCAAATCAGAAACTTGTAAGATTTAAGTCAACAAAGAAAATCAACAGAGATTTAAGTTTATGCTAACAAATGTGGGATAAGGAATAAAAATACTAATAATACTTACAAATATTATTAGAGAGGAAGGAAATGGCAAGTAAGTAGACATAAATCAAAAGGAAATAAAAAGCTGTCGTTGGGGCCTTTAATCTTCTCATTATGCAATTCACTTTAGCATAGCAACCTTTGTGCTACTCCCACCATCTGAAAAATTTCTTTAGCTAAACTCAGAGTATCCAAGAGCCTGATTATAGCTCTTCCAAGTACATAAATTAACATCAACAACGCCACAAAAATAAAACATCGCCCATCCGCTTGTGCATCCATCCATCTTTTCAGCAATTATCCCAAGTCAAAACAGCCCAATCTTTACTATGACTAGAGCCACAAAAAATACCTAAAATGATGTTTTATGATCAATTTTTCTCTTTCTTCATGAATAATTTTTTTCAAAAGCAATTTAAATCAAATGTATACAATTTTATCAAGTTCACTATTCTATAAAAAAATCTGTTTATAGTTTATAGCTCCAGTGTGACTGTGAACATTTTAGGGTAGCACAGGGTTGTCTCTGCAGTAAGTTGATGAAACCTAAAACTGGTTTTCTAACTAAGTTTAGGATATTTCCACTGAACCAAAGAAGATGGTCAAGAAAGAAAAGCCAGCCTTCCTCCATATCTGGCCACAGACCAACCTCATTGCCCAAGGCATCCACAGATGTGAGCCTGAGAGAATGGTGGCATCCAATCAAGCCACCCTCACTACTGAAAAAGCAAAGTAAGGAGCAGACCACACTGCGGGTGGGGACATGACTTCTACATCCTGGAAACAGCCTGTACTCAGATCTACTAACTCTGGATGTAGGCTCCTTCATTGCTCCAAGCAATGAGCCTACTCAGAGTAGCTAAAGCTCTGGGCTACACAAAAGGGAACTGGTTATTTTGGTGTAGTAGAAAGAGTACACCAACATTCTTGATAAGTCCTGCACACTTGGGTCCATATTCCAGTTCTCTGACTCCCTTTGTGAACCTCAGTTTCCTCACCAGGAAAACAGGGGTGATAACACCTCTTTCAGAACACTGTAAGCAAAATTTCTAGTTTTGGAAGCAAAATGTCCTTCTAGTTTATTAAAAATCATCTTTGTGTGTATGTGTTGGGGGGAGGTGGTTCTGATAATATTTAGGTTTAATATTCCAGATTTAATCTTACTGCTCAAAGTGTGATCTACAGACCAAAAGCATCAGCATTCCCTGGAAGTTTGTTTGAAAGACAGACTCTCAGATCCCACCCCAAATCTACTGAGCCAGATTCCCAAGTCTTATGTTTACATCTAAGTTTGAGAAACACTATTCTATAATACACATGAACATTCAATAAACCAGAGCCTCCTGCCACTCTAAGGTATTAATTGTGGCGACTCGTGCTGGTGTCGGTGCTACGAATCTTTTTCAGGTAGAAAGCAACTAGCAACCCAGGCCTTCTCACTGGAAGGATGGGATGATGGTATGCTCCTTACTTTGTGCCTTTTGAGTTTAAAAAACAATGCATTAAGTACACTGGGTTTCAGTTAATACTTAAATCTTCTGTATTAATGTAATCCTTGTTATATTAATAAGTGCTCTGAACATAATTAGTAATATGAGCCTTCTGACTATATGATAAGTGAACAAATAACAGTTAGGAAGGATACCTTCAATGTAGTAATTTCTGGTTTCTAGGATGCAACACATAACAGATTGATTAGTAAGAAGGTTCTACAAACTGAATGTTCTCAACACAGGATGACAAAGTTCTAAAGCCTACACTGTGCCTCTGTGCATGTGCCTTTCCCCTCCCGTCAACTTTCTGAAACACCTCTTAGTTCTTTCCAGTTACATGTGAAAGTACAAGTTTTAAATGCTCCTGAAAGTAAAATTATGACTCAAATTTCTAAAATGAATCACCAAATGCTGGATAGGGAGGCTGGTAACTTTGTGTCTCAGGAAACAAAACCCAATCTGAGTGAGTCATCTCTGTGATCACAGATAACACAGCCACAGCCAGGGCTTGGCAAAAACAAATGGCGATAGCAACCACATGTCAGAATCTCATGTTTAATGGTTTCTCACATTAAAATGCATCAGTCAGCTCTGTGAAACCAGGAAGTGGGACACAGGACACCACATAATAACAAAAACACTCTCGTGAGTTTGGTATATTTTATCCTTCTGCTCTAAGTCCATTTCAGTTTTTGAAAATAACTCAAATAAATGAAGGTGATGTTTTGTCAAGAGGTATTATGACAGGTTCTGAAATATTTCATAAGAAAATCTCAATACTTTTTAGAGGCCTAGTTACTGAAGCTGTTGATCCAAAATGAAAAAGTTGGCAGATGACTCAAAAAATGTAACAGAGGAAATGGTAACAGGCTCTAGAAGCAGGAAAGCCTGCTATCTTGTGACTCCATGCACAATCTGTATGCATGGCTCTTTCTTAGATACTCCAAGCTTGAAAGAGAGGACAAGTGCATAGTAAACTCATGCTACATGGCTTTGCCATCTAGATGCTCCTCCTTGCACCCACTAGGAAACTGCTCCATAGTGAAGAGCCAGAGGTCCTCTTGAAGCCCTGGAGAGGGGACATATGCCAGGACCAAGCCTGCCCCATGTTGGTCAGGCTCAACATAAGGGTAATGCAACAGCCAGGCTATGCTTTTCAAAAGGGGGCACCTCCTATCAACACCACACACCCACTGGCAGGTGGACTCCAAGGAAACATTATTTAAACAGTAGATGTAAGCTCCCACACCCACAATATAAGCACTTTCTTCTGAAATACTGGAGACCAGTTGGGGGCAATGGCAATATTCCCTGTTCCCTTCCTTCACTAGACACCCCCCAAAGTTAAAAAAAAATCAGTAATTTCTGAAATAAGAACAAGATAAAATGCCCCCATAAAGCCCCCACGGCCACCCCCATTGTTTCCACAAAGCATCCACTACCTCATAATGAAGGGGATAAAAGGTGCCATGCTGAGTGCAGAATAGGTGCCGTCCATCGGGGAAGGGTAGAGTCGCCCCAACACCAACAGTAAGAGAAACATGCTGGGCTGACGGTTTAGTTCTCCTATGTCACTGAAAAAAATCATTGCACATAAAATATTTAAAATTTAAGAGCTGCTATCTTCAACAATTTTTCTCATTAAATAATTATGCATATAAAGTGAGACTCTCTATGATTAAGGGATAGTTTTCCTTTTTCCATCTCCCCCTCCCCCACACCCCCACTCACTTAATCTATTCCTAATGTGTAAATGAAGAAGAACTGCCAAAGCCACGGATTGGGCTTTTGCACCTGATTCTCTTCTCAAAACTAATCATTTAATAATTCAAGTTTGCTGTTTTTATTTGAGCTGTGCATACAGGACAGGTGCCTGTTGCAGAGAAAGAAATGTGAAATTTTCAACATCCAAATGTACTTAAGAAAGCATGAACAGTCACTTACTAAGGCCAGAAAAGCCCATCTGCACAAGTTACTAATGAGGAAATGTATCATAAACAAAAGTACAATTCATTGATGTTATTTTATTTTCCCATTACAGACAACTAATACAAATTCATACCAAGTTCTAGAAGAATTAAAAAGATGCCCATACTAAAAATTCCACCATCAGCTACAGAATGTGATTGGAAGGACAATGGTGAATGTCTCCATCTGCCTTGATTAGCCTGGAAACCCTCTTTATGGCTTTGTGTATCCAGGGTCACTGGCCATCTTTGTTCAGGTACACCAGAACCATTTCTGATCATAGGTGACCAGGTTAGTCAGCCATAACAGGCCAGCAATAAAAAAAGACAGGTGTGCATTAAAGTAAACTCAACATGTAAACACACACCTTTTTAAGTAATTTAGGAAGAAAATGCTTCTTAACAGAAGAAATCACCATGTGCTTCTAAGAAGCTAGTTCCTGTATAACACTGGAAACAGGATTTTAAAACTATAATATCAAAATGGGATTTTATCAACTTTTCATATATAAATCTACTAAAGAGACTCAGGCAACATCTATATATATAAAAGCCCAGCAACCAGAATGGTGGAACGACCAGAACAACCGGAATGACCGGTGGCTATGACGCACACTGCGGCAGCCAACCGGCCTTATCTGGGCTCCGAACGGGCCCCCCCCCAACCCAATTGGGGGCAAGGCTGACTGGCTAACCTCTTGCAGCCCCTCCCTCCTGCTTGCTGGGCCCAACAGGCCCCCATCGGGGCAGGCCGCCGGACCCCACCCATGCAGGAATTCATGCACTGGGCCTCTAGTGATGTAATAAAGAAGCACTTTTAAAAAATCCATCTAAGTTACAAGGAAGAAGTTGATTAAAAACTGTTGCCTGGAGGGAAAAATCTCCCTTGATTCATATCTTGATTTTACTTTGCCCCACCCTATTCTCGCCTTACCTGTCCACAGTATTGGATACAGCTTCTAACTGCTTGAGAAGAAAAGGGTAGAGTTCTGGGAAACGAGAAAAAAATTCACTCCCTGTCATTCTGTGGAGAGAGAAAAAGAAAGAGAGGAATTACTATCATTATTTCCTCTAATTTAATAATAAAGCCTTTTTATTTTTTTAAAGATAATTGAGATTATTTAGATATTCACTTATTTTTAATATATTTTTATTGAATTTACTGGGGTTACATGATTAAATAGGTTTCAAGTGCGCAAGTCTATAATGCATCATCTGTATACTGTATTGTAGGTGCACCACCCATAGTCTAATCTCCTTTTGTCACCATTTATTCCTCCTTACCCTCCTGTACTTACCCCAACCCTCTTCCCTCTGGTAATCACATTTTATACTTAGATATTTAATGAAATAATGTTAAAAACAAAACCTACATATGAAGAATCTAATAATCAGTGGAAACAATACATTTAATTTTGATTTGGGAAGTGCTCTTAATATGTGGAAATTTATCTCAAAATTTAAGATTATGTATATTTATAAATATTTGATATTAAATTCTGTCAGGGATAAATACATCATTTGTAAAAATTCTAAGTTTCCAACAATTAATTTGGACTATGAATGCAGTCAACAGCTGGTTGACTGAGACTGACTGAGTTTCATTAATAAGGGAAAGTCTAGAACAAGGTTTCTCAATGACCAGATAATTCTTTGTTGTAGGGGGCTGTCCTAGGCACTGCAGAATGTTGAGCAGCCTTCATAACTTCTATCCCTTAGATGCCAGTAGTAATAACACTGCCCCCCAGCAAAGATAATAAAAACGGTCTCTGGCCATTGCCAGATGCACCTTGAGGGGGAAAAAATCTCCAGTGGAGACCCCTGGTCTGGAGTATGGTTATCAGAAGTATGAACTTGGTGTGTGAAGTTCTGAGGGTCCAATCCCAGCAAACACCCGTGAGGACTACCTTTTTCATCTTTATTAACACTACTTTTAAATTCTGACAAGATCCTGAAAATAGCTCAAACTAAATACAGCATTTAGTTAAATACTCCATCTCCATATCTATTAAAAAAACTACTCTGAAGGGGTGGCATAAATATTCCCTAACTTGCCCCCTCTTATCAACTCTATATGTATGCTCCTACGAATGGAGACCCAAAACATCATATATTTAAAAATTGCAGTGTATTTTACATATAGCGAAATGTTCAAATCTTAAGTGTACCATTCAATCCGTTGTCAGAAATGCATACACTCATGTAATTCAGACCTCTATGAAGACTCAGAAAATTTCTATCATCTCAGAAAGTTCCCTTGTGCCCCTTCCCAGTCAACTCCCAATCCTCAAAGCAATCATGATTTGATTTCCATGATCATAATTTGGTTTTGTCTATTCTAAAATTTCATATAAATGTAATAATACATTACATAACTTTTGTGTCTGGCTTTTCTCACTCAACATAAAGTTTATGAGATTCATCCATGTTATTCGATGTACTAATAGCTTGATTCTGTGTTTGCTGAGTAGTATTCCATTATATGAATATGCACATTTGTTTACCTATCCTCCTCTTGACAGACATGGATTGTTTCCACTTCTTGACTATTATGAATAAAGCTGCTATGAACTTTCCTCTATAGGTGCTTTTGTGGACATGTATTTTCATTTCTGTTAGATAAATATCTGAGAATAAAACTGCAGTATGTTTAATATTTTAGGAAACTGACAGTTTTCCAAAATAATAACAATAGCATTTTACACTCCCAACAACAAAAAGAGTTCTAGTGTCTCTGCATATTTTTCTAACATTTGCTACTGCCTTTCTTTTTTCCATTTTAGCCATCCTAGTGGGTATGGAGTGGTATCTCTCTGTGATTTTGATTTACATTTATTTGATTATTAATGACATTAAACATATTTCCTGTGCTTTGGTCATTGATATTGCCTTTTGCGAAGTATCTATTCAAGATTTTTGCCACTTTTAAATTACGTTGCTTGTTTCTTTTGCCATATATGCATTGCATGGACTTTCTCGTAGTCTGTGGTTTGCCAATTTATTTTCATAATATATTTTGATGAACAGAAGTTTCAAAGTATTAATGAAGTCCAAATTGGATCAATTTATTTATTTTATGATTCATGCTTTCCATGGCCAAAGAAACCTTTACTTTCTGAACATCACAAAGATATTGTTTTCATATACAAGTTTAATAGCTTTATGTTGAGGTCTATGATCCATCAAAAATATGGTGTGAGGTAGAGGTCACGGTTCTTTTTTTCTACATTAGTGTATCATATTTTTAATAGAGAGATGCCATAAAAAAAGACATCGGTCTTAAGTAGGAGAGATTATATTATAAAGTTGAATTTCTCCAATTCAATGCAATTCCAATAAAAATAGTAATATTGTGTGTGTGTGTGTGTGTGTGTGTGTGTGTGTGTGTGTGTGTGAAACCAGATTCTAAAATACATAAAGATGCACAAAGGCCAAGCAAGAGTGGCAAAGATAATCTTAAAGAACAACAAAGTTGGAGGTCTCATACTATCAAGTAGCTAGAATAAAACTTTAGTAGTAATTAGAACACTGTAGTGACAAATAGGCCAATGAAATAAAACAGAGAGCACAGCAACACACCTACATACACACATATATGAAAACTTGATTTTGCTAGGTCCTATGGGAGATACTAACAATATGATTTATGAAAGACCTGGCATGCAGATGCTAGTACTATGAAAACCATACATGCTATAACTAATTATCCACACAAAATTAAAATTGGATCCCAACCTCCAACAATATACAAAATTAAATTCCAGTGAATTCAAGACTTAGAAGTAAAAATTAAAATTTCTAAACTCCTTAAAAGACAATAGAGAATAGAATTTATTGAACAAGACCCAAAAGCATCAACTAGTAGGTGCACAGGATGATACTCAACCAACTGAGTCACACCGGCCAGGGCTGAACATTTTAATTAATTGTTTTGTACTTAGTAGCTTGATGGGTTTTGACTACATCTTTTAAAAAACATTTTTTTCAAGTTATTTTGTCCATACTTGATGGGGGAGGACCATGAAACATTCAATGTGCACTGTCAGGGTTTAAATAAAACCAAAAATATTTTCTAAGGAGAATTTGACCTTATTCAGGTACTATGAACACATAGGAGGTGCCTTTCTAGTCTAGCATTCTTAGCTCCACAATACTGCTAAGAAAATGTTGACTCAATTTCTGCTTCACCTCTTAGGGATATGCAATATTAACAATTCTTGTGTATTATGAAACAGAGTCTCAAGAGGCAAGGCTTATAGGAAGATGTCGGAATTATCTAAACAGAACTCAAACTTCACTCACACCTGATTCTCAACTACATGAAAAGTTCTACAGCACCTTAAATCCAGATCTTATACTGCTAATATATTAATACCAGCCTTCAACTAACAATGTCTACACTTTATAGTTAAATTGAGTGAAAAAATTACCACTTTCAGTAGTCTCTCTATATGGAGGCAGTTCATAGGTTTGGGGCTGCTCTTATAGGTCTGTAATCTAGTCTTATTTTAAAAGGCCAAGGTCATGAAACCATTTCAGTCCATATTTGAATCTCCCTTCTCTGAATCCTGGGACATATGAGTTTTACCTCTCACTTGCTACTTAATAAAAGCTGTAGTGTAAGCATATTTCTCTCAAGAAAGTAGCAAATATATTTTAAAAATACCTACATACTTCATGTTGGGTACTGTGCTAGGTCCTATGGGAGATACTAACAATATGACATAGTCACTGCTCTTAGAGCTTAAAATCTAGTTAGGAAGACAAGGCATATACATCCTATATAATAAAAGCCTAATATGCTAAGTATCCAGTCGACTGGTCGGCCATTCAACCAATCAAAACATAATATGCTAATGATATGCTAAGGCCGCTCAAACACTCACTATGACGTGCACTGACCACCAGGGGGCAGATAGTCAAATGGTCAACCAGTTGCTATGACATGCAATGACCACCAGAGGGCAGACGCTCCAACCCGTAAGTTAGCTTGCTGCTGGGATCCAGCCTATCAGGACTGAGCGAGATGAACCGGACACACCCTGGAGCCCTCCTGTGGTCCCTCTCCATTGGCCAACCTCCCGCGTCCCTCCCCGGCCCTGATAGTGCACCAGTGGGGTTCCTCGGCCTGGCCTGTGCCCTCTCACAATCTGAGACCCCTCAGGGGATATCTGAGAGCCGGTTTTGGCCTGATCCCGCAGACCAGGCCAAGGGACCCCACTGGTACATAAATTCATGCACCGGGCCTCTAGTTCAATATAACCAATAATGTAAGGCAAACCAGTGTAAGGGTCAAATGAATAATCCTATATAATAAAAGGCTAATATGCAAATTGTCCCCTCAACCAGGAGTTCGACCAGGATTTCAACTGGGAGTTCAACCAGGGGGCGGGGCTGGCCAGCCAACCACCTGTGGCCCCTCTCCCCAGTCAGCCCCACCCCAGATAGGCCCCCTCACCCCGATCGGGACAGGCTGGCCAGACCCCACCCGTGCACAAATTTGTGCACAGGGCCTCTAGTGCTTACAATAAAAGTACAGAGTTGGAAAAGATATCATTGGGAGCTGAAGAGGTTAGGGAAAGTTTTGTGGGAAACATGGAAACCAAGATGAGTCTGGAAAAATTGGTAAGAGTAGATTAAAAAGGAGAAGACAGCATAGAGGGGGTGGGCAGGTACAGGAACAAGTGGGTAGATAAACCGGCTGGATAAAAAGAGGACTTCATAATAAGAGTAGGATGGCATATAATTTTTTAGAAATTTGAATGCCAGACTAAGCAGATTTATCTGTGTCTTACAGGCATTGAAAGTTTCTGAACAGAAAAGAGATGTGACAAGAGCAGACAGACTAGACTAGGGAGCAGAAACATAGTGACCCAATGGACATTCACTAAATGTGTACCTGTTAACCTCAACTACAGCATAAACATCTATTGGTAAGGGACCATATCTACTAGTATACTTCCTTACATCTCTCTTGATACACAGCACAATACTATGTAAATGTCCATTGACTGGTAGAGTTTTTTCTTCTCTGGCAAATATTGGTAAATAATATTAGCCAGTGGCGGGGGGGGGGGGGGGGGGAGGCTAATATAGTTAACCTCAAAACTATGCCTTATGCCTTTTTTCTTCTCTTAGTGATTGGTACCTACCCAAGTGCCATCTAACTACCCACCCAATTTTCCAAGCCTGAAACTCCCCACGTATACAGTCAACAGGCCACTCTTGCTGTTTCTACCTCTGGAGTATCTATTGAATCCATGTCTCTCATTCCTCACTGATGCCACCCCAAGTCTAACTGCTATTATCTCTTGCCTAGATACTGTGTCAGCTTCTCACCTGATCTCTTTGTTCACATCTTGCCTCCTCTTAACTTTCTATTGTGACAAGAATTCTTTTTCTGAAATACAAATCTAATCAAGCGATATTGTGAGATTAATGGCTCCCTACTGCTTTTTGAAAAAAGCCTAAATTCCTTAGCCTGATTTACGAAGTTCTGCTTAATTTGACTCACTTGTCCAGTCTTAGACATATAAATTTGGGGGGTGGAATTCTATCAATATTCAATACTTTTCTAGTCCCCAGATCTTGGCAAATGTTGTTTGTACTTTCTGCTAGGAAAAGCTTCTTCCCTTCATTATCCCAGACTAAGTCCAAATAATCCTTCAATTTTGAGCTTTGGATGACTTCTTCAGGAATACTTTCTTAATGTCCCAAATATGGGTTAGATGCCTGCCATTGGTCTTACACTATAACCTATAATCACCCCATCATAGCAGTCGAAGCATGTCATACATGGAATTCCTCATTTAATTTCTTATTTCTCCCACCAGATTACACATCCTGCATGGGTAGAGACTATGTCTATCTTATTTTTCCACTTTATCTCAGGTGGTAAGTATGATGCTCAGTTCACAACAGGTGCCTAATAAATAGTGAATAAAAACAAAAGGACAGAGTCCTTGACATAGTCAAGGAGAAAAGGAATTATGACTTAAAATGGTGACATATTCATAATTTCTTAAAGTGCCTCCTTAGCTATATCTGAGGACAATCAGAATCACATTTGACTGAATAAATTTAATATCCTGCCAGGACTTGAAAAATTTTTAAACACAAACATAAAGCTTGTCTCACTGGTTTGCAAACAGTTCAATTCTAGCTCACCCAAATAAGCAAACAGGCTGATATGCCACCTGCACAGATTATAGCAAGCCCTGGGGGTAAATTCTCCAGTGACAGGCATTTCAAGCCTATTTATCTATGAGGCTAAAAACGAGCCCAGCAACTTTATGAAAACAAGGGAAGTGGTAGCCAAAAGGAAAAACTGAACCTCTTGTAAGTTCAGGCTCCTAGGAAGACAAAAGGAGACCACCAAATATTGTGAATGGGATAAGACAGACAGACATAGGTGAAAACAAACAAGCCAGGATAGAGGGTGAGAATAAAGCAGCTTTAATTTGGGACTGTCAGGCTAGACAAAAGCTGAGTTAGTCCCTGACCCATCAGGTAAGATTATACAATTGATGAGAGGCCCTTGAGGAAGCTCCTTGAAAAAAAAAAAAAAATCTACTTGTCTAGCATCAAGAATAAGGTACCAGCAGCACAGAGTGGCCGTGGGCTCCACCAAAGCACTCTTCTGCCTGATGTACTCAGTGTTGGGCACCCCCTGAGCCCAGTCAGGGCAGAGAACAAAGTAGGCAGGCCACAGAGGTTTCCTGAATGAATGAAAATGCCTGCCTGGCAACCATTTTGTTTTATTTTAAAAGATTTT
This sequence comes from Cnephaeus nilssonii, assembly GCF_951640355.1. NCBI lineage: Eukaryota > Metazoa > Chordata > Mammalia > Chiroptera > Vespertilionidae > Cnephaeus > Cnephaeus nilssonii. Next base: position 22,452,769 of record NC_137086.1, read on the forward strand.
TGTTTGTCTTTTAATTAGCACTACTTACTTGTTGAGGAAAATTTTGATAATAAAGAACATTGCAAGGAAAAAAAATCTAAAAATCACCACAAACTCACCACCCAAAATAGCTGCCAGTCTGTTGATGTCGGTCCATATATACTTTTCTCCCCATTATACATTATTCTATAATTTGTTTTTTACACTTAGCAATATATCAAGAATACTATTCTATATCAATCTGCACCCATTTTAACATAGCCAGTGTGACACACTCTGTGCTTCTCTTACGGCTGAACATACGCCTGGGCACTAACCCATCTCCATCTTGGCTAAGCCATGTGTGGATGGTAGTCCCGACTCCAGCCACATCCAGAGCCTACCTTTGTCTGCACACTTCATGTCTAACCTTGGCAATGCCAAGAGTCTAGTTTTAGAGCTTTCACCATTTTGGTAGTCTTTGAATCCAGCCTGCCACCTAACACATTTTAATCTAACTTAGCCTAGAAAAACCTTCACTTGATTCAAGCTTCTATTTCTCTTAGAGACCCTGTCCTAAGATCGGCCACACATAAAAGGTTGAAATGCCAGAAGCACATGTTTCTGAGATTAACAAAAGCATCTGGATGAAAACTATCATACAATAAGAAGCATTTGGTGAAATATGCTAAAAATAAAAATAAGGTATCTCTATCCCCATTTCCTACATACACATTCCCTATCATTCTCAATCATCTCAGGAATGGGGATCAACAGAATAATGCACAAAGGTATAAAAAGAGAAAGCTAACAAAGGCAAGCACAAACAGGCAGGAGTAAGGAGCTACAGAGTAGACAGTGAGGAGCTGCATAGCTTGTGCCTGTTTTTTTTTTTGTGTGTGTGTTTTTAACAGAATTTATTCACAGGCCATGGAGCAAACACCATAAATCTGGTCATTAGATGAAAACAAATGCTGAAGACAAAAGCCTGGAGGTTTTCAGATTGTATTTCAAATGGGAACCCAATAAAGTATGAAAACCTAGTTACTCCCCATATTGTGGCTTATAAAACCACCCAGAGAGAAATCAGCCAAGGGTCTATATCTCCTTGCCACAGTGATTACTGATAAAAACAGCAAGCTTCATCTTAAGAAAAAGAGTACCCCCAAATGGAAACAAATCTACAAAGATGACAAAGTGTGTGCGTGCGCGCATGCGCGCGCGCGCGCACACACACACACACACACACACTCTCACACTTCAAAGGGTGATCAAATGCACTAATAAAATAGAAACAACTAACAACAAAGAAATCTGGTTTTGGAATTCCACCGGGAGGCCCATCTCTGACTCTATTCTAGAATCCTCTCCCCCATCTCTGACACCAGCATTTCTCCCTAGAGTAGTAGCAGTTATAAAAGAGTAAGTGATTGGACAAAAAGATGTCAGTGGTCCCAGAGTCAGAATCTCACAACAAGCACCTGTAATCATTGTAATGGTTCCACCAGGAAGTCCTGTAATTAAATTTCAGGCAAGCCCTGTAGGAAGTTAAAGTACTAGTAAAGGCATCTTCTTCGGAGCCTCTGTTCTAAGTGCATAACTCTGACCAGATCTCGTGCAATCTCATTTCCCTTCTTATCCTCTGTAGATAGCCATGAAATTCCTGATCTGTTGAATGCTTTTCTAATGCCTCCCTTCAAATAAAAAACTAGCCATCACTATACTATACCCTGAGAAGGTGAAAGGTCTTGGTTCTGTAAGTGCACTGCCATCCCACGTGTGAAACCACTGGCCCAGGGTGGGCCTGGAAATACATTTCCACTCATCACACAGCCAGTTGGTCAGTAAACACATATCTCTTGAATTCCTCATGTGTGCAAGGTCCCATTCAGGCAGTTTATATGGATACTAGTAGCCCTGCGCAAGATTCCGTGCGCCAGTAGCTCTCTGTGGGGCCTGGTGGTTCTGCGCCAGCTGCCCAGAGGCTCTCTGAGGCCCAGAGGCTCTCTGTGGCCTAGAGGCCCATCTGCAGCCGGGCACGGAACGCTTGCCTCCCCCTCACCCCGCCACCGATCCATGCCCGCTGCCCAGAGGCCCTCTGTGGCTGAGGTGGAATACTTGCCTCGTCACCGCAGCGATGAAACAAGCATTCCGCCAGGCTGCTCATGCTGCCTGCTCTCAGTGGCTGCCCCCCCCCCCGCCCCCGGGACTGGGGAACTCAGGCGGGGCTGAGAGGACTGGGCGCCCCCATCTTCATGATGGAGTGACAGTTAATTTGCATATTACCCTTTTATTAGATTGGATTTTTACACCAGAATTTTTTCTTCTTAGAAAATTCCATCATCTATAAAATATCAGAATCAGTCTACCTCCAATAGTTAATCAACAACCAAACGACTTGTATGCATGCATATAAGCATAACCAATGGAGGCAGACAATAGGGGTTGAGGATGAGGGCAGGATTGGGGGGGTGGGGGGACAATGGGAGGGTAAGCACACATTTGTAATACCTTAATCAATAAAGGGGAAAAGAGAGAGAGACCAAAGAAATGATAACTAAATGTAATGCAAAATTCTTAATTGGGGGAGAAATTGTTACAAAGAATAGTTACTAGGACAATAAATAAAATTTGAATATGAACTGTATATCAAATAATAGGGAAAAAATCATTTTCTAAGCAATTTGCAGTAGAATGTTTCCAAAAATGGCCACAATTTCCACTGCCCTCCCCAAGTGTACATGCCTCCCTTCCTTCAGGAGGTGGGCTCTATTTCCTCTCCCTTTCACTCTGATCTAGCTTTGTGACTTCTTTAATCAACAAAAGCCCATAGACGAGATGCTGTGCCTTAGGCTTCAAGAGAAATGGCAGCCTCTGTATTCACTGTCTTGAAGATGTGACTACTCTGCTAGAGAAAGACCCCACTCACCCAGTTATTTATGCCCCAGAAGATGATTGGATGTGAGTGTGAGACCATCTTGGTCATTCCAACCCCAGCTGAGGTCTCAGATAAATAAATGTAGCTACCTGCATGACCCCAGATGATACCATATGGTGAAGAACCACCCAGCTGAACCCAGCCAACCCACAAAATAGTGAGAAATATGAAATTGTTATTATTTTAAGCCACTGAATTTTGGGGTGTTTGTTATGCAGCAACAGGTAACTGAAACAGAATATTCAAGGTACTGAGTTAGCGTTAGACTATATGGAAAAGATAATACTAACTAAAAGGGATACTGATAGCAGGAACACACAGTTTAACTACTATATTTATTCTCTCCCCGTTCAGGAGACCAGAAAGCTGAAATAAGTATCAATGGTCTAAAATCAAAGTGTCAGCAGGGTACCTCCAGAAGCTCTTGAGAAGTTTCTGACCCTCACCTATTCTAGCTTCTGGTGGCTGCTGGCATTCTTTGGCTTGTAGCTGCATATTCCAATCTCTACCTGTGGTCACATTGCTTTCTCCTCTTTTATCTCTCAAATCTCCTGCTATTCCATTCTTATCGATGCATTAGGACCCAACCAAATAATTCAAGATAACCACTCCATCATAAAATCCTTAATGTAATCGTATCGACAAAGACCCCCTTTCCTTCCAAGGTAACATTTACAGATTGCAGGAATTAGGACCTGATGTCTTTGGGGGATCATTATTTTGCCTATCACAACTGTGAAAACATTAAAAAGTTAAGACTGTAGGGAGCAAAAATGAATATAACTGTTTTATTCCAATTCAGTTGGTTTCCAAACTTTTAAAGCAAAAACAAACAAACAAACAACAACAACAACACTCCCTCCCTCCCCCAATATAATCTGAATATTTAAAAAATAAAAACAAAATAAAACCAGAACTATTCTGGTTGAAACAGGGTTGAGGTAAGTGGTCATCAGTTTGGCCTCTCTCTCATCCTTAGCAAGCACAGCCCTGACACCCGTGAGCTCCAGAGCTCCTTACTTCCTATTATTCCCATCTTTTTATCTCTCTAGTTAACCAGCACATGCCATCCATCACTGCCCACTCTTCTCTACAATGGTGATTTTATCTTTTTCATAACATTAATAGTTACTGTTGCTTTATTAAAACACTAGAGGCCCACTCCTTGGAGAAGAAACCTGGGTTCCACAAGATATGTGATCAGTGCTGGGACCCTGCCAGCAGGTGAGGGGATCCCAAGGCAGGTGCTGGGCGTGGAGGCCATGGGGGCATAGGCGACCAAGGAGACAGAACTAAACCTCACATCACCCTGCTTGGCCCCGGAGGATGGCTGGTTAACCAGAGACGGGTAAGATTCCTCAGGGAAGGAACAACCTAAGACAGGCACAGTCGCACAGGGGCCATCAGGAGAGAACTTGGGGGTCAACAGAGGTGGGGCACAGAACTTAACCCCCCCAAGTTTGCAGGGGCCTGAACCCTCACCCCTGCTGAAGGAGATCTCCTGCCCCCATGGCTGCTCAGCTTCACATGCCAAGCTCAAATCGGGACCCAGGTAACAGAGACTTGGCCGACAGCAGATGCCCTCTCACTGCAACAAGACTTGATGGAGATGTCTTGCACCCATGATCCGGGGAACTGGGGTCTAGGATATCTAAATCCAGCCTAGCACCAGGAATGCTCAGGGCCTACTCAAGAAGGCAAATAATCCTCTCCACTAATAATTACAGGGTAAAACAAGATGGTTGTTAGAGTATTAAATTTGACAGTAAAATAGTAGTCAAGTTTTCAGACTAATTTAAATTGGCCAATCAAAATAAGCAAATACTCTAGAAAAATCAATTGTACTGGACAAAAAAGCTGTTACTAAAGTGTTAACTAAAATTTTTATTGGTAGTTCATCTCATGGTAAAATTGTGTAACATATAATGAACCTAAAGCAGTCACATTTTAGTCCAAAAAAGTAAAATTTAAAAGCTATCAAGATTACAGCATAAAATTTCCAAAAGCCTCCCAATATTTAAACCAAAAAAGGGGGGATAGTAGAAGAATATCATGTAAGGAAAAATATCCTGCAAATAAATTACATCTAGAAAATTTTTACTTTAGAAAATTAACTTTCATTTGTAATGCTAACAGCAAGTCACCCAGGTAAAACATACATGGTGTCAAAACAAGCCAAAGGAAAATCATTTGGGCAAAAAAATGAAAAAGGATCGCAAGTCAAATTTATAGAAAATATTCCTTTATTAACTTTTGGTCGAGAATATGTTTGTATATTTTCAGAAAACAACTCCGAGACATGTGGATTCCTGCAACAGAGAGGAATTGACAGGAGTGCTCCAGCCATGAAGTCAGAAGAGAAACAGTCCAGAGATGGAAGACGCAGACGATGCCTTACCATACTAGCAGTCAGCAGATATGCGTCACTGCAGATTGCCCAGGACCAAACCAGAGAGGGTCGGACCTGCAACACCACCATTTGTCCACCATCCAGAACTGAAATATCATTGCTGTTATGAACACATTAACAACTGTTGGACATAGAAACCGGGACTCAAAAGAACTGTTGGCCCAGAAAGAAACTCACTATAGACTGATTCATTTGCCTCTCAGCATAACTATTATTGCTTGTCTCATTTTCGGTTCCTATAAGTGTATTCCTAGTATCACATGAGCTCACTCATCTAGGGGAAAAGATGAACAACATAGACTGAAGAACAAGAACAGCATTGATCAGACTGTTAGACCTCAGAGGGAAGGTAGGGGAGGGTGGGGACAAGGGAGATAGATCAACCAAAGGACTTGTGTGCTTGCATATGAGCCTAACCAGTGATCACGGACAACAGGGGGAGGGGGGCTTGCGTGTGGGGGGGTTTGGGAAGGGAACGGGGGGAGGGGGTTGATGACAAATATGTGATACCTTAATCAATAAAGTAATTAAAAAAAGAAAAAGAAAAAAGAGGAAAAAAATAAAAATAAAAAATAAATAAAACACTAGAGGCCCAATGCATGAAATTCGTGCACAGGAGTGGGGTCCCTCAGCCTGGCCTGCACCCTCTCCAATCAGGGACCCCTTGGGGGATGTACAATTGCCGGTTTAGGCCCGATCCCGTGGCAGTCGGACATCCCTCTTGTAATCCAGGACCACTGGCTCCTAACTGCTCGCCTGCCTGATCACCCCCCCAACTGCCCCCCTGCCGGCCTGGCTACCCCCAACTGCCCCCTTGCTGGCCTGGTTTCCCCCTAATTGTCCCCCTGCTGGCATGGTTGTCCCCTAACTGTCTGGAAGGAAGTCAGACATCTGGAAGATGTCTGGTCACCCGGTCTAATTAGCATATTACCCTTTTATTAGTATAGATGTTTCAAGTTTGTGTCCTCTTACTAGGAAGTTAGTTCCTTGAGAATAAAAACTTGCTTGCTCCTGATCTAACCCCAACACCTTGAATGGAACTAGCACATGAAGATATTCAGAAAATATCTGTCACCTTCTTACTGTTTTCTTAGAACTCCCTCCACAAGTCTCCCGCCTCAATTAAGGATGGGCCATCTTCCTTTTAGCCACAGGGGTCCTGTCCTCATCAGCCTGACTCTAAAGATATGTACAGGATTAAAGAAACTCTTATTTGATAATTCTAAAGAGCATCATATAAGCATTAAAAACCTAGTCAAGCACATGCATTAAACATCCAAAGAGCTCAAAAAGTGCTGAACCTGCCTCATCGAAAATGCTAGAAATCACCTAGAAACTACTCTCTTACTCATTAACATTACTAATTTAGCATAAGGTCCAATATTTCAAAATAAGCTTTTGGTTTCTATCTCTGTAACACTTTTGTTCAATGAACTCTGTCAAGATTCTACTCTAAACCTTACAGACATTTCCATTAAGGCTAATATTAATTTGCCAATTCACATCATTAAAGCAAGGGGAAGGTGCCAACACAGTTCCAGACTTCAATGAACATATCAGAACTAAAAGGACTCTTAGAAAAGGTCTAGTAATCATTTAATTTTACAGATGAGGAAACTGATACTCAAAGGAATTAAGTGAGTCTCCCAAGATCAAAATACTGGTTGGGGAAAGTATAGGGCTAGACTCCAACTCTCTTGTTTCCCTATCTAGCCAGTAGAGTTTTCAGGATTTCTAATATACAGGTAATCTAACCATCCCTATTCTAGGCATCCACTTGACAAGCAGAAGACACAGTGGTCCAGGCCAGCTAGTTTTCAAAGAAGCTCATGCCGGGGTCAGATAGGGATCCTGGTCAAGTCAGGTTAAGGTTCCAACCTAATTCTACTTCCATATATTGAGCCAGGCACCCACTAACCTTAAAGGGAGTACATGAGCAGGCAAACTACCAACTAAACTAATCTTTAAAAATCTATCCATCTGCTCTTAAAAAGTATTTCTGGATATCACTGGATCACAGATACTAAGTATCAAGTTTCTCCTATATTCAAATGAAGAGAAGCTTACTAACACAGTATAATACCCCTAACCATCCCCAGCCTTTCGCCAGAAGAGAAAAACAAAAACAAAAAAAAACCCCTCTAACTCCCATGCAAGTCAAATTAGTAAGGGACAGTGTGTGTACTTGTTCTTATTCAGACTCAATGCTTCCTTTTCCCCAGTGAACCCATGTTTTTTGTAAGTTTGTGAAAACTCAGGCTAAGACTTATTTACATGAAAAACAAAAACAAAAAACAAATAACAAGCAGTCACCAGGCAAATGTTACACTCCCAATTAACACACACTGTAGTCCATAACTGGTATGATGTGATATCCGGTGCCCAATTTCCCAAATTCACAGCTGGAAGAAATGAAATAAGACTCAGAACACAAAGTGTGATCTGCTGCTGCAGAAGTATGGAAAAAAGAGTCCATTTAGCGGATGTTCATCGCAGACAGAAGTCTTCTCTCCGAACAACTGCCTGGAAGTACTCAAAAAAAATGGGATAATTTTCAACAGATTGGCTGGATCTCCAGACGGAGAGGAAAAGCCAGCGTTTGGCAGAGTTGTGAAAGGAACATTTTGGACATCTTAGCCATTTATTTTTTGGGGAGCCAGAGAACTAATCTGGAATAAGTATAACTCATTATTGTTATTATTATTAAAAACCCTAACCTCTGGCTCCTGGGGCTGGCAGCAGGAAGTATGTTGGTTTCTGTAGCAATGCAAGTGAAATTTATTAAATTAGACATTCCAAGATCAGGGTCCTGTGCTTGGTGTTCTCACGAATGCCGATTTTTTAAAGTACCCTAAAGTTAGTAGGCTGTCACCTCCTTGCAGACCCTGGAAAGCCATCTGCTTGGCCCTGGGAGTAGCCTGTACATTGAAATCACACAGAGGCAGGTTTTCAACCTGGCAGGGAGCCATTCCCTTCCATGCATGTTTCCCCCAAACAGCCAGGCCCAAATCCTTCCAAGGCTGAGGCTGTGTTTGCCACCTCGACTGTATCTCCTGCAGGTCTAGTAGAGGAGACAGACAGCATGCACTTCCTACATTTTAAAAAATAAATAAAGGAATAAATCATGCCTCTATTCTTCCCCTCTTTTTAGTTATATTCAACTAATTACAATTAACATACGTTCATTTTTTAAAATCAGGTAATACAAATAAGTAGTAAAAGAAAATTTACCTTGTTCCACTCTAGAGCTTTTCTATATACATAAAGAAGTTAAACTTATACATATAATCTATACAGTTATTCTGAAGGAGTGACAAATCTAGCTGTGCTAAATAAAATAAATATTCTTCAGCCACCTGCTTTAAAAAAATATTTAGGTGCTTCCCTCATTTATGTTTTGAAAGTAGAAAGAGAAAAATCTAGTGTTTCTGGTACTTAATTTTTAAAAATATTTTGGAATAAAAGTACATTTTCATTATTTTATCTCCACATGTGATAAATAAAGTCTAGCTAACTAAAGACTAATAGGAAGAAAATCATATTCCATCAGAATTTTGAAGCAAATGCTCTGTTAATTTCTATCATCTAACTCTGCTGCCATGTTGATCCTTAATACTTTGGGAGCTTTTTTTCTCTCCACAAAACATTCAAAATTTAATGAATGTGTCTTGGTATGGACAATTTCTTCTTTGTTGTACTGAAACTTGTATCCTTTTAGTTCTAAGAAATTGTCCTGTGCTATTTCTTTGACAATTTTCTGCCCTAACTTTTCTCTGCTTTCCTTTCTGAACTCCTATAAATTAGGTGTTGAACTGCCTGAAATAATCTTCTAATTTCCTTTTTTTTCTCTCCCATGTTCCATCTTTCTTGTTTTCTTTAGTTTTACCTCTGAAAGGGTTCTTGTACTCTGTCTCCCAGCCTATGTATTGAAATGTTCATTGGATTATCATATTTTTAACATGAAGTTCTATAATGTGTCAAATAAGGGTTAGAAAACAGGCCAACAAAAAGAAGGCACAAATGAAGACCACCGTGAATACGCAATATAGCAGAAAGGCATTTTATTTAAAGGATCGGTTCTAGCATCCACCGAACCTTTTCATCATGTAAAGCTAAAGAACACCAACTCTAAGCGCAAAATGTTCTACTTAAAAGATTTTCTCCTTCCTCCAATTTGTCTATGACTCCAAAGCAATGGAGACACAATAGTTATTAAGAAGGCAGGAAATCCTTCCAGTTTACCAACTTTTACATACTGTTCCTTATGGTCAAAATCTTGCCCACACTGTGGTAACTCTTTTTGACTTTGTGACCTTATTACTAAGACTGTCAATTATGTTCACCATATTTGAGCAGAGGAGCTGCTTGAATGCCAAAGACTACTCTACAGAGCTATTTAATCTTTCCTAACAGAGACTCATTGAAACTGGGAGTCTGGTAAAATGTTTTACCTAACCTTGCAAAGATACTTCCAGTAAATATCTGAAGTATATAAATACCTCCAAGTCAAGTCTTTAAAATGTATAAAATTCACAAATGTTAAGGCAAATGCTACCTTAATTATATAATTACATTTCAAGTAAAATAATGCTATTAGTTTAGACAAACTAAGGCAGTTCAAGTATTATTATCGGACTACATTAAGCCTATTTCCAATGGTAAAATATTTTTTAATAGTATGGACAGTATTTTATTTTAGAAAAGGCTGCTACTACATCATAGAGTCAAATTTAAAACTATAGATAAACCATAGATTATTTATTCTGTGGTGGAATGAGAATGAGAAAATATAATGTAGCGAGACAGCAAAGGTTTGAATTGGTCAGACCAGAGGAGCTCTATCTATTGGCAGTGTAACCTTGGGTGCATTGTTCAACCTTGCTGCATACCTTTCCATTTTGTTTTCTATATAATGGGAGTAATAGTGCCTACCTTGAGGAGTTACTGTGAGAAATGAGATAATACCTGGACAAATCTAACACTGTGCCTTCTCAACGTATTACACACATTGTTCTTTGGCCTTGGCTCCTTTTACCTAGCCCTCTTTGTCCCCTCCCACTTTAAAGAAAAGATGAAAGGAACAGAGGGGAGATTAGGATAAATTACCATAAAGGTCAACATACTCTGAGTTCTAAGATCCAAGAGTACCAGAGAACATAAGTCACTTTCACTCCTACTATACCAATAGCTTTTAAAAATACATGAAGTGTAAGCACTGGAAACATGATTAAAATTTGGGTTTGGCATAAAAAATTTTTTGCCAAGTATCATGAATATGTTAACACCTATACTTTGCAGTAATCATACACCTAATTATGTATCTACTAGAGGCCCAGTGCATGAAATTCATGCACGGGGGGTGGGGGGCCTTCCCTCAGCCCAGCCTGCACCCTCCAATCCGGGACTGCTGGCTCCTAATATCTCACCTGCCTGCCTGCCTGGTCGCCCCTAACTGCGCCCCCCCCCCCCCCCCCCGCAATCCTGGTTGCCCCTCACTGCCTCTGTGTGCCTGTCTGATCGCCCCTAACTGCCCCCCTGCTGGCCTGGTTGCCCCTAACTGCCCCCCGCTGCTGGCCAGGTTGCCCTCAACTGCCCCCTCCTGCTGGCCTGGTTGCCTTTAACTGCCCCCTGCTGCCAGCCAGGTCGCCCCCAACAGCCCCCTCCATGTTGGCCTGGTTGCTCCTAAATGCACCCCCCCACCAGCCTGGTCACCCCCAACTGCCCCCCGCTGCCGGCCAGGTCGCCCCCAACTGCCCCCCCCCCGCCAGCCTGGTCACCCCAACTGCCCCCCCCCACCGGCCTAGTCGCACCCAACTACCCCCTCTGCCGGCCTGGTCGCCTCTTACTGCCCCCCCTGCCGGCCTGGTTGCCCCCAACAGCCCCCCTGCTGGCCTGGTCGTCCCCAACTGCCCCCCCCGCCAGCCTAGTCGCCCCTCACAGCCCCACCGCCAGCCTGGTCACCCCACACAGCCTGCTGTTCAGTCGTTTGGTCGTCTCTCACTAATCCCCCTGCCAGCCTGGTCGCCTCACGCAGCCTGCTTGTTCAGTCATTTGGTCGTACCTTGGGCTGGCCCTGGGCGGCTGGGCATCCAACATCCGAGGCTTGCCTGTGCCTTGGGCCGGCCCTGGGCGGCTGGGGGGCTGAGAGGACTGGGCACTGCCATCTTTGAGGGCGTGGTGGTCAATTAGCATATTCCCTCTTTATTAGATAGGATAGGAGCCAAAGGCCAAGAAGAAAGCTATAAAATGGGATGGATGGATTCATATCAGTAGAAAAAATATGGTTAAAGTGTCTAAACACACACACACACACACACACACACACACACACACACACGATATGTTTGAAATGATAAAAATGATGGTATATAATGCTGCTCTCACACTTTTCCACTCACATATGATAAGAAAACAATATTTGTTTTTTATGTGCCCATACCAGTACATCATAACTGAACCTACACACAAATTTCCTTGGAAAAGAAAACCATATTTTTCATAATTATTTGTGATTACAATTGACTGGCTAGCAATTGAGTCTGTATGGAAAAAGTTTAAAATCACTCTAATAGTTTTCTAAAAATTCTCCAAATTTTCCACAAAACAGGGAACCTACAAAAATGATTGATGTAAAGACTAAATAAAAACAACAAATTAAAGGAACAGTCCCTGATAGTTTTCATATGTAAATTTTGGCATTCCATCTTATTTTTAATTAATTCCATTAAATTGGTGTTTCATAGGTCAGAGGATTTTATGACTGCACACCAAAAATGTTGTTTATAAAGCCATTTACAGGGAACTGCCCACAAGTTTTTTCTAATACATTTTTTCCTTTTGCCCAATTTAAATTGTTATTGCTTCATTTTTTTTCCCTCCTTTAAGTCCAATGTTGGTCTTTTTATTCACTTCCACTTCCTTTCCTTGCCCTTCAACAAAGCATAGTCCATCATATACTCTATTCCATCCTTTTTTAGAATTTATATAGCACCAAATTACTTTAATCTGCATGTACACTAAGGAAGAAAAGGAAAAATAAAAACAAACCAGGTGGTAGAAGATAAATATCCTTACATACACACAAGGCTCACTTCCCACATGCTCCACAAAACTCATAAATAGGGTAGCCAAGGTTTATTTATAGTAAGGACCAAGGGTAACACAGGATAAAAATGAAAATACAGCCAGAGAAGCCTCATAGCCTCCTCTGGCCTAATTTAAGTGGGGTTACTCAAGTTCATAGATTGGTAATGGATGATGTTGCAAAACAAGGATGAATCAAAAGAGTCATCACTAAAATACTGTTTTATCTAAGAACAGATATATCATGTGTTTTGCCCTAAAAGACATGATTCACATGGAACCCACGATTCCTTTCCTTTCTTCCCTGAAATTGGAGCAAAACCAAAAAGGGGTTGGAAGGGGGAGCCACATACCTAGAGTCCCACACCACTTCAATGGTGGTTTCAATTCTGTTATTAATCAGAAATGTGACTTACATAAATCACCTGAGTCTCAGTTTCCTCATCTATTAAATAGGGATAATTATACCTAACCTAACTACCTCACATGGTTACCATTAAGATTAAATGAGATAAGAGATTGGAAAGTACTTTGAAATCACCATGTTCTGCAGATTCCACCTCCCATCTCTCAATTCTATTTACATCATTCAATCTCCACTATCACTATTCTAATTCAGATCACCAACATGTTTTTCCTAGGCTAGATCACTGGTTTACAATACCAGACCACACAGGTGCCCAGCCATTCATGAAGAAAATTAGAAAAACTAGGGCAATGTAGTAAATTTTAGATAAAGCTAAATGTATTCCATTTAAATACCTAAAATTTATTAGAGATTCTCCTGTGTGTGGTATATTGTGGGTATGAATGTTGAACGGTCCTTTATATTATGAAATAACTAGTAGCCCTGCGCACACACCCGTGGGCCAGTAGCTCGCTGTTGCCCTCCAGTAGCTCTCCGCCCGCTGCCCCCCCCCAACCTCCTGCCTCCCCCATAGCTTGCTGCCCTGCCCCCTCCTGTAGCTCTCCACCCACTGCCCCGCCCTCCTGTAGCTCCCTCAGCCACCCCCCCCCCCCACAGCTTGCTGCCCTGCCCCCTCCTGAAGCTCTCCACCGCCCACTTGTAGCTCACTGCCCCACCCTCCTGCTTATCCGTGATCAGGTCATTACGCGGTGGGTAGTTCTGCTTCACGGCATAATGACCATTTCCATATTACATCTTTATTATATAGGATTCCGACAGGGTATGTTTTTTAATGTCCTTACTTAACAAAATGAAAATGTTAGCAACTCTATTAGGTTGATCCTCAAAATTAAAAACAATTTTTTTGCTGGTTCATGAAATCCAAAAGTCTGGGTACCGCTAGACTGCATTATCCTAGCAAACAAAACTATTCCTATAAACTGACCTCCCAGTCTTCGCATTTATTTCCAATTCAGCTACAGTGTGTTCTCTACACAGTAGTCAAAATGATCAAACTAAAATCTAACCCTATTATACCTGTGCTTAAAAATGCTTTCCTTGCTCCCACATCAAGTTGGCTGACCAGGTCCCCACCTCATCTCATGCCACCCCTCTCTTGCACTCTGCACAGCATCATGTTTTGTGATGGCTCACTTGCACCCCCACACTTGTGCACAGGAGCAATCACCCTCTTATTTCCCAGGTAAACATTTCCTCTCCTGTTCACTCCTTGTTTTTCTTGCTCTGGGGTGTCTTCCTTGATTCCCCCTTGTCCAGATCACATGCATCCCCTATGTGCTCTTACAGCAACTCTTGCTTCCCTCATTGTACTGGTAGAACTTCATTCATACATTGATAAATATTTACTAGGTTTCTGCTATGTGTCAGGCACTGTTTTAGGTGATGGAGATTCAGCAGTGAATGAGACAAAGACACACATGCCCAAGTTGCTGATACCCTAGTAAGGAGAAATGTGCTAGAAATTAAAATTCAAAATAACAGAGAAGTTAAATATCTGGTGATTGCTTATCATTGTATCCATTGAACCCAGTGAAATGCCTGGCTCCTAGCTGGTGCTAAAAAATATTTGTTGAATGAATAAATACAGGAGTGTCAAAAAGCACTATACAAATGTGAAGGATTGACTTCAATGTGCATGGGTTCATACTGGCTTGTTAAAATCTCTTCTCAGAGTCTGGCCAACGTTTTCAGAAGCCTTAAAAACATGCTGTGTCAGTTATACAAGGGCATTCACTACTCTAAGACTTGGTTTTATACTTGGCAGAAGTAGTAATTTTACCAGTAATTTTCAGATCAAATGAGTTAAGCACTGAAGTCTCGAAAGTCCCGACTTGGCATAGTATGCATCTTCCTCAAACTCAAAACACAAAAGTAAAAGAAAGCCAGTCCCTTATAAGGTTCAGATACCAGGACACTAGCTTCATGCTACATCTAAAAGGTTAATACTGCAAAGTCAATAACTACCATGAATAAGGACCTTGTCAGATCACTGGCAAGTCATAATCCTACCTGAGTTATCACCTGAAGTGAATTCAAGTCAAGAAAGTAAACATTTAATTAATATTCACTTGCCTTTGGTTCAAGGACGGTCTTAGAAATAAGCTTTCTTTTAATTAAAAATAAAAGTAACCCAGAAAGCTGAAATAAGATCTGAGGAACACTCAGTGTGGGTCAGCTAGTCAGCATAAGAAAGAGTTGGCAGTACCCAGGTGAAACTGCTCCAGGGTGTGACTGTAACACCATTCTGTTCATGAAAAGATTTGAAAAATAGATTTTCTGGACAGAACTGAGCCTAAAATCTCCACTACCAAGCTGAAGAGCCAAAAATTAAACCTGGTACAAAGGTACCCAGTGGTTCTGAAAATAGCTTGCTGCCTTTATATACTGCAAATATATCAAGCCTTTGGCTTGAGACTTGTACCAACGGACAAACATGTATTGAGCATTATGCTCAACAGTGCTCTGGAGGACACTAGCGCACATAAGATATAATTCTAAACCTCAAGGAACTTAACATCAAGTTTAAAAAAACAAGACGGATATTAATGGGAAAACAAAAGCAAAATACCAACTACGATTGAAGGATTGGCATGGTAAGAGCAATAGAAGTGGTATAACCTTGGTCCGGAGGCTAAAGCAGAGGGGAGAGCCTACAAAGGGATGCTCAGCGAAGGCCAGTTTCCTAAGAGGTGAGGCACCCAGGGGGCTGGCAGATCTGGAAAAGCAGAGGAAGAGAGGTCCTAAACTAGTCTAGGGGAAGCCTGGTCTTGAAGGACAGCTAGGAACCTTTCCCAGGAGTGAAGGAGGAGGAAGAGTGTGTGGAGGAGAAGGGGAATGAGCACTGCGGCATGGAGAGGTAAGGCCTGCTGGGACAATGGAGAAGGCGGAGGGAAAAGCTCCTCTAGTGACAGGAGGTTGGACTGTGGAAGACCCTGAATTAGGTAAGCTAATGAATTTAAAACTTATTTCTCAAGTACTGGAAAGCCACCTGAAATTCTGACAAACGAGTAACATGATGAACTGTATTTGGGTCTATCCTAAACATTTTCACATAAGTCTATCCTCCTGCCCACACAAAAGAATTAAAAAGAGAATTTTTCTAAACAATGTTCCAAAAAGTTTAAGAACCAGCATATTTTCATAGATATTTAAATAAAGTCATATCACTGTGGCTAAGTTTTATATCATTCAGTAAATCACATATCCCTGAGGAAATGCAGCAACCATGCAAGGTGCATTTTAAGCAGCACTGAAAAATGACTTTTGAAAGGCAAACCCAGCCCTAACTACACCTCCCCCAACCTGATGAGGGTCTTTATTTTGCTTTAAGCATTACAGATTTCCTATGTACCATGAAAGAAGAGCTGTTAGTCATCAATATGGATGGTGTGTGTGTTAACAGGGTGCTTTGTTCAGAAAATTTAATTATAGGTTTCAGCCTCGGATGAATGTAAAATAAAAAACACTGGAGGGGACTTTCTCTCTGCTGATTGGCCAGCTGTGTAGTATCATGGACTTTCCTCTCAAACTTGTCTCTGAGCGCATCACTTGGAGAAGCAGTGATGTGGGGGGCATGGCTGACCGAGTTTACACCCACTTGCTTCTCTGGCCAGATTGGGGCTGCCTTGTACCACTCAACTTCCAACAGAGATTCTGCAATCAAAAGCCTCAAGATGCACTAATGTAATTTTGGCAGTTTCATAGTTTTTAGAGGCTTCTGCCTCAACAAAGGCAACGTGACTGCACTTGCTTGCGCTGGCTCCAGGCCATCCCAGGGCTTTACCACCTTTGACCCCCAAAGCTGTGTAGAGGGAACACTGAGTATAAAGCCAGGCTTTCATCTATCTTCAAGTTTATGAAATGATTTTACTCTGGCAAGTGATTATCTGGGGAAGACTGCTGAACCAAAGGTCTTTGGAGCTGCATTTTATACCTTTATTATCATAGAGATGTGAGCATTTATAAACTATAAACAAGGAACCAAATAAATAGCAATAATATCAGCTAAAGACACTGGATTTTGAAAGTTTTCTGAGTAACAACAAAGCAAGGAGAAAACTCTGGTTAATAAAAGACCTGCTTTCTAAACCTTACTCGTAGGACATATTCAGGCACTCTTCAACAGAAAATAGAAGACTCATGTCAGTGTCACAGAAAGGAAAGTTGCTGACCAGGAAATGTCCATAAAATCAATATGAAAATATAAAGAGAATTTCCCCATACTAGTAGGGGGAACAACGCCAAGTGCCTGAAAATCTCTAAATCCTCTCCAAAAGCACTATAAGTGATGGTAAAATTTGTAGTTTTAAAAAAAAAAAGTAGGGGAAGCTTTTTCATTTCAAAGTAAAGTAAAAGTCAGTTAATTGAAAGATGAAAAAAACTAAACTCAATAGATCATTTTGGAAACAAGACCAAAGGACTTTGGTTTCTCTTAATTTCTTCCATTCTTCCATTCACTGAGCCCTTTTACTATTAGAGGTTCTATGTTGGGCATTGCGGGGGATACAAAGGGGAATTTAGCTTTCTGTTCTCTTCAGTTATGGGGAGAAAATCCAAATCAAAATCCTAAAACACACAACCACAAAAACCTGCCTTAGCCATGAAAAGGCATTTCCAGTTCAAAACGCACACAATGATTATTTGGACAGAGACATGTGGTAAACATTTCCTAGGGAAGGAGCAAAGGAAAAAAGGTCAAAGGTAGAAGTCAACTGAGAAGAACTGCAACGTCTCAGCAATTTACAAAGTTAAAGGATAGCAACAGTTTGAAGGGTGGAGATACGTACACCACCTCCATTCATTATAAACTGAGATTTAAGAGAGAATCTCTTCCTTCTCTGGGGTGAATACCACAACATCTGTTCTCTTGTCATAACAGCAACTAAGTTAATTTAAGAAAATATTCTCTCTCTCTTTTTAATGCTGTTGGTGCATAATTACATTTCTCCTGAGCCTTGGTTTCCTTAAGACGTGTTTATTCTGCACATCTGCTCTCCCCATACCTGATTACACAAAGGTATCATAAATAGCAAACCAACAGGTATAAAGAGACCAGCCCTCAAAACAGATCAAAGCAAACAGCCCGTGGAGTCCTTTGGAAATCTTGGCTGGCAGCTCTTGTAAATAAAAGTGCTTCTAAAGCAGAAAGCATTCAACTACCGTATTTATATAGGGCGTGATTGACAGGTCAGTTATTAACTTCATAAAAACACAGGCAATGTTAACTAGCAAGAATGTTTGTTCTAGCTGTTCTATCTGAAGGAAAATGAAATCCAAGATAGAATGGCTTGCTCTCTGTTTCTTTTAAGTATTTATTTTAGAACCATGCAGTATAAAAGAATGTTTTTTCAAGTCAGTGAACTTAAGCTATTTTGCTTACTGTTCTGGAATTTAAGTATGTTGTTATAATTCTTTAGAAAACAAATGTTACATTTACTAAAGGCAAATTCCAATGGTGTGCCATGATCTTTTCAACCTCTCGAAAAATTTTTATTCTTTTGAATTACTAAAATTTTTAAAAATTACATTAATGTAACTAAAGTATATCAAATTGGAGACTCCAAGAACAGCAAGGTTCCTGTCCACTGCTCTGGAAGAAGGCATGTGTTCCTTGAATTGCTTATGGTAGCAAGTTTAAAATTTGCAAAAGGAGATAAGTATAAACTGGCCCGCATTTATTAATATTATTTTGAGGGCTTTTCTTCACTAGTAATACATTCTATTATGTATGATCATTTACTTCAATTTACAATGTCGTATATTTTATTTTTAAAATTGTATCAAAAAATAACATCAGTTGTATGCAGATTTATGGTCAGGAAATGCTCAAAATCCACTTTTGCATGCAATGGTTTCATCCTTGAGGCTTAATATGGTTAGGTAGCACTAACCACTATCCCAGTGGAAAATACAAAAGTGTCAGCCTATGTTTCTCTAACTTGAAGAGCAACTTCTATAATAGTAGCTTTCAGCAACTTTATGGCAAAGAAATATAAAAATATTGCATTTAGCCAATCTATAATCTTATTATTTTTTAAAATAATTTTTTAAAAACAGAGAAGTAGAAAGAAAAGGTAGAATGAAAAATATTTTTTTGAATGAATCAGCTAATACTTTTTAAGACTAAAATTATATAAAGTTGGCATTTCCCAGCCAAATAAATGTTTATGAAGTCGACCATATGTCTATGTGCATATTTGTTTATACATATTTAATACCCTGAGGCCTCAGAGTTTTTCCCTATAAACATAAGTTTTGTTAAATGCCTCTTGAATTAAATTAAAAAGGCTATTTGTTAATCAAAATGTTTCACTCTTAGCAAAGACTGTTATCATATGAGCTGAATACTAAACACAGGAGCAAACCAAAAATCCCCCGAAAATTCATCCTATTCATCAGTACATTTAACGTACCACACTCCTGCCTCCTCCAGCATTCCTACAAGCAACAGTCTTTCAAGAAGACAGAATTCTCATGAAATAAATACTCAGCCTTAGAACATGCCTGGCCTCCTCTACATCCACCCCTCCCCCACAGGACAATATTTTCAAACTAGAATATTTGTTTTGACAGACTTCTGCTTGCTTAATTCTTTGGCAAAGTATTTCTTGTGCACCCCAAGCCAGTAATGAACATTTTGCCAGAAATATGCAACTTTTGGCACGACAAGAATAGGGAAGAAAAAAAAAGTAAACCCTGCCAGCAGAGACTTCTAGAACTGAAGATAAAAGCAGGCACACTGAATGAACAGAATCCTTTCCCTAAACATATTATAATTTCCTCGTTTTCCCTGCTTCTCACTATCATGAGGAAAACCTTCATTTGGCAGTTTCACATACCTTCTCTACACTATATAAAGCAATGGGAAACTATTCCCTAAATCTTGGTTTCTAATTAAGGAACTACTTATCCAAATGAAAAATGTAGGTTAGCTAATCCTACTCAGAGAGTAAATCTCCAAAACAATTTCTTAATAATAGTTTATCAGGAAAATTAAAATCCACTGAACTTGTTTAATCCAGTGGAATACTTCTCTTTCATTATTTCTCCAGTTACATTTAAGGACCTAACACTCAAAAACTTAACAATGCAAGATGGCTCCACCTTCCCCTACTGAGTTCAGAGGGTTGGGCAGGATATCACACAGCTCTCTCCTCAGAGAGCTTAGGGTGTGGGTGAAGTGCCTCTTTCTACAACTACACAGATTCTTGGGAGAAGGAATAACCCACAAAGTAAATTTCCTGCATGGGTGGAGTCAGGTACTTTCCAAAAAAACAAAACAAAACAAACTACTCATGGATCTTGAAAGGGGAGCACCAGGGAACAGACAAGCATGTCTCAAAAGAATATCAGATTATTGACATATTCAATCTCTTCCTCCATGTGTCACTTAAACAGTGATGCCCTCAGGAATCTTCACCACCTGGGTTATCCCATTCACTCTCCTGGCATAAAATATCACCTATACACAGATGCCTCCTTCATGGCCCAGAACTCACTCCTATGTTCCAGACCCAGTATATTAAACTGCTTGCTGGTATGGTCCATTGGATGTCCTTCAGGCATCTCGAAACACAAGCACAAAACTGAACTTGGAATCCCTCCCCAATCTCTTTCTCCTCCTAAATCTTCACTCAATCACTGAGCCACACCGGCCAGGCACACCTATTGTCTTAATATCTCTAATTAATAAGCCCCTCTATCCTACTTGCCCACCCCATTTCTGACCTGAACTCCCTTCTCCCCACCCAGTCCATCCAGTTTCCCAAAGTGTGCTCTTTAAAACATAATTCTTCGTAACATACACCATAAAAAAAGGCCTTCATGATTCAATATTTTAAATGAGCAACCACTGGAGAGTCACAGAACATATCAGTGTATTACATCTTCAAGACATCCTACATTGAAGAAACATGTTCACACCAATCTTTCACCACCATCATCTGTCCTCCTGGCTCCCTCTTCCCCTACTGTTTTTCTTCACTTGGCTAACCTGTACTCATCCTTCACGCTCAGGCCCAGACTCTTATAGGAAGTTTCCTCTGACAGTAGATTCTCATCCCTACTCCATGCTTCCAGATTGCCCCTCGTATGCCTCCATCCAGAACACTCAATATTAATGGTGTGTCATTTGCAGAATGTCTACACTGCTTGATTGTGGGCCCCATGAAGGCAAAGACTTAGATTTATTTATCTCCCAATGCCCTGCACATTATCTGGCTCATAGCAGTGGGTTTACCACACTGCTGAGTAAATGAATGATCATAATAGCTAAATGTACAGATTTTTACTCTGTGCCAAACACTCTTCTAATCTTCTTGCATGTATTAACTCAACTTAATCTACTCCCAAGCCCTATCAGGTAAATGGTAGTATTTTCCCCATGTAATATGAGGCAACTGAGGCAGAAAGAATGAAAGTGTCATTATTCTTCCAATATGGTCTTATTTTCTTATCTCCAACAGGATAAACATGAGTAATTTTGCTCTACTTAGGAAAGTGGATGTGACTGAAATCTATCTGGCAGAATTTTTAGAACTACTGCATATTACAGAACAAAAAGCTTTAGTATAATGGGAAAATAACTGGATTAGGAGTCATATCTGAATTTGAACACCAGCTCTGCTTCATATTAGATATAAGACATGTAGCAAACTAACAATCTAAATTCCAAGTGTGTTATTTAGAATGAGGGCAATAATACTTATCCTATGCACATTCCACCCAGGATTACAAGAGGTAAGCATATGAAGATCCTTCACAGCTTTTATATTCTAAAGTTGGGTATACTGATGCTACTATTATCATGAACAATATAATGGAATGTCTGACTCCCCACATAGCAAATACTTTAAGTCAATTACGGTATATCTCCAGTTTTATTTCCTTTGTGGATAAACTAGTCTAAATAATTGGAAATTTTTCAACTCTACATAGAGATTTCTACTGAAAGTTAAAAAACATTCTACTAAATTGAACCAGTTAAACTCCATCTGCTTTAGGGCTCACAATATAAACTAGAAAATAAGAAAAACCATTGAGTATTAATTTAAAAAAGTGACTAACTTATCTGTACAGTAGAGACTATCTACACTCTCCTGTCACTAAAGGAATCTTATATAATACAGCCAGTGCTCTCAGCCCCACAAACTATGAACAGCTCAGTAGATAAATCTCAGTAAGCCTCCACATCAAACAGACTGGAAGAAATCAAAAGACCGCTGAGCTAAGCCAGACCAGGCTGATATTTTGGTTTATTGGTTAACTGTTATGCTTGGAAAGGCATAAAGCTTAATTGCCAGGCTTGAGGTGTACGTCAAAAATGCCTGACTTAAGTAGAAATTCTGATCATAGCATCTGTCACTAGTTAAAATACATGGAGATCTTTATCCAGGATATTTTTTGTTGTTTATATTTTCAATAAATGAAAACAACGCAGTCACATGGTGACTAAATATGAATCACTGTTTCAGCTTTTTGAGACAGTTTGGAAATCCCAGGTGTAAATTAGGGAGTAACACTGTTGTTAATCCAAATCATGTGAACATTAAAAAGGGGGAAATCTGGTTTAGTTTATGACTTCTTGTGGTATTAACCAAAGGTTTCTCACAAATACTAATGAATACAACACTTTGAAACACTATATGGAAAAGTAAAATCTGGTGGGGTTATTTGGATATTTTTACCATTTTCTCCTGAATAACTAACTCCATTTGGCTGAACAAGCAACAAAACTAAACATTTTATAAAGGCCCTAGGATAAGGTAATTTCTCCGAGTAAAATCCAGTAAAGATTTTAGTGAAAAATGAAAAATGAGGTTCTCATCTCTGCTTTGCCCTCGTTTTCACTGCTACTCAACTATACTCATCCAATCAGTGCTTTTTTTAGGACAAGAAACAAACTTAAAACACAATCCTCCCCTTAAAAACTTGGAATTCATTTGAGATTACATAACTAATTCACAAGAAGCAATACCAACACAGAATGAGATAGTCCACATCATCTAGGGTACCTCAGGAAGAGTCCTAAGGAAGGGGACAACAATGAGTGCTGGAGGACCAGTTTATCCGTTCAATTAATTTAAAAACAATTTTCACTAAAGGAAAGCTTCCTATATACCAAGTTTCACTGCACCAGGCCCTTTATAAGCATTATCACATTTACTCCTCACAACTCTGAGGCAGAGCCTATCCCCAACTTATGATGATGCTGAAATAAAGAAACTGAGGCTCAAGGGACTAAATAACTTGCCCAAAGTCAGAGCCAGAAGTAAAATCTAGATTTGCTCAACGGAACATATATTTTCTTAGCAACATCAACATATTGTTTCTTTCCTTCCCATGTAAGGCACAACATTTATAAGGCACAGGGGGTAAAAACGGGGCCTCAGACAGAGGCCCTGCTCTCAAGGAGCACAGACAGGTCAGGAAAACTTCCTAGAGGAGAAAAGATTCAAGCTGGACTCAAAAGACTGGAAAAATCAACATAGTGTAAGTAGAAGAGAAGGGACAAGCATTTCAGGAGCAGAAAAGGCATGAACAAAAGCAACATAAAGAAAAATTCTAACATATTCAAAAGAAAAGTAGGGAAATTAGCTTGATTAGCGTATATGTATTTGTTGGTAGTTGGTAGAAGTTTAATAAATATTTGTGGGTTTGAATAATAGAAGATAAGGTTGAAAAAGGTGGGTCCAAATTATATAGGGCCTTGAAAGCTAACCTGAAAAAAATACAATTAACCAACAAATAATGTGGGCAAATGTTCAACCTTACTAGTAATAAAAGCAATATAAATTGAAACAACATGGCAATGTTCCCTCTCACATTCTCTTAAACTTACATTAAAAAATAATAATACCCATTAATAGGATGATTATACATGCTGGTAAATTTGTAAATTGATATCTTCTTATTAAAGAGAAGCATGGCTATGGCTATCAGTTTTGTGGAATGCTTATATTCTTCAACCCAGTATTTCCATTTCTGATAATTAATCCAAAAAACATGGGCAAAGCTAAAATACATGAGGATATTCTCTACACCCCTTTTTATAATGTGGAAACGATAGATGGAATGTAAATGCTCAATGGTAGGCAGTTGTTTAAAACAAAACAAACAAAAAAGGAAAAGACCAATTAAAGGGGTATAGACTTTAGACCATAGGCAACAGAGAGCTATTGAAAATTCCTGAGCAGGAAGGTCACATGGGAAGACTTTTTCAAGATGATCAATTTATCAAAAAATCTGACAATCTATATATATAAAAGCCAAGTGACCAGAACAACTGAACAACCGAACGACCAGTCACTATGACGCACACTGCGGTGGCCAACCAGCCTGATCGGGGCCCCGATTATCCCCCCACAACCTCCCATGGCCCCTCCCCCAGCCGGCCCCAACCCTGGTCGGCCCCCACCCACCCCAATAAGGGGTGGGGCTGGCCAACCTCCCGAATCCCCTCCCCTCCCCCCACCGGCCCGGCCTGATCAGCCCCCATTGGAGAGGACTGGCCGGACCCCTCCTGTGCACAAATTTGTGCACCGGGCCTCTAGTATACAAATATAATCTGAAGACTAGTTGTACCCTGTTACCAATAAATTACATGTAGGAAAATATATCTGCAAGCAATAACCCTGCATATTAAAATACTTTGTAAATAAAGTTACTCACATCATTATTAATAATTTTTTAAAATCTAGGAGAAAAACTAAATATTTACTAGTAAGAGAATTACTATGTCAACTATGATAGGTCCTTTATAAGGAATGTTATTTTAAAATGCTAGGATGATATTACATACAAAACCTTGAAGAATCATTAAATTTCAATTTAATGGTGGGTGGCAGGGGCAGGAAGAGATTTCTAGAGAAAGAAAACTCCACAGAAGATGCCATGAATCCCATGGAATTCAATTCTCATGGGTTAGCCAACCAGTTTGGCAGTGCATAGCAGCACAGTTTTGAAGGCAGTCAGAGCTGAAAACAGGAAGGATAAAGAAAAGCAAGTATTTAAAAATGCTGTGTCCATCTGTGGAAAGGCCACAACTTATTCATGATCACATGGCAATTGACATACATTTTTCCAAAGACATAAATATTATAAATGGTGGGACTTAGCCCACAAATATCTATTTACCTCCCCAATGACACATTATACATTTACAATGATAAAAAATCAAAACCTATGTTATTGCAATATTAGTAACTATTCAAAACAAGAGAACATCATTGAAAGAAAAAATCTCTTTTATTTCCCTAAAATGTTGAAGCTTCAGGAAAAGTTGGCTAATCCTATATAATAAAAGGCTAATAGGCAAATTGTCCCCTCAACCGGGAGTTCGACTGGGAGTTCGACCAGGGGGTGAGGCCAGCCAGCCAACTGCCCGCGGCCTCTTCCCCAAGCCGGCCCAGCCTGATTGGCCCAGATAGGGGCCAGCTGGCCAGACACCATCTGTGCACAAATTCATGCACCGGGCCTCTAGAAAAAGAATAAAGGAGACAGACATTGACTTATGGTGTGTTTTTGAGGGAAACTGGGCATTCACCACTTTTAGAGGCCAGCGATACTTTTTATTAGTACACGGGATTTTATTTCCAAATACAAGTGGAGAAAGGGAGGTACACTGCTCTAAGGTTTATTAGTCAGGATCTGAATCATTTATTGCCATACAGATAGAACAAAACAAGGTAGCAAGGTAAAGAAATGGTCAGGTGAGATTTCCCTGCCTAAATGGCAAAAGCACTGGGATGTGGAGGAAGGGGTTTAAAGAGGATGTGTGCTTGAAGAGTGTGGCCAAGAGCTTTGCTAGAGCTGCAAGTGTGCAGTGGCATGAAGTGAAGGGATGCGAGTAGTGGCACACAAGCTTTCCACAAGGGAGAGGAAAGGAGTAAGCAACTTAGGGCATTCCACCTTGCATTACAGTTGAGCTCAAGTCTTAACTTGACTGTTTTTCAAATATTTAGACCATATTTTACAAATGTTTGTACTCCGCCTCAGAGCTCAGAACCTCAAATCAAGTAAGTGTATTTGTTGAATGAATGATGAAGGGGGGAAAATGTTGGATCACCTAAACAAGGCCACCGCTTTTCGAAAATGGAACCAGTGGCCTGAGGGTATTGATTGAAGGGGAACAAGTGAATTAAGGGTGGAAGTACGTAATTGACCATTTATATGTATCTAAATCAGTTGTTCATAAATTGAGTGATCACAGAGATAAATGCAAGAATGATAAAGATGTGCTAAGAGCAATGGATGGCTGCAGAATATGCTTATAGAGCAGAAAATTCTAGACCTCAAAGATTTTAGCAGCTGGATCAGACTTACTGATCCTTGTCATACATAGCTAGTCTGACCACATCTTCTGTCCAGACCAGCGGGTTTGCCCTAACCCAGACAGCCTTATGTTCTACTATAGAGGCAGTTTGTACAGAACAGAATGGTAACAGTTTGGAGGAGAGAAAAAGAAGATAGAAACTTGGCAGAGAAAGAAAGAGATTAATTTGAGTTCAGAGGCCAAAAAGTCACATCAAAATGCTCAATTTAAATGGAATAGAGATTTTTGTTTCATAAATCAAAATAATTAAGTGCCAATTCCACTAAATTTAGAAAGGTCATTTGACTTCCAACCATTTGGACTTACAATAACAAAATCCAATGTTATAATTTGTGTGTGAATCAGAGTTTATAATAAAAAACTATGTGAACATTTTGTTAGCTTGCCAGAGATTAGCTATGAACCAGGGAGACATTTCATATTGCATAGTAGCAGTCTCTGACTTAGAAATTGATTATATCTTATTCACAATCCCTATTTTAATGCTCCACAAAGCTTCCCCCACCCCCTGCCCCCATTTGAAGACATATACTTTGTTATTGAATGCAATTTTTACAATGCAAACTTGCATACAGGAATGAATTATACAAACCAAATATCCAGATACTTGTATGTCTTCATATCTTTTTAAAAATTACATGAAGAAATTGAATAAAAAAGGAAAAAATACTTTCCCATTAAGTTAAAATACTACATATATTACTTATCTTCCTTTTAAGCTATTATTCTTAATGAAAACATTTTCAAAGTTCTTGAAATAGCCTAGGAAAATGTAGCAGCAGACATCATTAGTCACCTATTACAAATTAATTCCCCCATCTCATCCTTCCCTTTAACAGTATTTGACTTTAGTTGGGTATTCACCCCTCTCTGATTATGCTTCAGGGAGGGGTAGCACCAACCCCAGACCCAAATGGAGAATCCTGATTAGTCCAAGATAGTATTTCTTCTTTATTCAGAACTTGGTAGATCCATTTCCCTCATCAGGGATAAGTTGAGGCATGCTAAGGGGTTCACTCTAGCCAAAAAGATGTGAAGGAAAGTAGGGTGTGGAGTTAAAAGCAGGGAAACATATACAGGAGGTGCTGCTATTACTCTTAAAAAGAAATGGAGATGCATAAGGCCACTGGAAATTATGCTTTGACTCTGTTGCATCTAGATGTGATGGCTGGAACTGCAGCCATTTTGTAACCATGAGGAAAGCTTGCTTGGGGCCAATGCCACCAAATCAAGGAGGGCACAGTACAAAAATGAAAAGAACCTGGTTTTTTATAATGTCATCAACTTAATATGAATCAATTCCCCATAAAACTTGTAGGTTATATGTAAAATAATTACTTTTCCTTATTGTTTAAAATTTGATTTGGGTCTTCTGTTACTTGTAGCCAAAAGCATCCTGCTACAAGTCTGAATTATTTCAAGCCTCCATTTATTTTTATTATTTTTTAAATATATTTTTATTGAATACAGAGAGGAAGAGGGAGAGAGAGATAGAAACATCAATGATGTGAGAGAATCATTGACTGGCTGCCTCCTGCATGCCCCCCATTGGGGATTGAGCCCGCAACCCAGGCATGTGCCCTTGACCAGAATAGAACCTGGGACCCTTCAGTCTGCAGGCTGACGCTCTATCTACTGAGCTAAACCAGCTAGGGCTCAAGCCTCTGTTTAAATACTAACCTATAGAGCCCTTATTTGGGAGATGAGGGACAGTTAAGTACGCTGCTTAAGTTACTAACAACTCTTACATATAGTTCAAAGGTGCCGAACTCAGCTATACTAGTGGATCCTAAAGCCTTACCTATATTTCAAAGCTGGTTACTATTCCATTGCCCTCTTCCTATCTGCCCTCCCAACACACACACACACACACACACACACACACACACACACACACACACACATCATAGTCTAATGGGTTTGGTACTGACCTTACTGATCAGTTCATCAACAATGTTGTAGGGCCTATTTCCCCCATCTCAATAATCAAAGCTTTGGGAATAAGGATATTATCTTCTTCTAACACGGGGTGGGGAATGCCCAGCCCGCAGGCCATATAAGGCTGGCAAAACAATTTGATCTGGCCATGCCAAGGCATTATGGGTGAGTTAATTAAATGTTTGACCAAGTATAACAGGCTAATTTTTAAGTTGAATATTTTGTATGGCCCATGAGTGATGCTATAAATACCCAAGTGGCCCTTGGCAGAAAAAAAGTTCCGCAACCCTGTTAACAAAATGGTAGGAGATTCAAATGTAGAATATAAAGTGCATTCTCCTAAAGAGGCACTTTAAATATCCTAAAACCTAAAATAAAATTTTCATTGATTCAAATTTATTGACTACCTTCCAGATATGTGTGTGTGTGTGCATGCGCACGTGCAAGGATGGTCTTTGATGATGTCATCAACTTAATATGAATCAATGCCCCTATAAATTTTTCTCTGACAACTTAGGATAATTTACAGTCTATTTAACTTCAAGTAGAACTAAGCCTTTCTGTTGCTGCCAATATATATCTGAAATGAATATTTTCCCTTCTCACAGATGGTGCTGCTCCTAAGGATTGGAAACATGCCTCTCACATGCCTTAATCAGTACCCCCCAAGCTACATCTGATGGAACAAAAGATGGTAATAGATGTTCTTTAAGAAAATTTTCCATGGTCAAATAATTTGGGGAAATACTGCATGATATTGAGCATTTGTCACACTCTTGAAGAATCACAAAACACACTATCTAGCATATTATATGTTTTCAGAAGTTCTGTCATAAAGAATTTCTAATTCAGTATTTCTGAAACTTACTTGAGTGTATTTTTCACTAAATATCTTTTAATATTGAGAAAACTAGTAATCCTTAAAACATAAGTCATTCCCCTTTAGTATAGCCACTAATCAATTCAGAAGTTAACAAAAATAAATAAATGCTGAAATATTTGCACCAACCTGGAACCAAGCTGTAACAATCTACAGAGTACAAGTTATTCATAAGTAAGTCTCTTCCAGGGTCTTACATCACATCCTCCAATCTCACCAGCCAGGGCCACAGAATGCAATCACTTCTCAAAAGATTCCTAAAACAATGCTTTTATCATGGACTACTCCAATACAAAAACTTCTAATCTATCCTTAATGTCATGTAAACTCCAAACTAGCTTCCTTGGTATGTCTGATATAGTCTCTGAACCTATTTCAGCTCTTACATAGAGTAGGTAGTTAATGAATCCTTGTTCTAGGAAGAACATGAATGAATTAATGTTTTCATAATGTCCTCTCTGTCTAGTCTAGTTTATCTTCTGACTTTCTCAGACATGTAAAATGTGTGTTCCAATCTCTGTATCTGTGTTCATGCTATATAATCTCAGATGCAACACCCTACTCTCTACCTATCCAAATCCTGCCCGTCCTTTCAAGTCCAGACTAAGTCCTGATTCTGCGTGGAACCTGAACTCATCCTCCTCTAACCCCGTATTCCCAAACAGTACTAAAGAGTTTGGTGCTCATGTTTTCTTAAACTGGTTCACATGTTGTTATTATCTCTCAATAAGTGATAAACTCCTTCAAATCCAAGACCATGTCATAACTACTTTTGTACATATTAGAATGCCAAGGTACATAAGTATTCGATGAAAAATCTCATTGATTATATTTTATAAAAAAAAATTTGGTGTGTAACAATAGTTGGAAATTCCTGTAATTTCTAAACTATACATTACTAAAATCAATAGTTATAAGGACCAAGTTCTGCATAAAGAAGAAATACTATCCAAGTTCTGAAGAAACTGTTTCCTCTGGATTTAATCTCTCTGACTTCATTTTCTCATTTGGAAAGTAGCTCTGTGGTATTTCTCTACAGGTATTGAATGAGCAACAAATACAGCCTGTAAACCCCCTGATAAATGAAGACTATCTCACAGTCCTGGAAGCAATCCTGACGTCTTCAATTATGTAATCCTAGTATTACATTATATTAGTCTGGTTCGTATAAAATGTAAGCTACAAAAATACCAAAGCTGAGAAAAAATATTTACTCATGCTTTTACTAAGATGCAGAAAGAGGATACATGCACTGCCAAAATTCCATAGAACATGCTCAAACTAAAGCAACAATGCCTTAGTTATTAAAGAAGGCAATGGCCTGAAGCAGTACTTAGAAACAAAGAATACTTGGTTCATGCAAGAGTCAATATTTAAGGACACAATGACTAATTCCTACTTCAAGTTCATGAACATATTTTTTTAAGAGATTCTTTTTGGTTAAAATTTTTATTTGTGGTTTTCCTACCTGCGATCCATGAAACTAAGAATGAACTTGAAACATGAAACTCTCCAGTAGGCCAAAGTGTCAGCATAGACTTAACTCATATATTGAACCTCTTAACAGGGGTTACACAAGACTTGTGCTTTACTTCTTAGTCTCCAAAAATTCTCAATTATCTACTCTTCCTAAAGAACCAGATTGAAGATTCTATCAACAACTATGGTAAATGATTGAATGACATCTCCAGATCATATCAAAACACTGGGCTCTTAACTTAATTTTAAATTATTTGAATCCAAACTAGTATTATTGTTGCTAATAGAAACTGCATTTATAAATAATCAGCTAATTAAAAAAATGTGCTAGTTGAGCCTACTGTAAGATAAAGGAACTGTTAATTAAATTTATTTCCAGCACTAGCTGTGTGACTTCAATCACTCAATGTTTCTGCACCTCAATTTTCACATCTGCAAAATGGAATGGGATTAGATGGCTTCTTAGAGTCTCTCAAACATAAAACTAGTAATCATAGTTATTATCATTTTTATTAAAGATATGAATGAAAAATATAAGCAAAGAATTGGGAACACATTAGGTTAACCCTGGAAGACACTATGCCATTGACAAGGATTATCACCAAACTCCAAAATCCTCTCCCGATAGCACCAAACTACCATCAACTACAAGAATTTTACAGAGGTCAATGTCTTACTGGCCACACCAATATCCCCTCCACCCATATCCTATTGGAGTAATTTAATTCATCCCTTACATGCCAAGCAAAAAACGAAGATTTCTACCTTCCTGGCTTTCTAGTATGGCATTAGAAACCTGGTGACTGGCTCCTCCCACACATTTTCTTTGCTCCTCAGACAAAGAACCTCAAGGAGGAAGAGAACATTCTTAGGACAAAATGCACCATCCACAGAAAGGGTGTTCTTCAAAACAAACTCATCCACTGGTCCCCTTCCTCCTAAAATCAACCTGCCATGTGGGAGATGGGAGATTTTTGATCCACAGTGAAACTTTAGGTGAAATGGCTCATTTCCCACAGAACTGGACAATGTAAAAATCTAAAGCCAGACTCTAAAAAGATGACTCACTGCTCAGGAGGGGCTGTGAGTGCTGTGTGCAAATCGCAGGTACTCTGCAGATGAAACTGGATTTATGTTCTAGTTCTGCCACTTTCTGGCTGTATGACCTCGGGCAAATAACTCAATCTCATACCTGAGTTTACCTCTGTAAAATGAGGATGACTATCCACTCCATAGGGCTGTGATGAGGCTAAATTAGACACCCATAATGGGTCTGGCATGTGCCAAGCACACAAAGAGGCACTAAGGATATGCTACCCCCTTCACAATTTCTCCCTTTCTTCTGTATAAGGGGAACAGAGCTCCAACATAGCAGATAACTGTCATATTCTTCATTAGACTGTCCATTTCCCTAGGGCTGAGAGCATGTCTAATTCATCTTTGGATCCCAGTGCCCAGCAGAGGGCTTGGCCCAGAGTAAAAACTTAATTAATGCTTGTTAAATGGAAAAAATGAGAATCCTTTAGGTCTGAGGATGTTAAGATTATCCTGGCCACAGTCAAAGAAAATTCTGATTTTCAGTTTGGCCAAATAGGCACTTGCTACAAACTACTATGTAGTTCAAAGCAAAAAAACAAACAAACAAAAAAAAACTACTCTGAACTCTAATAATTACATTCTCTAAAATACAGAAACCCAATTGCCCTATAGCTCTCAATTTTAGTTTTGAGAAACCAATTCTTCCCTAAACAATGGTGTGGGTAACCACAAAAATTTGTGGAATCTCTCTCTTCCTTGAAAACATGAAGAACAGAAGAGAAGCCAGTCTGTCTGGATATTGCTTCAAAATCTGTCTATAAACAGGGGTTGGACTAGCCCTGGCTGGGTGGTTCAGTTGGTTGGATAGTCGTCGTCCCGTATACCAAAAGGTTGTGGGTTCGATCCCTGGTTGGGGTATGTTTGAGAGACAACCAAAGATGTTTCTCTCTCCCTTCCTCTCTCTAAAATCAAGAAACATGCCCTTAGGTGAAGATAAAAAAACAACAAAACAGAGGTTGAACTAGATTAGATGCCCCTCAGAGGATCCTTCCATACCTATACCACTAAGATAGTAAGAGAAGTAACTAAAATAACTGTCATTTACACTAAAAAAATAAAACAAATACAATTTAACATCTCCTAAAATAGTCATTAGAAATAATTTTACTTGTACTTAGTGATGCTTTTACAAACATTCTAAGCTATTAATTTAAATATAAGCTCTCTCTAGCAAGATAAATAGACATTGTACTTAATACAGAAAATTATTATTCTTTTGTTCCTCTTTTTTAACCTACATGTTTCCATGTACCCCCAAATCTTCTTATTCCAAACATTATGAGAACATTATTTCCTCCCAATGCTCCCTCAACATTCCTGTTAATGAATTTATAATACATCCATTACTCACAGCACATTGTACAGCTTTTATATGTTTTCTTCTATTTGTACCTTTTTTTGTTAAATAACAATTTTTGTTTCCCTGGCTGAAATATAAGCTCCTTGAGCAAGTTCCAAGTTTTATATTTCTCATGTACTCCTTTATCGTGCCAATATTGAATTCACAACACAATCTTACAAATTCATATTGGCTGATGGATTGATTTAAAATGAAGAGAGAAGGCAAAAGCTATAGAACACTCGCACTAAGCTCCTGTATGAAGCTTTGGCAAAGTCTAAAAGCTTTCAGACTGCTACTTATTGATATTTGTCATTAACCTAGGACTAGAATAGTTGAAGGTAAATACACACAGGGACAAAAGGGAAGACCTGGAATTAAAGATCACATTGCCCTGGAAGGAATGAGGATCTATCAAGGTGAGCCCACTCACCGCAGATGGAGGCTACTGGGGAAAGCCCAGCACACTCCCAGATCACAGAACTGTGCAAGTTCAATTCTACATAGTCTTGATTAATCATTGCTCAGGCCAAGTCAGTCAGGTGATAATAAAGAGAAAGGAATGGAGCTTTAGAAAATTAAAATGTAATAACATCATTTAAAACAAACCTGTACAATGTAGGTTTTCTCATTCTTCATAATCCAAAGCACACATGTAGAATAAGACCAATGCGCTCTAGAGTTCAGTCATTCTGTGTACACTCAGCATACTTAAAGACGGGGACGCAGAATCCCTCCCTGCTCCTTTCTTTATATAGGAAAAGGGAACTTCTTGTCCCTACAACGAGGCAGCTACTGTTCTAGGCACTGGGAAAACAGCATTTTACCAAACTAGCAAGTCTAGTAACAATTACATAGAGCCTCAACTATTTTACAGAAGTAAGAACCATCAAGGATAGTCCAAATCTCTTAGAGGAAAAAAAAAATCAAGGCCCACTGATTATCATGGCTATATGGCAAAAAAGGCAGGAGTAAAAACAAGAATTCTTATCTCTTCTCTAGTAATGAGATTTACTTATTCATTAAGCAAGTATTCCTGTATGCCTATTATTTGCCAGACAATACCCTAGGCACCAGGTATACAGAAATGTATAAGATGCTGACCTTAATCTCAGAAAGCAGTATAACTGTAAGACAATGAAATGAGTACAATAACAGAAGTGGTAATGGGGGGAGGGGAGGGAGAGCAAGTTATATCTCTAGTTGCATAGGGCTTCCAATATTTTAAAAGAAAATGAGTTGTTAATAATTTATTTTATTCTCACCACAGCCCTATGAGTACAGAGCACAGATCTTATTACTTGGGTTATATAGATGGAGAAACTGAAGTCCAAAGCGGATAAGGGAGTCTATTAAGGTCATTTCCAGCGGCAGCAAAATGCCTAGAAACCAAGTGTGTTTACTCCTAGAGATTTTTTTTTTCACTAGATAGGAAAGGCAGATGTTCTTTTTATGTCCAGTCCCCTGCTGGCCAACAGCACACATTTGTAAGACTGTGTGCAGAGCAATCTGTGGCTGTGAAAGTAGACTTAACTGTCTGTGAGGTCTCATCAGCCGAGTTAGTCATTCGATGGTTAAGTAACCAACCAACAGGACATCATTATTACTAGCATTCTTAAAGTGCCCATTATACATACACACAAAAGATGGAAAAGGTTCTGCCCCTCAGGGAGTTAATACTGTAGGGAACAGGCATATAAACACTTCAACAAAAAGTGACATAATTAAACAAACTACAACTAGAAGAACCATTACAAATAATAGCAAATTTAAGACACTAAAGGTTTTGCAGAGCAAATCTAGAAGGTGCTGCCAAAAATATACTCTTTAAGGATTAAACAGAACAGAATCCTTGCATACATAATAGTGTATACCAATCGTTAGTTTATTGAACTAAAGGCTCTTACCAAAAATGTTCATTATATTTAAAAAATTAACTTCTTAATTCCATTTCACTTTTGAACTTTACTCAAAGCAAGTATATGAATATTTCATTTCCCTCTTTCTAGGAAAGTTATCTATTTGGTAACCATTCCTAGTTAAGAGCAATGAATTTATAATAGAGGTTCCCATCAGCATGCTTCAGCAAAAATATCAAAACGGTGTGGTTTCACTACTCTATTCTTCCACCCATTTTCAGATACAACTGAAATGAAATGAACGTGATCATTTTCTCTTGTACAGAGTCAAATTTATTTACACAACCAAGAATCACTCACATCATAAAAGGGGAAAACGAATTTTTTCACTTTCAAGTTGTTTTAAACATTAATTTCACTTGTTTAATAACTCAGATCGTATTTTATTTATACTACTATCATGGCCTTATAATATGACCAAACTGTTTTAAACGTTTTGGAATTTTGTAGATTAACAAAATAAACAAAGCTAAGTAAAGAGAAACAAATATTAGTGATTTCAAACTACTGACAGAAAGAATTTCTCTAGGAACCAGCTAAATAGTAAAAATTATAATCATTCTTTAAAAAAAATAGTATCATTATTTTAAAAACACAACTTGGTTAAAAAATATCTCTGGTATTTGCTGAATATACTCAGGGAATTCATACTTATAGCCAGTTGCCTTCCTTTTGAATATTTAGTGAATTTTATAGGGTGACTAGAGGCCCGGTGCACAAAATTTGTGCATGGGGGAGGGGGGTCCCCTCAGCCCAGCCTGCACCCTCTCCAATCCAGGACCCCTCAGGGAATGTCCCTGCTGGTTTAGGCCCGATCTCCGGCTTAAACTGGCAGTCGGACATCCCACTCACAATCCTGGATCACTGGCTCCTAATCGCTCACCTGCCTGCCTGCCTGGTCACCCCTAACTGCCCCCTGCTCTTGCTGGCCTGGTCGCCCCTTGTTGCCTCTGCGTGCTGGCCTGATCACCCCTAACTGCACCCCCTGCAGGCATGGTCACCCCTAACTGCCCCACACTGTTGGCCAGGTCACCTCCAACTGCCCTCCTCTGCCGGCCTGGTTGCCCCTAACTGCGCCCCCCCTCCGCTGGCCTGGTCGCCCCTCACTGGCCCCCTGCCCCCGCTGGCCTGGTTGCCCCCAACAGCCCACCCCGCCCCCGCCAGCCTGTTCGCCTCTTACTGCCACTCCTGCCGACCTGGTTGCCCTTCATGCTGCGCCCCCATGCAGCCTGCTGTTCAGTCATTTGGTCGTCTCTCACTAACCCCCGCTGCTGGCCTGGTCTTAGGCAGCTATCTTGTGAGGGTGTGAGGGTCAATTTGCATATTACCTCTTTATTATATAGGATAAGTAATAATTTAAATAGCAATTCAAAACTAACAGTAGGTTTCAACAGAATTACCAATAGTGCATCATAAAATTATTTTATGATATGTTCTAATTCCTAAGACTTAGTTCCATCACAAGAAAATATGTTTTAATAAACAAAAGCTTAAACCCTAAATTAAAGTATGATAATCAACATTTTTAGGTAGGAGAGAAATAGGGCTTGATTTATTTCTAGATCAAGAGAAAGAACACAGGACCAAATTGGATCCTGAATGAAGAAAGTAAATATGCAGCAACAGCGACATCTAGTGTTAACAACTGCAAGCCACTACTACCACTAACCTAAATGCTAAAGAAACCACTATTCAAAGTTTCTCCTCTTTAAAAACCAACAAACAGAACTTGTGCACCGTACCTAAAAGTTACCCTTCATCAAAAGTATTTCAATATATTTCCTTCCAGACGTTTAAAACCTTAAGAAAAAAAACATCTCGGAGGGTTAAGATAACATGAAAGTCCTGAAAGTGAAAAGCATTATTTATTCTGTGTAGCCAATATCTGTAACTGCTCCTCTTGGTTACAGAGTTTAATGCAGTTAATCTGGGACATGTTACTGATGACTGTATCATAAACATTTAAACTTCCAGCTATAAAAGCAAGATATTGCACAAGCTAGTACTCAATGACACATCAAGAAAAAGCAATTTAGGACATTTCAGGAATAACTTAAGATGCAAAGAAATAAAATAAAAAACTTTAGCTGTTGCACTGAGAAAAGTTCTACATTTCAGTCCCTGCTACCTTGCTATATTTTCATTGCTTTAAAAGATCTACTTATTAAAAAGTAGATATTTTTGCCCAAGGTCTTAGAAATTGGCAGCATAGGTTAATTTACTATAGTATTTTCATAGTTTTATACTCTAGATGATTCTATAAAAGTAAGCAAAATTCTAAAAATTATTTTTGGCCTGGAAATATTTTTTTAAAAGTAAAGTTAGCATTAGACAGAGCTTACGTATTTTTTTTGAAAAGTTCATCCTTTCCCCTTTTAACTCCAAATATTCTTGTGATCAAGGTACTGAAGAGAAGTGTGGATGAATTTCTCACCTAATGTAAAAAGAAATACACAATAAGCGTTAAGAAAGATTCATGGCATGAAACCAACACTTTCAAAGACATTCAAAATCATTCCTCCATTGGCTAGTGCAGGGCTAAAGAAAATATGGTTTATGTTCATAAAAATAAGACAATTTAAAAAAAAACTTTACAGTAAATAACTCAATGACTTCATCTTAAACTGAACTCTATAATCCAACTACTTGCACACACATAGCTCTTTCTGATACTTATATTACTAACAATTGTTTTCATTATTTATTTTTATTTGTATCACCACATAACACTTCTTTAAAGAAGCAATTCATTTTCCATATCCTTTCTGTAATCATTTACCATAAGAGAATATTTTTAAGGCCTAACTAAAAGAATCCACATTAGTGCTTGCTTAGGCAGCAATATACTAAAACTGGAATGATACAGAGAAGGTTAGCATGGCCCTTGCACAAGAATGACACACAAATTCGTGAAGCATTCCATATTAAAAAAAAAAAAAAAAAAAAAAAAGCCGAGACCAGTTTGGCTCAGTGGATAGAGCGTCGGCCTGCGGACTCAAGGATCCCGGGTTCGATTCCGGTCAAGGGCATGTGCCTTGGTTGCGGGCACATCCCCAGTAGGAGGTGTGCAAGAGGCAGCTGATCGATGTTTCTCTCTCATCGATGTTTCTAACTCTCTATCCCTCTCTCTTCCTCTCTGTAAAAAATCAATAAAATATATTTAAATAAAAAAGAATCCACATTACTAATATGGCCAAGATAATATTTAACATCCAAAATTTTGTTTACTAACACCACAATGCCAGTAACCTAATAGTTATTTTAACTATAAAATTATCTGAGACAACTAGTTAATAAAAACAGGAGAAAAGAACTATCATTAATAAATATGAATTTCTTCAAAATGATAATAGAGCATTATCTATTTCCAAACCAATGTATCAAAATGCTTTGCTATGTCATAAAAATATTTTGAGTGATTGGGCTTCTTCAATTACCTTGCCAAATCAGAGAAGAGATGTACAAATATATAGTGACTTTACTACCATGTGTGTATACCAGCACCACAGAGAATATTCAAAATTAGAAGACACAAACTTACTGTCAACACAGAACTTATATTCTAATAAGATAGGTGTCTCAACCATATGGCACGTTTCAAGAGCAATATAAGAAGAAAGGTAATTAAAAGTAACAATGTGAGATTTAGAAAATAGCTTATGAAACTCCCTCAGTCAGGGTCACAAACTCAAGTGCTATGAGAAGCAGCAAAGGACTTGGTCTAATGAAGTCACTAGTCAGCTTCCGCTGAGTTGTTGCCATGAGGGAATGTAAGCCCAGTGTTGCTCGATTATTTTCTTTTTCAAGAGAAGCCAGAAACCCCAATTTTTATGTGAAATCTCACTATTTTGAAATGTTGGCAACAAATTAAAGGGGGGAAAAACCATCGTGGAAGCCAAATAAAACACAGTTGCAGACTAGATTTGACCAATCAGCCACCGGTTTGCAACCTCTCCTCTAGAAGCTCAAGAGTGACTCAATTCATGCCAGGTAACTCTAGAAGTGGACTACATATATATTGGCACAATTCATACCAAAATTACAATGAAACCCTAAAACTGAATGAATTCACTTGTGTCCATTCAATAGTCAACAAACATTAATGAAGTCCCTACTATGTGTCCTGCCTAATATCCCCAAACAACAAACCAATCTGTCCTGTTAACTCTATCAACATCGCCTCTGTCCCAGCTGAGGTCTTGATTATCTCCTACCTAGTCTACTGATTTAGTTTCTAAAGAATCATAGGTTTAAGATGAATTGGTCATCTAGGACCCCGTCTCCGCTGAGGAATCACACCAACTCCATCTTGCCCTAAACCAAACTTTCTGACAAAGGCTGCCAAATGCAGGAGTGTTAAAACAGGAGTGCCTAGAGGCTGTGTTACAACGTGAATAGGCACCTCCTCATTAGGCTGAAGGCAGGAGTCACATAATGTCATTTAGTAATATTAACATGGATCAGCCTTCCGTGTGCAATCACTATGTGATATGGTCATTTATACACATTACACTTTCACGAGCCCATACACCAACTAAGCGTGAATTAGGAAAAAAGTTCTCTTCCTGTGAGTTAATAAAGTTTATAAAGCCAAGGCATGTAGCCTAAAAGGTAGAGTATGCCTGGGTTTCAGTGCCACAC
Organism: Cnephaeus nilssonii; assembly: GCF_951640355.1. Classification (NCBI taxonomy): domain Eukaryota; kingdom Metazoa; phylum Chordata; class Mammalia; order Chiroptera; family Vespertilionidae; genus Cnephaeus; species Cnephaeus nilssonii. The sequence continues at coordinate 22,492,212 of NC_137086.1, forward strand.
AGCCCTCAGCCTGGCATCCTTGTGGTAACTTCACAACTACCACAGGGCCTGGAGACGCTTGTGCCAACAGAGCACAGGGGACATGTGGCAGGGCTACCGGGAAGATCTGAAAGGCTCTTTTTCCTCTGAAACCCACTGCAAAATGTGAAGCAGAACTGGCCTGAGGGAAGCAAATGAAAGATACACCAGATAGAAATAAAAACCCAATGTGAGTCTTAGAAGGACCGGAAGGTGGCACACTCAGTGGAATGCTGGGCAAGCTGGAAAGAGGCGTTACCTGCCCTGCAATGAGGATGCAGGAAGAGAAGCTTCGGTGTTCGATAGTCACTGAACACAAAAAAGGGAATGCCCAGTAATGCCTGTTTCCAAACACTGCCCAGAAAATCTGTTTCCATATATGCGCACCTATAAGTTACTTTCTGTTACCTAAATTTTTAATTTTTAATTCAACTAGCTTTACCTCTAAAATATATAAAAGATTATCGGTTGTCACCATCTTTACTAATATTTCCCTATTCTGAGCCACCATCACCTCTTGGCAGAACTATTACAATAGCTTCCGGATTGGTCTTCCTCCTTCCCTCTTACCATCTTATAATTGAGTCTCTACTTTTAAGCACATCAGTCGGATCCTATTACTCCCCTACAATGTGCAAACTTTTTCAACAATGTGGGAGCCACAGTTTCCAACTCCAGGTCTGTTCCAACTACACCCACAGAGGCTGTGGCTCAGCCAGTCATGTCCAGACACAGATGAGATGCTACAGAAGAGGGAATGAAATCTGGCTTCTCTAGCAGCTGACCAAGGGTTGTGCCAACACCTGCCCAAGTTGGGTTAATGCCCCAAGGGGTGAACTTTGACCAATAAGAGACAGATGAGACTGTTCCAAGAGGTGGTAAGTTTCACATGGCCTGGCTAGAAGATATATCACGTGACTATACAATCAGCTCAGTCTTCCTGCAAGGTTCAGGCATGCTTGGTAATGTCTTTCCTCTTTCCTTGCCTCACTTCCCTTTTTCCTTCATTCTTGCTGCTTTGCGTTTGTACCATTCAATAAAACCTTAGCACCTAGGCTATATCCCCAGCTCTCTAAGGGACCAAAACCCTATAAGGTAGGTAAGATGCACCTTCTCTGTATTCCTATAACACCCAAAAGTTTCCCCTATAACAGCACAGGTTCTGGAGTCCGAAGGTTAATAGTTGTGTGCCCTTTGACAAAGTTATTTCACCTCTGAGCCTTGTTTTCCTTATCTGTAAAATGGGATTTAAATAATACAATCTACCTCACAGGGTTGTTATGAGCATTAAGTGCGATAATCAATGTAAATGATGCCAGGCACATGGAAAATACCCAATAAGACAGCCATTATTATGATTGTCTTATTTATCCCTCTTTTTCTAGTGCTTAATATATCATCGGCAACACCTAGGTGTGCTTAATGCTGATATGTTTACAACAATACATTTCCCCTGTATTTTAAAGATGCCTAATAGGTGGTAAAGACCAAGAAATTTGTATGGTCTCAATACAAAAGACTGAGGAATCTGTAAAAACAAATTATGAATGCTTCCTAGAAAATATTCCTATACTACAAAACTAAAATTAAGTTCATTTTACTTGTGCTTTTTCCTCTTTAACTTGTCAGAAAGAAGTAATTGTCATGAGTACAGGTGTAGTCACTGCATAAAATATATTCCTGATAAAATGTGCACAAATAAGATTTCTGTAAATCAAACCATATTTCACAGGCATTCAGAAAAAAATCACTCTTTAAATGACTTCAACAGAGAATGCTGTGGTAAATTGCTTTGTAAAATGAAGACTTCTTCACATTCATCATGTTTACAGTTTTGATATACCTTAGGTTTTCATAAGGAAGAAAACATAACAGTCAATATATTAAACAAATATATTGGATATATTAAATAAATATATGGATCATTATAGTTATTTTCTCTAATAAAGCAAACAAACTGAATTGAAACAAGAAGATTCCTTTATAACCAGTGTTAAAAAGGAAGATTTCCCCTAAAATAAATCTATATATTATCACTTACATATATTTATGCAGTCTTTCATGTATACATATGTGCATATGAATACTACACACATGTGTATATACTACATACATAGAAAAAAGAGGAAGAAAATGCATCAGAATGCTAATAATGATTACATCTGTATATAGTTAAAAGGTGACTTGTGCTTTTTTTATGCTGTCCTTTATTTTCAAAATTTCTGTAGTGCACATGTGTTACTTTTTAAAATGTCTCAAAAAAGACTTCTTAAATAAATGAAACAATCTGATACTTTCAGTTTTGCTAAAAAGTTAGAAAAGTCACCAGGTTTCACTCTCTGAAAAACCTTTCACAGAGAACATTTCTTTGTTCACCTTGAATTAATGGCATGAAATAAACAATACTGATATTTCTGGCAATCAGTTTTATGATCTCTATTGTTCCTGATGGTCAAGCCACATTCCTACCTCTGTGACTCAACTGACAGCACAGAGGTATTGCTTCGCTTCCTGTAAATGCATAAGGTAAACACGGTGTCCTCCAGCATAGTTAGGCAATGCTGCTAGACAGAATTCAGACGGCTTCTTTATTACAGGAAGATGCACAATTTTCCAGGCAAGAGGTGGCAACCTTGAGGATCCCGCTTTATACTGGGTGTCTGTGCCTTTGCCTATACTGCAGTACACTGACTCTCAATTAGAGGCATATCATAAAGTTATGAAATGTTTGTGTAGCTAATTGGAAAGCTTGCCTTCCTAGAAAATTCTTCATTCTGCAGGTAATGTATTAAGGTCTAGTTGTTTTTTCTCCTCTCCCCTTGCCAGTCTTATTTTAAAGCCAGATGTCAAACACTTAAAAGTGATAGATTTATCTCCTTTATTTTAGAAGGCAAAATGATACAGGATAATAAAATCATGGTGTTTCTCCCAAGAATCATGAAAAAACATGTTAAAAGGTTATGTCCTTAAATCCAACAACTAAACTGGCCATTGTCCACTATCTTTAGAGTTCTGAATCAAGGTTTCTGGAGTGAAAGAAAAAAAAAAGTGGCTCAGTATTTAACCTCCCACATTTTCATGCTGTGTTTGTTTTTCACCTTTTGATGGAGTATATTTATAGCAATCACTCAACACACTGATACCCAGAGCCCACAGCATCCAAAAGAAAGACATTAAGATACTGAGCCATTTTGCTTCTAGTTCAACATCACTAATCATCAGGGAAATGGAAATCAAAACCAGAAATGAGCTTCCACTTCACACCCATTTAGATAGATTGCTATTTAATAAAAATTAAAAAACACCAGAAAATAACAAGTGTTGGCGAGAATGTTAAGAAAATGGAACTTCTGTGTATTGCTGATGGGAGTAGAAAAATGGTGCTGCCACTATGCAATATAGTTAAACATTCCTTAAAAACTTAAACATAAAATTACCATATGATTTACACATAAAACTGAAAGCAGAGACTCCAACAGATATTTGTACACCAATGTTCACTGAAGCATTATTCACAAAAGCCAAAAACAAACAACCTAAATGCCCACCAACAAATGAATAAATAAACAAAATGTCATATATACATACAATGGAATATTATTCAGCCTTAAATGGAATGAAATTATGCTACATGTGACAATATGGCTTAACCTTAAAAGCACTATGCTAACTGAATAATCCAAATATAAAAAGACAAATATTGTATGATTCCATTTATATAAGGTACCTAGAATAGGCAAATTCATAGAGACAGAACGTAGAGCACAGGTTACCAGGTGCTAGGGGAAGGGAGAGATGGGGAGTTATTATTTAATGGTTAGAGAGCTTTGGTTTGGGATGATGAAGAAGTTCTCAAAATGGACAGTGGTGATGACTGCACAACCTGGTGTATGTAGTTAATGTCCCTGAATTGTATACTTAAAAATGGTTGAAATGGTATATTTTTTAAAAAGGGATAGTTGATAATTTAAGCAAAAATAATAACAATATAGCATGGGTTTACAACAAACATAAAAGTAAAATTTATAACATCACAAAGATTGAGAGGAGAAACATGGAAGTACGTGTGCTAGGTTCTTACGCGTTAAGCGAAGTGGTATAATATCACTTGAGGGTAGAATGTGATGTTCAAGATATAGACTATAAGCCTTAAAGCAATCACTAAAATAAGAAAACAAAGTTATGGCTAATAAGCCAACAAAGAACTAGAATGCAATAATAAAATACCAAGAGTGAAAATGTAGCCCAATCCAAGGATTTATCCTTTAAAGAAAATCTTTGATAAAATGTAGTACATATTTTTATCATTCAGTGAATGGTTAGTTTATTAAAACCTACTCAGAGTATAATTAAGTCAATGAAAATAAAAGGCAAAAGTACTTACTGCCCAGACTGGTGATGTAAAGCCCAGAATTGCAGCCTTAGCTCCATCAGCAACATAAGGAATAATATTTTCTCCCAGACGTGTATCTCTGAACAAGGCTCTAAGAATATTTAAAGCATGAACCTAGAATAAAAAAGTTCAAAATTAGTTGTGGGTTAAAGATTGTGTAATTCTAAATACAGGGTGTCCCCCAAAAAAATGTATACACACTTTGAATAATTATTAAGTTCAATGGGCTAGAACTGAAAAGAAAGAAATATCAATTGAGCTATCAGCTTTAAAAGTATGTACATACCTAATAGCATAGCTTCAAAACAAAAAAAAAAATTATGAAATTTAAGAAACAATCCACTAATGAAATAGCAGATTTTAATAAAACATACCTATTAATTGATAAATCCATTTTTTCAAAGTTAGTAAATTTGAACAATGTAATAAAAAAGCTTGATCCAACAGACATATGTAGAATCCTACACCTAACAGAAACATACTTTTTCACGAAACATTCATTTTTTAAAATTGCCTCAAACTTAACCACTAATACAGTCTCAACAAATACCAAATAATTATCTTATAAATTATGCTCTGATCACAGTGGAATAAAGTTGCAAATTTATTTTCTTAAAATACTTTTAAAACTGACATTTTAAAACACTGGTCAAAAAAATTTTTTTAATACTTAGAACTGGGCAATAAATGACAGTGCTACACATCAACACGTGGGATGCACATTAAGTGGAACTTAAAAAAATTAATAATGTTTGTATTTAAAAAAAACTGAACATGAATATGCTAAATGTCATGTACTGCATAATGCCACCCTACCAAGACTGGGAGTCATAGCAGATCTCCCTAATACGTTGAAACAAACCCAAACAGGAAGACAAAATGGGGAGATAAAGAAACAAGCTGCAAATTAAAGAACAAGAGAATTCTCCAGAAGAGCTAAATAAAATGGAAATAAGCAATTTATCTGATATAGAGTTCAGAGTAATGATGATAAGGATGCTCACCAGCATGAAAAAATATATAGAAAACTATGAAAAACAACCACTTACAAATGAAAAATGATATAGCAGAAATAAAGAATACACTGGCCCTGGCCAGTGCTGCTAAGTGGTTAGAGCATCGGCCCACACACCAAAGGGTCTCAGGTTCTATACCTCATCAAGGGCACATACCTGGGCTGCAGGTTCCATCCCCAGTGTATGTAGGAGGCAATGGGTCTATGTGTCTAACACCACATGTTGATATTTCTCTCTCTCTCTCTCTCTCTCTCTCTCTCTCTCTCTCTCTCTCTCTCTTCCCTCATCTCCTTTTTCCCCCCTCCCTCCCTTCCTTCCACTCTCTCTAAAAATCAATGGAAAAAATATCCTCAGATGAGAATTAACAACAAAAACAAAAATACACTGGGCCCTGGCCAGTTTGGCTCAGTGAATAGTTTTGACCCATGGACACAAGGGTCCCAGATTCAATTCCAGTCAAGGGCACGTACCTTGACTGCAGGCTCAATCCCAAGCCCCAGGTAAGGGTGCATGTGGGAGGCAATTAATCGATGTGTCTCTCTCACATCAATGTTTCTCTCTGTGTGTCTCCCTTCCTTCCTCTCTGTCTAAAAATCAATGAAAAAATATCGATTGAGAATTAACAACAACAACAAAATGCACCAGAAGGAATAAATAGCAGATTAGAGGAAGACAAGGATCGGATCAGCAAATTAAGACAGGGTTGAGCCGAAACCGGTTTGGCTCAGTGGATAGAGCGTCGGTCTGCGGACTGGAAGGTCCCAGGTTCGATTCCGGTCAAGGGCATGTACATTGGTTGCGGGCACATCCCCAGTGGGGGGTGTGCAGGAGGCAGCTGGTCGATGTCTCTCTCTCATCGATGTTTCTAACTCTCTATCCCTCTCCCTTCCTCTCTGTAAAAAATCAATAAAATATATTAAAAAAAAAAAAAAAGACAGGGTTGAAAAAAATCACTCAATCAGAGAACCAAAAAGAAAAACAATTAAAAAACAGGAGGACAATTTAAGGGGACTATGGGACAACATGAAACATAATATGTACATCATAGGAGTACCAGAAGGGGAAGCAAGTGAGCAAGGTATAGAGAACCTGTTTGAAGAAATAATGGCAGAATACTTCCCTAACCTGGTGAAGGAAAAAGTCAGCCACATTCAGGAAGCACAGAGAGTCCCAAGCAAGAAGAACCCAAAAAGTCTCACACCCAGACACATCATAATTAAAATGACAAAAATTATAGACAACAAGAATCTTAAAGGCAGCAAGAGAAAGCAATTTGTTAGCTAAACTCTACAGGCCAGAAGGGAATGGCATGAAGTATTCAAAGTAATGAAAAGCAAGGATCTAAAACCAAGACTACTCTATCCAGCAAGGCTATCATTCAAAATAGATGATGAAATAAGAGTTTCCCAGACAAAAAAAAGGCCAAAGGAGTTTATTACTACCAAACCAGCATTGCAAGAAATGTTAAAGGGACTGCTGTAATAATAAGAAATAGAGAGAGAAACACAGGCATCTTACATAATAAAAAGGTAATATTTAAATTACCATCACTCCGCTACACCCACGATTGGGCCAGCGGGAGACACGGGGCGGGACTCGGGGTGGTTGGGGTGGTGATTGGGCCGGCAGGACGCTGAGCTCGCGTTGCCAGCAGCGATGCGAGCTCAGCGTCTGCGCCATGGCTGTGCTGCGGCACAGACAGGCCTCTGGGGCAGCGAGCCGGCGTTTTGGAGGTTTGGAGGCGGCGCGGCTCCCCAGGGAGGAGTCTGGCGGCAGTTGGGCCGCAGGAGCATGTGGCGGCGGCCCCAGCCTTCCTGGGCGGGAGGCAAAGGCAAGACCCCGGCCTGGGCTCCGGCCGCAGGAGGACCATGCCCCCGCCCCGCCTCGCCCTAGGGGCCCAGGGACTTCGGAGCTGCCGACCAGCGGACAGACAGCTTACATGTGCATGATTAAATCATGCACTGGGCTTCTAGTAAAGAATAAAAATGGCCCATCCGGTATGGCTCAGTGGTTGAGTGTTCATCTATGAACCAGGAGGTCATGATTTGATTCTTGGTCAGGGCACATGCCTGGGTTGCAGGCTCAATCCTTAGGAGGCGTGGGGGGGGGGGGGGGGGGGAGGGCAGCTGATCAATGATTCTCTCTCATCATTGATGTCTCTATCTCTCTCTCCCTGAAATAAATAAAAAGAAATATATTTTAAAAAATAAAATGGCAATGAATAAGGACCTATCAATAACCTTAAATGTAAATGGATTAAACACTCTAATCAAAAGACATAGGGTAGCTGAATGAATAAGAAAACATGACCCACCTCAGAACAAAAGACTCATAAAGGATAAAAGTGAAGCATTTACTGAGAAAGCTTAGTAAAGAAGTATCTGGCAGGCATTTATCATGGTGGAGTGGGGTGGAGTGGAGCTGTGAGGAGTATTTAACCCAACTTCATACACTCACACACACACACACACACATACTTGACCCACCTTTAACATAAATAAAGGGTATAAGCATTAGCTAAAATTAAAATCTGAATATACCAAAAGTCAGACACTACATTTTAGGGAAAGATCCAACTGCTCAGTTTACAAAATGTAGATCAAGCAACATAAAATTTTAAAGTGAAAGCACATTCATTATTTAATTTAGAGATGCAATAGTATTACAAAATATCCAAGTTGGATGTTTTCAGAAGAGTTTAAAAGTAGTTCATTTTGGTCAATATATATATATCAATTAAAACAATAGTTTATTTTGTGGACAGAAATAACAAAATAAAACAAAACAAACATATAAACAAATCAAAATAAGCTTCAAATGTCTGTCCTATCTTCAAGAGTTCTACATCTTTAGTGGATAGGTTTTTTTCTTTTTAAGTATAGCAAAGATTTAAAACCACTGCCTTCCTAGCAGGGTTTGTGTACTTCTATTATTACCTGGGGGACTGTACTCTGTGAGTCATCAGTAGGCCCAGCCAAAGAGATTAACTCTTTCATTGTTGTTTTCAACAAATCCATTTTGCCTTTCTTAGGTTCAGATGCCAACAGTGCCTATGGAAAAATAAGGCAAAAATTAACAAGGCTCTTATTTTGCTACTTCCCAGAATCAATCCCAAAATGCAAAATCCCCTCTATAAAAACATGTAATATCAAGCAAATTCATTAAGCCATGTGTCCTTAAGCAAGTAGTTTAACCTTTCTATCTCTCAGATTCTCCAACTGTAAAATTGGGTAAAGGTGATATCATGGGAAACTTCTAGTTTGCTTGTTAATTAATATAATTCTAAGAAGTTGAGAATGGCTCTTGTTGACAACTCTTTTAGGACCATAATTAGGTGGCAGGTCTCAGATAAAATAAGCAAGTCAGTTTAGTAACAAATTTCCCCAACAAGAAAATACTCTTTATTCAAAAACAAAAACAAAAAGCCTGGCCGGTATGGCTCAGTGGTAGAGCACTGACCGATGCACCAGGAGGTCATGGTTCGATTCCCAGGCAGAGCACATACCAGCTTTGCGGGCTCGATCCCCAGTAGGGGGCATGTAGGAAGCAGCCAATCAATGATTCTCTCTCCTCAATGATGTTTCTATCTCTCTCTCCCTCTCCCTTCCTCTCACCGAAATAAATAAAAACACACGGAAAAAACACAACCCAAACCTCAGGATTAAATTTAAGAACTTGAAAATGCCCTTGAGATTGATCAGTTATTTAATTCTTCACACAAGAGTCTCTATCTGGAGGACTATCAAACTGTAGCACTGGGAATGCCACAGGACAAAAGAAAATATTATAAACTTGAAAGGGGTGCTATATGTGAATTATCAAGAGATGCTTATTTATTTTGTGTTAACATTTTGCCAATGTTCAATAAACATAAAAATAGGATATCAAACCACTTGAGACAATAAAAAGGAATGAAGTACTGATACATGCTAGAACATGGATGTACCTTGAAAACATTATGCTAAGTGAAAGAAGACAGATACAAAAGATCACATTATACCAGTGGTTCTCAACCTTTCTAATGCCGCGACCCTTTAATACAGTTCCTCATGTTGTGGTGACCCCCAACCATAAAATTATTTTCGTTGCTACTTCATAACTGTAATTTTGCTCCTGTTAATGAATCGTAATGTAAATATCTGTGTTTTCCGATGGTCTTAGGCTCTACAGCAGCGGTTCTCAACCTGTGGGTCGCGACCCACAGGTTGAGAACCACTAGCAGGGTTGCCTAAGACCATCAGAAAACACAGATATTTACATTACGATTCATTAACAGGAGCAAAATTACAGTTATGAAGTAGCAACGAAAATAATTTTATGGTTGGGGGTCACCACAACATGAGGAACTGTATTAAAGGGTCGCGGCATTAGAAAGGTTGAGAACCACTGCATTATACGGTTCCATTTATATGAAATGTCCAGAATAGGCAAATATACAGAGACAGAAAATAGATTAGTGGTTGTGGAGGGCTTCAAATAACAGCCGTATTTCATAGGCATGTAGCTATGGCTCCCAAGAACGAAAAGTTTCAAGCTACTCAGTTTCTCCTGATTTAGTACTGTGAGGACTTTGGTTTTTATTCTTTGGATTCATGAAGGTGATAGTCTCTTAATTTCAGCATTATGGAAATAAAGTATTTTCCTTTCCAATAGCAATACCTGGATATGCTGTAATGGAGCAATCTTTAAGGTATAATATTAAGTGAAAAAAAGCAAGGGGCTAAACCATGTATATAATATGCTTTCGTTTGTGTTAAAAAGAAAACACAGACACCCATTCTCATATGGAGATGGGTTCAGGAGTCAGACTGCCTGGGCTCAAGTCTTAGTTCTGCTCCTACCTCTGTGGCCTTTGGCAAGTCACTTAACTTTATAAGCTCCAGTTTCTTCATCTATAATACACAGACAATAACAGGACCTATTTCATAGGGCTTGAGGAAGGATTAAATGAGATAATATGTGTGAAAAAAGTACTTACAAATGTTAGCGACTATTAAGATTATTTTATACATGGACATTTTATGAAAGGGTTTAAAAGAAACTGGTTGCCTTAGAGTCTTAAGGGTCTTGAAATGAGAGAAAGACTATGTTTTTATAATTCAAAAAAAGGTAATGTGTACTTCCTGGAAGTGAGCAATGAATGTGCCACAGTGATGTCAGTCTACTTAATAAACAGGCAGAAATCTATACCACCCTCTGTTCATTTCAAGGCTGACCTCTTCGAGGGTTTGTTCCAAGAACAGATCTATCCAGGAACATACTGTCCACACATTAAAACAAAGCTACAAATGCTATAGTACTAAAAAGACAGAAATGTCACTTATGCAATGCTCCCTCAAATGTCAAGTAGGTCAGAATATGCTATTATCAAAAGACAAATAAACAGCTATGGTCTTGCAGATACACACCTGTATGTAGAAAGGAATTCCAGCACTGCGCCTTGTAGCACAGAGTTTAGATGAAGGATCACTGCATTTAATTTCCTCTAAAACATTCCATAACCACTGTTCTGGTAGCTTTTGCAGACTCACATTAGGGCATCTAAAAGGCATAAATAAGTGAACATTTGGAATTTTTATGTACCAAAAGTTAGAAGTACAAACTATCCTATATAATAAAAGCCCAGCGACCATAAAGGCAGAAAGACCAGAACTACCACTTGACCAGTCACTATGAGGTGCACTGACCACCTCTCGGTCCCTTTCCCCAGCCAGCAGGCTCCAATCGCCAATGGCGAACAGGGACTCAGGGTGGGTGGTGGGGGATGCGGGCAGTGCCAGGCCAAAGCCCCCGCCCCGCCGGTCGCCCCACACACAGAGAGCAACCAGTGTCGGGGGTGGGGCCAGCGAGCGGGTGGGAACGGCCGACCTCTCGGTCCCTCCCCCAGCCGTAAGGCTCCCATTGCTGGATGGCAAACGGGGAACCAGGGTGGATGGCTGTGGGGGGCGGGGCCAGCTGCCAGCAGCCTGGGAAGATGGCCCTGATCGAAGGCTAGGCCTAGAGACCGTACCCATGCATGATTTCGTGCGCCAAGCCACCAGTTAATACATATTATCACTGTTAGAAAACAATACATATCCTTACATTTGGAGGGAGAAAAACTAAAAAATGTCTCACTTTCTATTTTTCTGTTTATTATGGGCTTTAGGATTTGAAGCTATTGAAGATTCTATTCTTACAAAAGCATAAAAAGCATGTGTCTTATCTGCAAAATAAGCTTTCACACTGAGGCTTGTACCGACACTCAAAATGTTCTAAAGACAGTTAATCAAGCTCTCACAGATGTTCTGTAGTACTGCAAAACTCCAGTATCCACAGAGAGAACATAACTGTATACATGATGGTAATTTATGTTCTATAGTTATAAGAGATTATACATATTCAAAGAAAATACATTTAAAGTACATTTTAAGTATATTAGGGTTAATTTACTCCACAATGGCTGAGCAGGGAAAAGAAAAAGAAAAAAGAGAATTAAAGCAAAAGTCCTCTTTTTGTGATCTACCCATTCACACACAAAAAAGTTGGAGACACAGAGGTGAGTGAAAACTACTTGATCTAAGAGTAAAGGTGGGTTTCATATACTTGTATTTTCTTCCCCACCACAGGACCACTGGCAATGTAAGACTGGCATATAGATAATGCTGCAGTCTAGGGTCAAGAATCCTGTAGGAGGAATTCACCATGTAAGGGGGAAAAGCAACAGCAGAAGATGGGGTATTTTCCTATTTTCTTATCAAGTGCACTAAAATATCCGTACAACAAATACTAGTTCAGTCATACTCCCCAACACTGTCACATATCTGGCATATATAGGTTCTACCAAAACCAACCAATTGGAGAAGTCAGGTCTGGGATCAGAGTAAGCCATTTCGACATGAAACATCCTTCCTTCCCTGAACTTACAATGGCTCTTGACTGTTAACAAATCTTGATCTCATTTTCCATTTTGATAAAATCTTCCAGCTTGAAAGGTTGCCTATGACCTGGCCCACACCCTTCTAGTTGAATCTAACCTTAAAAGTTTTTCCAAATTTCTACACAGAGCTTTTGTTCTAGTAAAGTTGTTCACTTTACTGGTCCCCATCTCCACTCTCCATATTCCCAACTCAGCATTTGCTTATAGTCTCCACACTTATCCCAATCATCCAAATTGGAGAAACTTCCTCCAAATATTGCATTTCACAAGAACCTTTTCTTTCTTGAAGCTTCAATGTACTTAGAGCAACTACTAGGCACAAGGTGTACAAGGGGTCAGTACAGTGCCACAGAAGAGGCGGAATTTGTGCTGGATTTTGAAGGATGTGTGGTCAGAATGGTAGAAGGCCCCCTATGTGGGGTTAAGGAAGTAGGAGATGAGATGACTGAGAAAATACTTTATGTAAAGGCATAGAGGCAATTCTCTCATTTGGATTCTGGGTTATTATAACTATAAACAGTTAACCAGCCCTATTCATTCCCTTGAGTGTTGCATACCAAGACTAAATGCTCCTTGTTAAATTGGGGAATTTGAAAACAAAGGCCAGAAGAATGTTTACCAAGGTCAAGGCTGGCAAAGTGCCCTTCACAGAGCACTCTCTGCCCACTGCCAAAGATCCAGGAACCTCAGGAACTCTGGGAAATGCTCAAGGCACCAACTTCTACCATCCAGTCCAGACTTTCTTGTTCTGCTTTGTAATTCCCCTGGATCGTATCAGCTTTTCTGCAGAATACCTCAGTTGACTGGTTTCCTATTTAGACTCTGTGTTGGACCTTATTTCTATGATTCCCTTGATTCCTAGTTCTGCATCTCTCCCAGGCCAGTCCTGGCCCCCCAGCCATATACAAGAACTGGCCCAATAATAGATATTCCTTAAAATAACTTTAGAATATTCAAGAAATAAATGAAGAAATAACTTCTATTTTAAAAGAGCAAGAAATTATCAGAAACACACAGTACTGAAGAACAAGCCCTCACGACAATAAAGATTCTGGAAATATTGGAAATGAAAATGTACTTTCGAGAAAATAACAGGTAAGATGAATTCTAGAGAATAACTTAAAAGATAGTTTTCCGGGAAATGCACCCAAAATAGTACACAGAAAGACAAAAATACAAAATATATATGTGTGTGTATGTATGTGTGTACTCCAACTCCTTTATACAACTGGGGACCTTAATTACTGTTAATAAACTGTTTTCTTACATTAACTAAATGACTCACCACTGGCCTACAGAAATTATTTCACCTGCAAACAAAAAGCATCTAATATATATTAAACATGAAGTACATTTAAAGCCAAAATATGAAGCAAAATTCCCAGAAAATCATTGAGAGTCAATTGTCAGAAAACTAGTTATGTATAACCTCAATCTGCCAATATCTTCATGTCCTAAATAACAGTTAATTTACCAAGCTGTTATCACTAACGGCTTTTAGCACAAGAAGGAAGAAAATCTTTTCCCTTTCCCATAAACAGACCTTCATTTTATCAGGTTTAAGAGCAACTCCAAATGAAAATTCATTATAATAAATAAGTTATTTGGCCCTAACCGGTTTGGCTCGGTGGATAGAGCATCAGCCTGTGGACTGAGGGGTCCCAGGTTCGATTCCGGTCAAGGGCATGTACCTTGGTTGCGGGCACATCTCCAGTAGGGGATGTGCAGGAGGCAGCTGAACGATGTTTCTCTCTCATCGATGTTCCTCTCCCTTCCTCTCTGTAAAAAATCAGTAAAATAAGTTATTTGGTCGAGAAAAATAAATAACAATAAAAACAAAGCTTTTTATCTACTGATTGATTGTTAATAAACTTTTACCTTACCAAGGTGCCTTATTTCTCCTGCTTGTTTTTCACTTGTTAATCATTAAAATAGTTATAAATAATGCAAGAGAGAGAGTGAGTGTTTATTTTGGGACAAAACCAGAATATGTCCCAAATCTATATATATATATATAAAAGCCAAGTGACTGAACGACCGAAACAATCAGAACGACCAGAATGAGTGATCACTATGACATGCACTGTGGCCGGCCAACTGGTCCGATCGGAGGCAGGGCTGGCAGCCAACCTCCCGCATCCTCTCCCCAGCTGACCATGCCCCAATCAGCCCTGATCGGGGCGGGCCGGCTGGACCCCACCTGTGCATGAATTCATGCACTGGGCCTCTAGTCTTGATATAAAGTAAACGATGTGTTTACTCAAGCTGAAGATCATCAGTCATCACCATCACTATCTGAATGAACACAGCTATAAACAATACTTTAAAAAAATATTAAATTCTCAGCCTGGTTATTCAGAATAACACACTTAGAGTCCTAAAACACTGCATATCACATATCGGAGTAAATGACACACAGGCAGTCAAGGGGGTATAGTATTGGTCTGATATACAATACATAGATATAAGAGTTTTATTCCTTCACTAGAGGCCCGGTGCACGAAATTCGTGCATTGGGGGGTGGGGGGTTGTCCCTCAGCCCAGCCTGCACCCTCTCCAATCTGGGACCCCTCAAAGAATGTCCGACTGCGCGTTTAGGCCCAATCCAGGACTGCTGGCTCCCAAATGCTCACCTGCCTGCCTTCCTGATTGCCCCTAACTGCTTCTGTCTGCCAGCCTGATCACCCCCTAACCACTTCCTGCCAGCCTGATTGATGCCTAATTGCTCTCCTGCCAGCCTGTTTGCCCCTAACTGCACTCCCCTGCAGGCCTGTTCACCCCTAACTGCCCTCCCCTGCAGGCTTGATCGCCCCCAACTGCCCGCCCTTGCAGGCCTGGTCCCTCCCAACTGCCCTCCCCTGCTGGCCATCTTGTGGTGGCCATCTTGTATCCACATGGGGGCAGCCATCTTGTGTGTTGGAGTGACAGTCAATTTTCACATTACTCTTTTATTAGATAGGATAGAGGCCTGGTGCACAGGTGGTGGTCAGCTGGTTTGCCCTGAAGGGTGTCCTGGATCAGGGTGGGGTTCCCTTGGGGCGTGGGGCGGCCTGGATGAGGGGCCTGTGGTGGTTTGCAGGCTGGCCACGCCCCCACGGCGACCCAAGCGGAGGCCCTGATATCTGGGATTTATTTATCGTCTATAATTGAAACTTTGTAGCCTTGAGCGGAGACCAAGGCAGGCCAGGGCTGCGGAAGCTTGGCTTCCTCCATCACTGGGGGCAACTCAAGCCTACTGCTCTCTCCAGCTCCATGGCTGCTGCCATTTTTGTTGGGATTTATTTATCTTCTATAATTGAAACTTTGTAGCCTTGAGTGGAGTTTAGGGCCCGCCAGAGTGTGCAGGGAAGCTTGGCTTCCTCCATCGCCAGGGAAACCCAAGCCTTCTGCTCACTCCGTGGCTGCAGCCATCTTGGTTGGGTTAATTTGCATACTCGCTCCTGATTGGCTGGTGGGTGTGGCTTGTGGGTATAGTGGAGTGATGGTTAATTTGCATATTACTCTTTTATTAGATAGGATATAGATGAAAATAGAGGACACTGAAAAACATGTCATGTGGCTGTGGACAAATCACTTGATTTCTCAGTGCCTAATAATGAAAATAAAAACTATTACTAAAATGCTTTGAAATTCAATGAGATATTATTACCTGGGTTACTATAACAAATAGAGAAAACAATGACCCTAAATTCTTTAAGTACCCAAAGCTCCTCATGAGAATGTCCCCAAAATACCTCATCATGGCCCCACACAAGCCTGAGCCCTTGTTCAGGTCTTCCTTCATATGATTCTCTTAGGTCTACAGTTAAAGTTTCAAATATAGACCTTAAAAATTGTCTCGAGGGTCACAGCAACTCTCACCTACCACATCATTCTCTCAGTGGCCAAACAGGGTGTTTCTAACACTGCCTCTGGCACACAATAGAAGTTGAAGAAATATATGGTTGTGTTATTAAATAAGGGCCAGCTAGTGTTGGTGCCAGCTGCTGTGCATTCGCTGTGCCTTCAGTTAGGCAAATGATTGCAAAACCAGGTATAAAAAAGGAAGGCTAGAACTTGACGGCTTCGCAATGGTAAAGTCACTGTGCCTATAAAAACACAATAGCCTAACCTAGAGTTGTGACTAGTCAATGAAGTTCTGTTTATACCCCAGCAAGGAAAACTTACTTTATAAGGAAGTGATTTCAAAACTCCAGTTGCTGGTGTTTATGATAAATGAAGGAATTCAGAGGTAAAAATGGAAGCAGACAAGGTTCTCCAGAACAATGCAAAAAACTCTACTTGTTGGTTTTGGTTCCTCATCACACAATCCAGGGGTCGGCAAGGAAAAGGGAAAAGTTCCTGAGTAAGGCAGGACTTGGTTCTTTGTGCCAACTCTATGCAGTCACCAAGCACAGCCGTGGGGAATTCCAACCCTGCTTTTGTGAGTGCCTCTCCACTGAAAGAGCAGACATCCTCTTTGTCTGAAGGCTCCTTTGTTTTATTTCACTCCCATGTCAAATTAATACAAAATAAGCAGTGTCTTCAGTCTCTGAGTACATCATAAAAACTGTAACTTTCTTACAAGGGATTCAAGGTTCTTCATAAACAACTCTCACTAAATGTTATTAATCCACAAAATACTCCTAAGAGATTAGTTTACCAGTTCCAAGGGAAGTTTACTAAAAAATGTATCCAACTTCCCTCAATCTTTCATACCCCAAATCCCCAGACTCCCCAAATCAAAAAACTAGAAAGCAGCATTGTATAATGAATGAGCAGAAGGCTGAGCTGAAAGTAGCCTTGGAAAGCTGAACCCTTTAGTTTATCAGAAGACACAGCAGGCCAGAGGGGATAAATGGCTCTCCTAGCGTCAAAAAAGTTGGTAGATGGAACTCAGGTCTAATTTATATCTCAATATTCTTTTCTCTACACTCCAAGGGAGATGGGGTTAAGAGGGCGGTGGGAGGATTCAGACCACTCTGGTTTTCTTGTTCATCACAGACAAGAACTTATTTGCATATATGCATAGTCCATGGACACAGACAATAGTGTGCTGAAGGTCTGGGAGGGGCGGGGGAGGGGCGGAGGGGATCAACGTGGGGGGAGGAAATAGCAAAGGGAACATCTGTAATACTTTAAACAATAAAGATAAATTTTTTAAAATAAACTTAAATTTTATTTTATTTTTTCAAAAAAGAAGTAGTAGAAATTTTAAATAATGGGGTCGGGGTGCTGATGGAAAAGAGGCAGAGGGTTTTGTTGAGGGTTGTTTTTTCCCCTCTTTGCTAAGTGCGATGACCTGAGTCCCTAGTAAAAGCAACAGGAATGAACAGGCCAGGCCAGGCCAGGCTGGGGTTTAGGCCTTTGTACTCTCTTGAGCAGATCACTAGAGCAAATTATTGTTCCATAAACAGATTAGTCCAATTTCTATCCACAAAGCTATCTCACTCATAGTGGATAAGTATTCCTAAGATAAGCATAAAACCGCAGACCAAAATCAAATTACATATTCTGTATACCCAACTAATGGGTCATTAGACTATTTTGTGCCAATAAATCAGGTTTCCTGACTACAAAGTGGTTTTTGAATGGCTTCATCCATTCACCTAAGTATGGTAACGCAGAGCTATTTTTTGTTGAGTTCTGATTAGTTATATTACTATTGGTAATTGAGAAATGTTACCATCATTTCTTAAAACTCATTTGGTATATTATTTTTCCTAAATTAGAGATTTTTCCAATCTCCAATTATTTCATAAGCTCAATTCTCCACTCCATTCATTCTTTAGTCAAGTATTATGTTTATTATTTAAAAGCCCAAGTTTATTATTTCAGTTAAAATAAACAGTGACAGATGTGAAGGTTGTGTGCCTGTGCACACACATTTTAAAGAGAACCATGAAGCCTGGAGAAATTTTAAACCTGAAAAATGATTTGCCCAAATGAGATCCAATGAGAAAGTCATCTTTACCTCCCTAATATCGAGTATTGTTGAGGTTTACTGCAGGCTAAAACATCACGGGGGTATTTTGAAGCCTTAGCTACAGGCACAGGCAATAACAATGACCAAAATCTAAATTGAATTACCAATCAAAAGGCCATGGAGGGAAGAGCAAAATATGATAGATTAAAAGAGGTGGTTAGGCCAGGCCAGTGTGGTTCAGTGGTTGAGTATCGACCTATGAACCTGGAGGTCACAGTTCGATTCCCCGTCAGGGCACATGCCTGTGATGAGGGCTCGATCCACAGAAAGGGGTGTGCAGTAGGCAGCCAATCAATGATTCTCTCTCATCATTGATGTTTCTATCTCTCTCTCCCTCTCCCTTCCTCTTTGAAATCAATTAAAAATATGTATATATTTTTTAAAGTGGTTAGAAGAATGTACCAGATTGTTGATTCTCTTAATATTTAATACTAGTAACCCTGCACATGAATCCGTGCTCCAGCAGCTCTCTGCCACCCTCCTGTAGCTCTCCACCCGCTGCCCCACCCTCCTGTAACTCCCCCTGCCGCCCTCCCCATCCCCCCTCATAGCTTGCAGCCCTGCCCCCTCCTATAGCTTTTCGACGCCCCCTTGTAGTTTGCTGCCCCACCCTCCTGCAGATCTGTGATCTGGTCCTTACTCGGTTGATAGTCATGCCTCAAAGCATAACGGATAATTAGCATATTCCTCTCTTATTATATAGGATAACCATGCCCTGAGATCAAGTAGAAAAAAAATTCATATTAAAAACTCTGGGACTTTACTAACAAAGATAGAGGTCATTTATCCTATATAATAATTAGTTATATGCAAATTGTCTGTCACGCCCTCGCACAAGATGGCCACCCCCATGTGGTCACAAGATGGCTGCCACAAGATTGCCAGCAGGGGAGGGCAGCTGTGAGCGATCAGGCCAGCAGAGGAGGGCAGTTAGGGGTAACCAGGCCAGCAGGGGAGGGCAGTTGGGGGGACCAGGCCTGCAGGGGAGGGCAGTTGGGGGCGACCGGGCTGGCAGGGGAGGGCAGTTGGGGGCAACTGAGCTGGCAGGGGAGGGCAGTTGGGGACTACCGGGCCAGCAGGGGAGGGCAGTTGGGGACAATCAGGGTGGCAGGGGAGCAGTTAGGCGTCGATCAGGCTGGCAGAGGAGTGGTTAGGGGGTGATCAGGCTGGCAGGCAGAAGCGGTTAGGGGCAATCAGGCAGGCAGGCAGGCGAGCAGTTGGGAGCCAGCAGTCCGGATTGTGAGAGGGATGTCCGACTGCCGGTTTAGGCCCGATCCAATAGAGATCAGGCCTAAACCGGCAGTCAGACATCCCCCGAGGGGTCCCAGATTCGAGAGGGTGGAGGCTGGGCTAAGGGACACCCCCTGCCAGTGCATGAATTTCATGCACTGGGCCTCTAGTTAAAAATAAGATTCCTTTGTTATTGTGTCTAAATGACTCAGTATTACTATGAGAACTTTAAAAATGAATATTCAAAGTTCCAGAAAGAAGGTAATATCTTACTCAATTATGGAGTGGGCTTAAAAATACAAATTCAGGGGTCACAAACCAAAAACACAAAGATTTAGAATTTAAACGTTAAGACATCCCAGTTTTCCCAATCCTTTTGATCCATTATTGAAGTGAAAAAATTTAAAGAATTTTCTCTCTATCTAAAGAATTAATGTGGCCTTCCAGAGTGACTCATCATTTAGTTATTCTTTATTTAATTAATATTACAAATAAAATCCATAGGACATTCAGAAATAAAAAGTGCCTTATTTAAACACATTTGCCAAAGGAGATGAGAAGAATAAAGGTTTAGACAAAATGGTATATTCTTTCATTTAGAGTTGAATGACTTTTTCCCCAAATCTCATACATTAAATTCTACATTTATTTCTTGATCAATTGCATATTCTTTAAAGACTTCAATTGTTCATAAAACATCTTATGAACAATTGAAATGTAATAACGGAAAAAAATTACATTCTCCAATAAGGTAGGGTATATTTTTTCCGTTATTACATTTCAATTGTTCATAAGATGTTTTCTGTTGGATTTATTTGAATTGTAGTAGCTATAATTAACTGAGGAAAGTTTCAATACATATTTAAATTACCATTGTCCACCATAATTGTTGACATCCATGAGTCAGCACTAGCATTTTATGACAAGAACTGCTAAATGTCAGCAGTTCATTTTTTCAAGCCAATAATGTGAAAATGATTGTAATTACTGCAATAAATATTTGTAGGTTAAACTACATTTCAATTAGTAGAGCAATTCATATATATGAAGAGAAGACAATATCAAGTATTCACAAACCTCCCTATTAGATTTAGAATTGTAGTCAGTAATTTAGTCCCCTTAAAATTAAGCTTTTAATATATGGTTGGAAAAATGAACACTAGATTCCCCAGCTTACCACCCCAGTTTCAGATTCTGTTTTTCATTAGAAAAACAACTTAAAATACTAAGGTCACAGAGAGAATAAACAAGAAGTACGAATTTCATCAGAAACTTGAATTTAGAGTTATGACTTTAATGCATTTAATCATTCCAATCAAATATTTAGGCTGGTAATTATGTTTTTTAAAAGAGAATATGGATATTTTACCAAATGCTAAATAGAAAGCACCATATAAGAAAACCAGATTCTAGAAAATTAACTCAATATATATTGTGTGTGTGTGTGCAAGTACTGCTTTCAAAAAACTTTCCAGAAAAAAGAAGTGCTTCCCATTCCGACTTATTCATAGATGATTATTTAATAGTGAATAGTTAATTAGTTCAATAGTGAATTGTTTAACAGATTGTTTAGTAGTAAAGTCAGTTTACATTTGATGACATCTTGAATAATCCAATTAAAACCAATTCAAACAATGTGGCTCATGTTTAACTCTTCAGTTATTTATCCATTAATCTCTTTAAGTGCTTCCTTCCTTAACACAGCTGTATTTCAAGAGGTGACCAGCAGTTGGCCTCCATTTCAGTGGATTTGCATTAAATGTTGCAAATGTTTTAAATGTTGTATGCCTAAATAACTTTTTCTTAAGTTAAGAGCTTATAAAAAGCTTTCAAAGGATAAAAAAAACCAACACATTTCCTTTAAAAAATAATAACCAAGCAAAAGGAAGCCACACATACTATAAAGATGTTCTCTGCAAAACATTCTGTTCAGCAGACCTGAAATGTCTCCAGAGGGATCAAGAACCACTTGGTTTGGAAGCAACAGTTGAGAACTCACAACAGTTGGTTAAAATCCAGTATTGACAACCATGAGGAATGGCTGAGATACCAGACCCTGGGCCTTGCCTAGTCTCCCCATTCCATTTATTTGGAATGCCTTCATCTGTACCATTCAACCAAAAAGTATACTTGCCCAAAAGTCTCTGTCTTTGGTCCTCTGTTCTTTTTCCTTATACACCCTCCTCTATTAACTATTATGTTTATGGTGACAACTCATAAATCTACATCTCTGTTTCTGTTACATAACCCAAACTAATCCCCTATCTCCAAGTTCTGACAAATATTTCCACCAGGATGTGCCATCATAATCTCATACTCAACACATACAAATTTATTCATTTTTATTAAACTAACTCTCTCTTTCAGTTTCCTTATCTTTGTTAATATCAAATCCACCTTTCTAGTCACCAAGAATTAAAGCACAGGAACAAGTGTGGACTGCCTGCGGACCTCCATCACTCACATTCAGTTGGTTCATGTAGCAGTCTGCATTTTACAAAGATAGGCACTACACTATCTCCAACCCCACGCACATTTCTACAGTATGATCTTGCCACTTCGCCATCAAATGGTGGAGTCTAATTCCTCTCCCCGTGAATTTGGACTGAACTTAAAACTCACTTATTACCAAAAGAATGTGACTGAAGCAATGCCATCAGACTTCCGAGGCTAGGTCAGAACAGACCATGCAACTTCTGCCTGATTCTCTTGGCATACTCTCTCTGGGGGGTGTAAGCTGCCCTATGAGAATTTCAACTACCCTAAGACTGCCATGCTGAGAAGCCACATGTAGTCTCAACTAGGCCCAATTTCCTATCCCACCAATCTTCTTATCTTGTTCAAAGGTGCTGGTCTCACTTTCCTGGTTGATATTCAGCAAACACACACCCGAACATATAGCAATGTTGGATGCTGATGGCCAGAAATGTGAATAAAGCTGTCTTGGATGCTCTTGATCAGCTTATTTGCCAATTGCATGCCATCAATTGAACTCGGTAAATACCCTGAGGAGAAGAATCACCCAGTTGAGTACTCCTTAATTCCTGACATATAAAATCATGAAATATAAAATAATGTCCACAGCTCTCCTTCTAAGCAGTCAATACATCATATGTAGAGCTTTTACTGTGTGGGGCTGAAGGTTAACTGAGACCCACTTCTTTACCTCCATTGCCAGAGCCACCATCACAGAGGAGCTCTCATCAGCGCAAAGCTAGATTGTTACAACTGATTCCAGGTTCTCCTCACTACAATCTATCATTACAATCCATATAACCTAAGACCTCCAACAAAGAAACTACTTTACACAGGAACACCACAACCAACACAATCTCATAATGGTGTACATTTGTAGAACATTTTACAATGAAAAGGGTCTTCATAAATATCTATTTTATTTGATCTATACAACAAAAGTCAGAGAGAGCCCTGGCCGGTTTTTTCACTGGTTAGAGCCTCGGCCCTCGGACTGAAGGGTAATGGGTTCGATTCCTGTCAAGAGCACATATGGTTGCAGGTTCCCCAGCCCCTGCAGGGGTGTGCGCAAGAGGCAAACAATCAATGTATCTCTCTCACGTAGATATTTCTCTCTCTCTCTCTCTCTCTCTATCTATCTATCTCTCTCTCTCTTTCCCTTACATCTCCCCCTCCTTCCTCCCTTACATCTCTCTCACCTCCTTCCCTTCCAATGTAGAAATCAATGAAAAAAAATCCTCAGGTAAGGATTAAAAACAAAATAAGTCAGAGATATATGTTAATAGAGCAAATATTCTTTTCTTTACTATAGAGATGAAGCTTTCATACAATTTCATTGCCAATAAATGGCATGAATATAAACACAACTAAGAGCTTGTGTCATACATTACTGCTATTTCTCTATGCTACAATGCCTCCCTTCTATTATCTGTTTCAGATTTTAAAATATTCAATATCTCTCTCCATCCCTATTATAGCACACCTACTTTCTAGATATCCATAATTTGGCTTCAATCTATCCAGCTGTATGATATTGCCTAGTAAACTCCACCACCCACCATTACAATAAGGTCGGCTTATTTCTTCACCTAACAATATGCCATGCTGATTCTAGCTTCTGAACATTTGCTCACAATGTTTCTTCCTTTCTCCTATCTACTTAATCCTAACTCATCCATTAGCACAAATCCCACCTCTTCCATTAAGCCCTACCAGCCTATCCCCATTATTTTCTCTCTGATATTTCTACAGAATTTGTAAATGTCATTCCAATATTGATAATTATATTAGATTGTTTATCTTAGTCTCACTTTCCAGGTTGGTATGCAACTAACACACACCTGTACATACAGCAATGTTGGATGCTTATACCCAACGTCTGTTCTGAGCAGTCAGTGCCCATGAAATACTATTTGTTAAGTATTTTGAATTTCATCCTGCTTATTTCACAAATTAAACCATAAGCTCTTTGAGAAAAGGAAGCTTGTCTTATAAAGAAGTATTATACCCTCCAAACCAAGCACAGTACTAAGCATACAACTAGTGTTCAATATATACTTATTAATTGATTTTAAGAGAGGAAAGTGTGTTGTGTTGTGAGAAAAAAAATATTCCTAAGTCATGTCTGCACTGGAAAGAATAAGTTGAAAAGGTAATAAAATATTTTCAAGATCAGTAGTTTAAAGTCAGGAACATATTTTAACATATCATTTAAGATATTCTGTGCAACCCATAACTGCCAAAATGTTTTATAAATGTTTTTACCAGGAGTGTGAAAAAAAATGTGTCAAAATATTCAAGGATAATCTAACAGCCCAAAATAAAATGTTTGCTGAGGCTACAAGGCTGGCAGAACTCTTCTTCATTTCAAAACGTTTCCAGGCAATGGATATGTTTTCCTGGAAAATACTACCTCTTATTTAGAGAACACTTGCCATGAACACTTAGTCATTAAGTAATTTAAGGTTTCCTCAGAAGCTATTTGGAGGAAATCTAGTATATGAATGAATAAAATTATCAGCACCTATAATGTGGAAAAAAAAAGCTAAATATATGAAATCTACCTAAGTATTTTTCCAAATAAGAGGGAAAAATCTTTTATACTTTTTGGTCTGTTACTGTTCTTTAAAAATTTTCCTATAAGATAAAACTACCAAAAAATAAAAAAGAAAGAAAGAAAGAAGCACCCATAAAATCCTTTCTCTGTCTGTAATACACAAAAATCCAAAGAATTGGAGGGCTTATTTTATTCCACATACCAAGCAGTATTCAAACAGACAAAACAGTCATTTTATTTAAAGAAAAGAAATGGTAACTTCAAAGCTTTTTTTAGCAAAATCTTTGAGTTTGCTTCAAATCACCTTTCAATAAGAGAACAACCCGGTTTGGACATTTCACTAAATCATCTGCAGTAAATCATACAATGAAACCTAAGAAAACAATTTCTTCCAAGAGTTTAAACATCAAAAGCCACAACTACATTCTACTTCAAGCACATGGTTGGGACATTTAGTCTTTTTAAAATGTACACAAAAGGATTTGTTTTGTTTTACCTGTTTAGTATTTCAGTGAGTTTCACAAAGCCCGTATAAGCCAGTTCAAATGCTCCTCTGTGCCTGGACTGTAAAAGGTGTTGTTTAAAGTGTTCTCCTATTTCTTTTACCTTTTAAACAAAATTTAAAAATAAATAAGTGTTCAGTTTATGCTTACATTTACAGGTATTTTATGTCAGTAATATCATTTAGAACTCAGAGCTAGATAGATGTCCATCCATAACACTTACTGTGTGACAGGTAGTATTTTAAGCATTTTTATATAAGTTAATCTTCATAATAATCCATGAAATAAGCACTATTACCTCTATTTTACAATGGAGAAAATGAGGCCCAGAAAGGCCAAGTAACTTATTCAAGGTCACACAGCATGGAAGTGTAGATCCAGTACATAAACCTTGGCAGTCTGGCTCCAGAGTTGGCAATCTTGAACTGCTATATTAGAACTGCCTCCCTATGCCAGCCTCACAAATCTGACAGTGTTCTTTGTTAGCACATATCACTAAACACCAACAGCCAATCACACAAGGTGACAATCCTCACACACCTACTGTGGTGAGAATACACATAATGAAATTTACCATTTTAACCATCTTTAAGGATACAGTTCAGTGGCATTTAGCATATTCACATTGTTGTGCAATCACCACCACCATCCATTTTACAGAATATTTTCATCATCCCAAAATGAAAGTCCAACCCATTAAACAACTCCCAATAAATACCTTTTAGAGATACACAAATGTGAATGGCAAGATTTAGTGCAAAGGACTGAAAATTGACAGGCATCACTGAGTCAGAACCATGGAATTTTCCAAAAGGCTACTCACAGCTTTCCTATATGTTGGCCCTCTGCATGCAAGGTTAGACAAATAACAAATATGACCATTTCTTTTAAAGAAGACATGACTAACAATTAGTTGTTGATGAGGTTTTGTACTGTTAAACTGGTTGGACTGGCTGTATTTTTATTAACATTTGGTGGGTATTGGCTTCAGAAAAAACAGATTTTAAATAAAACTTCAGCACCCCGCCTAATGCTTAGCAGATTAGTGCAAGGGGAGATAAGGCAGAACAAACCAAGATGTCTGTCCTCATAGTGCTTCAGTTCAGAGGAAACCAATATGGTGGGGGGTGCCCCCTGGAAGCTCATTTCATTTCATTTCATTAGAAATGAAAGATTCTTCTGTACTGGGATAGATTATTAGAAGAAGCTTCATATCCAGACGTCAGATAGGATATACTTGAGTGGACCACAAAGGAAGAGGATAACTAACATGGGAAGACACTGGGTGGCTAGACTGAATGAATAAACACTTATTAAAGTACCTGCTCCCAGCCAGACACTTGACTGGATCTTTTTACATGACTGAATACAGAATACATCTGACAGGGTTAGCAAACCTGGCTGAATGGCCTTAAAGTTTTATGCCAGAAAACAGTGAAAGGTAGGGATGCGCCCCATTACCAAGTGCAGAAAGGCAGTGTGGGCCTAAGAACAGCTGGCCAGGCTCACCCCCATCCACTGGATAATGAGACTACAGGGAACACAGCTGGTGCAAATGACTTAAAAAGTAATGACAACAGTCAGAATAGGAAACAGAATCTTTAAATTTAATTTTAAAAATGAAAAAAATCCTCTGAAAACTTTCTATTAGATGCCACTAAGGTCTTATTTACAGTTCATAAAAAGCTTTCTTTTAATGTAGATGATGTCTTCACAACATATTTTAATAAATAACATGGATATCAAGATTTTTGAAAGGGAATTAAGGTAAAAATACAAAAAGGCCCTGCTTTCTATTCTTAAAATTCAATTCTAGTCATTGTCTTTTTAAGTTTAGCAGCTCCTGCTTTCTAACTTTTCATAAAGCCTACTTCTATAGGCATATTAATATGCTTTATGGATTTACAAGGTGTGAAATTCCACAGGAAAGTACTGCTACATGTCAGGATTCTAGGCATCTACAATTCACCAGTGGTCTACTTAGGGGAGCTAACTGCTCATCTAGAGCATAAAACTCACAAAGGACAAGTGTAAATATATTTTTTATTTGTCCTTTATATACGCCAGTAGACAGAAATACAGAAGAAAGATCAAGGCTAATTCCACTCATTATAAATTAGATAAACCCAAGAGGATTTAAACATACATGGAACGTTTTATGAAAACGCTGTACAGTGCTTAAGACCTGAGACTCTGAAGCCAAGAGGGCTGAGTTCAGGATCCCTACTTGGCCTCCTTACTAAGGCAACTAATTAAGTAACAGTTCCCTGGTCTGTGAAACAGGGAAAACACTAGAACCTACTTCACAGGATTATTCTGAGAGAAAAAGGAGATTATACATATGACATTTAGCAGAGTACCTGGCACAGAATAGCAAATAATAAATGACCATTTTTGTTTTTATTTTGTATCATCAAAGTGTAATGCTTAATTCTAAACCTTAATTTAAAGTCTGACTTTAAGCCCTAGCTGTTCTGGCATAGTAGATAGAGCATCAGCCTGAGGACTGAAAGGTGCCGGGTTTGATTCAGGTCAAGGGCATGTACCTCAGTTGCAGGCTCCTCCCCAACCCGGGCCCTGGTTGGGGCGCATGCAGGAAGCAACCAATCGATATGTTTCTCTCACATGGGTATTTCTCTCTGTCTTTTCCTCTCTCTTCCACTCTCTCTAAAAATCAATGGAAAAATACCCTCGAGTGAGGAGTAACAAGCCTACCTAATAAAATAGCAATATGCAAATTGACCGCACCTTCGCTATGCCCAAGCCACGCCCACCAGCCAAAGCCACGCCCACCGACCAATCAGGGCGAGTATGCAAATTACCCAACCAAGATGGCGGTTAATTTGCATATGCGGAGGGAGGGAGAAGTGAAGACTGAAGACTACTTAGAAGGAAGAGGAAGGAAAAGCGGAAAGCAAGGTGGCTGCCAGAGGGAAAGCCTGGGCGGGGCGGGACGGAGCGGGGCGGAGCGGGGCGGGCGCCAGCGGCCCGCGGGTGCAGGCACGGCAGCCGCAACGCAACCGCAGCGGCAGCGGCCGCAGCGGCGGCTTGCAGGATTCTTCCTGCAAATGGGCTACTAGTAAATAAATAAATAAATAAATAAATAAATAAATAAAGTCTGACTTTAAGTCACAGCCACTTCTTATAACCTTAGAAATATTAATAGGAGTTTCTAATTCCACTTTTGTTAAATGGTACAGTTTATAAAAGTTTACACTATAGTAAGATAATTAATATTTTAAATGGTAAATTTTTCTACTATAGTGATTTCTTACTAATATTTGGGATTTCTTCAATGCCTAAATATTGTTCTCTTACATAACAACAACAAAGATAATAGTTTTCTGTTATTCAAACATCTTCTTACTAGAATGTTTGTTCTTTGATTTATAGCAAATTCTTAACTATGTGCCATTTTAACTGCTGTCCTTTAGGCTGACTTTCTTCAATCCCCTGTTATATTTCTAAGCTCTTGAGGTCAGAGAACCACATATTATATTTCTTTATGTTCCCACAGTACCCTTGTAGTAAGACAGTCAATAAAGAGGTGACTAAATGTTGTGCTTAACTTCATTTCACAGCTTAAAAATGTGAACCTGCATTCAGTACAATTCAAGGGATACTTTTTCATAATTTCTTTTTTAAAAATCTGGGCAAAGAAAATACAAAAGGCAATTTCTTAACTTATGAATGCTAATAAACACTTCCCGTTTTGAGGTCCATTACAGAAAACCTAAAACAGTAACAAAAGACCTGAGGGAATGTATAAACCCACTTAGCCATGTACATCATGAAAATTACAAAAGAATCTAAAATAGGAGTTTAAAAAAGACCTAATTTCTAATAGTTGATCATTATTTCTATTCATGTGATTTCTGTGGTAATCATTACTACCAAGGGGAAAGCAGCCAGAGAAATCTATCCAAAAGCTTCTTTTTAGGAATATTAGGGGAAATATATGTATATGAATTGATACTCTGGATAGAGGAAGTTGTTTTTAAAAAAATCAGTAGGAACTGGGTATCTGATACCCCCTGGAAAGAGGACCAACAAAATGTATCAAGC
Source organism: Cnephaeus nilssonii (assembly GCF_951640355.1). Classification (NCBI taxonomy): domain Eukaryota; kingdom Metazoa; phylum Chordata; class Mammalia; order Chiroptera; family Vespertilionidae; genus Cnephaeus; species Cnephaeus nilssonii. Next base: position 22,521,353 of record NC_137086.1, read on the forward strand.
AAAAACTCCACATCAGCAAAACATCCAGCTTGAAACCTAGACACACACCAGTCAGGAAGTTGCGAGATAAGGTTGCACGTACCGCTCATTCTTGAAGGGTCTCGGCTTACATCCCTCAAAGCTGGTTTTATCTCTGCCTCTTGTACAGGGACATTATGAAAGAACCTTTCATTACGTGATTACCTCGCAGGAGGAAAGTCAGACTGCCTCTGAATGAACACATTTTCCTCTTGGTGAAGCTGCAGAGGACACACTGCTTCCCAAGTGACTTAGGGAAATGAATCCATTTGCTAAAAAGTTCAGTAGCAAGTTGCCTTACTATGCTGTTGCTTGCAAAAATTTGGTTGGGTATGGGAAGTGGGAAAATTAAATTTAAAGAAAAATTAAATGAGCAGGTCAGAACAAAAGCAGCACTGTGCCGTGTCAGAACACAGGCTGGAAAGGAGAAGAATTGGGTTCCTGTCCCAGAGCTGCCACAAACCAGCTTTGTGATCTTAGGCAAACCAGGTAGCATCCAAGGGCTTCAGTTTCCCCTTGTACAAGGGAGCTGGATAATATCATCTCTGTGATCCTTCCAGCTCTAATAGTTTGTGAACACAGCACTGAATATTCAGAATTACAATGAGCTCCAGTTCTTGTACAGCAACAAAAATCTCCACATTGTAATCTCACTACCTGCTGGCCTATCATAAACCACACTCACATACGTGGTATTTAAGGGGTCCCCCCTTTAACAAAGGGCCATAAAGATGGCCATAAAGGAACTGGGCTATAAAGGAAATCCTCTGTCAACTACATTCAAGACATCAAATAACAACAGAATTACACTAGTTTTTCAGGAGTGAAGGGTAAGTGGAGAGTAGAGAAGCAAAGGCTGAACATCAGTATTTTAGGATGTAAGGAACTGCCTCCTTCATCCACTGAGAGAAAAGCAGATCACAGTTATTAGTGGTCTCGGGAATAAGAAATCCAAACTCTACATTACCCCCCCCCCACCACCACCACCACCAAAGGGTAGCATTCTGCCTACTAGCCACTTCACTGCCTCTGCTCTGCGGGTCTGTTCTGGTCACCCTCAGCGAAAGTGTTGACTTTTAAATTCTTAGTTTTGGCACTAAGTGCACAGAAGATCTAGTGTTGCCAGGGCAACTATGCCCTTGGAAGGAAGGTGAACCTTAGGCATGGCCCAGCCGCTCCAATGTAAATTACATTCTTCTCAGTCATTTATATTTTTTAATTCGCAAGCATTTTAAGTACACGGGAGTATTTTTAATTTAAAGGAATTTCATAGAACAAATTTTATGTTTAAAAGCGGGACTCCTCCAGTAATATGAATAAAACTAATTTCTTGAAGACTTTGGGTTTTCATTGACTAAATATGCCCCTAAACTGAGGCATTTCTTTCAAATCAGCATGACCAAGAATGAAGTTTTCCACAGAAGGCAGGGTTTCAATGCCAGAACAGTGCTATCATGGACATTCTTGATCATTCATCCAGTTAATTCTTCTCAAACCTATATAAGTGAGGCCACCACATAAATAGTGACATAGGAAAATGACTAAACCTCATTAGACTAGAAACTAATATTTTACCGAAAAACAGGATGCAATTTTTTTTTTCATGAAAACAGTCATTAGAAGAGTTCTTTGGTTTATAAGAGCCTCTTTGTTATTATTGCTGCTATTCTTTTACAGACATCTCTTTTATTATATATTAACCCCCAATATTAACATGGTTATCCCATGTAAATTAAATTCATAAGATTTGGGTGCTATATAAAAGATGTCAAGGCAAAATAATTTTCAAAGGAAGCTTTCAGGTCTTTCTCAGTTACAGTAAAAGCAAAGTATGTTTCCCTTGTTGTTTTTTTATAAACACTATCCAACAAACCCAAAAAACTAGATGTTTTAACTAGTCCTTGAAAAGTTGAGACTCTAGCATGTTTACTGTTTAGTGAGATGGTGACCATCAGTGAAGTAATCAGTAATCATAGCTGGGTTCCTCAGCAAATACATTGGTATTGGCACTACAGCCAATCACCAGCAATGACTGCAAGTAACACTAAGACACTAACACCTATTTGATTTGGAAGAGAATAAGGAACATAATGATGCTGGCAGTGTACTGTTCCCTCTGCCATTCTCCATCTCAGGGTCTTGCAACATCATCACAAGCCCAGCCGCTAACCAGATGCAAACACATGAGCCTAAGAGAGTGTGAGAATAAAAATATTAGCATTATTTCCATGGAACTAGTCACATGGTTATTATAGAAATAATCAGCATTAGCACACTACAATGTTTGTTTTGTTCTCAAATGTTGTAACACCCTAAGGGCAAAATTATCTTTATTTGAAAAAGGTTAAAAATGAAAGTATATGTTGCGTATCTTCGCTAGAAAATGGTGGAAAATGGATTTGTTGAAACCACATGGAGAGGAAGAGGGAATCAATTTAAAAACAGAAATCTAATAAATCTAAAGTATTTCCAAGTGAAATGCTTATGGTAAGCAAATTTCTTGTAAACATTGCATTCAAGTCACTTGAACAGTCCCAGATGGTGAAATAACTTTGTGGTCTTAAAATAAAAGTCAGCCAACAAGACAAAGTGATTACAAATTTATTATCAATGGAGTGGGAGACAAGAGATCCATAATCAACCAACGTATTACTATTTTTTCTTTGCAAAATTTAAGAGGTTTGTGGAGTTTTTACTAAATAGACAATTTCATTTAAATTTAAATTTGTATGTGTTAATTAAAATTAAAATGATAATATTGAAGCTAAAAGTGAGGTGAAAAATCTATAGTTATTTATATAACTTTAGAAAAATAAAAATGTTTGTAAAAATTACGTAGTTTTGAAATGTATCACAAGGTCTAATTCTTAAACTACCATAAACTTTCTTCAGTTGATATCTGTGTGACTTTATTCAAGAAATATTCATAATTCCTTTTTTTAAGTTGAGTTATACATAAAAATTTGTGATCTGTGCTTTGACCAGAAATTATACCAGGTGAAATAAACATCTACCCTACCTGCTCCACCGTCAATAATCCATCAGGAGATTCTGGCATGGATTGCATGGGTAGAAGCTGGCACAGTGTGCCTAAAAGTAAAGCAACTTCCTTCATACTTCTCCAACAGCATACCAGCACCATCTGAGCGGTTACATCACATGTTTTTCCGTCTTTACCTAAAAAAAAAAAAAAATCTATTGCAACACTTGATTGCTCACATCCAGGTTTCTTAGAACAAACTTATTCCTAATTCCCCACAAATAATCTGCTTAAACAAACCAATTTGTCATAAATTATATTTATTCAGGAAAAAATAACTAACATTTGTTGAGCATGTCCTATGAGTAGGAATTGTGTTAAGTATTGCTTTAATATACCACTTTCAAAATAAATTAAAAAATACAATACAATATTGTTTCAAAACTTAAGTATAAACTTGGAAATTCATGAAATAAGTTCTGTCACTCAGTCATCTATAAAATATGACTATAACAATTATAGTTCATTACTTATTTTGGTGAGGGTGGTTGTTATATCAATAAAAGAGTAGGACAGGGCTATTTAAATCAAAGGAAAATACAAATTCACTTTCAAAATACATTTAAATTCCATGGCAAATAAACTATAATTATCCTTACTCTCTTTTCCTAGTTTTAGAAATATTTTAGTACTCACATTAAGAAAAAGTCAAAGACAAATTATTAAATTTAAAAGGTAAGTAAACGAACAATATTTACAATGTTATCCCACTTGTGTTTTTAAAAGCCCACTAAACTAAGAGGATAAATGTACACATACATAAATACATAGAACATGTCTAAAAGGATATATACTCAAAGGGAAGAAGTGGGATTAGGGATGAAGGAGTACTTTAATTTGTTTTAAATCATATTTACCTCTGTATTGTTTGAAATTAATATAATAAGCAAATATTTATGTTATTTTGTGTAATTAAGAAAAAATACAGAAATTTTTGTAAGACAATAGCCCCATCTAGTGGAGAATGCAGAAATGTGTAATAAATCACTAAGATAATATTGCTTCTGATTATTTTTTGTAGCATTATAGAAAATTATAAAATAACAACTTATGAGAAAATAAGCAGTAAGAACTATAATTCTGGAAGCTTGGTACAACAGAGCAGCTCACATTTTATTGAATAATAAGATTTGTTTCCTTTAAAAGGCTGCTTGACTATAAGGACTCACAACAGACAAGGAACCATAGTGGAAGAAGCCGATTGCTGCCCAAACCCGAATTCCCAGTGCTTCACTGCTCTTACATCACCTGGCTGTCAGGACAGGTTTTAGCACTCAAAGGCTCTCTGTTGTAGCAACTTATATATTGCTCTAAGGCACACCATTTTCTGGTAAAAGTTTTATAAACTCATTCCCCAAATAAATCATTTATAAGCTAAAAAAAGACTTCATTTTCTAAAAATGTTCTGTACATATTTGTAGCCTCTGATTTACTATATAAAAAGAGAACTTTGTACATTTTTTTCTTTGAAACAAACATTGATTACAATACTGATTTTTATATAAGCTACCTTTGATTTCTGCAGAAGTATCAATATTTGGTACATTGGCATTCAAGTCCTCCAAGTCAAAGCTATCATGTTCTTTCAATATTTTGGCTTGATTGAAATAATCATTAGTATCTCGTGGCTGAATCTCATTCAGAATCATCTGTAAGCGGCTTGCTGACTCTGAGGGAGAGAGATGACAGTACCTAAAACCGCAGTTCAACACCACATGCTGATTTTCTTTGGAAGTATTTGCCCTAAAAAATACTGTAATTTTCAATACTTGATAATGAACTCTATTAGAAGGGACTCACAGGATGAATTATGTGAAATTTATTTATATAAGGTCTCAATGACACCGAGTGTACTTTTAATATGTTGTATAGAGGCATCAATTGGCTGCCTCCTGCACATCTCTGCTGGGGATTGAGCCCACAACCAGGGCATATGCTCTGACCAAGAATGGTTCATGACCTCCTGGTTCATAGGTCAAGGCTCAACCACTGAACCACACCGCTGGGCCTGAGTGTACTTTTAAAATATGGCAAATATAGTAAATAGGTTGAAAAAGCACACACACACACACACACACACACACACACACACAACAACAACAGAAACTGTCCATAGGACAAAGGCTGCCATTCCATTCACATCGCTTTTCTTGGTATTGTCTAAGAATCTCAATATGGTGCTCAATCATATGAAAGAAAAGCAATAAACTTTTATAAATTTTATTTTTAAGAGACTGTTTTCCCTATCTACAACACAAGTTATCAAAGTTTAAAAGTAGGAAGTTTAAAAGACATAAAGAAACCCCACCACCAACAAAAACAATCTTTTATAGCCCAGGAATATCATAAAGACTTCAGATTTGACTTTAAATGCATTATGTAAAATACTGCTTCCTAAGTATGATTTACAGTCCTAGTATTATATTAAACTTCATTTTTATTCCCTAAGCACTCACTGGATCAGGAAATGTAAGCTCCATGAATGCAAAACTTTGTTCACTGCTGAGTGGCCAGTGCCTGGAACAGAAATTAGCTCATGGCAGAGGTTCAGTAACATGAGCTGAAGGAATAAACTGATGACTAGGTAATAAAGAGGTAGCCCGGTCAGGGTTTTAAAGAAATAACAGGTAATCATCTGAAATCAAAGAGCAAATCAAAGAACAGGTATTTACTGTATACCTATTATATACACTTTAGATATTATGGGAAATACAAAGACCCAAACTACTATCATCATGATTCAACCAACATCTTATGTTCTCTTGTCGTTTCTGTGAGATTTTGCCAAAAACAAACTCATTTTGACAACCATGAAAAAGTAACAACTGGACCAAAAGAAACCATGAAAAGACTAAGAAAAAAGAGGGATTATCAGAGTAAAAATTTTAAGAACCCTGCTATTCAATTTTATTGGCTTTCTGGGGAGATTCATTTCAAGGAATTCAGAATGCATGGCAAATAATGTGTGTGGCGGGGAGCAGGGGGAGAGGGGGGGAGTGGAGAAAACCAGAGGGGAAAAAAAGTCAAAATTAAGAAAAGATCAGTGCACCACAGACAAATTTTTGAGATCCACAGATATTTTTAAATGTCAATAACTATAATTTCAGCATACTTTCCAGGCCCTACCTACAATAGGTGACAAATACTCAAGATTTCTCATCCAGAATATACAGGGTGGGGCAAAGGTAGGTTTACACTTGTGGGTACCAAAACAAAGCTTATTCTTGTATTATTATTTATCCTTTTATTATCTTCCATACAAACTACTGTAAACCTACTTTTGCCTGTCTCTATACTGGTACTTGCCTGATTCAAATATTAGTTATCATATGGGGTGTTCTTTATTCCTATGTACTAAGTAGGAAAGTTAAGGCATCAAATTTCTGTATTTAGACTATCAGCTAAAATAAATAAATAACTATGTCTTAGTGTCATGAACCATCACCAATTTTCCAACTCATTTTTAGTAAAGAACAAAATCTAACATTTCCTATGCAAACACACACATCCAGGTTAAAGTATCAGCCCAAGGTATTACCTTGTATGCTGTGGTATGTTTATGATATATTCAGTGTGTTTTTAATACAAGGCTCACAGTTGTACTCTAAAATGCATTCAAACTTAATATTTTAAGAGACCAAATGTAAATTCACTTCATGATTTTCTAGGTGTTAACAACCAATCCCTTCTGACCCTTGTAGTACAGGAATATTATTATATACTAGAGGCCCGGTACATGAAATTCGTGCACTTGCGGGGGGAGGGGGGGCGGTCCCTCAGCCTGGCCTGTACCCTCTTGCAGTCCGAGAGCCCCCGGGAGCCCGCGGGGGGCGGGCCTAAGCCAGCTGTCGGACATCCTTAGCACTGCTGTGGAGGCAGGAAAGGCTCCCGCCACCACCACTGCACTCGCCAGCCATGAGCCCGGCTTCTGGCTGAGCGGCGCTCCCCCTGTGGGAGCTCACTGACCACCAGGGGGTAGCTCCTGCATTAAGCATCTGCACCCTGGTGGTTAGTGCATGTCATAGCAACTGGTCATTCCACCATTCGGTCAATTTGCTTATTAGCCCTTTATTATATAGGATAACCTAGGACATCCCAGGCACTGAGTTTAGTTTCCATTCTTTCAGGAATTATTAATTCATTGATTTATTCATTATAACAAATACTTATTGTGTACCTATTTCTACTAGGCAATATGCTAAACACAAGGGGAAAAAACAGACAGATCCCTATTAAATTATAACAACTCCATGAAGAAGCACTCTATGAGAAGTAGAGAGTGGGAAGAGACAAGGCTGGCAAAGTTACAGGAGCCAAACTATTACATGACCTGTCTTAAATCACTAAAGTATTTTAAATAAGGGGGCTAGGGTGGGGCAGGGCACAAGGGTCAAGTAAAGATTACGTGTGACATGATGAATTATATGATTAGAAAAGATTACTTTCATTGTAGCAAGAAGGAGATAAGAGTAGATGTGGGGAAACCAGTTCAGAGGCCCCTAGTACAAACAGGGGATGATAAAAGCCTGGAGTAACGTAAGAAGATGCAGATAAAAAGAAAAGAGATTTGAAAGATATTTAAGGGAACACTGAAAGAATGTAGAGACAGGCTAAATATAAACGCACAAGATGTCAAGCAGCCCTAGGCACCTAACTTGCATAAATAGACTTTTGGTAGAGCCATTTGCAAAGACACAGGGGTTGGGAGGGAAAAGACAGATGAAAGTTCCTATCAACTGGGGGCATTTTGAGTATCTCTTTTTTTTTTTTTTTTTAAATTAAGTGGTCTTTGCCCATTTCAGATTCCTAAAAAGTTGCCTTCTCTGATTGAACCCATCAATTGCCACCTCTCTAATGTATACTGCCCGCTCTCCCAGTCCCAGCAATTACCGAGTAGATTGTGCTCTGAAATGACAATAATAGAAAACTCAATTTACCCCAGGGGAGGAAGCGCCTTACTCATCACCTGGTTATCATTTATTTATTTAGGTTATTTTGTAACACTTAAAAATATTAGTAAAAAGGCAGAAATATCATTAATAATAATTATTTTCTCCCTTATTTACCATGTACAACTCTCCAAATAAATGATTAGGAAAAAAATTTAAAAGGAAAGAGAAACATGAATTTGAGCTTTCTTTGTTTGCTGACCTGAATCAGTGTCCATTGGGATGAGGCCTTCTGGGGATGAGCTCTGAATGATGGGAGCCACCACAGCAGAAAGCCTGTAGGACATCAGAAGGAGCTTCTGCACCACACGTCTCCATTCACTCACCAACTGCAGGCTGCTGCAACAAGGCGGTTAGGGAAATTTATACTAAAGCAAAAATCAGATTCTATAAATAGAAATTAATAGATAAAAGGAGTTGAAAGAATTTGGGTTTCAAAATTGTGCATTCTATGAAATATTTAAGAAATAAAAATGTGGCCCTAGCTGGTTTGGCTCACTGGATAGAGCATCAGCCTGCGGACTGAAGGGCCCCAGGTTCGATTCTAGTCAAGGGCACATGCCAGGGTTGCAGGCTTGATCCCAGTAGGGGGTGTGCAGGAGGCAGCCAATCAATGATTCTCTCTCATCACTGATGTTTCTATCTCTCTCTCCCTCTCCCTTCCTCTATGAAATCAATAAAAATACACTTTAAAAAATTAAAATAAAAAACAAAAAAAAAGTGTGTATATATGTACATTTTTAATTATCTGTAAGGCCATACATTCCTTTCCCAGGACATATTCCTATAAGAGTTTGAAGCCCAGAAATGAGTGTTCAGGAGAGAACTGTGAATACACTTACTTTAGAGGTAATTTCTGCAAAGCCCTTGTTATACAGTGAACTCGCCCATACATTGGAAATGAAGCTGCTGCCTGAAGCAGAGAATTTTCAGCCTGACATACTTCTTCCTCGAGATTTTCCAACAAGCATTTGATAACTAGAAAAATCAAACAAACAAAAAACACACAAAGTAACGCAAATTTAAGAAGACATATAAATTTGTGAATAGCAAAACAGTTCCCATGAAAACACCCAACTCAACTGATCTTTATAGGAGAGGTTTTGAATTTAAAAAAGGATCTTTCAGGGTAGCCACCCTGTTATCCATTTCTAATTACAGTAGAACCGAGTGTCTTTCCCTGATTTCCTGGATCCATTTACATCATTCACTCTGAATCATTCCTCCTAGAATCCTCTACCTGGGGTATTAGACCCTAGGCCCGCCCAGGTGCCATGTGCTGTTTGGACAGCAGATTTTTTAAAAAAAATAATAGCTTTATTGTGATATAAATCATATACCATATATACATTTAAAGTGTACAAATCAGTTTTTTAGTTTATTCACAGATATGAAAAACCATCACCACAATCAATTTTATAACATTTTCATCCTTCCCCATCAAAAACCCCTCACCCATTACCAGTCACTCCCCTCCCTGCACCTCTCATCTTCCCCAGCCCTAGGCAACCAAGGATCTATTTTCTGTCTCTTTAGATTTGCCTATTCTGGACATATCATATAAATGGAATCATACAATATGTGACTTCTTTCACTTAGCATAATGTTTTCAAAGTTCATCCATGTATCAAGATTTCATTTTCTTACAAATGAATAATAAATAGTCCATTGCATGGATATACCACATTTTGTTTATCCTTTTATCAATTTGTAGACATTTGGGTTGTTTTCACTTTTAAGCTATTATGAATAGTGCTGCTATGAACATTGTGTGTATGAGTTTTTTAGACATAGTTTTCATTTCTCTTAAGTATGCATCCATTATGAACTGAATGTTTGTATCCCCCCCACCCACCAAAAAAAATTTCATGTTGAAGCCCTACCCCCCAACGTGGTGGTATTTGGAGGTGGGCCTTTAGGAAGTAATTAGATTTCGATGAGGTGATGAGGGGGGCCTCCCTGGTAGGATCAGTGTCCTTTTAAGAAGATGAAGAAAACCTGCTCTCTCCCCTCCACGTGGGCACAAAGCAAGAAGGCTCCTGTCTGCAAGCCACGAAGAAGGTACCCCCTAGGAATGGAAGCTTCCAGCACCTTAATCTTGAAATTCCCAGCCTCCAGAATTGGGAAAAATAAATGTCTGTTGTTTAAGGCATACAGTCTATGTACCTTCTTATAGCAGCCTCAGCTGACTAAGACAATGCCAAAAATTGCAACTGTGGAGTCATATGGTCACTCTGTATTTAATCTTTTGAAGAACCTACAGACTGTTTTCCAAAGTGGCTGCACCATTTTATATTCCCAGCAGCATTTATGACGGATCCACTTTCTCCACATCCTCATCAACACTTGTATTACAGTCATCCTACGGGATATGAAGTGCTTCCTCACTGTGATTTTGATTTGCATTTTCCTAATGGTTAATGATGTTGAACATTTTCTCATGTGCTTATTTTTCATATTTGTCTTTTTTTGCCTATTCAGAATGTTCACATCGGCATTATTTATTTAAAAAAGAGAAGTCCATCAACAAGAGAATGCATTAATAAACTTTAGTAAATGTATATAATATGCAGTATTTATATAAAATTCAAAATCATGTAAAAGTAAATAATAAATTGTTTAATGATATATATACAGGTGGTAAAACCTTGGTAAAAACACGATGAAAAATTAATATAAAACAGAACAGTTATTATATGGTGGGGAGAAAGAACTAGGATAAAGGAGAGCCTTCAAAGGTGTGGCTGCTGGTGTATTTAAGCTGGGTGTTATCAAGTAGCTAGGGAAAAAAACTTGTTAAATTTTTTTAATTATTACTATTTAAATCCTGTATATATTTACATATTCTTTGAATATTTGAAATATTTCATAAAGGTTAAAAATGTCAGAGAAAATAATTTTCAACTCTCTCTATCTGACCTCTCTTTTTTTTAAAAAAAAAAATCCCTATTTGTCCTTATTTCCAATACAATTCCAAAATGAAGATTTATTAGCCTAAAATTAAGTACATAAATCCCAAACAAATATTTGTTGAAAAGCACTATATCTAAACCAACTCAGGCCCTGGATTTTAGAACTAGCTATATGGAAAGAATAAAAGCAGGTGCAAGACAGGCAGTTAAAACATAAACCCTGACAAGCAAAGGAACTCTCTGTTCTATATAGAAATAACAAAGATGATCTGGATATAAGCATGGTAAAATTTCTGCAAAAAAAAAAAAAGTACATTTTTAGTAGAGAGTTTCATAATAGCTTTACTAATGTATATTGGTATATCTACTTATTTAACATGAACATCTGTTTAAAAACAAATGTTAGAGCTAAGTAAACTGTGCATAGAAGAAACTCGTGGTATTTTTATATGCTAGTAAACTACTATGCTGGTAAACTCTTAAATAAAATAAACCACAAAGAAATGTTTAACCATTAAATATTCTCACCAAATGAGTAGTGAACGAGTAAGATATTGGTTTTGATAAATAAGAGCAAAAGGTCATTTACTCAATACAAACCCATCAATGTGTTCCTTTCTACCACAGCAGCAGACTTATCTCCATTTTCACATGCAGCCTGCTGAGCTTTTAAGTAGGCTGACAGAGATGATGGCAGGGCATTCTGACCAATTAAGAAGTTCAGCAGGTAGGAAGCTGTTACACAGTCATATGGTTTGGTGCTGGTGCTGAGCGCCAGTGCTGCCTGGAATAAGCCTTGCAGTTTCTCTGAATTCTAGAATAAAGCACAGATTCAGTAACTGTCAATAAAACATTTCTTTAATTTGAAGGAATAATACGTAGGTTAGAAAAATCTCTGACAATGTATATCAGATTGCTTAAAACCCAAATACCGTATTTTCCGGCGTATAAGACCCGACTTTTGAGATTTTCCTGGGTTAAAAAGTCATCTTATACGCCGGAAAATACGGTACATATTTAAAAACAGGGCCTGCCACATAACTCAATAAGAATATCAACTTCCCTTCTCCCTAAATATAGGTTAGAGTTTTTATCACAGTAATTAACGATTATTATTAATCAGTTCTAGTGATCAGGGTCTCGAAAATAATATCAGTTGGGAAATTCAAAATTGATACAACTTTTTTTAAAAGTACTTCCTTTTTAGCAAAAGTTTATGTTTTCCTATACAATTCCGCTATGACTACAGCCAGATCATTTCCGTTATTTCTAGATGGAGCAGAGTTCTTTTGTATCCAGGTGTGTTTTACCTGTGCAGCATACCCTGCCTTCTTCCTCCCCCCTTCTCATAGAGCTAGTTCGAAGGAGGAAACTACAAATCCATACAAAAATGTAAAGCCACCAGCCTGTTTCTGGCAAGGATCTATGTATATGCATGGAAAATAATCAGACAAGCCTCCGAAATTCTGCGTCAGATCTCCCACACCTATATCTCACATACAAATCCACTCACATAGCTCATCCTAAAAAAAAACAAACAAAAAAACACACAAACAAACAAACAAACAAAAAAACAGAACAAAGCATGGAAAGGCAGAGAGTTGAGGACAAGAGATGTGGTCCTAGTCCCAACTCCAGGGTTGACATGGTGCATGTTCACCATGCTGGAACTCAGGGATTCACTGCTCGTAATATTGATTTGACTAGGATTATTCCATAACTGTCTGATATAGGGAAAAAATCATTATAAACTTAATTTTGAATTTCATTATATGTACTCATAATTACTGATGTCAAATGTACTAATTCAAATATCAGTTTATTTCCATTAAATTCTTTGCCTTTTGATACGTTTAATTTTTTATGACCTAAAAAACTTAAAGATAGTGGCCAAAAGCCACTATTTGAAAGGACCAATTAAGCATATAAAGCCATTTTTTGTAACTGACAGTAAGTCTCTGAATTCCTTAACTAACCAATTAGTAAGAACACAATATATAGCCTTTGATAGCCTTTGGAATATAAAATATCTTTGTTCTACCATCTGAGGTCAATCAAAATATGATATGAAGGAAGACCTTGGATATGTAGCTCTACTATATATGTGTGTGTCTGTACATACACACACATATATACATATACTAGAGGCCCCCTTCATGCACTGGACGGGGGGTCCCTCAGCCCGGCCTGCCCCCTCTCACGGCCCGGAAGCTCTCAGGGGTGGGAGGCAACCAGCAATAAAGGAAAGGTGACGCCGCCATCACACCTCTGCTGCTGCCAATGCTGGCAGCACAAGCTTCAGCCGGCCCTGATTACCTGAGCCTCGGGCAGCCCTGGGCGGCTGGGCAGCCGCCATCTGAGGCTTGCCTGCACCTCGGGCCGGCCCTGGGTGGCTGAAGGGCTAAGGGTGGGTCTGGCCGCACGGTGTGCCTGCCACGCCCGCCCTCCCCACCCCCAGGCGGAGCTGAGGGGACTGGGCGCCGCCATCTTGTGGCTATGGGCGCCGCCATATTTGTGATGTTGTGATGGTCAATTTGCATATTCCCTCTTTATTAGATAGGATAGATAAAAGTCCTTAGAGAGCTTAGATTAGCATTCAAGAATGTTTTAAAGTTAACTATATTAAAAATTAGATATTAATATAAAGCATATCCAAAGAAAGACTTTAGAAATATCCTATATAATAAAGAGCTAATATGCAAATAGTCACCACGCCCTCACATCTTCACACCATAATGGCTCAGACATTCAACACTGGGGAGAGAGGAATGGGGACCAGCCAGGCACAAATGAACTCGTGAGAGAGGAATGGGGAACAGCCAGGAACAAATGAGCTCATGAGAGAGGAATGGGGACCAGCCAGGCTGTGGCCTGGGAGAGGGACAAGCTGCCTGCCCCACGGTCTCCACGGTCCTAGGTGCTAGTAGCTGCACCTGCGGCCTGGGAGAGGGATAAGCCACCCACCTCATGGTCCCGGGCGCCAGTGGCTGTGCCTGTACCTGCGGCCTGGGAGAGGGACAAGCCGCCCACCCCGCGGTCCTGGGCAGCCCAGGAGAGGGACAAGCCGCCCGCCCTGTGGTCCTGGGTGCCTGAGGCCAGCCAGAGGGAGGGAAGCCTGGGTCCTGGTTGCCTGCAACCAGCTGGAGGAGGGAATCTTGGGTCCCGGGTGCCGTGCGAGGCAGAGGCAATTAGGGGTGATCAGGCCAGCTGGGAAGCAGTTTGGGGAGCAGTTAGGGGCGATCAGGCAGGCAGGCAGAGGTGGTTAGGGGCAATCAGGCAGGCAGGCAGAGGGGTTAGGGACGATCAGGCAGGCAGGCAGAGGTGGTTAGGGGCAATCAGGCAGGCAGGCAGAGGGGTTATGGGCGATCAGGCAGGCAGGCAGGCGAGCGGTTATGAACCAGTGGTCCTGGATTGCGAGAGGCAGTTGAACATCCCTCGAGGGGTCCCGGATTAGAGAGGGTGCAGGCTGGGCTGAGGGGATTCCCCCTCACCCCCACCCCGTGCATGAATTTCATGCACTGGGCCTCTAGTGTAATTAATATTTTAATATCTTGACTACCTCTTCCTAAGATCACTTTACCAATATGCAAACCAGACCAGATATTAGAACCACCCAAATCCTACAGCAAGCCACATGAACTACTAGTTTTCTGAATTCTGCAGTAGTATCTAAAGACCAAGCACACGTTTATCAAATTAGAGATACAGAGGCCCCCTAAGGACCCTTCATAATTCACGTAAGGACCAAGTCTTTCATATAGATGCAATAATGTACCTTCCCCACTCCAGATACTCTCAAAATATTTGCCAGGAATGAGGTATCCTATATAATAAAAGCCTAATATGCTAAGTGTCCGAACATTTGTTCGACTGTTCGACCAGTCTCTATGACGCACACTGACCACCAGGGGGCAGATGTTCCAACCGGTAGGTTAGCTTGTTTCCGGGGTCCAGCTGATTGGGACTGGGCGAGACAGGTGGACATGCCTGGAGCCCTCCCCTGATCCCTCCCCAGCCCCAATCATGCACCGATGGGGTCCCTCAGCCTGGCCTGCACCCTCTGGCAATCTGGGACCCCTCGGGGGATGTTGAAGAGCTGGTTTCAGCCTGATCCCCACAGGCCAGGCCTCTAGTAGTTTTATAAATATGAATATAAATGTATATTACAAGTCTAGTGTGATGAAAGAAAAATAAGGAGCAAAGAAAAATAAGGAGTGTGGGAGAGGAGAAAGAAAGTGGAATGAGAGAAAGTATCCTCTTTAAGATCTCTGTATGGTACAAAAGTAAGAAGCTGAAGCACCAAAGAAGCTTCTGCTCACCAGAGCACCTGAAAGACCACAGGGATAGGTGAACACTGGAGAGCAACTCCAACATGGATTCAAGTTAGAAAAGATACCCTGAGATCTTGCAGTGCCACCTAGAAGCCATGGGACAGACACCTTGTAACATGTGCTCCAACAGAATCCACTGCATCTACAAGCTGCCATGCCCTAAATATAGCCTTCGGCTCCAGCTGCAGCCCCTGCAGGTGACCTTGGCCTTCATACAGCTCTAACAGAAAGCCATAACGAAGCTCTAAAGCCAGTGACCCCACAGCTGCTGGTGAGCTCACAGCCCTAGAATAAGCCTAAAGGGCAAAGCAGAACCCTGAGCTAGGGAGCCCCTACAGACCCATCCCCATGCTGTGACCTCATTTCCAAGCCTATCTTTGGTTTCCACCCCAAGGTGGGAAGTGCAAAGTGTGAGGAAGAGAGTGGGGGCTGGGGATGGAGTCGACCTCCCAGGGAGAGAACTGGTTGTTAACCTCAAGTACTCTGAGTTTCAGTCTCAGTTTAGTTATTGCTTGCTGGAATATCAGAAACGTATTTTCTACCTCACTTAACACTCAGCTTCCCAGTCTACTAAGCAGGGAGATTATCTCAAAAATTTTTACTCCAGTTACTGTAAGTGATGTGTTTTGATCAAACATGTCCAAGGAAACTGGAGAGACCACAGTTAACTGAAATCTACCAATAATCTCGTAAACAATAAAACCTACTGCCTCCTACACCTCCTTTTATATCAAAACAAAAAAAAAAAAGCTCACTGATTTGGACTTTATTTTCCTTGACAATACTTCCTCCTCCCCAACCATGGATCCCCACCTCATCACCCTACAACAGTAGATGTATTAATGATAACTGAAACAGCCAGAAGATATAAGAAGGCAGATGCAAAGAGCCTGGACAACCCACTGACTGTTTAACTGTTGCTTTAAACCAAGCATGTCAAACTCACGGCTGGCAGGCCGCATGCCTCGTTTAAACCTGCTGGCCACGAGTGTGACATGCTTGCTTTAAACATAAAGTTTTCATGCATACACATTTACATAGGAAAAGTCCAAATACCTGAAATTGTATAACTGTTTTTGGTAACTTCATCAGAAGATCAAATGCTAAAAGTTTCACTGTTTCAAAAGTGCTGGTAAAACATTCCATTAGTGTTTGGAAACGACCAACATCAATATCATGACTCAGCTGATACACCGTTTGGACTTGACCTAAAAAAAAATACACAAAAAAATAAACAAACAAACATTTAAAAGTCAATTAAAAGAAAAAAAAAGTCAACATTTTCAAGTTATTTGGACAAATTTATAGAAAATTCATACAAAAATTCACACTTCATACTTTACCCATAATAGCACAAAAGAATAATTTTTCCATTAATTTATTTCATAAAATGCTAAAATAATAGTATTACAGTTTTCTAATAGGAAGTAAAATTTTTTAAAAATTTGTTTAAGCCAAAACCGGTTTGACTCAGTGGATAGAGCGTCAGCCTGCGGACTGAAAGGTCCCAGGTTCGATTCCAGTCAAGGGCATGTACATTGGTTGCGGGCACATCCCCGGTAGGGGATGTGCAGGAGGCAGCTGGTCGATGTTTCTCTCTCATCGATGTTTCTAGCTCTCTATCCCTCTCCCTTCCTCTCTGTGAAAAATCAATAAAAATATATTTTTTAAAAAAAATTTTGTTTAAAACCACTTCATTCTCTTTCAAAAGGCTACATATTATATAACAGACAACTAAGTTATATTTTGAATAAATAAAAACCAATAAAGAATTACATCTTTAAAAAAAAACCTTCATAAAACTTCTTGACCTAGGAGCCAAAGTCCTACCATGTCTTAGTTGAACTGACACTGAATAATTAATATGACACAGCCTAATAGAATTACTGGGCATCAAAGATAAAGAAGAAATCTTTTGGCCATTCAGGCAAAAAAAAGCTAAATTCAGCCACAAAGTGGAAAACTTAGTCTGGCTGCACTCTTCACCAGAGCAACATGTAGTGCTAGAAGACAGTAAAGCAATGCTTAAAAAATTCTCAGTGAAAGAAGGCGTGACAAAAACCTGTATATCAAAATCCTAATTCCAGTATTAAGTATAACAGCAATATAAATATTCTTCAATGTGCAAAAAATTAAGAACTACGTTTCCCCAACTCTTCCCAAAGAAAGGCTAATGTTAGCCAACCAAGAAATGAACAGGAAAACTATCACAAAAGAATGATGGCAGTCACTGAATTCATTGAACTCTAAGATCAAGATGGAACAACTATGGCAAATAATGGGTTTCATAGCAGAATGTGAGGAATATTTAACAGCATTTAACAAATCAACCCCTGCTAATAACTGAAAACATTCCTATGCTTACTTAATTTGAGGAATGCTGTTCAATATCTCTGCTTTTAATTTAATCTTAACTCACAAGTTAATATAACTCTGTGAAACAACCAGAGCAAGAAAATTAAGTTTTTGTCACTTCATTCACACTTCTGCTCAAATTTGCTTCTTCTTTTCAAATTCAGATACCTCTTTTCCCTTTCTCTTGCCTGATTGTTCTGGCTAAAACTTTCACTACAATGGGGAATGGCAGTGGTGAAAGTGAGCATTTTTGTCTGGTGCCTGATCATAGGAGAAAGGCTTTGTCTTTACCAGTGAGTATGATATGGTGTTGGCTGTGGGTTTTTCATGAATGTTCTTTATCATACCTAGAAAGTTCCCTTCTAGTCCCAGTTTGCTGGGTGTTTATCATAAAAGGGTATTGAATTTTGTCAATACTTTTTCTACATTAATTGAGAGTATCATGTGTGTGTGCATTTCCTTTGTTCTAATGTGGTATATTACATTGACTATTTTTTTATGTTGAACCACCCTTACATTCCTGGGATTAAATTCCAGTTACTTAGTCATGGTATATAACACTTTTAAAACAGTTAGATTTGGTTTGCTAGTACTTTGCTAAGAATTTTTGCATCTATACTCATAAAGGAGACTGGCCCAGTTTTCTTGTGGAATCTGTCTGGCTTTGGTATCAGGGTGATATTAGCCTCATAGAATGAGTTAGCAGATGTTCACTCCTCTCCAATTTTTTGGAAGCATTTGAGAAGGATTGGTGTTACTCTTTCTTTAACCGTTTGGGAGAATTCACCAGTGAAGCCACTGCTAGGCTTTGTTGAGAGGCTTTGTATTACTCTCTCTTTACTTGCTATAGGTCTGCTCAACTTTTCTATTTTTTTCTTGAGTCAATAATTTTATGTTTCTAGGAATATGTCCATTTCGTCTAGGTCATTTAATTTATTGGAAATACAATTGTTCATAGCATTGTCTTACAGTCCTTTTTATTTCTGAAAGGTCAGTGGAAACATCCTTACTTTCATTTCTGATTTTAGTTATTTACACCTTCTTTCTTTTTTTTCCTAGTATAGTCAAAACTTTGTCCATTTTGTTGATCTTTTAAAAAACCAACAACCCCAACTTTTGGTTTTGTTGAGTCTCTGTAGTTTTTATATACTCCATTTCATTTATCTCCATTCTAATCTTTATTATTTCCTTCCTTCTGCTAGCTTCCTGTAAGGTTTGCTCTTCTTTTTCTAATTCCTTGAGGTAGAGTTTATTGATTTGAGATTTTTTTCTTTTTAAATGTAGGCATGTATAGCTATAAATCTCTCTATGAGCTCTGCTTTTGCTTCAGCCCATATGTTTTGGTACGTTGTGCTTTTGTTTTTATTCCTCTCAAAGTATTTTCTAATTTTCCTTGTGATTTCTTCTTCACCCACTGGTTGTTTAAAGGCTCTAGTCAAATATGAAGCCTTCTCTGTATGAAACGGCTAGCACTGCCCATCCTCCCCTTCTCGTCCTGAAATATTTTTTCATAGTACTTATCCCCATCTGAAATCCTATTACTTGGTAATTTACTGTGAGACTCCCTTGACTAAAATCTAAGCTCAAAAATGGGAAGCACTTTGTTTTGTACACTGCGTATCCATGGCTGCATGACATATAATAACTAAATAAATATTTACTGAACCAACACCTTTAATTATGGAATCAAGTTTTTCACCATAAATACTGTGATATTTTATTGAGTAAGCATGTGCTTATTCTTCTTGAACTAGGACATACTTGAGGAAAGGAAGAAACCATTTGACTAATCCCAAATCACAGACCTTCTATAAAATAATATAGAAACCCACATTAACCCTTTGCACTCGCTTGCTTTTTTTCTCGATTCCTTTATTCTACTCGGGATTTAATTTTTTAAATACCCCAGATTTTACAAAGCGCGGCAGTAGAATAAAAAACTGGAGTTTCTTTTCATAGAAACTTATTTATTTGGATTTTTTTATATTTCAAATTATTGATACATTCAAAGAGTAATTTTAATCTCGACATCAGAGTGCAAAAGGTTAAAGTTCTTGTGATAAAGATGAAAAATAAATTTACATTTCCCATCCAATATTTCATGGTCATATCCTTTAAAGTTAAGGGGAATAGTGTGGCTTGAACCATTTGCATTACCCTCACATTGTTTAATTAACAGAAATACTGTGATGTCAGTCACTGCCCAATTATATGTGACTCATTCATTAGGAATATGACTTAGGTTTTTCATTTTTAAAGTACATTTACAAATGTTAAACTACTCTCTCAACTGAAAAATTACCAGCATAATTCAGCCCAGTGTTACTTCCCCTACACCTAGGTGCAACTATACAGAAAACTTTTTGTTAACTAGATAAGCAATCACTTGTAGGTAAAACTTCATTTTCTAAGTTCAGTTGTAGTACCATTGAAATTCTCTTAACTGATGGATGCCTCTATATACGTTTTCTGAGGCTGTTGTAACAAATTACCACAAACTTGGTAGCTTAAAACCACAGAAATCTATTCTCTCACAGTCCTGGAAGCTAGAAGTACAAAATCCAGGTGTTGTAAGGGCCACGCTCACTGTGGAGGCTCAAAGGGAGAAGTGGTGCCGGTCTTTTTCAGCTTCCGGTGGCTGCCAGGATTCCATGGCTTGTAGCCATAGCTCTCCAATCTCTACTGTCACACTGACTCCTCTCTGTGTCGGATCTCCCTTTGCCTCTCTCTTATAACAACACTTGTGATGGCAGTTAGGCCCATCCAGATAATCCAAGGTTATGTCATTTTAAGATCCTTAACTTCATCACATCTGCAAAGAATCTTTTTCCAAGTAAGTTCACATTCATGGGTTCTAAGGATGTGATGTGGATACCTTTTGGAGATCATTTTTCGGCCTCCCACACCTACTCTCATCAGGTGATCAAATTTACCATCATGAATAATGGAACAAGCCAACATTATGTACCTCCTGCTATGATGCCCTGAGAAAAACATCACATCACCTATGAGATATTCGTACCAAAAATGCAAAATCTGAGTGAAATCATGAGGAAACAACAAGACTGAGATACATTCCTCCAAAATGTTAATGTCACAAAATAAGACGCTTTCCATATTAAAGGAGGCTAAAAGAGATATAATAACGAAACGCAATGTATGATCTTGAACTAGTTCCTGGATTACAGGCAAAAAATTTTTTTTCTAAAAAAGGCCACTTATTGGGACAACTGGCAAATTTTTAATATGGGTTGTATGTTAGATAACAGCATTATATCAACATTAAATTTCCTAAACTTGAGCATTGTGTTATAGTTAGAAAATTAATAAGAGAGATAAAGCAAATATGGCAAATTCGTGAATAATGTCATTTTGTTCAACATCCTTTCTTAATAACATTGACATAGGGGCGGATTTAATTCCCGGCAAAGGCCACTTTCTGTGTGGAATCTGCAAGCTGTCCCCATGTCTGCATGGGTTTTCTACGGGTAGCCCAGTTTCCTCCCACATCCCAAAAATGTGCATGTTCGGTAACAGATGTGTCTAAATTGTCCCAGTCTGAGTAAGTGTGGGTGTGTATGTGTGTGAGTGTGCTCTGCAATGTAAGGGCATCCTGTCCCTTGTGCCCTGAGCTGCCAGAGTGGGCTCAGGCCACCTGAGACCCTGACTGGAATAAATGGGTTAGAAAATAATTACCTTACTTTTTTTTATTAGTCTTTCTTAAATGTAGATGTAATCTCACATTTATTTCAATGCTTAATATTAGAAGTGTTTCAGGTTTTTTTTTAAAAGTTTGGTGATGTTTTTGTGGCCAAAAGTACGCTATAGAAACTTAACCCTTGTTTATATCAATTAGTCTGTGGTAAAATTGGTTTCGTTATACCTTGTTTCACTTAAAGCAGCAGTTTCCAAGAACCCATTTATATATTTACTAGAGGCCCGGTGCACGAAATTCGTGCACTGGAGGGGGTGGGGTGTCCCGCAGCCAGCCTGCACCCTCTTGCATTCCAGGAGCCCTCGGGGAATGTCCAACTGACGGCTTAGGCCCGCTCCCTGTCTCCGCCACTGCTGCTGCGCTCTCCAGCCATGAGCCCGGCTTCTGGCTGAGCGGTGCTCGCACTGACCACCAGGGTACAGCTCCTGCATTGAGCGTCTGCCCCCTGGTGGTCAGTGCATGTCCTAGCAACTGGTCATTCTGACGTCGGGGCGAAAATGGCTCTCCAACATCCCCTGAAGGGTCCCAGATTGTAAGAGGGTACAGGCCAGGCCGAGGGACCCCACCGGTGCACAATCGGGCCGTGGAGGGATGTGGGAGGTTGGCCAGCCGGAGAGGGACCATGGGAGGGCTCCAGGGTGTGTCCGGCCCATCTTGCTCAGTCCCGATCGGCCAGACCCCAGCAGCAAGCTAACCTACCAGTTGGAGTGTCTGCCCCCTGCTGGTCAGTGCACGTCATAGTGACTGGTCAACCAGCCGACTGTCTGCCCCCTGGTGGTCATTGCACATCATAGCGAGCAGTTGAGCGGCCTTAGCATAACATTAGCATATTACACTTCAATTGGTTAAACGGCCAACCAGATGACCAGACACTTAGCATATTAGGCTTTTATTATATAGGATGGCATCTTATAAATAAGTGATAAATATAGGTAGAGGGTACACAGTTGTACATGGAACTATTCTTGAACCTTTGCTATTGGCTTGAATTTTTTTCAAATAAAAACTTGTAGGGAAAAATGGTTTTCTTCAAATGAAGCAAGCCTGTATTAATATCACTCTGCTCCCAGCTAAAAAAGTATACTTTGCCTAAATATTTAAACTAAAAAAAAAAAAAATCCAAGGATATAGTCAAGTTCTCTGATCCTCTGGCCATTGCTTTAAAAAAGAAACAGAGCAGGATATTTTTCTGTTTGATCACAATCAAGAAGGACTGAGCACAAACCAGAAGTACAGATTAAAACATACACAAAACTCATGCACAGAGATAAAAAGAACCATGTCTTGCCCTAGCCAGTTTGGCTCCATGGATAGAACATTGGCCTGCGGACTGAAGGGTCCCAGATTCGATTCTGGCCAAGGGCACATGCCCGGATTGCGGGCTCGATCCCCAGTGGGGGGCGTGCAGGAGGCTGCCAATCAATGATTCTTTCTCATCATGATGTTTCTATCTCTCTCTCCCTCTTCCTTCCTCTCTGAAATCAATAAAGAAATATATATTTTTTTAAAAAGAACCATGTCTTGTCAAAAAGGAAAAAAATAAAAGAACTCAAATGGAAGTTCAGTGTTCAGCTGAGTATCCCGCAGAAGGAGAAACAAAGGGCATCATTAAATCAGGATGCCTGGAAATGACATCATCCTATAGTCTTTCTGAAACCAGATTGAGACTTATAAACAGATAGCATGTAGGGGGAAACCACATTTTAACCACAAAGACTCACTGTAATACATAAGAAAAAAATTTTTTTTAACTTAAAGAACAGATTGGGCACTAGATTAGAACACCAACATATAAATTGGGGCACGAAGAGAACATAATAAGAATAGTTCATGAAAACTGTAGTTTTGGTTTGGCAAATAATAACTACAGTGTCCCTCATGTGCCTTATTGCCAAATTTAATTATGTCCACATAAGAATTATATAGTGAGAATAAAACCTCTCATAAGAACCTTAAAAGGCAACAAACTCAAGCTTCAAGTAAAATAAAATGTTGAAAAATGTGTTTTTCAAGAAAAAATATACTTTCCCAAACATTATTGAAAACTTACCTTCTGGGACAGGAAAAACTTCAGCTATTGAGCCTAAAATGGTTAAAGCTGAAAATCTAGTTGGGTAGGAAGAGCCAGGAAACAATGCTTCAAAAAGACTGTTGCAAATGGATGACATGAAATTCTAAAAATAAATTACAATAAGTATAATTGAGTTAACTCACAATAGGTTATCCAAAGTTCCATATTTAAGAATGGGTTTTTTTTCTTTTAATTAAGGAAAAAATATTTTTAGAAACAATACTAGTTATTCACTTCCCTTAACACTTCTGATTGACACCCTTGACCATGAGCTATATCATGACTGTAATGAACTCCATCTTTGTAGAGCCAACAAGTACAAATCCGATGTTTCACACCAGGAAAAAAACACACATTTTTAGTGATGCATTCAGGCATCAAAAGTATGTATACAGGAACAGAAGATGGCTGCCGACAGAAAAACAGACTGCAAGATAGCGTGTGAGTGAGAAAACAAAGGGAGAGTGTGTGGTCGCACGGGGAGTGTTTGTTGGTGAGTTGAGGAACAGCTATACTCCAGGAGACTGTTGGGGACTGCTGGATGGGGCTCCCCAGACCGGGCAGCCCCCACTGCTGCTGGGTTCCCTCCCAGAGCGACCAGATCAGAGGCGAGACCGCGCCATCTTGAAGGGGAAAGTGGGAATCTACAAATACGGCACCTATCGAACAGCTGCGAACCCGAGAACACCGGTCCCCAACTGGCGCAAGCACGCAGATTCAGAGGAGCTCTACACTCCACCACGGAAAGGTCAGATTTCGCCTGGGATAAGGTGAGGTCTCTGGTCCCGGCAGGAGAGAGAAACGCGCACACGGGAGCTGGAGAACCTGGGGAAGTCTGCCCCTAGAAAAATCCGCGGCTGTTGGGGCTGGCGCGATCCGTGAATGTGGAAGAGAGTCCGCAGAGCTGCTAACAAAAGGGAACTCTAAAAAGCAACCCATTTTGATCTGATGCAAAAGGACAGCCTAAAAATTTTAAAAGTGTGCCGGCTGCTTAGACCCAAGGGGAAAAAAAAGACTGCACAGACTTGCACAAAGCCTTGGAGTTCGCACACTTACGCTGGCTCTTTTTTTTTTTCTTTTTCCTCTTTAAATCCTTGCTTCTGATTACTAAGCCCAATACACAGGATCACCCAATTGGGGACACCCTAAGAGACTGCAGGGGAAAGTTGTTTTTCTGGAGCCTGGGGATCAGAGCGGGGAATAACCATCAGAGAACCAGCTCTGGGGCAACCCACTCCCACAAACCGGTATTGAGTGCCACAGGGAAAGCAGGATCTAAGCACTGGCTAGAGCAGTGATGGGCAACCTTTTGAGCTTGGTGTGTCAAACTTCGCCAAAAAACTGAGCATAACTCGGGTAGTGTGTCACTTTGAGGAAAAAACATTATTTCGCAAATGTTTCATCCTCAGGAGCAGCAAATGTTTCATCCTCGGCATGCGGCCGCCTCAGCGGCCACGTGTCATCAGAAATGGCTACGCGTGTCAGTGCTGACACGCGTGTCATAGGTTCGCCATTACTGGGCTAGAGTACCTATAGACCCTGAGGTCAATCCAGAAACACTGCCACCCAGTGGTTGAATCACAAATTGACTCTTGTGAAAACACAAATAAAGGAATACAAGAAATTAAGACGCACTGCCTGCTTAAAAATCAGGATTGGCTTACAACACTGAGGAGCAGTGGAACTCAGGGAACTTCAATACTGTCCTGACTAGTAAACAGGCGTGCCAAACAGAACAGTAGAGGAAGTGAATGATCTTCATTACTGCACATTTTTATTTTTTCATCTTTTACTTAAGAAACTAATTTTTTTTTTCTCACTTGATTTTACCTTTTTAATTATATTTTTATTTTCAATCAGTATTATTACTACTACTATTTTACCTTTTTTTTTAAAAAAAAAAGTGTCATTTTATTTTCTCTTTATTTTACTTTGGGATTAGTGTTCTACATTCTATTTTCATCTTTCCTTTAGCATCATTTTACTCTATCTCAACTTTACCTTTATGCCATCACTCTTTTCCTAACTTTTCCCCTTTTGTTGTCCTGTTTCTCTTACCCTATTCCTGCTTTAGATTTTCCCTATTCCTTCTTTTTACCCCGTTAAAATTTCACCCTACTTATATATCCAATTTCCAATCCCCTGCTCCAAGTCCATACACATTTCTCTCTTCTCTTTCTTCACTATCCAAAAAAATTTTTTACTCTGTCCTTTTGTTGTTGTTTGCCTGATTGTTGATTATATCAATTTTTTATGCTTGTGAGATTGTTTTGCTTATTCTTTTTTCTTTGTTTGTTTTTTGTGGTTTTTTTAAAATATATTTTATTGATTTTTTACAGAGAGGAAGAGAGACGGATAGAGAGTTAGAAACATCAATGAGAGAGAAACATCGATCAGCTGCCTCCTGCACACCCCCTGTTGGGGATGTGCCCACAACCAAGGTACATGCCCTTAACCGGAATCGAACCTGGGACCCTTCAGTCTGCAGGCTGACGCTCTATCCACTGAGCCAAACCAGTCAGGGCTGTTTGCTTTGTTTTTGTTTGTTTTTTGCTTCTGTTTTCCCTCGCCTCGCTTGATATTAGTTGTTGTTTGTAGTTTGCATTCATCTCCAGGTACTTGTTGCTGGCATTTGTTGGGATTAGTGGCTGTTCTATTGGAGTTTTCTCCCCATATATATAGTTTGTTCCCCTCTTCTTTCTTATTCTCTTTCTTTTCTCTCTTACTTTTTTTTTTCCTTTTCCCAATTTCAGTTTTGCACTCCTTTCTTTTTCTTTTTTTCTCTTCTTCTTTCTTTCCTATCCTAATTCACCTTTCTCTGGTGATCACCTTTATTTGGGGTTATTAATATCGTGAATACATTTCTGTTCAGTGCCTTGTACATTGTACCTGGTTGTGTTGTATTTTGTGCCTTTAAATCAACGCAGGAGAGAGAGAACTACATAACCAGACACCCGGAGAAGAGAGAAACAGCCCACATATGAAAGAAAAGCAGGCATCACCAGAAAAGGAAGTAAACGAAATGGAGGCAAGCAACCTGTCAGAGAAAGAATTCAGAGAAATGGTCATAAGGTGGCTGAAAAGAATGGAAGACAAATTCGACAACATGTGTAAGAACCAAGAGGAAATGAAGAAGAACCAAGAAGAAATGAGAAATGACATTACTGCTGTAAAGAACTCAACAGAAAGCATCAAGAGTAGACTAGAAGAAGCAGAGGACCACATCAGTGAGCTAGAAGACAATGTAGGAAAAAATACCCAAGTAGAGCAGCTTCTAGAAAAAAAAAATTAAAAAGCAGGAGGAGAGCCTAAGGGAACTTTTGGACAACACGAAACAAAAGTATGTATACATTTTAAGTTTTAAAATGACCTAAGAAATATCCAATACATGTTACCTGATAAATTTGATCAATATAATACTTGATAAATTTAGCTATAATGACATAATTCATTTAAAAATCCAACTATTCTGTTGTCTTCTGTCTGCCCTTTTTTTAGACTCCTGCTCTACCATTCTGTTTATACAAAGATAAAAAATAAAAACTTTTAGTAAAATGCAATTTTCAAACAAAAAACAAAGTGGGAAATACTTTAACCAGGATAAAATCTTCCCCCTCTAATTAAAAGGATAACTTTTTTCTGTGTAAGATCAAGAGAAAAATTATAAGGAAAAGTTGTGATTCTGAAGCATCTAGTATAATACTATGCCCTGACGACATATATTTGTAACTGAACAGATATAAGCAGCTCTACTCTCAACTGACTCTAGACATGATCCCTGAATTCATTTTTTCGGTCAAGGACATACAACTCTGGGGACTTAGCCTCTAGGCCCTTACAGGCCCTAAGTAAGAGTTTATTAGTTTATTAGTTTCAACGGAATAGGGTAGTTATTAAAAATATCCTAGTTAAACTAGTTTTAATTATAAATGAATAGTAGATTAATACTCTATCTAAAGACTAGTTTTTTTAAAATATATATCCATAAACACAAACTAAAAAAAAAGTACATACATGAAAAATCAGAATGTCAATCCATAAAATAGGTTTTGTGTTTCTAAATACCTAATTTAGACAAATGTCATTTTACCCTTTCAAAAAGAAGCTAAAGAAATGTGTTATCTTAGATTATCTAGCAGTAATCTCAGAAAGGCTAAAAAATAACTCTTACACACATACAGCAAGTGCTCAGTATATATACTCTGATCACTTTTGATGACTGCCAGCAAGGCTTTTTAGAGTGACTTTCCTAGTGGTTACTAATCCCACTTACAGTTGAATAGACTCCAAGTAAGCCAACTAGTCGATGGCAGAATTAGGACTAAACCTATGTGCTTTTCCAATGTTCATTATTGGGATTTTACAAAGATGAAGCTGATTTCAGCCTTTGTATAGGAATATTCTTCCTCAGATTATTTTGTACCTTTTAATACAAAATTGAAAACTAAGGCCCATCCGTAACGTTTAGAGTAGGTACTCACTATGTTATAGCTCCAATGTACCAATTTACTATGCTTGTTTCCCTAAATGAAATAAAATAGATGAACTCTGTCCTCTATCTGGGTCTTAGAAAAAAAATAAGAATCTACTTCTAAGAGGCTAGATTTGGAGTAAGAAACCAGTGGTGGAAAGTTCACTCTGTTCTGATGGACAGAAATTAAAGGTTGTCAAGCTGAGCCCTGGCCCAGATTTGGGCTGTTGTACCTGGGGTTCCATCCAACCCACTAACACCGTATCCTAAAAGTCAATCCTACTCCTCAAGCTCACTCCAAAATGGGACAGACAGAACCTCCATAGCTGGACCATGAGCCAGGAGTCACTAACACCAAGCCACCGAATGTCATGTTAGTATAAAGAGAGGAGGCCCAGACTCAGCAGTCTTCTGCCCTAGGGAGGAGTGGAGGAGTTCAGGGCCAGCAGTTACCTTTCTGTTACAGAATTTAATCCATCTGGCCCATATAAGCTGTAAGTGATTGAGGCTAGCTCATTAATGTTGCTTTCTAACAGACCTGAAGTCCAGCACTGGTTCTACAACTCAGGCGGCCTGAAGAGAACTATGAAAGCACCAGTAGGAATATGTAAAACCCAGCTTGAATAAAAAAGCACATAAATACTACTTACCAAGAGACTTCCATTTATTTCCCTTTAATACATATTCATCATTGTTCTGGGTTTCTTAAGAAAGCATGTGTCTAGAAATATATCACCTACCTTATACTGATGTAAAGAAACAGAAGGGTGCTGTTTGGTTAACTCATTCTCTGGTTCATGTTTGGATTTATTTTGCTCCAGTTTATAAAGCACCTGAGAACTTTCCTGTATCCTACAAAACAACTTTTGAGAAAAAGAAAAAGAAAAATAAGGCATATGTGAGCCATGTTAACTTTAAATGCCAAAGGAAAAACTTTCTAAGTTCTTTAAACTAAAATTTCAGGCAAGGAAAGTACTGGTTTTTAAACTCTTAATATTTACACAGTGTCTCTTTTAGCATTTACATTGTTAAAACCAAAAACAACCAGAATACAAGTCTTTAAAACACAGTTCTATTTCCTTTAGGTCAGCAAGAACCTAAAGATGATATATTCACTTCTATATTCTACCAATTCTTTACCCCAAAAAGTATCGCATGATTAATTCAAGCTGAATTATTCAATAATGACCATTTCATGAGGTGCTTTAAAAGTTTTCTCCAAATAACTTATACCCTAAAAACTCATCAAAGGATTTTTTTTCCTTTTTTTTTCTTTTTTTTGCCTTTCAAAATAAGAGCTCCAGTTTGACTTATTATACCAAAATGAAAAGACTTTTCACTCTGGACTTTAATCCCAAATGTAAACTGTTCTATGGAAGGGTCATGAAGAGATATGGTACCTAAAGCCCATGACCATTATTCTCACACTCTCTCAAAATCTGGGCTCTTTTGAGAAATGATTTCCAGAGCAAAGCTCACCACTTTCCTATACTTTCTGATGAGAAATTCTACCTTTTTAAGAAGAGAACAAATCTGTTGCCGCACTCCTGGGGACTGACTGTTAAGATTGTATGTGATAAAGAATTGAATCCACTCCATTTCTTCTATGGAAACAATTTCTGTGCTTCGATTACTTTCGCAAAGCAAGCCTAGTGTATCTATCCGTACCTAAAACACATCAAGCAATAACATGTTAATTTTTCAATGAAATAAGTGAAGCCTAAACCACTTGACACGTTTAATTTTTTACATAGGCTACCAAAGGAAAAAAAAAACACAGTAAACCTCAGTTTTATCCATATGTACTTCAGAAAGGTTTCCTAATCCCAAAGATCCTGTGGTTATTGCCTATAAAATTATTTTATCAAATGTGTAGATTGGATATTTATTAAACAATCTGAAAGATTCTTATTCCACAATAATGTTCAACTTCATTCTTTTTATTCTATTTCCTCAGTGACCACTTTATCCCAGGACCCCCTCCCCCACTCTCAGATTAGTCATGTACACCTACTCCCATTCTGCACACTCATCTCTGTTTGCATTAATTTCACTTACTTGCTGAAGGCTCTGGCTCCTAGTTACCAACTGAATGAAAACTGAAGCCTTCAGCCTAGGATTGGAGGCTTCCATAACATGGACAAAACACTTCACTCCTGCCAAACAATTTCCTTAATCATCCTCCCGTCCTTGGTTGTCATTCTGTGGGCTGCTCCAATGCTTTCTCTTCTAATCAAATTCATCACTTTCCTAATCAGCCACCACTGCTCTGATCAGTCTCTTCTACTGAGTTTCCCAAATCCTTACCCATAAAGGCACTCTTTTATCTGTATTTTTTTCTAAGAGTCTCTAGTTGTTTCATGCAGGTTTTCTTATTCCTTCAACTAAACTCCAAGAAGCCTGAGTACAAGGTCATCACTTTTCATTCTCTACTCATCATCCTTATGAACCCCTTAAAACAGCGATGGGCACAACTTAGAGGACTCTGTATTGGATTGGTAAATGAATAAAAAACCAGGGATCTACTATATGCATGAAGTGCTAGTTATTCTGTTTACTTACTTGGCAATGTTGATGAATTAAGCCCTGCTTTATTTTTGCACTGGACACAAGTTTCCTCCAGGCATCCGTTGCAGACTGAAGATGTCCATGAGCTCTAGCTGTTCGCAGACATGCCATCAAAGCTCCCAGAGCCCCTCTACTATTAGATGACCCTAAAGATGGAAAAGATGCTAATTGACCCTCACGCCATCGTTACTCCTCTTGTTTCAAAAGCAGTAACAAAGACCAGTACTGTGCTATATAAATACTACCACAATTTTCATGTTTATAACTAACATTATATTTCAAAAATCATATTTAAACTCAATTCTAGCATGAGTTAAAGTTCCTATTATAAAATAATCATTACTTAAAAGATTTAATAGTTCTTGTGTCAATTCCAAATAATATAATCCTCTTATTGTTAACTTTAAAATATCATAATTTCTGGCTAATATTTTTACTTTTACCTTTACAGATAGAAAACAAATCAGGAAGTGAATCAGGGGGGAAAAATCAGGTGGAGAAATATTTAAAACAGTAAAAATAACTGAATGACTTTCAGCCAAAAACAGGAAAAACATTTCTGTGTTTTATTTCTGTAAAGATAAACACTGAACCTCTGCATATTTTGGAATTACTGATTCCCCTCCCAATAAAGAAGCTAAAAGGAGGATCACAAAGAACATGATGCTTTCAGAGACTAGGACATCAGCCATTACTAAGTGGACAGGGAGCTCTGGCCCACAGGACACCTTGAGATAAAAGTCAATCCTACCTTACTTCAGAACATATTCATTCTGGACTTCAGATGACTTCTCAATAAGGCAAGAAAAATTACTAAAAATTATAAACAATGACTTATTTTTATGTATAGGAATCAGACTTTTCAACTATCTCATAGTTACTCTTTGAACTATTGAAAGTTTTTAATTATCTTAGTTGTAAATATTCTTAAAATGATTGATGTAGGGTGCCATATTCCTGCTTTGCTAAAGAGAATACAATAATACTAGAGGCCCGGTGCATGAAAATTCATGCACTGGAGGGGGGTTCCCTCAGCCCGGCCTGCCCCCTCTCACAGTCCGGGAGCCCTCAGGGGTGGGAGGCGACCCGGCAATCAGGAGAAGGTGATGCCCCATCACACCTCTGCTGCTGCCACTGCCGGCAGTGCAAGCCTCGGCCAACCCTGGTTACCTGAGCCTCAGGTGGCCCTGGGAGGCTGGGAAGCCGCCATCCAAGGCTTTCCTGCACCTCGGGCCAGCCCTGGGCGGTTTGGGAGCTGAGGGGACTGGGGGACTCCAGAGGCAGGCGCGTGGAGCAGCTGGGCCTGGTCTTGCTGCGAGCCTGCCTCCCCCCGGCAGGGCTGAGGGGACTGGGTGCCGCCATCTTTTGAGGGCATGACAGTCAATTAGCATATTCCCTCCTTATTGGCTGTGGGTGCCGCCATCTTTGCGATGGTGTGAGGGTCAATTAGCATACTTCCTCTTTATTAGATAGGAGGATTAAGATTTGCATGATGAATCAGGATCATAATTTTAGATATTAATTACTGAATTGTGCTATAATGCAGTGACTCCTTCAGAGTTACAGAGTTTCCATGGGATGCTTACCCCTATTCTAAATTATTACAGATGGCTGTTTCCTAAGGTCATGCCTCTCAATGTTTTGTCTTTTTCCCACAGGCAAAAACTTGCCACAGCCAATTTACCTGTTTAACCTTGCCAAAACAGTTTTCAGTTACTGTTTTTATCACTTCAATATTTATGTAAAACACACAAACTTTTACTCCATTCTGACAACCAAATAACAAATAAGAACTTGACAAAAGAATTTAAAACCTAGTACAGTAGTCCCCCCTTATCCACAGTTTCACTTTCCACAGTTTCAGTTACCTATGGTCAACCATGATCCAAAAACATTAAATGAAAATTTCCAGAAATAAACAAGTTACAAGTTTTGAATTGCACACCATTCTGAGTAGCGCGATGAAATATAGCACAGTTTCACTCTGTTCAGCCCAGGACGTGAATCTTCCCTTTGCCCAGTGTATTCACACTGTGTACCCTATCTGCCCATTAGTCACTTAGTGGCCAATTCAGTTAGGACTGTTGCTATATCACAGTGCTTGTGTAAAATAAGTAACCTTTATTTTACTAATAATGGTCCCAAAGCAAAGAATAGTGATGCTGACAATTCTGCATGCCAAAGAAAAGTTGTAAAGTGCTTTCTTTAAGTGAAAAAAATAAAAGTTCTTGACTTACTAAGGAAAAAGATCGTATGCTGAGGTTGCTAAGATTTATAGTAAAAATGACTCCATGAAACTGTCTAACTTATAAAGTAAACTTTATCATAAGTATGTATGCATAGGGAAAAACATAGTATACATGGAGTTCGGTACTATCCATAGCTTCAGGCATCCACTGAGGGTCTTTAAATGTATCCCCTGCAGATAAGGAGGGACTACTATAATAAAAAAAAACCTCATAATCATAATTGGAATCAATCCTTAGCCTGTAGAAATGGCTTGAACCAAAAAACTCTATTCAGCTATGTACAGTAACATTTGGTTTCAATCTGAAATCCTTAAAGTTAATATCCTTCTTTACTATTTAAATTTGAATATATTCAATATCTGCCTGGGTAACTACATTTAAGAATCCTAATTAGAAATTACTAAAACAAAAATTCATTTTCTTACCAGTTTTAGCATCAGCAGAAGTCTGAAGAATCTTTACCATGTAGCTTAAGCTTTCAGGGTTGCAATTCAATAATTTTGGCAAGTAATAATCAATCACATAAGATTTTTGATCCAGACTTCCTTCACACAGTATGTGAAGAAGAGGAGAAACCCAAGTCTCATGCCACTGATCAATCCAAGTACTGTCGACAGCCTGAGATTTCAAATGGCTCTTATGATTTTTAAACATGGCTTCTAAGAGGTCACTTGCATAAGGTACCAGTGACTGGTCTCCCATCACCTCTAAGATTTGCGATGGAATAGTTTTAGCTAATGCCAAAATATGTTCAGTTCCTATGCAATCTACTAAACAACCAAGGCATATGTACTTTCCTTTAATATGCCATTCCAATCGCAGAAGACTCTCCGTCAGTTCAAAAATGAAATGATCAGCAGCCAAATCTGATTTTTCTAGCTTTGACTCTGCAACAGTGAGCTGGTGCATTTGGAGAATGTTTCTGAATATGATTTTGGTTTGGTGTCTCAAAGCATCCAATGGATGTTCCCAGTGGGTATAGACATATTCCAAAAGTCTTCTAGCTATGCTTGAATTTCCATTCAGACTGTCCTTTAGGCTTGGGGAACTTGATTCAAGAGCATGTATGGCTGTGTTAGTCCAAGATGCCAAAATTCTAGACAGAAACATTTCTAGAGTTGATTCCTTGATCCTAAAGAAAAATGAGCTGTATTATTATAAAGTGACTAGTAAAAGAAATTTCACATTATAATCATTTAAACTTTAAAGATATAAAATACAAAGAATGATCAGAAAATTCAATCATTATTAAATTTATAACAAAAATTATAAACAAGGCCAAAAAAGACCTCAAATTTGTATCTAAATCTATTCATCTTGTAAAATATAATCTAAAAAAAAAAAAGACACAAGGAAACTTTTGGGGGGTGATGTAAATATTCATTGTTTTGATTGTGATGATTGTTTAACAGGTATTTTAAAACACACTGAGGAGCTAGGGTTGGGAAAAGTTAGTTGGAATGGGGTTTCTGAAAATATTCTGAAGTTGATTATAGTGATAGTTGCACCATCTTGTGAATATATAAGAAAACCCTACACAAACACTACAAATTGTATCTCAATTAATTTGTTATAAAATAACAAAATGAAGAATAAATTTTAAAATATGCACAAAATTTAAAAATACATATAGCCCTAACCGGTTTGGCTCAGTGGATAGAGCGTCGGCCTGCGTACTCAAGGGCCCCAGGTTCGATTCCAGTCAAGGGCATGTACCTTGGTTGCGGGCACACCCCCAGTAGGGGGTGTGCAGGAGGCAGCTGATTGATGTTTCTCTCTCATTGATGTTTCTAACTCTCTCTCCCTCTCCCTTCCTCTCTGTAAAAAAATCAATAAAATATATTTTAAAAAGAAAAATACATATAAACTGAAAAACATGTAGTTTATTTTAGAACACTGTAGTTTTCTCCCTTTATCTACATATTATTATCAAGCTGTATCTATGGTTTGACATGTGAAGCACATGAACACTTTCAGGCATTATGGCAAAAACATCAAAAAAACAAAAAATAAAATATAACTCAATGAAGTCAAAAGACTGGGGAACAGTTCTGGCTCGGGTGCTTCTTAGAAATATGCTCTTAGCCTAAAGCATTTACTTTTCTAAAGCATTCACTTTATCCATTCAAGAAATGAGGTTTCCTATCCTAGCTATCAGACATGTAAAGATCACACTGAATTACCTATGATAAAGTTGTTTATAAACTATAATGCACTATACATATAGAAACATCCTCCCAACATCTCATTTTTTCTTGTTCTACTTTCACACCCACTTCATTCCCTTTCGAGTTAGCCAACCACTTTTCATTGAATTACTAAGTATGCTGGCTCAGTTGCCATCTTTTAAATGTCTGACAGGCAAAATAAAATATGAGACACCAGCATCAAAACTCACTGTGAACTCAAGGTGAACAGAACATGCACAGTATCCAAGAGCAGGGCCTCCCCACTCGGGCCCATCCTCCCATCCTGCCAGTCCAACATGGTGAGTGTCCCCTGACACAGGAACAGGAGAGCTGACTCGGAGACATCAGCACAACAAAGGCTCCTGCAGGAGTGCACAAACCACTCCGGGGCGCTCGTGCAGTCCACAGAACAGAGAAGCAAACTACTAATCTGAAAGATATAACAAAGCTAACACATGTAAAGTCTCTAAAACTTTTCAGAGATGTTTCAAAATATAAATCCAAAATTCTCTTCCCCCTAAACAACCTAAGAAATAAACCTAAAGGTGAAAAAGCCACAAGTGTTAAGATTATTATAACAATAGAAAACAAATAAAATCTAAGTACATGAATCATTTTGCTGATTTGAATTTACTGGTAGAGCACAACACATCGCCACCTGTAGGTGAATAAGCTTAACTAATGCTTTTTAAGAGGTGATTTAGAAAGAAAAATTTTAATTTTATCCAATAACTACTGTGTGATCTCAGAGCATGGCACATATCTATTTTGCATAAAGTCAGGCAAAGAGCTAAAATAAGTATCTAGACAAAACAGTAAAGAAAAAAACTGCTAGTAGTAAATATAAGGATTGTGGCCCAAATTATCAAATTATACTCTCCATATGATCAAGTTCACTGAACAACTGATTCTAGCATGCTTCCTGTCTAAAATATAATACTTGGGTTATTCTTAATAAAAATTCATATTTATAAAAAACGTATTATTATATGTGTACATTAACCTCTGAATATTTTATAATACTGAGAGAACTGAACAACCAGCTCTAGAAAAAACTAGAAGGATACATATAAAAATGCTGACAGTGATTATCTTTGTGAGATGGATTTGTAAGTAACTGTTGTGTTATTTCTGCTTTACCTGAATTTTTGCAACTGCCTCTTATATATGAGAAAAAGATCATCAGAAAGATTGACTGTGCAAAAAAATTTTAATTCATTTCTTTAAAAATATTTTTTAAATATTCATCAAACTACCAATAAAATTCAATTCTAAAAAAGAGATGCACTCACCAAGTCAGGAATCTTTTCAGGTGGATGAAACATAGCCTTAATAAAAAGAATAACAGCTAATCCAGATGTACTCTGAATTGTCCGCAAGAGGTCATCTATTTGGCAAAAAAGTAAATAGCATGTATTAAATAATGATGGATATTTGGTACAGTAGAAAGAGCAGATGCTGCAGAGTAAGAGCCCTGGGTACAATTTCCAGCTTGACTACTTCCTAGGTGAATAGGCCTTAGAACTCAGCTCCCAGGGACTCAGCTTTCTCTTCTGTAAAATTGGAAAATGTAACTCCTATCTGACACAGTTGTTTTAAAATTTAAATGAATAATGAACATAAAGACTTTATGCTCAACTCATACTCAATAAATGTGATTCCTTCCTTCCCCCTCTAACATCCAATCTTTCTTCCTCTCCATCTATAGTCTCCCAACACATCTAGCAGCAACATCGTTTGTCCCCTCCCCTCCCCCAATGCTTCTGCATCCCAACCCCATTACATTACTTTTTCTTAGTGATTTCAGGGCTTGTGTAAAGAGCCTGAATCAGTGCTAATTACAAACTTTGCTATCGTTGGCACTGCACCTAATCTTGACTTGCTATCTTCATTTTGTTTTCTATTAGCCTCTGGTTTGTCAGAAAGTATACTAAATAATATGGTGAATTATTTAACCTGTTGAAAGATTATAAATACCCACTATAAGTTGCCTACTAATTATCCTTATGACCTTTATCCATGTTAAAAGAACTATGACTTTGATTGCGGCATCCATGTGCCCAGCCAAAGGCAAGATAATTGCTTCCTCAATCTTCCTTGCAATTCAAGGTAGCCATATGAGGGTTCAGGCCAATGGGAGGTAAGCACAAATCTCTTGGGTACTTTTGATTTCCTCATTAAAAGCAAAGATGCAACTGGCTCTCCTTCCTAACTTAAACAGAGACACGCTGCCTGAAGCTACAGCAGCCATATGGCAACCACGAGGCAGCAAACATGTGGAGGAAAGCCAACATGCTTAAGAGCCAAAGAGCAGAAATGTGTGGGTTCTAGACTGTCTACAGTAGTTCTGGATCACCTGCTCCTGAACTTCTTGTTATGTGAGAAGGAGGGGAGGCACATATGCTTAAGTCCTTGAAGTTCAGTTTTCTGCTTATAGCTAAACACTTTACTCATACAGGAAGCTTTATAAGCCTTGGGAAAATAGCATTGATTAGGTGCCATCAACTTTTCAGAAAAGAGACTGCCTTATATTAAAATCATGTTCTCTGCATTTCACCAAGTAGTCATTTTTCTCAGGTTTAACAAAGTTCTCTTTTAAAAGCAAATATCCTCAGAAATCTATGAATTATGTCTTAATAAGAATAACTTTCCTTTTATATCCTTTCATAATAATGATGTCTTTAATTTTTAAAAAAGTTTTATTGCTCAAACGTGCAGCTCTAAACACTATAATGTAGTCTCGTCCAATCTTTAAAACTTTGATATGTGTCTAAGTGTTTTTAATCAACATGTGCCCTCTCCCCTCCTTTCTGTTACAATTGCTCTGAAGAACTCTGGCCTCCAGACCTGTTAAGTTACCCACAATCTGGATATTGCATTTGTTTACTCCTGATATTCCTCTATAATTCCTGAAAATTGGCAGATGACCTAGAAATAGGACTAGTCTCAAGTTCAATCCCTTTGCTGGTAAAAGCAAGACTCTAAGGGGCACATTGTGTCTGGTGATATTCTAACTCTATCATTTCATTTTAATTTATTAGTTGAAATACTCTAATAAGAAGACATGTCTTCTCACTATTTGATTTCCCAGAGGTACAGTTCACATGAACAGAAGCAACATATGAGTATACTAGAAAAGAGGCCTAATGACCAGCCTCACAAGGACTACTGAGATAAGAAGAAATGTGTGGATTACACCAAACTTTCCATACCATCCTTCAAAATTTGGAAATTTCTTCTCCAGAATTTTATTTTGCTACTTAAAGTCTGTGGCCTTTCAACACTAAGACAGTTAGGTTTTCTTCTTTGTATACAATACATGCACACACTTAGAAAAATCCTTCAACCTTATCCCTTGCTGAATTGGCACATTTGAAAGAAAAAGCATTAAAACCTTGTAATCCCAGGCCTTTCCCCACTTTGAGGGGCTGAGGAAGGAGAAGTTCTACATCTCTGTTAAGTATCATATATTTCATACCATTATTAGCAAAAACTGAGTGACAATTATAATCATTTTTTTACACTTACCATCATTTAAAAACTTGGTAAAAATACTCAGCAGTTCACACATACTCTGCCATGTGGGAGAACTGGAAATGTTTGAATTAATTCTCTGGAGGCCTTGAACTTTCTGTACTAACGTTACTGAAACTCTAATGCCTACCAATAAGTCATTCATCAACTGCGTTTGAACAATATGATTTCCAGCAAATTTTCTACAATGAAGAAAAGACATCATTACAAAAGTCAAATAAAAATGTCACCATTTCTATCACTCTTCAAAACAGCACATTCCTCAATAAAAGGGCCAAATTCCATTTTAGATTATAGCAGATATTTATGCCTTTCTCGTGTACATTCCAATTATGTAGACATTCATTGGAAACTTTCAACACTCTTAACTTACTGCAACATTTGCCTCTTTCTCAGCCAATAACTAGCCTCACTTCTCTTTTTTAGAGTAAGAATAACAAATTAAAAATGAATAACAAATTATAAACTTCAACACTCCCTCAGCCTTGCTATACTTTCTTAACCTGACTTTCTCCTGCTTCACCATCACTTCTTAGACACCTTGGCTATTTCATGCTGTTCTCCATGATCTCTTTATGTTAGAGTTCTCCATGACTAGACCTTAGCCCTCTTTTTTGTCCATCTAATTCATTCCCCTGATGCTGATCTCATCTAGTTAATTCATTAGCTTTAAATTATAATCTATATGCTGTCAATTTCCAAATTGTTATCTCCAGCCCAAACCTCTCCTTATAATTCCAGACTTGTATCTGAAGCTTCCTACTCAATATCTTCATGTGGATGTCTAACAGACACCTCAAACTGCATGAACCTATCTTCAACTCCAAACCTGTTCCACCTGCTGGGATCTCTAAACTATAAAAACTTTGTAATCATTCTTTTTTTTTAAAATATATTTTATTGATTTTTTACAGAGAGGAAGGGAGAGGGACAGAGAGCCAGAAACATCGATGAGAGAGAAACATCGATCAGCTGCCTCCTGCACACCCCCTACTGGGGATGTGCCAGCAACCAAGGTACATGCCCTTGACCGGAATCGAACCTGGGACCTTTCAGTCCGCAGGCCGACGCTCTATCCACTGAGCCAAACCGGTTTTGGCTGTAATCATTCTTGACTTCTCTCTTCATTCCACCCTGTTGGTTCTACCTTCCTTCAAAATATGCCCAGAATCAGACCACATCCACTGCTACTTTTAGCCTAGCCATTCTCATCTCTCCCTTGGGTTACTACAATAGCCTCTTAAGTGGTCTCCCAGCTTCTATCTTTGCTCCTCTCAGCCAATTCTCAACAGAGCAGAACACAGAGTGATAATATGAAAAGAGAAGTCAGGGAAAACAGTTTGGGGGTTTCTCAAAAAGTTAAATATAGAATTACCATATCACCCAGCATTCTACTCCTAGGTACATGACCAAAACAACTGAAAATAGGGATTCAAGCCAATGTTTACAGCAGCGTTATTCACATTAGCCAAAAGATAGAAATAACCCAAATGTCCATCAACAGATAAATGGATCAACAAAACTGTGATATATACTAGTATATATATGAATATTATTCAGCCAAAAAAAAAAGGAATAAAATTGTAATACATGTTATAACATAGATTAACCTTTAAAATATAATTGAAATAAGCCAGACACAAGAAGACAAATATTGTATTCCATTTATTTGGGGTATCTAGAACATGCAAATTCAAACAGACAGAAAGTAGAATGAATACAGGCTACTATAGGTTATGGGAAGGGATAAAAAAGACAGTGAATTCTCTTTTGGACACATTGAATTTGAGACACATGCAAAATATTCAAGTTAAGATAGATAACTGACTATATAAATCTAGCGCTCAGGGAAGAGAGCTAAGTTGGAATGATAAATCTGGAAATCATAAGTACAGAAATAATAGCTGATATCAAAGAAGTGGATGATATTAAACAGTCTAACAAAGAGAATTAAAAGGACAGAACTCACATTTAAGAGATAAACTGAGAAAGAAGAGCCTAAAAGGCAACAGCGAAGGAGCTCCTTCTTGGTAAGACTAAAGGAGACCTTGGGTTAAAGC
Organism: Cnephaeus nilssonii; assembly: GCF_951640355.1. Lineage (NCBI taxonomy): Eukaryota > Metazoa > Chordata > Mammalia > Chiroptera > Vespertilionidae > Cnephaeus > Cnephaeus nilssonii. Next base: position 22,561,815 of record NC_137086.1, read on the forward strand.
TAGCTCACAAATATTACTTCTAATCTCCCCAGAATCTCCCTGAACCAACACCCAAGGTATTTAAAACATAAAAAGACATAAATACACAAGAACAACAAATAGACAATGAGACAATAATACAATTGTGGAAGCTACAAAGCAGATGGATAAGTGATAACTAACTTAGCAAAATCAAGAAAAGTGACTACTAAGCCAGAGAACAAATCCAGAAGCAACCTGATTTGCAGGCCCAAAAGCCTAAGAAATTGTGGGCACCAGTGACTCCTTGATGTGGAGGTAAATGTAGGGCTGAAAACATGAAGACTGACAACAAATTTGGTGAAATAAAAAACACTGGATCATACCTCCAAGCCAGCAAACAACTGGTCTACCTCTAGAGACTATAAAACAACAGGCGTCTGGACAAGAAGACAGCACACACAGAAAAAGTAGCAATACCATCTAGCAAACAGAAATTAGGTAAATATATGCAAAATAAATGACAAATGCCAGGACTTCAGTTTTCAGACCCAGTAATCAGATTAAGCCAATGGTTTTGAAGATTCTTCCATGGTGAGTCTACTACCCATGCAAAAAGACCTAAAGACACTGACATTAGGGGTTCCCCAAAGAAAGAGCGCAACTAGGTTAACCCACATAAAACCTGTAATCAACCACAACCATGTGCACAGAGATTCAAATCAACTCTCAGTGCTCTATTCTTAAATATGAGTGCTCAGCCTAGGATCACTGGACTTCTGAGGAAAGCTTCTAGCAACAAATATAGTGACCAAAGCAGCAAACAGAAAAAAAGCAACTTGGAAGAAATAGAAGCTATGTAAAGATAAAATATTTTAAAAAGCTGTCATTAATATCTTCAGAGAGATTACAGAGAGTATTTCATCCACAAACTAAGAACAGGATGCTATGAAAAAGCAACTTTCAGGTAGAGGAAAGAGTTCTTCCTTTTCTGCTCTGGCTGGTTTTTCTCAGTGGTTAGAGCGACGGCCTGTAGACCAAACAGTGGCATGTTCAATCCCCTGTCAAAAGCACATAGCTGGGTTACAGGTTCGATCCCCAGCTCTGATTGGGACCAGTATGGGAAGCAACCAATCAATGTGTATCTCTCACATTGATGTTTCTCTCTCTCTCTCTCTTCCTCCCTTCCATCCTCCCTGAAAATCAATGGGAAAAAATACCCTCAGATGAGGATTAACAACAAAATAAATAAATAAATAAATAAATAAATAAATAAATAAATAAATAAATAAGTTCTTCCCTTTCTCATTTAGTCTCTTGGTAACTTATACTTTTAAAAATTAAATGCCAAACCTCTAGAAAATGAATTTAAATAATCTGGTCTAACATTTATGAAGAGGGATAGAAAGGAGCACATTGCAGAACTTTTAAAAAATTTCCTTTGTACAAAGACAATGTACAAGTGCAAGTATGCACAAGCATGCAAACATGTAACACTTGCCTATTTTCTTCTGTGATTTCAATTAAACTCTTCTGTAGAAAATGAAGCACTGAAAGGAAAAGAATATAATGACAAAACAGAATTTTAAAACTTTGAACTTTAACTTCAGAACAAGAAAATATTTTAAACCACTGTTACCTAAAATGATATCATAGTATAGAAGTAGAAATTTGAAAGAAAGGAACATGATATACCTTAGTTTTCTGCAGTATTCTACCTACTGCCAAGAAACTTAAAAGAACGTGTTCCAAAATGACTCATACAAGCAGTCACCTCTCAGAATAAAATAAAGTAATAGGACTTACCATTTTCAAGAAGATTATTAACACTTGTTATACCTATGAGAGAGAAAATTAACACTGGTAAGAAGTTTCAGCACCAAAATTAACATCACTTAAAAACAATGATGTAGTGACTGGTGTTAACCAGGAAAATTACTAGAAAAGAGCTGGCTTACCCAACTTAAAGTTGTCCATACAGGAAGATATATTGTCAATTATTTTCCTATAAGAGTATAGATCAGTAGTATTCAATTCTTCCTGAAGACGAGAAGTAAAACTTTGTATGGCCTCAGTAAGAAAAAATTCAGGTAGGCAATTTAGTGAGCTAGAAAAAGAAGCAAATATTGAAAATCTTGATAACTCAGTAGTATAAAGATATGTGAAGGAGAGGAATCATTACACATGAAGGAATTATTGAACCAGACCTTCACAATACTGCCAGAAAATAACTTAGACTGTCCTCAACAGAGTAACCAGAGTTGAGTGATATTACCAAAACATCATATTACTCCTCTACCTGAAATCACCCAATAATGTCCCACCCAAAGTAATAAACAAAGTGCTTGCAATGACTTATAAGACACTGTTGATGTGGTCCCACCGTTACCTCTCATCTTGATCCTTGTCCACTATCTCTAGCTACATGGCCTGCCTTTGTTCCAACAACATGCCAAAACCTTTGCTCTTGCTATTTCCTCCACCTGGGACAGTTTCCTTCAAATATATCCAATAATCATTCCCTCATCCCTTTTGAGTCAATTTCAAATATCACTCTATCAATAACTGAGCAAAGATTATCTAAAGGGACCACTATGTTTTAACTCTAACCCTCATCCCATCCTTGGGTCTCCCTTTCCCTCTTCTCTGCTTTATTTTTCTCCACAGCACTCATACCACCTAATCCTATATATTTTGCTTCTGTATCTTGTGTATTTTCTACCTTCCTCATAGAATGTAACCTTCATTCGACTTATTCACTATATCCCCAAAGCCTAGAAGAATACTTTGACACATAGTAGGTGATCAGTAAAAATTTACTGAATGAATAAATTAAATTAAATTTTACATCACTTAATCTAAATCAAAACCAGTAGGCATTTTTTTAAAATCTGGCTGAACAGTCCTGAAGTTTTTCTAGAAGAAAAAAAAAATCAAAAATGAAAATATTCTGAAAAAGAAGAGCCACTAGAGCAAGCATGTCAAACTCAAAGGCTAACACGAACAAATAAACGAGGCATGTAGCCTGCAGGCCACAAGTTTGCCATGCTTGCACTAGAGGGATGACTTGCCCTGACATATAAACTACACTGTCAAACTATAGTAAATAGCCCTAACTGGTTTGGCTCAGTGGATAGAGCATCAGCCTGTGGACTGAAGGGTCCCAGGTTCGATTCTGGTCAAGGGCATGTACCTTGGTTGCGGGCACATCCCCAGTAGGGGGTGTGCAGGCGGCAGCTGATCGACGTTTCTCTCTCATCGATGTTTCTAACTCTCTAACTCTCTATCCCTCTCCCTTCCTCTCTGTAAAAAAATCAATAAAATATATATATTTTTAAAAACTATAGTAAATAAAAGTGTGGTGTTGCTGTATAAACAAATAATCCCAGTGTAAAACCAAACCAGAGAAAGAATTTTTAATATTGGTTATTTTTTATCAAATTGAACATTTATATGGCCCAATTCCCTTCCTTTTTCTCCTTACCTTGCCAAGACTTTCTTCAAGGGATTCTTTATACTCAAAGAAAGATAAATGCCTGCTAAAATATCCAGGCAACTTCTAATAGTGGGATCACACATGCCGTTTTTATCTGCCTTCTCCAGTAAAGGCACAATCTATAATCCAAAAAATTCAAAGTCATAGTAATTTTTTAAAATATCAAGCATAACAAAGTAACATGGATTCAAATACTCTTTTAATTCTCAATTATAATGTGAAACTAGAGGTCCAGTACACGAATTCGTGCACAGGTGGAGTCTGGCTGGCCTACCCCTATTGGGGCCGATCGATCGGGCGGGCTAGCTGGCCAGCCGGGGGGGAGGGGACATGGGAGGTTGGCTGGCCGGCCCCGCGGGGTGGGGGTGGGCCCATCGGGGGTGATTGGGGACAGGGCCGGCCGGGGGGAGGGGCTGCGGGTGGTTGGCCGGCTGGCCCTACCCCCTGGTCAAACTCCCAGTCTAACTCCTAGTCGAGGGGACAATTTGCATATTAGCCTTTTATTATATAGGATATTTTCTACTCTACACTGTTAAGGATACTGATTTAAACACCTATTTCAGTATTTATTAACCTTATTAACATGCCCCCAACTCCCACTTTATTAACATTTACTAACATTAATGTTAACTCCCATAACGTTTATTTTACATGCCCCCAACTCCCACTTTACCCTTTAGACCCACCTCTATTGAGAATTACAGACCTGTCAATGGCTTAAGGTACAGGAATTCTTTCCAAAAAAATATTATGCAAGTTCAAATGATAAATCCTAATATTGAAATACTAGTAAGGACAGTCTTTACATTTTAAATTAACATTTTAATGTGCCTACTAAACAAGTTTTGAAGATTCTGATTAACAGAAATAATTTTTTAAAAATTTATCACCACAAAAGGTATGTATAGTTTTCACATTATCCTATCTACTTACAGCTCCAATGGTGATAGAAGCCTGAGTATGGCTTCTGTTGCTACTTTGAATAAAAAGACATACAATAAACAGAAAGAAAAACCTATTATTTAATGCTACATTGATATTAAATAATCAGGACTCAAAACTTATCAATTAATTTTAAAAGTCCATAACATGCATCCATGAATATCAATTCGGCCTTACCTGTTTAACATAACGGATTTGTGACACTCCATCGGTGAGTTGTACACAATGTAACAGCAAAGAAGCTAGATTTTCTCTTTCCACATCAGCCAAAGCTATATAACATACACACACAAAATTTCTTTGGTGATTTAACAGTATATGGATATGAGTTTGCCTTTGTTATGCATTCTATAAAATTTAAGTATTTATAAACCCAAAACACCAGGCAGAACTTAGCCTGAAACAGAATTTTAAGAAAACCATTTTACATCGAAAACTGAATATAAAGAACATGGAAAAAATAAATTGCAAGTTTGCACATTAGGTGATATGAAGTCCCAGACATAAAATGCTCCATTTGCAACCTAGAAAAGAAATAGTCAGAAATCACTTACTTCTCAAAGTTTCAAGGTCCTGATGACAAACGGTCAATGCAGTAACTTGTATTTCTTTCTTCTTCTTTACCACCATTTTGAAAGAAAGGAGTCCCTGCACGAAAGAAGAGTTTAAGGCATTGTCCTAATGCAGTTCCTGAACCTTAGCACTATGGACATGTTAGGCCAGATAACTTTTTGCTGTGGGGTTGTTGTCCTGTGCACTGTAGGATGATTAACACATCCCTGGCCTGTACCGACTAGATGTTAGCTGCATCTTCCTCACACCAAGTTGTGACAACCAAAAAAACATCTCCAGTTATTGCCTCATATATCTCAAAGATGCTATCGGATGAGAACCACTGGTCTAAGGATTTCTGCTTTGAAAAAGAAAAACTTTTTTTAAGCTCAAGAAGAGTTTATTATTGTCTACGGTTAATTTTACCTCCTATAAGCCAGTCTTTGTATTTTAAAATACAAGCAGCCTTCACTTTAACAATAACTAAAGAAACTAGCATGGTTTTCCAAAAATAAAGTGTATCCAACTAACCTCAGTAACTTCTCAGACTGACAGATCAGGAGACATCATAATACACTGTATCCTGATTTGTGCAAAGTATTTAATAAAGAAAAAATTTGCATACTGTCCTTGTGAGTTTGCTTTTATTGAACAAACAGTTTATTTTAGTTACTAGGGTTCATCATGGACTGAACAAATGTACTTGAAAAATACACACTAGTCATACCATGCCATCTGGAGAGAAGTCACTAGGGAAATGCCACCCAGGGCTCTTTTCTTGGTGCAGTTAACATTTTTAGCAATCTGTACGATGCAGACATCAGAGGACATAACATAGTGAATTTATAAAAGAATGTAATGTTAGTTTATAAAAGATACAAAGCTGGGAGGATATTCTGGATGATGGGATCAGGATTAAAAAACAGCCCAATGAACTAGAATAAATTTACCAAGATGAACTAGAAATAAATGTAAACTGCTGCATTTAGATTAGAAAAACATAATATAGAAATGCAGAATGAGGGTGCAGGAGGAGGTGAAATGTGACTTGAAACAGTTCAATTTGTTGTTTGAAACAGCTCCATGTGAGCCAACAGCACAGTATGACTGCCAAAAAGCACATTGGAAGTCAGGTGGATTAAGGGAGTGCATGATCCCTTGGTCATCCCACAAGTCAGGTGACATGCAGAGCATTAGGTGCAGTGATGGAGGCCACATCTTAAAGATCCATAATAAATAATGGAGCTTCCAAAGACCAACCAGACTTCTGACGGGCCTAGAAAGCACCGCCCTCGGAGAAGAGCTTAGTTAACCAAAGGCGGTCTGGAGAAAAGAGGACGGGACAAGTGTCTTAAATGGCTCCTGGACTGGTTAGGAGAAAAGGGGTGTAGATGTCTTTTGTTATAGATCAGAAAAAGTACAAGCTTCAGGGAGGCAAATTCCAGCTCAATTCAAAGGAAGACCTCCATGTTCCAAGTATGGAATGGGCTGCCTTTTGAACAGAGAATTCCCCAAACTGGGAATATCCCTTTTCATTTGGACTCCTGTTATAGCCTCCGAACTGGTCTCCTCACTTCCACCCTTGCTTCTGAAAATTCCATTCTCTTCACAATCGTCCAAGCAATCTTTTTTAAAAACTCTAATCACTCAAATCTAATCACTCTCCGGCTTTCTAAAGGCTTCCAATACACGTAGAATAAAATCCAAACTTGAAATCTTGGCCTTCAACGACCGAAATATCTGGTCCTGACTTTCCCCACACTTCAAGTGAATCTTCTTTTCCCCATCTCAGGGGCTCAGCTCTTCCTGCTACTCTTATTCCTATCGAAGGGGCTTTGCATGTCCTGATACCTCTGCCTGGTAATGCTCATTCCACCAGATCCTTGCAAGGCTACTCCTTCAGGTCTCTTCTAGAATAACCCCTCCTAAGAGAACTCTACTTGACCATTCTATCTAAAATGCCACCATTCCTATGGTTGGATAGCTCAGTTGTTTAGAACATCGTCCAATACTCCAAAGTTGTGGGTTTGATCTCTGGTCAGGGCACATACAAGAAGCAACCAATGAATGCATACATAAGTGGAACAACAAATTGATGTCTCTCTGTCTCTCTCTCTCTCTAAAAAAATTAATTTTTAAAAAGTGTTTAAAGCCCTAGCCAGTTTTGCTCAGTGGATAGAGCATCAGCCTATGGACTGAAGGGTCCTGGGTTCAATTCCGGACAAGGGCACATGGCTGGGTTGTGGGCTCCCTGGTGGGGGACGTGCAGGAGGCAGCCGATCAATGCTTCTCTCTCAATTGATGTTTCTCTCTCCCTCTCTGTCATCTCCGAAATCAATAAAAATATGTTTTTTTTAAAAAGGTGTTTAAAAATAAGTAAAATGCCATCATTCCTACTCACACACAATTTCCGTTACTTTTTCTTCATAGCATTTACTACCACCTGAAATTACACTGACTGGATTATTTGTATATTGTCTGTGCTCCCTCGTAGTCAACTCCATGAAAGCAGCAACTTCTATCTGGTTTGTATTCTCAATTCCTAAAACAGTACCTGGTGCATATTAGGGTGCTTGATAAATATTAGGTAAAAACATGTGAATTGATTAACAACGGTTTATCAGAGATGTTCTAGAAGTGATGCATGCCTTTAACGGCAGAAAGGTGGACGACCTAGTATCTAAAGTATATTCTACATGTAAGTGACAAGCTAGTCCTGACACTAATGAACTCTGGTCCATTTGCAAAAGAAGGTATCAATATGGCAATGGCATGTGAAAAGCCACTTAACAGAAAATAGTAATAAAAATGGAGATCCTTGGTCAAAGTTTAGAAGGGACAGAGACAGATAACTGGGGAGACTATTCTCTGGTAAATGGGGAGCAAGTTTGCAGCAGGATTTGATCTTGGAAACTTCGAGACTATACCGAAAAAAAAGCGACGTGCTTATGCGTGCTCAATGGATGCCTATACGTTTGTCCCGATGAACGCGGCCTCCCGGGCAGGAAAAAACCCCACGTCCACCGTAAGGCACTGCTTAAGCGGCCAGAAGATGCTCGGCAAATTACACTCCTCCTGGGTTCCCGTGGCAGCTTCCCTTTCCAACGCTCCTCAGTCCCATCTACGTCTTCCTGGCTGACTCCCACAAACATTCTCTAAGGCAACTTTCGAACCGTGTGGAGTCCGTGGAAGGACAGGTGAAAAAAATACTGGTTAACATGCTGTCTCCCAGGAAACCTAAGCGACCAGCAAGGAGTTTGACGACACTACATTCTCGCGATGCTAAAGAACGGGAATTGATGTCAGTCACCTGGTGGCCCCTAACCCAGCGATGGAGAGTCACGCGCAACCGCGGGTCTGGTAGACAGGACGCGTGCGAGCCAAACCTCGTGCCCGTGGGCGTCGGAGAAGAGTCGCCTCCGCCTAGACGAGTCCCGGAAGCTCGTATAGTTCTACGGTGTTTCGGTGGCTCTCAACGTGGTCAGTCGACTACCGGGTCGCGGCGACGGGAGGGAAGCTGGAGGACCTGTAGGAGGAGTCATCGCGAGAATTGAGCTCAAGGACTCCTCCAATCAGGAGTCCGGAAAGGTCGTGATGTCACCGGGGAGCGGATGTCAGAGTGGGGCTTGGGACTCCGACTTTAGAGAGTGCGCGGTACCTGACCCCTGGCGCTGGGACTAGCCTAGCAGGTTGGAATCCTGCCCACCTCGATCTCCGTAGGGCAGCTGCTCCCTCAGCCTTTAGGAGGATCCCTCTGGTGAATTGCACCCGTTCATCCCTTCCCCCACCCCCCACGGGATCTGCTCGCCTGTGTTCTTGCTGCATGGACTCAGACCTGCCATCCCAAAACTCCTGGGAAGTCTGGCCGTACCTCACAACATTCCCCAGCGCCCCTCCAGGTCCCAAAAAGAAGGAGTTCTTACCATTTGCAACAGCATGGATGGAACTGGAGAGCATTATGCTAAGTGAAATAAGTCAGTCAGAGGAAGATATTACATGATCTCACTCATTTATGGAATATAATGAACAACAGAAACTGATGAACAAAAAACAGATCCAGAGACAGAGAAACATTGATCAGACCATCAAACCTCAGAGGGAAGGTAGGGGAGGGTGGGGGTAAGGGGGAGAGACCAACCAAAGGACTTGTATGCATGCATATAAGCCTAACCTATGGACACCGACAACAGGGGGTGAGTGCATGAGTGTGTGTGGGGAGAGGTAATGGGGGGATAAGGACATATATGTAACACCTTAATAAATTTAAAAATAAATAAATAAAAGAATTAGGAAAAAAGCCTGCAAGAGTAGGTAGTGGGGTGGGGCAGGATTTGAACTGCAGCCACAATAAGAATTTTGACGAAAATTAGAAGTATTGAATGAGCTAATGTACGCCAAAGTGTATTGATTCACTCAGCAAATAGATAAATGCTATTGTCGGAGCGTTGCCAGATGCTAGCCTTGAAAGTTACCCACTATTTAGAATGCATATTTTACACAGACCTTTAATAATAAATACAAAACTTAGGTGCCAAGCACTACCCTAGAAGCTGGGATGGGGGAAAGATCTGGCATAGACGCTGATGCTTTGTTCAAATGCAATTAATTTGCAAAACAACTGAGAAACATTACAGTTCCCTAAACCTTAAGTCACATTGATGATCTTACGTGTTGTTGTTTTTTTTAATATATTTTATTGATTTTTTACAGAAAGGAATAGCGAGTCAGAAACACCATAAGAGAAACATCGACCAGCTGCCTCCTGCACACCCCCCACTGGGGATGTGCCCGCAACCAAGGTCCGTGCCCTTGACGGGAATCGAAACTGGGACCCTTCAGTCCACAGGCTGATGCTCTATCCACTGAGCCAAACCAGTTAGGGCTGATCTTAAGTTTTTATTATTACTTTTCTGAATTTTATTTCACCTTCCCTTGTTTTTCTTTGTAGATTTGCCACATTTGTGTGTATCACTATAGAATACCTTATTTTGTTTGATTTTGAGCTTTTTTCATGGAATCGTTTTCTCTGGGACTTTACTTTCTTCAGAATTGCTTTTGGCATTCATCCACATAAAAGCAAGCCTCTGTATTTCTTTCATTTGCTGTTATCTAGTATTACATTGCTTAGTATACCACATTCATGTATCCATTCCTCTTCTTTGGAGATTTGAATTGTTGATGAATGTGTGCAGAACTTTCTCTACAGCATTGTTTTTATAGTATTTTTTTATCAGGACAGATAGTAAGAAATACATTGAGCCAGACCAGCATGGCTCAGAGGTTGAGCGTGGATCTATGAACCAACGTGGATCTATGAACCCACATGCCTGGGTTATGGGCTCGGTTCCTAGTAGGGGGCATGTGAGGCAGCCAGTCAATGAGTCTCTCTCATCATTGATGTTTCAGTTTCTCTTCCCCACTCCCTGCCTCTCTGAAATAAATAAAAATATATTTAAAAGAAAAAAAATACATTATACCTGGAACCAAGTACACATAAATATTTGCATATATACAACTATTTTGTTTTGGGAGAGTCAGCAAAATTATGCTCCAGAAACCGGTACTGTCTTTGTCAGCAAATTATTTAGTACAGGTTCACTGTGGGAATTTTAATAATTTCACAAGCCAAATAGCATACAAAATAATATCTCTTAATAAACCAATTTAAAAAAATAACATACTCCAAATAAATGACATTAATCACACTGATGATCCAGACAAGGGAAGATGAAGGAAAAATGTCCACATTTAATATGAGGTGTACCAGGAAAGAAGGCAACCAACCAAGAGCTGATCTCAAGTTGTCAGTGCAAAAGTACTACACACGGTGGCTAAAGAAAGACTCCCCAAATTGTCCCTGTGATCATCTTATTTGGTACAAGGGACTTCACAGATGTGATTAAGGATTTTGAGATGAGATTATCTTGATGTACCCAGATAGGCCCAAATACAAGGGGGCATTTTGGAATTTAGACTGCAGTCCTTGTTTTGAGTTGGATCACTGGGTGCCTGGCACAGTCCACACTTTTAACCAGATTTGAACAGAAGAAGAATGGCCACTTGGCCAAAGTGAAAGTGGATGAAGTGGTAGGTTTCGTGTGTCACATGAGCACCGAAGCTCCTCCCCTTGATACAGTGCCTGGTGAGGTCAGACTCCTTCACTAGTTGGGCTGCAGTTGTATTTCTCCAGCACCTGAGTAGCAAGCTGTCTGCACATCCTTGACACATGCACATTTTTTATCACAGCCTTTCAGTCACATGTGGTTCTGGTGGATCAGGGGCCAGCTGACAGCTATGGTCTCTTGGGGTGAGGGTAGTATGGCTCCGGCCAAGTGGCAGCTGCCTCTGCTACCGTAGCCCAGGTGCTTGTAATCCTGGACCAACTTTCTTGGTCCTCTTCCTACTTTGGGCAGGGGTGTGGGAATGGGTGAATTCCAGCAGTGAAGTGACCATCCCACAGCAGTGTGAGAAATTCGTCCAAACTCAGCTCCTTATTCCTGCTCTCAGCACAGATAAGCAAGAAAGGCAGGAGTTGAGGATTCTTGGGAAGAAATACTATTGTCTGCACCCCAGCATGCAGGAAAACTTTGTGCTGTTCCAGGAGTAGGAATAAACTTCAGAGGGCCTTAGACTGGAGTGCACATGTGTCAGGACATTCTCCTTTGAGACCATCATTCACACCAGCCTCTTAGGCAAAGTCCCTACAGGACTCCCTCCCTGTCCCACACCCAGAGCTGGCCTGGACTTGGGAGAAGCCACATGTGGTCCCTCCTCTTAACCCCAGTGACCTTCATTTACTCCTCTAAACAGACCTGTGGAGCATATAGGACTGGGAGTCTTTTTATTGATGAAACATGGTCAAATGGGACAAATGGCCAGTGTGCAGTGGTTCTGATGCTTAGTCCAGGGCTCTTTCCATTATATTCCAAACTCCTCTTTTTATATGCAAATGAGGACAAGCATGTGGTGACACTTTCCCACAAAATGAAACGATGCCATAATTACCAAGAGTTTAGGAATTAATGGTACTAAATGGGCTTAATGTTAAATTCTGAAGTAGGTGGCCTAGGGTCAGATTTTCCAAGTGTCACCTCTGCCATCTGGTGGTCAAGTGACAATATAACTAAAACAACTGGGTACTGATACTGTCATCTTATTAAAGTTACGCATGACCCCGAGGTAGGGTGAATGATTTGAACATGAGGCTCTGGCTTTTAGGGCCTGAGATGACAAAATAAAATGTTAAGTATACAAATAAAGGTCAGAGGTTTTTCACAATTATTTCTGCTCAGGATGAGGAACCTCATAGTTTACAATGGAAGAGTCCCTTCATCCATTTATTCAACAAATATTTATTAAACATTGTCTCAAATTGGTTCCCCAGGAAGCAGATTCTAGGCAGAGATTTGCGTGAGGGAGGGCTACTGGAGAGCACTCTTGAGAACAACCCTTGTAAGGGATTGAGGGAAGCAACTGGTCAGAAAGGTTAGAGCTGGGATGAATTTGCCACAGAGGCTTTAGCCAATCCTACTGGGAACTCTGGAGTTGACTTGGCAAGGGACAGAACCTCTGTCCTGCATCAACTAGTTATTGGATCAGACAGTAAGCTATAACAGCTGACACTAACAGCATCTGGGGAAATGAGTGCCTTGGTCCCAAAGGGGGTGAGGGGAGGAGGGATCGGGCAACACATCACAGCATCCATTACAGACCCCTGCTATGTTCTGGGCCCTGTGCCATCGTCTAAGGATAACGATGTTGAACAAAACAACATCTCAGTTTTCAAAGTTACCCAGGGGTGCAGAGTTGAAGAATTGACAAAACAACAAATGTTTAAAAAACCAGGAAATAGCCCCAGCCGGTTTGGCTCAGTGGATAGAGCGTCGGCCCTCTGACTGAAGAAGGGTCCTGGGTTCGATTCTGGTCAAGGGCATGTACCTGGATTGCAGCTCGATCCCCAATAGGGGGCGGGCAGGAGGCAGCTGATCAATGTTTCTCTCTCATCGATGTTTCTATTCTTCTCTCTTCCTCTTTGTAAAAATCAATAAAATATATTTTAAAAAACACAAAAAAAAACAGGAAACAAAATTATAGCTAGAAAGTACATTTCATAAGCTTAAACAACAAAGAAAAATCCATGCCTTTTTTTTAAAATATATTTTTATTGATTTCAGAGAGGAAGGGAGAGAGAGATAGAAACATCAATGATGAAAGAGAATCATTGATTGGCTGCCTCCTGCACACGCCCCACTGGGGATCGAGCCCGCAACCTGGGCATGTGCCCTGACTGGGAATCGAACCTCTTGGTTCGGTGACCTCTTGGTTCCTGGGTCGACGCTCAACCGCTGAGCTACACCCGGGTGGGCCATGCCTTTTATTGATGGCAATTAAGAAGGCTGAAAATATTTGGGGTGAAAAGTGAGTTCACTCTCTGCTGGTATAAAATTGAAGAAGAAAAAAAGCCATCCAGAAACAGTTCTGGAGAAACTTGCCTGTGAAGTATAACCAAAGCAGTAGGAGATTACCCCTGTGTTCATCTGTGAGGGACTGTGGATCCCTTCAGCTCTCCCAAGAACAGGTGATGGGGCTTTACCTCTATCCTGGGACCTACACGTGTTCTCAGCTATTGGGATGGAGGGTGGCCTATAGCAGGGGCATGCTGGATGCTGGTCTTTGGTTGTTTTCCCCAGACATAGCATATTGGTGCAATCACGAAGAGCAGCTCCTTGGTGCTTGGTTAGATGGGGCAGGGTGGTCTTGATGCTGATTCTGCTCCTGTCCATTTGGTGCCCACAATCCAATCCCATTTTCCCAGCCATTTCCTCCTGCACATTTGCTAGTCTTTCCTCTTTCTCCACCTGTGGAATCTTTATTTCATCTCAGAGAAAAGTACTTGGATTTGCCTGTTACCCTAGCCTGCTACTTATGACAATGAACTCTATACCTTAAGCCTTTAGGGCTTACATATTTGAAATGCACAAAACTTTCTCTACCACAAATTTCAGAAAAATCATGTAGGACTTAAAAAGCCCAAAATTGCCTTCCTTGCCCCCTGGTTTAGCTGTGGTGTCCATTCTGAGGCAGGAGAGATGGAATTGTGCTACAGGTTTGGGCGGGGCAGAGGACCATCATGGAAGTACCTGTTGACAGTTCTAAAATCTCTTCACAGCTTCAGATGCTGGCCTTCAAATGAACGTCTCCATTTGGATGTCCTTCTTCAAACTCTTAACCTCTTTTTGCCTTGCTTCTACCTAACTAGAGTTTCCTTCTGAATTCTCTATCCCAATTGGTGACCTGAGCAAGCGAAAACTCTGGAGAGTCTTTCCCTCCAACTCCACTTCCAGCTGACTAATCATCAAGTTCAAGGTAGCCCCATATTTGCTGTCACTACCCCCATTTCAAGACACTGTTAACAACCTCCTGACTTGTCCCTGTAGAGCAGAGTTTCTTGCCCTCAGCAATACTAACATTTTGGGCCTGATAGATAATTCCTTGTTGTGGGTGCTGTCCTGTGCCTTGTAGGATGTTTAGTAGCATCCTGGCCACCATCCACTAGATGTCAGTAGCACTCCTTAGTCGTGACAATCACAAATGTCTCCAGAACAGTACTGTGTTGAGCCACTTGGGGACCTGAGGCAGAAGGGAAAATGTGTGCCCTATATACACTTATCAAAATACCCTCTCATATTTTGAACCAAGTGTAAAAGTTAATGAAAGTTCTACAACAACAACAAAAAGACTGAATTCACTCCATGCTGATGTAAAATTTGAAGGAGAAAAAAAGACATCCAATAAGCCATTCCAGAGAAACTTTGCAGGACCCAGTACAAAATGAAAATACAGGGCTCGTTCTTCAAAAATTATGAAGAATTTCAAGACAGTGACAGGAGGGCATTAAACTAAGTATGGGGCCCTTCTAAGCATGGGGTCCTTTGGAGTGGGGACCCCGTTTAACTGCATGGGTCTCACACCCATGAAGCTATCCCTGAACCCCACATTACCCAATCTGCGTGATAGGAAATGGGACAGCTTTGTAGGCCCTGGGAACCTTACGCTGATTGGGAACAACTGTTCTCATTGCACAATAACGCAGAGTCTTCAAACAAACAACGTTGTGAAGTTTTGGCATTAACTTTGATTTTTAAAAATCTTGCCTTAAACACTGTTAATCTTGATTACTGAGGATTTTAGCACCCTTTAAGTTTTGCACCCAAGGTGAGTTCCTCCCCAATCTGCACCCCACTCCAGGCTTTGTCCAATGTTCCCTCCTAATGTAGAGCAGTGGTTCCCAAGCTTTGGCCTATATCACAATCGCTTAGAGGGCTTGTTATAAGAGACTGGGTGACTCTTAAACATCCTTTAACACAAATCTGCTGTCATCATCTTTAGAAACCTCCTTTAATCCCCTAGATTGAGCTCAGTGACTCTACTTTAAGCTCCCATTGCACATTGAGTATACCTCTCTGCTAGCATTTAACTTTGTATTGAGATGATCTGTTTTGTGAATGTCTCCCTCATCAGATAGCAGGATCCTGGAGGGCTAGGGTTTAGGGTTATCTTAATTCCTCTAGTCCCTGTTACAGTCTGTGGCAAACAAGTGCTCCAATAGCATCTAATAAACTGAGCTGAGAAAAAGAATACAACCTCAAGTGACAGTTAGGGATGTTGGTGCACAGCCGAGTCTTCAGAGTCTTGAGGTTTGAGGGTCTGGCTGATAGTTTTAATTGTTTATAAGAATCTAATGGTTTTTTATGCAGAATCAACCCTTAATGTGTTATTGGTAGCCTCTAGATCCTATTGATAAAATATTTTTGTAAGCTAAGAAAGCAAAAGCTAGAAAAGAAAAATGTGAAGCATTAGTTAGAAATAGTAAGAAATGCAGTCAGAAAGAAAAAGCAACAGAATAGAATGATCTAGAATGACACAGGTAGGAAAAGAGCACAAGAGAAAACTTCTTAAATTTAGGAGTATATTTTTCCACTAAAAGATAATTTTTATCATGTTAAAATTCTTCAGTAGTATCTATTATACTGGAAATATTTTAATAAAGCAGTTGGCTTCATTGCTTTAAAATAGGTTTGAAGAATCCTATATAATAAAGAGCAAATATGCTAATTAGGCTGAACAACCTTCCAGACGAAGCCGGGGCCGTGAGGGCCAAGCGAGCCCCTTGCACGAATTTCGTGCATCGGGCCTCTAGTCATTTTATAACAGAAAAGAATAGCACTAGACTTCAAAGTACAGAGCTACCATATGAAGCTGTTTAAGTTAAATTTTTTTGGATAGTTGGCTTCTGATGTCATGGAAAAGATGAAATTTGCAATCCCTCAAAGGAGAGCATGAGCTGCAATCTGCCATGGAAATGTTGGATATCTTTTAGGACAAAGTAAACCAAAATTCTGGCCTGAAAGTATTACCCATTAAATTTAAAGAAAGAAAGCCTCATGGCAATGATTGAAACTTCAATATCTCTGAGAAGAAAATGTATTTGTAGTAAGTTTCCAAGATACTGAATTCCATCATACATCTTCGATGTTTTCCACACCTTTTTAAATACACATATTCTTGTTAGGGAGATTGAATGTAATCTGTCTCATTTAAAATTACGACTATACATTTATGAAATAAGATGTCGGTAAATCCAGAAGTGCTACTTCAAGGAAAGACTTGCTGCCCAGGCTGCTGAGAATTTAGTGAGCAGACAGCCTCCAGCTGTTACTCCCGTCAGGGTTTCCTAACCTGTTGCCATGCCCAAGCACACACCCTTCCATCCATTTACTGATAAACTGATGGCATTCTGGGTATGGACTTCCCATGGATTTGGGAAGCCAATATCACAGCTCTCTCTCCAACTTACATCCTACCCTTCAAACAGGAAATTGGCCCCTAATAAATATGCAGATGCCAAGCCCCATCTCAGTTTCTGCTTTCAAAGAAAAATAATTGGTGACAAATATTAACAAGTTTATGAAATGAGACACATTTGTGGTTCTTCACTTCTTTTACTAATCAATTAAGAGCTAGAACACAGGTAGATGGGTAGAAGGATGGATGGATGGATGGATGGATGGATGGATAAAATAGATATATCTACATATCTATATTAATAACTTTTATTTATTTTCTTAATTTTTATTTATTGATTTTAAAGAGAGTGAGAGAGGAAGGCGGAGGGAGGGGGAGAGACAGACAGACAGACAGACAGACAGACAGACAGACAGACAGACATGATCTGCTACTCTACCCATTCATGCATTCCTTAGTTGATTCTGTATGAGCCCTAAGTGGAAACTAAACCCAAAACCTTGGTGTATCATGACGACACTCTAACCAACTGAGCTACCCGCCCAGGGCTATAATAATTTTTACTCTGCAGTTATTCTTTTCTTGATGTAGAAGAATTGGGGGATTTTCCAATCATTGTCTTCTCCAAGTAATAGAATTGGGGAAATTACATTTAGAAGGAGAACTAATCATTCACTCATTCATTCAACAAACATTTAGCAAGTGCTTACTCTGTGCCAGGCCCTTGGGTTCCTAGTGCTGAAGGATTCAAAGTGTTAGAGAGAGAGTTTCTGTTCTCTAAGAATTCCATCTAGTATTGAAGAAAAACATTGCTAAGGGTTATAAGGGAGGAAACCACTGATTATAAAACATTTACCTTTAAATAAACTATAGCTTTCTTAATAAAAGCCAGAAAATTGTATGTATTACCATTGTGTGTGTAATTACCATTGTATTTTTTAAAGTATTATTGCTCTAACTGGTTTGGCTCAGTGGATAGAGCGTCGGCTATAGACTGAAGGGTCCCAGGTTTGATTCCGGTCAAAGGAATGTACCTTGGTCCTATACACCAGCAGGGGGTGTGCAGGAGGCAGCTGATTGGTGTTTCTAACTCTCTATCCTTCTCCCTTCCTCTCTGTAAAAAATCAATAAAAAATATTTTTTAAAAAAATAATAAAGTATTATTGTATCTAGTGTAATGAAACATTATATTAATCACCATATTTAGCCAAAGTAACCAACTTTTCTTTTCTTCAGACACAAAAGAGAACTAGAGAATTAAAAAGCAAAATCTGTTTACCTGTTTTTTTCTCCTTCAGCACTTATTTCATACAATTTTAACAATTAACTAAATTGTGTGTGTGTGTGTGTGTGTGTGTGTAATATCATTCAATGTATTTGCATGTTTTGTTCATTTACTGTCCATGTAAACAATAAAGGGCAACTTAAAATTATGTTTAGTGACCAGGTTTTGTATTTGTTTCTTTTTTTAGAAACTGTCTATGTATCCAAAGATTATTTCTTAATTAATTTAATCATTTGTCTAAACTTTTAAAGTTAAAGATCTGGAAATTACTATAATTTAGTTGACATGTCAAATCCTTGTGATTTGTAGCATTGTCAGAAATGCGTAAAATTAAACCCTTTGAACAGACATTCATTATCATCCCATTTAGTTGAATATAATTTTATGCATATAATTTTTTACTTAAAGCAAGTTATGAAAACAGTGGTAATTTATTTAAGAAGTGTAGGACATTTAAGAAGTTTGAATCAAAAGAAATTTAACCCTGGCCTTGAACAAGCCAAACTATTGTGTTAACATTATTTTTATATGGCACTAGAGGTCCGGTGTACGAATTCGTGCACGGGTGGGATCCCCAGGCCAGCCCTGATGGGGGCCAATCGGGCCGGGCCAGCGGGGGGGGGGGTGGGGGGGCTGCAGGCAGTTGGCCAGCTGGCCCGCCCTCGATCGATCGAGGTGGGGGTGGCCAATCAGGGCCCCCGTGGGGTGGTTGGCCGCCGCAGTGCTCGTCATAGTGACCAGTCGTGCGGGTCACTTGGTTTTTATATATATAGATACTAATTTTTAAGACTAAATCATGACAAAACTTCTTTTATCTTAAAACTAAGCCTTTTCTTCTTATATGGTAGCTGTTATGCAGGCCATTATATA
Source organism: Cnephaeus nilssonii (assembly GCF_951640355.1). Classification (NCBI taxonomy): domain Eukaryota; kingdom Metazoa; phylum Chordata; class Mammalia; order Chiroptera; family Vespertilionidae; genus Cnephaeus; species Cnephaeus nilssonii. The sequence goes on from NC_137086.1 coordinate 22,580,723, forward strand.
AATATACTCTTTAGTGTCAACAAGAAGAAACACAGAGTAATAACTCTTTTCTTTCTTTGACTGCTTATCTGGACTATATTTCCTAGCGTGAGCATATAACAACTGAATGCCTCTTTAAAATTAATTAATCTATAAAGTTTTCCAAGAGAAGGAAAATAAAGAGCAAAAATGTGAGGGAGCCAGCTGCAGACAAATATGAAATTGTTTTTGTATAAAGCTAATTGTGTTCTCTCCCCAAGGAGTGGGAAGAAAATATAAATATAGAAAAGTACACTTTACATATATACACCCAAAAGAGCGTGGCAAGCAGTTAGTTTTGACATAACTTGAATCCTTGACAATTTTATCAAGCCATAAATTAGAGCGTCAAGATTTCAGTAATCCCCAAAGTACAAAAACCAAGGAGGGGTTGTTTCTTAGGACAAACAAAATTTTCTTTCTTTTTGCAAACAAGACAATCTCCTTAAAAAGCTTTCTTCTTCTTTTTAATCTGAGGCACTTCTTGAATGAACAGCCTTGTTCATGTCAAAATTTCCCCAAAGTGGCCAATGCTTTCCAAATGGTCCTGGTGAAATTGTGCCAGTCAGAAAATTAAGTGTACAGGTAGCCTGGAAGAGGTGTAGTTTTATATTGAGAAAACCCTGGAGAACACAGTGGTCTAGGACCATGGTCGGCAAACTGCGGTTTGCGAGCCACATGCGGCTCTTTGGCCCCTTGAGTGTGGCTCTTCCACAAAATACCACAGCCTGGGCGAGTCTATTTTGAAGAAGTGGCATTAGAAAAAGTTTAAGTTTAAAAAATTTGGCTCTCAAAAGAAATTTCAATCGTTGTACTGTTGATATTTGGCTCTGTTGACTAATGAGTTTGCCGACCACTGGTCTAGGAGAATGGTGCTTGGTTAACTTTCTGTTTCCAGAGCTTGACTAAAGCCCAGTCATCGATAATCCAGACCTGAACAGAATCTCCCAATTTGGTGTGGATGAAATTAAACAGAGCAGTTCTCAGGAAACAATGACAAGACTGAGAGAGATGTCCTTATAAGATTTGTACAAGAGACCCAAGGAAAAGCTCATTCAAACTTTTCAAGCTAGTCTGTGGAGACCTTGGAACTCCTTAGCCCTGGAGCCTTGCTCAAAGATGAACTTATTAGACGTCCTCTCCCTGAAAATACGAAATTGTTTTTATATAAAGCTATTTACGTTCCCTCTGCAAGGAGAGGGAAGAAAGTTTAAATTCTCTCCCTATAGTTCTCCTCTTGTAGACAAACAACACGCAAAATAATTTTGCCAAAGAACAGTACAAAACTGGTTATGTTTTTCTTCAGAGATTCCTCAGTCTGTTCCATGCTTCCATGTCTCTGGATCCACTCCGTTAATCAGTTTATTTTGTTCATTAGATTCCACATATGAGTGAGATCATGTTACATTTGTCTTTCTCTGACTGGCTTATTTCACATAATACTCTCCAGGCCTCCCAGACCCTTCTGTTCTCCCCTTCCAATTAGTTGTTAGACCTTATAGATTTATGTGATTTCTTGAAAGAAGTTGAACTACAGCATATAGATTGCTGTGAAGCCAGAATTCCCAGTTCTACTGTTTAATGTCCATGTAACCTTGGGACAACTATTTAACCTCTATGTGCCTCAGTTGCCCCATATGTCAGATAGGAATAGTAATTGCACCTATATCACAGAGTTGTTATGAGATTATGTATGATAAAGCATTCAGAACAGTGCCCAATGCATTGTAAGTGCCACCGGTTGTTTACTCTATGTATCTATTCCACCCAGCGTCTCTTAATTCCCACCATGATCTCCATTTCATTTTCACTATGAGCATCATAGTTCAGATCTTCATTGATTATTTCCTGAGCCTCCAAACTGCTCTTCCCTCTCCTAGCCAGTCTCTCCACCATGCTAGACAGAGCTTCCTTAAGCGCAGCTCTGGCCACCCATTGCTTCTGTTCATCACCACCAGTCCCCACCTGCCACCATCTCTCACCAGGAAGACAAACAGTTCCCCAACTGCTCACACTGAAACCACTCTTGCTCTTCTCTAATCCATTCTCTGCCCACCTGCCACATCTGACCATGTCACTATCTAAAACACTTCAGTGGATTCCCAGTGCTCTTGGAATAATGTAGTCACAACCTTGCGACTCACAGTGTGTCCCCGGAACTTGTTAGAAATACAGAATCCTGGTCCGCATCCCAAGCCTATGGAGTCTGAATCTGCATTTTAACAAGACCCCCACTGAGGTTTCAGAAGCCCTGTTCTTTAAGGTCCCAGACAGTCTACCCCTTTCTTCTGCAGCCACCTCCTGCTCTTCTCTTATCCTGCCCCTGTGTCCCTGCCTCACTGGCGTTCAGCCCCTCCAATGTCTCAGGCTTCTCCTCACTGCAGGGCCTGGTAGCTTTTGTTCCCACAATCTGGGATACTCTTCCCATTATCCCTTTGCTTTGCCTGGCTAATTCCTTCACACCTCAGCTCAACTTTTTTCTCAAAGGCCTTCCTGACTCCTAGGACTGGGCCAAATCCCCTTATTATTCGGTTGTAGAGCACCTTGTGCTTTTCCTTCAAAACATCTAATGCAATTTGTACTTATATACAGGGGTGGGCACGGGAGGTTTATAGTTCATATGGAAAGAGACACACAGGTTATGATTATTACAATAGCTTTATCAAAAGAAAGACATAGCACACTTAGGTGCAATCTCCTAAGTGCTTAATTTGCCAGCCTTCATTGTTTACACATTCTTGTCGTCTTTGAAAATAAAAAAATAAAAAAAACCTGAATTCAGTGACCTGCTTGGGTTAGCCCCACTGCCTCCTGAAGTGGTTGAATTCAAACCTACTTTTGCCCGTCCCTGCATTTATTTGTGTAGCCATTAATGAACATGCATATTTCCCCCTAGACCACAGTTCCCTGAAGACAGAAACCATGTCTGGCATTGCTCATTTTGTATCCCTCAGAACCTAGTACAATGCCTGGAGTATTATATGTACTTAATAAATTATATCTCCCTTGTCACCTTCATTCATTCACTTAACAAATATTTATTGTGTACCTACTACATGCCAGGCATTGTGCCATATATGCTGGATATATAGTAAAGAGGAAAACCAGACAGTTTCTACTCTCATTATAGTCTAGTGTGTGTATGTGGAGGGGGGCGGCAGGCAACCAAATAATCAGAAATAAGTATAATATTACATCTGAGGTAAATACTATAAAACAAAGGTACATAATGCCATTAACATTCATGAGGGCTGGTCAGAAATATTTTCCAACTGCTGCTACTTAATATAGAAAACATAAAATTCAACATGTAGTTGGTTGTTTTTTTTCAGAACACCTTAATTGAGATATTTCATATAACATACAAATCACTCATTTAAACTGTACCTGTCAATAGCCTCTGGTATACTTACAGAATTATGTAATCATCAACACAAGTTTTAGAATGTTTTTGTGTCCCCCAAAGAAACTCCTCTCCCCCTAGCCACCGTCATTCCTATCCTTCCCAGGCCCTCATAACCACTAATCTACTTTCTGTCTCTATAAATTTGCTATATTGGACATCTCATGTAAATGGAATCAGACAAAATGTGATCGTTTATGACTGGCTTCTTTCATTTAGCATAATATTTTCAAGGTTTATCCGTGTTGTAGCATTTCTCAGCACTTCATTTCTTTTTATTGCTAAATAATATTCCCTTGTACCATATATTTTTCTTAGCACAGCCAGAAACAGGATGCTGCTCCGCTGTATTCTTCACAGCCAAACAAATCCAATTTGTCATGTTTTTCTAGAAAAAGGTGACAGTAAGTAAACGTTGGCTGAGCCTTGCATGGGTGGTAGCAGAGTTTAGAAAGCTTCTTTTCATGAGTGACTTTCTTCACTCAGCTCTCTTGTCTATTTAGCATTCTGACTCACCAACGGAAGTGATTCTATTTTGGCATTCTTTCTCTCTTTCTCCTGCTCTTAGTTCTTTGGTCTCTACTAACTTGCTGAGTTAAATGATGCAAGTTTACTTAAACTGTGTTTATTTAATTCCTGTGTGCTCTGTAAAATGAGCCCCGTCCAGCCTGCTTATTTGCCAAAGCTGTTTGGAGACAATTTTTCATATGATAGGCATCATCAGCTCCCTTAGAAGGCAAAAGGAATTTGATGTGTGGGGGCAGTCTGGGATCCAGTCCAAAATTAGTGCTCATCTGGAAGAAATATGGAAGCCTGATACTCGCTTACTGGCCTTTTAGTCATATTTACTTATTGCCTTCCCTGTAAGGAACTTTGCACATCTTTACCTCTTCATGCTTTTTCTATATAAGGTGAAATGAGCTTTAGGAGAGAGAGAGAGAGAGAGAGAGAGAGAGAGAGAGAGAGAGAGAGAGAGAGAGAAGATTGTAGTGGGAAAAGCCTCTGACACCCTCTATTGGCCAACTGTGAACCAAAGAGAGTAATTTGACCTAGTTTTGTGAACCTCGGAAGGATTACCCATAACATTCAGAATTCTGTCTCTCTTTCTCTCACTCTCCCCCTCCCTTCCTCTCTCGCTCTCCTTCTCTCTTTCTTTCTCTCTCTCTCTCTCTCTCTCTCTCTCTCTCTCTCTCTCTCTCTCTCTTCCCTCCCTTCTTCCTTCCCTCCCTCCAGCCCCCAGATTGGCCTCTCCAGATCCCATTTTGGGAAGTAAAATCTAATTAGACTTAAATTATCACTCATCTACTTGTATAATTTTCTGTGCTGGCTGCTGAGAAGGATGCAAAAGGAAGAAAATAAATTTCTAATTTCAAAGGTCTAATGGAGCAATAAAAGGCACTACAAAAGGCAGAATGAGCTAAGTGCCAAGAGGAGTAAAAACCCAAGTGCTCAGGGAGCAGAAACAAGAGAAGAGGTGGGGGTGAGAAGCATGGCTGCAGGGAGAAGCTGATTTGAGGTGTGTCTTAGAGGAGAGTTAGAACTTCTCAAAGCGAACATAGGCAATAGTAGATACTCGGTGTGCCGGGTAACAATGCGATTTTTTTCAATAGATGGAGTTACACATATGTTGATACATATGCGATTTGATATGTATGCTATTTTGTTGTATTGACAGCAAGCTTCAAAACTTCATATGTCAAATTTTCTGAAGGTGTTAACATCATAGATATTGGGATCAGGAAGGTGTGGTGTATTATGAACTTCTAAAACCAGGTGAAACCATTAATACTGATTGCTACCGACAACAAATAATCAATTTGAACCAAGCTTTGATCTTAAAATGACCAGAGTGGGCCAGAAGACACGGCAAAGTAATTTTGCTTCATGATGACGCACCATCACACACTTCAAAACCAGTTAAAGACACATTAAAAGATCTTGCCTGGCAAGTATTAACCCAACTGCCGAATTCACCAGACCTTGCTCCTTCAGATTCCCACTTGTTCCGATCGATTGCACACGCACTTTCTGAGCAGCACTTCAAAACGTACGAAGAAGTGGAAAATTGGGTCTCTGAATGGTCTGCCTCAAAACAAGAAAAGTTCTATTGGGACGGTATCCACAAATTACCTGAAAGATGGGAGAAATGTGTAGCTAGCAATGGACCTTACTTTGAATAAAGCACTTTTGATGTTTCTCTTGAAATTATCGTGTTTTCTTTGATTACAAAATCCGCATTTTTAACCAGTAAATGTTCATCCGCATTTTTAACCGGTAAAGGGTCAATCTGAATTTTTAACCGGTACCACAGAGCACCAAACACAGGGCATTGTCTTCTTTCCGAAGCGATTTGGCCTTGCAGTCCATGTTGATGGTTGACCTGGGTCAACCCATGATTTTGTGCATTTGGGATTCTAAAAATAAATCCACTTTGCATCGCCAGTCACAATTCGATGCAAAAAAAACCTTTCTTTCGTGCCGTTGAAGCAACATTTTACTGATGACTTTTCAGTTTTTCATTTGACTTTCGTTCAGTTGATGTGGCACCCATTTTCCTTCCTTTAAAATCTTTCCCATTGCTTGCAAACTATCAGAAATTGTTTGCTGAGCAATGTTTAAGCTTTCCGAAAGTTGTTTTTGAGTTTGACATGCATCTTCATCCAATAATGCTTGTAATTGTTGGTCTTCAAACTTTTGCAGTTGACCTGGATGTTCTTTGCCTTTCACATCGAAATCATCACTTTTAACCCTTTGCACTCGCTTGCTTTTTTCTCGATTCCTTTATTCTACTCGGAATTTAATTTTTTAAATACCCCAGATTTTACAAAGTGCAGCAGTAGAATAAAAAACTGGAGTTTCTTTTCATACAAACTTATTTATTTGGATTTTTTTATATTTCAAATTATTGATACATTCAATAACCATCACACTCGACATCCGAGTGCAAAAGGTTAAAGCATTTAAACCAGCGTTCACAAGGATCTTGAGATGAAGCATGTTCACCATAAGCTTCCCGAAGTATACGATAACTTTCAGCAGCACTTTTCTTCAAAATAAGGTAATGAATTAAAACATCCCGCAAATGCTCTTTTTTTTTTTTGGCATGAAATTCAACATTTTCAAGCATAAAAATATCTATGATGTTAACACCTTCAGAAAATTTGACATATGAAGTTTTGAAGCTTGCTGTCAATACAACAAAATAGCATACATATCAAATTGCATATATATCAACATATGTGTAACTCCAGCTATTGAAAAAAAATCTGCATTAGTAACCGGTACAGCTAGTAAATGCTCCCAAAGGACTCCTCTGGGGTGGGGAGGTACACAACAGCCTTAGCTGCCCGAAGAGCAGCTGTGAAAAATAAAGCTGAAAATGTAGGATGGAGGCCTCAAAACTAGGGAACCTTGTTTTTGATGATTTAAGCAAAAGGAAGGCAATGAGGGTCTTGGGTGGGGGGTCCTTCAAAACTTTCAGCACACTTAAGCTGGCAAAAGGGTGAAGGATGGAGGGCCAAGAAGAGAGACGTCGGGCTGGGAGATCAAACAGGTGGGTGCGGGGTGGAGGCAGAAGGCATAGAAGGGAGGTGACCGTCACCACAGGGTCTGCGCTCCAGGTGTGGGGAAGGCTTAGGGGTGCACACTCCAGGACCAAGCTGCCCCCCCGCTCCAGGGACCGGGAGGAGTCCAAGTCATAGCCACACCTCCAGGTGACGTCGGGCGCTCGGAGGCGACCTCCGATGGGCTACTCCGGCCGCCAGTCCCGGCAGGAGGCGTGCCCTGCCCCCGCCCGCTCCCGGCTCGGTGCGCGGCGGGCCCGGGTGGAGAGCCCCTGGAGCCCCGCACCGGGCGCGGCTGGGACTTCGGGCGCGGCCACTGGGGACCCCTAACAGAGGTAGGCTGATGGGCAGGGCGGGGGGCCCAGAGGCGACCTCAGTGCTTCGGATGCGCGGGTATCCCCGCCCCCTTGAGAGCGCGCGTTCCCGGGGGTGCGGGGGGTGGGGGGAGGCTCGCTGGACGGAGGATGGGGGCGGCGGGCGGGCACCCGGGGGATGGAACCGGCTGGCGCAGGACTCGCCCCCGCGCCTCCCGCCTCCCCCCTCCCCACGTCTCCCCCCTCGCTGCCCCCAAGACTGGGGGTCTCCTCTGGGGGGGTGGGGGTTGGCTCCTAGCGCCCTGGTCTCCCGTGACACTTTGTTTGCAAAAGTGGGGCCCGGGTTCGTGGCGTGGAGCCGACGATCAGGGGGACGGACCCGGGAGCCCCGCGTCCTCGGCCGAGGGGCCCACGCCGTGAGGGATGCTTCGGCTCGGCCTCCGCTCGTGGGGAGCCCCACCGTGACCGCCGCCGGGACGAAACTTCTCTAAACTCAAGAACTGTTCGCTACACCTGGAGGTGCCGGAGCACCAGCGTGCCCTTAGGTGACCTACCACGAAGCTGCGCTGTCCCCCAAGTCCTCAAACCACTTAAAAAAAAGAAAGAAAGAAAAAAAAAAAAAAAAAAAAAGACGGAACCTTTGAATCCTAGGTTGTGATGTGCGAAACGCCGTGGAAAGAAAAGCTAAACCTTTTACGCGGCACAAGCCCCAGGGCTGTGCTACCTGCAGGTCACTGCTTTCTTTGTGGACATGCCCGTCCCAAGCCCGGACCGCACAGCGGCGTGTGTCCCCCGGGAGCCGTGGGGCGAGGAGCACGGCTGTTCTGGGTCACAGGTTTGGCCCAAGTGGGGCTGGGTGGTGGTCCGGAGGCTCCTTCCACAAGGCATGCCTCAGTGTGGTCCAGAAAGACATCTTTTCTGCTTTAGAAAAAAATAAAAATAAAAATCCACAGTTACCTGGCCAAGTGAAGCTGTCCCCTAAGAGGAGAGAATTAAAGAGCACGAGTGGCCACCCTGAGCTTCATCGCGGGGTAAGCCTAAGTAGATGAATTGGTTCTTTTCTTTTTCTTTCCCTCTTGGGATTTGGAAGAGAAACAGGAAGTCAGAGATTCAGAGAAAAAGAGCTTTCACTCCACAATTGTCAACAGTTAATTTTGTGTCAGTAAATATTTCCAGAAGTCACTGGGGGGGCATTTGGGAAGCCAAGGCGTGTTCCTGTCCGCTGCAGGGGAGAGAGGGTCACTCTCCAGTTCAGAATCTGGTGATGACTTTTATTCAGCAAGTGGGTACAGCTCCCAAAGCTATACAGTTGGTTCTGTAAAGCCAGAGGTAATGGAAAAGGGTGGTGGACCTGGTTCAAAATTAGAGTCTTGGCTCAAAATGATGCATTCACACAGCAGTTACTTCACACTAACTGAAATTACAGAATGAAATGAAGAATCAGGTGTCTAGACCTCAGGGCAGACCATTAGCCAGCCAATCTAGCTTTGAAAATTTTTTTTAAATTATGATCTTATTAATAGGGAATGCAGACGTTCAATGCCAACAATATGTTAAGGTTTTGCTACTTCATTGTAAAATAGGTCATTAGCATAACCAAAGATATGAATAGGCATGTTGAACGTAGAATTTATATACGGTGTCATTTTCATAACGAAGTACTCTTAGACAGATATATGTCTGATTCTTGTCATATTTGAGGTTAAGAATTACCTCTAAATTACTTGAGTTAATGGTGAAATTCTTGACAGGGATAACTACAAACAGTGGATCATTAAATGTGTAAATGTTGACCTAATCTATATCCACTTAAACTGTTACTTTTTTTAAAAATGTATTTTATTGATTTTTTTACAGAGAGGAAGAGAGAGGGAGAGAGAGTTAGAAACATCGATGAGAGAGAAACATCGACCAGCTGCCTCTTGCACACCCCCCACTGGGGATGTGCCCGCAACCATGGTACATGCCCTTGACCGGAATCGAACCTGGGACCCTTGAGTCCGCAGGCAGACGCTCTATCCACTGAGCCAAACCGGTTTCGGCTAAACTGTTACTTTTTACTCATTTGTAAATACAGTAGTAGATGCTCTTTTTAAAATTGAGGTATAATTTACAAACCATTCAATTTACCCTTTTAAAGTATACAGTTCAGTGGTTTTTAGTAAATCCACAAGGCGGTGCAACCATTAGCACTATCTAATTCTAGAGTATTGTCTTTCCTTTTTTAAAAATTGATTTCAGGGAGGAAAGGAGAGGGAGAGAGAGATAGAAACATCAATGATGAGAGAGAAACATCCATCGGCTGCCTCCTGCATGTCCCCTACTGGGGGATGGGGCCGAAACCCAGGCTTGTGCCCTGACCTGGAATTGAACTGTGACCTCCTCCCTAAGTTGATGCTCAACCCCTGAGCCATGCTGGCTGGGCTAATTCTGGAGTATTTTCATCACTCCAAAAAGAAACTGCGAATGGATCACTGTTGCCCTTTCTTCACAGCCCTTGGCAACCACCAACCAACTTTCTGTCTCCTTGAATTTACCTCTTTTACAAAAAGGGAATCACAATATGTGGCCTTTTGCTTCTGGCTTCTTTCACTTGGAACTTAGGGTAATGTTTTCAAGGTCCATCCATTGTAGCATGCATTAATACTTTATTCCTTTTTTGTGGTTGCATAATATCCATTCATCTGATTATGGACATTAGATTGTCTCCACTTTTTGGCTCTTTGAATAATGGTGCTATGAACATTTGTGTACAAATTTTGGTGTGGATTTATGTATTCAATTATCTTGGGTATATACTTAGTATTGGAGTTTCTGTGTCATATGGTAATTTTATGTAAAAAATTTTGAGGAACTGTTAAAACTATTTTCCAAAACAGCTATACCATATTTACATTCCCAGCAGCAATGTATGAGAGTTCTACTTTCTCTATATCCTCACCAACACTGTTAGCCATCCTATTGGTATATTTTGGTATGTCATTGTGATTTTGATTTGCATTTTCCCTTATAGCTAATGATGTTAAGCATCTTTTCAAGTGCTCATTGGCCATTTGTATATATACTTTAGAGAAATACTGTATCTATTTATATTCTTTGCCTACTTTTTAGTTGTTTTTGTTAAATTGTAAGAATCCTTTATGTATTCTGAATACAAGTCCTGGTCAGATGTATGATTTGCAAATATTTCTTCTGATTCTGTGGGTTATCTTTCACTTTCTTGATGGTGTCCCTTGAAGCACAAAAGTTTAAAATTTTTATTAAGTCCAACTTATCTATTTTTCTTTAATTACTTATGCTTTACACATCATATCTAAGAAACTGTTGTCTATCCAGAATCACAAAGACTTATGCCTATGTTTTCTTCTAAGAGTTTAGAACTTAGGGTCTTATATTTAGGTCTTTGATCCATTTTAAGTTAATTTGTGTATATGATATAAAGTGTGTGGTGGGGGAGGGTCCAAATTTTTCTTTTGCATGTGGATATTCAGTTGTCTAGTACCATTTTTTAAATTTTATTTTTTAATTACAGTTTAAATTCAACATTTTTTATATTAGTTCCAGGTGTACAGCATAGTGGCTAAACAATTATATACCTTACAAAGTGTTCTCGATATTTCCAGTACTCACTGGGCACAGTATTTCCTATGCTGTACTTTACATCTCCATGACTATTGTCACTACCAATCTGTACTTCTCAATCCCTTTACCTTTTCCACCTAATCCTCAGCCTCCCTCTAGCACCATTTTTAAAAAAGACTACTCTCATTTCCCATTGAATGGTCTTGGCACCTTTGTCAAAACTCAATTGAATGAAAATGTGAGGTTTTATTTCTGTACTCTTGATTTCATTCCATTGATCTACATGTCTGTCTTTATGCCAATACCACATAGTCTTCATTACTGTAGCTTTATGGTGATTTTTTAAATTGGAACATGTGAGTCCTACAGCTTTTCAACATTGTTTTGGCTATTCTGGGTCCCCTGAATTTCCATATGAATTTTAGGTTCAGCTTGTCAGTTTCTGGAATTTTGACAGGGATTGTATTGAATGTGTATATCCAATGGCAAGTATTGCCATCTTTACAATATTGTCTTCCAATCTATGAATATGGGCTGTCTTTCATTTATTTTGGTCTTTTTAAATTTCTTTCAGTGATGTTTGGCAGTTCTCACAGTACAAGCCTTACACTTCTAGTGTTAAATTTATTCTTAAGTATTTAATTATTTGTGATGCTATTGTAAATGGAAGATATTCTTGAATTCATGTTTGGATTTTTCCTGGCTAGTGTATAGAAAAACAGTTGATTTTTGTATATTGATCTGGTACCTGAAACTTTGCTGAACTCAAATAGTTCTAGTAGTTTTTTTGGTGGGTTCCTTGGAATTTTCTATGTACAAGATCATGACATCTGAAAACAGAGGTAGTTTAGTTCTTCCTTTCCAATCTGGATGCTTTCTATTTCATTTTCTTGCCCTGGCTAGAACCTTCAGTACAATGTTGTCTGCAAGTAGTGAGAGTGGACATCCTTGTCTTATTTCTAATCTTAGGTGGATCAGTCATTTACGGTTAAGTATGATGCTAGCTGTGGGCTTTGCATAGATGCTCTTTATCAGGTTGAGGAAGTTCCTTTCTATTACTAGTTTGTTGACTTTTTAAAAATATGTTTTTAATTGATTTCAGAGAGCGGACGGGAGAAGGAGAGAGAGAGAAACATCAATGATGAGAGAATCATCGATATCGGCTGCCTCCTGTACGCCCCCTACTGGGGATCAAGCCTGCAACCCGGGCATGTGCCCTGACCAGGAATCGAACGGTGACCTACTAGTTCATGGGTCACTAAGCCACACCGGCCGGGCTGTTGATGTTTTTATCATGGAAAGGTGTTGGATTTTGTTGAATGTTTTTCTGAATCTATCGAAACGATTATGTGTTTTTTGTCTTTTATTCTATTCATATGGTGCATTATATTGATTGCTTTTCAATTGTTAAAAATAGGTTTGTTATTTTTAAACTGTAGTAATTTTACAGTAAAACCTAAAGTTATTTTAAATGTAGAGCGAAAATTAATCAACATGAAATACACTCTTCTTGTTGTTTTAGAAGAGCGTCCTCACACTTTTGTGCAATGATATGAATGGCTCACGACTTAAGGCTGTCTTTTCAGGACTGCTTTATATTTTTAATATTTCATCCACATTTTATTTCCTTGTCCACTCTAAAGCTAATGAGGAGAAAAATGAAGTAGCAGTAGAATTGAGAAAAAGTTTGTGATTGACAAACTGCATTATTTACTCCTACATTATTGATAGTAAATTTAATGTGGGTAATGAAAATCAGTTTTATTTTATTTAAAATCTGGTCATTAACAAGGCTAATATCTTTAGGAAAAAAACTCAGAAAACAATGGGGTGACGCTTCTATAAAAACAAAAGAAATGAAAAGAGCATGATTTCCATGGTTGTGGTGCCCTTAATAAAGCTGTAGCTTTTGTAGGACAACTTTGCTTATATTTATTTCTAAATCATTGAGTGATATAAGTATTAATGTGAAAACTGATTTAAGCATAAAACAATATAAATATTTTAAAATCCTCACCTGAGGACAATTTTTATTGATTTGAGAGAGAGGAGAGAGAGGAGAGAGAGAGAAAGGAAGAGAGAGAGGGAGAGAAACATCCATCAGTTGCCTCCTGTATGTCCCTCCCCACCACAACCAGGGATCAAACCTGCTACCTAGGTATGTGCCCTGATCAGGAATCGAACCCGCAACCTTTTGTATAAACCAACTGAGCCGCCTGGCCAGGGCAAGCATAAAACAATAGTTATGCTAGGAAAATAAACTTTTGTGTGTTTAAAAACTGGTATATAAGTTAGGGGTTATATTACAGTAAATATTGGGAAAACAAATTGGTTAATATGTGAGGGAAACATATTTTTGTAAAACAAAAGCGCAGAATAGTTCGCCTGCAACTGCAGTTCTGTCCTTGGGTTCTGAGAGTTTTGCTGTCACATATAGTCCATGACAGGCTTGGTTTCTTCAGGAGATTCACTTCTAATGCAAATTTTGTCCATTCATAGCAAGACCAATTCAGAAATATATTATTACCAAGCTATTTATTAAATAGCCTGATAAAACATTGAACATTTCAGACTACTTTCATGAATCCCAGAGACAGAAACAATCAGGCTTTCAAAATAAAGTACTATTTTTTGCTCTTTAGAATTTCAAAACCTTTCCCTGCCTCTTGGCTTCTCTCCCTTACAGTGCTTCTCTCTGGGATGAATCTCCTCCAAAAGGAAAGTGAATAAGAAACTGATTCCAGATTTATTTACTTAATGTAGGTGGTTCTAAATTTTACATTTATATGTTTTCTCTTCTTGTTCCAAATAAAAATTATGCAAACTTGTCCAGGTTTATAATACTTTGCCCAGTTAAATATGCCAAAGGATTTTTGGTTTGAAAAACAACCTGGACCTGGACAAATTTAGGGTGGTGATAATAATTATAATATAAGTCCAAACCTTAATTGTACCACTGGTATAAACTTCTTTAGGTAATTCTATCATGCTACCAACAGAATCAAACTGTAATAACTCTGTAAATTTAAGAGTGTGATAAAATTATAAGCTGATAGATTTTTAAAATCTTATCTGTTGAGCAGAGCTAAAATAATAGTACTCTATGTTTGTGGTGCTATTTTACTGTCCAAAGTGCTGTTAAAAACTGCACTATTTAATTTGTCCCATGAAAAAGAATGATTTTTTACTATCATGTCCCCCTTTTTCTAGATTGGATAAACTGAGACAGGGAAAGATTAGGTTACATAGAAAATTTAATTAATAGAGTTAGGCCTCCAACCCTGGCTTACCGTGTCCAACTAAGTCCTTTCCATGTGCTATCACCAGTTCTAGAGTTTATCTTAGAATTCGAAACTTGTATGTGAGTATGATTAGGTGGTTATTAGAATGTGTACATCAGATGGTTTAATGAATTACCCTGAATGCTAATTGGTATTATGCCATTTGAATGCTTTCTTTTATAGAATAAATATGGCAGAGCTTTCTGAGACTGAAGGACCTGTAGATTGGAAGGAACGATGCGTAGCTCTGGAGTCCCAACTCATGAAATTTAGGGTTCAAGCAAGCAAGATACGAGAGCTCCTAGCAGAGAAGGTAAGCTTTTCTCCCTAACCTGCGTTATTAAACAGCAGCGACGTAGGCCCTATTTCATTTCTGTTAAGTAATCACAGTACTTTTGGGGATAAACACTTGACGCAAAATGACTATAATTTAACCTTTTGTCAGGGCTTTGAAGCCATATTTGGTCTAATCTTTTGCCAGTCTTAGAGTAAATTAAGACTAAAACATTTCATTGCAAATACTAGTGGAATATGTAAGCATTATATGTATTTGACGAATGTAGAGTGCATTTATTCCAGAGAGAAAAGCTATAATTTATTTGATTTTACTAGAGAAGTGTGACAGCATTTTGATCTACTTAAATGTTTAGGAAAGTTATGTTTAAAGTGATTATAGAAGAACGTTCCCTATTGATAGTAAAATGTGTTTATACTGTATTTGAAAAAAATATAGTATTTATATTGACTAACTATATATCACTAAACTATCATCCCAGCTGGAATTTAAGATAATTGTATATGTTTCTTAATAATTCTAATCATGTAATTAAAATTTTATGTCACAAGAATTTGGGGGGCATATATGTGTATAAAATGAATAGATAAATTCATTCATTTGTGCATTCATTCATTCAGAAATATTCATTGAGGGCTGACTATGTGACAGACACTGTTCTTAATGCTGCAGTTACAATTGTGAACAAGACAAGCTGTGTTCCTATTTCCAGGGAACTTGGATTCTAGATCTGCACTGTCCAATATGGCAGCCACTAGCCACAAGTGGCTGTTGAGCATTTGAAATAAAGCTAGGTAAAATTGAGATGTGTTGCAAATGTAAAACACACACCAGATTTCAAAGATTTAGTATGAAAAAAAAAAGAGTGTAAAATATCTTACATTCTCTAGCAATAATTTTTATATTAATTGCATGTTGAAATGATAATTTTTGGATATTGGGTTAAATAAAAAATATTAAAATTAATTTTACTTATTTCTTTTTACTTTTTAAATTTTACTAGAAATTTTTAAATTGTACATGTGACTCACATTATGTACTAGTATTTCTGTTGGACAGTGCTGTCTGAGTGAATGGATAAATGATATTAATGGTCATTACAGGTGGCTTCTTCAACTGTAGTCTGCATAATCCTTTTGGGATGGAGGGCTGGTACAGGTATCAGATCTCCAAAAATGATCATCTTAAATCTTCCTTTCACTTCTAGCTAAGAATCTCTTAGCACAGAGGTATTCTAATGATATAACTACATATCACGAAAACCCAGTAAAACATCATTCAGTTTAATATCATCTTAAATTTTTGTGCTTTAACATCTTTTAGGTCCAAAGATTAAGGTTATGCCATTAGTACCCAATATCAATTTGCATTACTTATCTCTATTATAACCAAAGTTGTAACTTGAGGAAAATACCGGTTGAATATCTCCAAGTTGGGGGAGCTTATCCTAACTCAAAGTTAGTGACACATGCTTTTGTCTTTTGCTCCTCTCTCTATAAAAATCATTTCTTAGGTTGTACTGTGATTTATCTGGTATTTTCCACAATTCTAATCGTCTCATACAATGACTTTTGCCAAGATTATAAATTATATACGTGTTGGTAAACCTCATTCCCAGGTGTTGCCTTAGCCTCTCAGCAGTTAGCTCACTCTTGACTCCTCAAAAATGTTCTTGGTTCTCTATGGACTAAATAGAAGTTATGCTTATTTGGTTTCCAATTAATTGACCTTTAAATTCTGAATTTGATGGCAGCATTTGTTCTGGTTTTTTTTTTAGAAGACTTGTAACAAAATTATTTTAGTGCCCATTTTTTAAACGTTAATGTTGTTTTCTCTACAAGTAAAATTGTAAATAGCTTTTGATTATTAATTTATGTTATTAGACTTTATTTTTTCTTTGTCAGTGGATGAGTTTTGAGAGTAATATTATTTCAGAATTGCTATTTTAGTTGTGGGGTTTTCTTCCTCTTTTTTTTTGTCTTTTGTATCTGTGACTTAAATCCTTTGCCAGATCTAAGAGATGGAATTACTCAGTTGTGTCTTATACAGTGGAAAGTGGATAAGTTTGCCAAGTTACTCATGGTTTTCCAGTAAATAGATTCAACACCAAAATGGAAATAACGTTTTTCACAATATTTTCTGTTATATTCCATTATGCAATATTTTTCTCTGGACTAAAAATTAGTTTTGGTACCCACCCATGTTTTAATAAAAAATATCAAGTATTTGTTGATTTCTTATGTGCTTAACAACCTGTGAAGTAATAAATTTTATTGTTCGCATTTTACAGATTAGGAAACGGATGTTTACTATGTGCCAGGCAATCTTCTAAGTGCTTTATGTAAATTAACTTTTTAATTATTACAACAACTGTATGAGATAGGTACTGAATTATCCATATTTGCATAGGAGGAAACTTAGGCGCAAAGCAGTTATTTAGCTTGCCTGTGTTTGTGCCAAAAAGTAAGTGATGAAGCCAAGATTTGAAACTTGGCATTCTGCTTTTAGAACCTGAGTGCTTAGCCATCACCCTATATGGCCTCTCCCATCTAGTTTTATTACCGCATTCCTTGCTTTCTCTGACATACTTACCCACTCATCTATTCAATCTTCTTTTCAGCCAAGCAACATATAAATCCATCTCTGCTTGGGGGTCGGTATCTGTGTGTTACGATGTTGTGTGTGTGTATGTAGTAATAATGATTTACATAACATTACATATTTTTTCAAAGCAAACCCTATTGCATTGCTTCTACATGCCAACTTGAGTCAAATGTTGCATTCCAGAGGCCAGTCTGGTCCCATTCATAACCATTGGTTTTATGTTAGGACCAGTCTGCCCCATAGCTTTTCCCTACTAGTTCTCCATACCTTCCCCCCAAATGGATGCTGGCCCAAGGCTGAGGATTCTTGAGAGAATACTAATTTGATTCTTTAGCTCTTTGCCAGGAATTCTAGCCAACTTTTCTTTTCTGCAATAGTTTTTGATTCTTAGTTCTGTTTTATTGGCACGGGCTATGGCAGCTAACACTAAGTGCTAACTATAGTTCCTAAGCAATTAGTACAACCATTAGCTAATTTAAACCCCAAAGTAACCTGATGAGGAAACTATTGTGATTCCCAGTCTAAATATGTTGACATTAAGACTGAGAGTATTTGAACAGTATGCCCAGTATCACACAGCTGGAAATTGAAGAGCTGGCATTAAACCTCAGATATTTCACACTTTTCTTGTGATGCAGTTTCTAAATAGAGTGCCTGGCACATAGAAGTAACTCATTATTATTTTCCTATATCTTTCTAAATGAATACACTGGCTAAGTGTGCAAGGAGATGATTGAAACAAATGTAATTGCCAATTAATAGGAGACATCTTTCTGAATTTTTTAGAAAAGACATGTGAGATGATCTCAGAGTGTTTTTTTATAATGAAAGGTGGATTTCAGTTATATACCATATACCTTATTTTTTTTTTTTTTTGGAGATGGAGTAGGAGAATAGGAGAATACAGGGGATTTTTCTTAAAAAGATTTATTTTGTATTTTTCTAATCATAATTTCTAAGTAACTTAGAATATTGAAGTTTATGAAGAAAAAGGCCTTATTGAAGTCTTGGGCAAATACTGCTGTAAGTGGGAGAGGTCTTTAAAGGAATTTAAGGAATGGTGTTGGAAATATCTCTAGTATGCCAAATATAAACTCTTCAGGGAAGCTGAGATTTAAGTAGTTTTCCTACTTTACAGTATTACCAGTTTTCTGAGTCAGGGAGGGAAAAAGGCAAGTTTCATTTTAAGTTGAAGTGAATGTTATTTCCTATGGGTTAGATTGGAAGAATTTCTCCTTTAGGTTTCCGTGTGGCCCACATCACCTCATGCTGCCTTTGGCTGAGACAGCATTACTGTCTGGTTTCTGGCCACTTGACCTTCCTTCTGAGACTGTGATTCCCAAGCGGTGGTTTAGAATTCTCTCCTGGGAATGAGGAGTCTGTGGACAGCACAAGGTTTGCTTTTCATATGACCACGATTACCCTATTTTTTTTTATTACCCTATTTAAATTCCACATCTCAGTGTCTCTGTTGCCTCACCTAATATTTCACAGTGCCTAACAGAAATTATACGTATACTAACGATAAGACTTTGCAGGCTAATTTATATCATTTTGGGCTACTGTCGGAAGATATTATTTATTATAACAAAATGGTGATAGAGTCTTTTATGGGTTCTATGGGGCTGGGGGGGGTGGGGTGGGCGGAAAGCCAGGAAGAAAGCTACTTGGGGGATTGCGGTCTAGTAAGTATAAAGGCCCTAAAGTATTCTGTCTAAAGTAGCCAGCCTACAATACTCGAAACACTAAGCATTAATGGCTGTGGTGTTATGATCTAAGATCAGTGGCCGATTTCCTCCTGCCGTTTGCTGCTGTGTCCAGTCTGGCTACAGAGGGCACTTCTGTAGTAATCAAAACAGTAGGTTTTGTTGTCGTATTAAGTGGCCTGTTCATAAAATACTTATTTTTGTCCAATGCCTGATATGGGCAGCAGATCATTCAAGTGTCTTTTAGTGACTTGGTGTGGATTGCTTATGGAATTAGCCCAAGCTTTACATCGTGAAAGTAAAAACTTACATGAATATTTCCTGCACTGCTTTATTAAGTGTTTTGCAAAGTTACTTTCCAGCTTACATGATTATGAAAACAGTCACTCAGAATTACAGTATTGCCTTTCTATAAACTGATTTTAAAGTGCCCTAAACTTCATTGGAGATACTTACATGTATATTTACATTTATGTAATGTGACACATTCCTTAAAAAGTTGATGATATTGTGAGATTTCTAAGTGCCATTCAAAAGGGAAATATGAGCTTTTATATTTTTTCTATTTTCCTCACTTTACAGATGCAACAGCTTGAGAGACAAGTTATTGATGCTGAACGTCAAGCAGAAAAAGCTTTTCAACAGGTAGGGTATAATTTTAGTTAAAAATGCCTTTTCTGCCTCTACTAATATCATCATTGTTTTGCCCAAAACAGTCCTCAAACTAGTCTTCTGCCCTCCTCTACATACTATCATTTTGACTGTTCATGAGCTGGATCCATAGAGAAATGGAGAATCTCGCTTTATTTTGCCACTTAACTGATTTTCAAAAGGATAAATATACTTCTGTTAGGAAGTTTCATTTTACTTTTGAGAAAATCAAATATGAATTTTATGGTAATCCTAATCAAAATGAAGTTTTGTATATAAATAATATTCAAAGCAGTTTTATTTATAGTAATAAAGAGTTGGAAATAATATGAATGCCATATCATAGAAGAATAAAGGAGTGAACTATATCCACTCCATGAAGCATTAAACAACAATTAAAAATAATATAATAGCTTGGCTGGTGTGGATCAGTGGTTGAGCGTTGACCCAGGAACCAAGAGACTGAGTTTCGATTCCTAGTCAGGGCACATGCCTGGGTTTCAGACTCGATCCCTAGTAAGGGGTGTGCAGTAGGCAGCTGATCAGTGATTTTCTCTCATCATTGATGTTTCTATCTCTCTCTTCTTTTCCCTCCTCCTCCCCCTTCCTCTCTCTGAAATAAATAAAAACATATTTAAAAAAAACTTTAAAAATAATAATATTACAAAGAATATATATTACTAATATGGAACAATTCTTAGAGTTATATTAGGAAAACTACATACAAAATTTTACAATTAATATGTTAATAGGCATGGGGAGACAAGTCAAATGCTTGATAAGTCACTTAACCCTTTTTGGGTCTTGCCAATAGCAAAATGAGTGGTTTGGATGAGGCCACCAACCTTAAAGTTTGTCTAATAACCTTAAATCCATAGCTTCACATTTTGTGAAAAGATGTCTATCAGATTCAGTCAAGTCAATAATTCAAAATTATTATTCTTCCAAGAAGTTTATATTAAATTGCTTATCCTTGCTCTAAGTCAGTGGTCGGCAAACACATTAGTCAACAGAGCCAAATATCAACAGTACAATGATTGAAATTTCTTTTGAGAGCCACTTTTTAAAACTTAAACTTCTTCTAACGCCACTTCTTCAAAATAGACTCGCCCAGGCCATGTTATTTTGTGGAAGAGCCACACTCAAGGGGCCAAAGAGCCACATGTGGCTCACGAGCCGCGGTTTGCCGACCACTGCTCTAAGTTTATCATGTTTTGTCCTTCAATTTGATAATAGTAGTAGTATCAAATTATGTTTTCACCTAAAAGATTTAATTTCACACAGTGGATTCTTTTAGTGGCCTGACAAGTTTCCAAGGAAACCCAAACTAACCTAATCCTTGGTTTTCTTAAATTAATTATTCTTGAAAAGAAAATTTTTAAACTTTATTATGCCAAATGTCAACCCCTACAAGAGTAGAGAATATAGGTAATGAACACCCAATATCAACTTCAACAGTTAATTAACTCATGATTACTCTATAACTCCACCCACTTTTCCCTCCTCACCCCCACACGAGGTTATTTTGAAACAAATCCCAGACATCTTATCATTTCACCCATGAGTATTTCAGCAACTAATCTAAAAATGAAGACTTAAAAATCTTAACTACAGTGCCATCATCACATTAAAAAATTACCAATAATTCTCTAAAACCTCAACTTTAGGTATTGGTAGAAGTACTAGTAGTAATGGTAAGGATATTTGCTGTGCTTGATTTTTATATTCATTATTACTATTATTATTATTAATTTTAGAAAGAGGAAGGGAGAGAGAGAAACATCAATGTGAGAGAGAAACATTGTTCTGTTGTCTCTTGCATGCACCCCAACCAGGGATTGAACCTGCAACCTTACAGTGTAAGGGACAATGCTCCAACTTACTGGGCTTATATTCCTTAGCTGATAGTAATATCTCCTCTTCAACCTAAGTATTGGTTAAAAAGCCAATAATTAAAAATCTACACTAATAAAAGAGAAACATGCTAATTGACCGTACCTTCGAGACGCCCACCAGCCAATCAGGACTGAGATTTAATTAACTCATGGTTACTCTATAACTCACTTTGTAAGGAGTGAGATTTACAAAGATGGTGGGTTAATTTGCATATGCAGGCGCTGAGCAGCCGGGGGTGGGGTGGGATGCAGATGTTCCACACCACCCCAGCCGCTCGGGGCCTCTGGGCAGCATGGGAAGGTGGAAAGGCGGCTCTGGCCAGAGCGAAGGCGGTGCCAGCAGCCAGGGGAAAGAAGGCCCATTCTTGCACGAATCTTCGTGCATCGGGCCTCTAGTAAAATTATAAAAGGTTACTTATAGTCCATGGAAGACTCTTATTTTTATGACACTCTGTCATTCTACACCAAGGGCTTTGTTTTTTTCTGTAGTGGGTCCTGTATGTATGTCCCTGTTTAGCCCCACACCTTGCAGCACACATTTTGTCCGCCTCTCAGGCTTTCATGTCTACCTCCTCGTCTTCTCCTTTCTGACTTTGGCCTTTCCTCATGACATCTCTCTTTACCTCTAGTGCCCCTGTCTGTTTCTATATGTCTCTCTATCAGGTAGAGATATCTTTCCCTACCCTTTCTTTCTCCTCTTTAACTGCTCATACTATAGGGAAAAAGAAAGACATTGAGAATGGCTTTGTTTGCCCTTTCTTAAGTTGAAATACTTACTTTACATATATGGCACATTTATTTAGCTCTGAAAATTAACCTAAACTAAGTAAATTTTATGTGTGATTTTCAGGGTTTTTTTTTTCTTTGATTCACTGGATCTTAGCAGAAATAAAGAAACCCCATCCCCAATTCAAGGGAAGCAAACCATGGCAGTTTACAGCCATTAGGCTCATCTACTGATTTGATAAGTTAACAGGAAGAATTTCTTATTTGACGTTGTCCTTTGAGGATACCAGGTGTAAAGTTACTTAATTCTTTGTGCTACATTTTTAAGCAATAAAACATCATAGTTGATTATTTTAGACATACTGCCTTAAATCAATTCCCACCCCTAAAAAAGGAGTAAGATTTGCAAATCTCCCAGTTTCTATACAATTTAGCAAAATCTGTTTATATTTCTTTTTGTGACATTTTAAATTTATTCAGTACCTATTTTTTATACCTCCAATGGGAGGATTTTTTTCTTAAATACTTCATAATGAATCTAAAAGTTAACAGGAAATATAAACAGAGCAGATGAATTCTCATGCACCGATTATAGCACCTTGCTTTGGCCTTCACAAGATTAAGTAAATATTATTAAGTTAGGGCAACTGAATCCTTTGCTATCTTGAACAGTTTCCATGGGACTGTGGCCTATTTGATGTTTATGTTGCTTAAATTCAGCTTGTCCTTTGTCATTGAGCCATATCCTAAGACTTAAACTGTATTTATATTAACCAAAAAGGAATGTTTCACCACTAAAAGCAGTAGTCAGCTGAAACCAGCTCAACTGGACACTTTTTAGCTTTGACCATTTTTCTTCTTGTTTATTCATGAGGGGCGTCACCTGCAAAACCATTAAATACGTGGGCTTTAGGAAAAAAAAAATCACATATTTCCCCAGAGGCATATTGGCAGTCTTTATACTTAATGCTGTAGGACATTTTTATTGTTACTCACAACTTTTGAAAGCAGTGTGTGCAGTTCAACCCACTACTGTTTATGAGTATTCTGTGAGACAGGAAAGCAACAAGTAGCACATTTGGAAGATAATGATCCACACGATTCATTCCCCTGATTACCTGTGTACTCAAATCTACTACACGATTTTATGCTAAACAAAGAGGGTAAATAATTTCCCCTGTAGAAGTTTGTGTTTTCCTTCTGTCCTGAGTTCTATCACTTGCCTTTGTTTGTGGTTGGTAGGAGCTGGATTTAAAGTTCCCTGTGACCATTCTAACTTGTGGGCTAATCTGCCTTTCTGCAAAGTTGGTTCTTAGTATCCAAATCATTTTTGGTTCCTAATAAATGATTACTACTCAGTCAATCCTAATCTGCAGGGCCTTGCAAGTGTTTCTTTAACCACCAGTTTGAATTCATATATGTTTGTTACCGGCCAATCTCTGAGTAGTTAAAATTTTTATATGGTTCAGATTAAATGAATCAAGAAAGAACCGGGCTATTTTCTGTGGACTTGTGGTAAGATATTTTGAAAGCTGCTTGGCTTTTCTATAAGCCTTTTCTGTAGAACTCTTATTCTTTAATTATCAAGGACGACTAATGAATTCTGTGGAACTTGGTCTTAATAGGACCACTTAGCAAGTGGGTTGCCTGGAACTACTTTGTGATCCCTCTCCCTAGGAGACGTTGCCATTTTTGCCAATATTTTCCTTGCCTGGGAAAGTTGTTTATCTAAAAGTGCTAATCAATTTACAGAGTTGCACATGCCAAAGATGCAGCCAAGGAGCTCTGGCGGTGGCATTCATTCATAAAACGAGAACGCCTTTCAAACGGAACATGTTTTTCAAGGAAGATGCGTACTCCCAAACCAGAGTTTTCCTAGGCAATAATAGGACGGTTTTATGTGGCAGCCCAAGGTCTGTAGGGTGGCTTGTTCTGACTCAATAAAAAGAGACAGTAGGTATAGGCCTGGTAATATTTATTTCTATTCTTATTCAGTTATTTTTGGTTTTCTTTAGGCTTATAGGCGTGGAAAAATTTCTTTCCTTCTAGGTTCTTTGGCTGCTCTAATAATTAACTTGGCATAAGACAGATTTACAGGATTAAAAACCCCAAATTTAATGATTTATGTATGGGAGCCCCATAAAGATATGAGACTCATAGAAGTGAACAAAGCAGGTAGCTTTCATACCTTTTAGACGAGAGAACAATAAATTTGTGAAAAATTGACAAAACAAAGGGGGTTGCGCTTCACTAAATTTTTGAAGAAGTAACAAGACTTGTTTGTATAGTTTTCTCGGCCCTAAATTTATTTTAATATATTTTATTAATTTTTACAGAGAGGAAGGGAGAAGGATAGAGAGTTAGAAACATCGATGAGAGAGAAACATCGATCAGCTGCCTCTTGTACATCCCCTACTGGGGATGTGTCCGCAACCAAGGTACATGCCCTTGACCGGAATCGAACCTGGGACCCTTGAGTCTGCAGGCGGATGCTCTATCCACTGAGCCAAACCAGTTAGGGCTCGGCTAAATTTCTTATTCCAGTGGTTAAGAATGCCTTCTACCCTCCTGATACAGGGAGGGTATCTTTCAAACGGGAGATTTGTTTCCTGCTTTGGGGGGAACCAAAGAGGGTCAGAGTGTCCTTCTTGTACTGGCTGTTTCTCAAGTAACTTTAATTCAAATCATCAATATGCCAAAGAGGCATGTTTGGGGGAGATATATTCTGCTCCCCTTTAGGTTTATCATCTGTTACTGGATCCCTGGAGCAGATATACCATTTTGGACTTGGACTCTGCTCTTCTCTCTCTGCTTCCAAAGCTACAGGATGTCCTGTGCAGAACTGGCTGTGCCATCTTCAGATCGACCCTAGATATTCACTGTCCTGCTCCAGCTGTTTTTCATGACAGCGTCCCTAATGTAGACCTCTGTCCTTGACTATGGGTCTGCGGTTTCTGCAGAAAGCCTGCTATGTTATGTTAAAAAAAAAATCTAAACCTTAAGGTAACTTAAAATTGTCTTTTGGATAGTGAAATACATTTTTTTTTATCTTTTTAAAAAATCTACTTTTATTTTCATAGTTTCCAGCCATGTGGGTGGTGTTCAAATAGGACACTTTTGGCAATGGAGTTGAATTTACATTTATATGCTGAACCCACAGGTGAAATCTTGTATTCATGGTTAAAAAAACAAAACCAAACTAACCTTAAGATCATCCTTCCAGATGTTAAGTATTTTCAAACATTAAGTAAGGACTGCGTGATTTTTCAGAGGTGTTTTTCATAGTTTAAGGTTTTTCATCCTAACTATAATCTTTAATTCCTCAAATGCTTTTGCATATTTATCTTCTTGGCCCCTATAATCTGAAACATTGCTAAAACTACTTTCTTACTTATTTGGAGTATATAAACTAAAAGTCTTAGTATCGTAGAAATTGCCCAGCACTTCATTTTCTTTCTTACTATCCTTAACACTCACACATCCCTTTTGAACATCTAAGATTTTACATGTTCAAATGTGTTTTGCAAAAGATATAAGCAGAGCCAATATATTTTAGATATTTTTTATGATTCCATCAGTGAACCTTAAGGTTCTTTTGATTTCCTTTTGCTTTCCATTATATATGTGTGTGTGTGTGTGTGTGTGTGTGTGTGTGTGTGTGTGTGTGTTTTCATCTAAGTTTAATTTTCCCCTCAAAATGTGTTATTATGCTAGGCCAGTGGTCGGCAAACTCATTAGTCAACAGAGCCAAATATCAACAGTACAACGATTGAAATTTCTTTTTTTAAAAAAATATATTTTATTGATTTTTTACAGAGAGGAAGGGAGAGGGATAGAGAGTTAGAAACATCGATGAGAGAGAAACATCGATCAGCTGCCTCCTGCACACCCCCTACTGGGATGTGCCCGCAACCAAGTTACATGCCCTTGACCGGAATCGAACCTGGGACCCTTGAGTCCGCAGGCCGACGCTCTATCCACTGAGCCAAACCGGTTTCGGCTGAAATTTCTTTTGAGAGCCAAATTTTTTAAACTTAAACTTCTTCTAACGCCACTTCTTCAAAATAGACTCGCCCAGGCCGTGGTATTTTGTGGAAGAGCCACACTCAAGGGGCCAAAGAGCCGCATGTGGCTCGCGAGCCGCCGTTTGCCAACCATGGTGCTAGGCCATCCAATTAGAGTCTTTATTTCACCACTCACCTTCTTTATATTTCTTTAAACTTTGTTTAAAATATGAAAAAGTTAGGGCTGGAAACTTCCTGATTCTATACTCTTATGAAATGCTTTGCATATTATTATTGTTCTACTAAACATGTACATTACTTTATATGATAGCAATATTATGCAAATCTCTAATGTACCCTTTTGTACCTCAGAGTTAACACCACTTGGCAAAGTAGTCTTCAGACTTGATAATTGTTATATATATTAAAATGTGCTGTGCAGTATTTTCCTTTTATGATGATACCTTTTAGGAACTTACTTAATGTTAAAGTAAAATTCTAAATTTAATACTATGATAAATTAAGTCCATGCCTAATTTTATTATTTCTCTTCTGAACTTAGGTACAAGTTATGGAAGAGAAATTAAAAGCAGCTAATATTCAAACCAGTGAATCAGAGACAAGATTATATAAAAAGTGTCAAGATCTGGAGATCCTGATACAGGAAAAAGATGACATCATACAAAACTTGGAACTGCAACTTGAAGAGCAGGTTAGGAAGAATTTGATCATTAAACAGTTCTAAATATATGCATTCATTTATGCATAATCACAAAGATTAAAGAGACAGAGCTTGAACTTCTAAATTTTGGTCAGAAATCTTACTCATTTGGTCAACCCATAGAATTGCATCACATTAATTGATGAGAGGTGAAAGTAAAATGGCATTCACCTTTAAGTCTGGGGTAATTCTGAGACACTTTTTGTATGTGACAATGCTCCTAACTATAAACGTTTGAGTGTAATGTTTAAGTTGAAAACACTTGGTTATCAGCAGGCATTTCTGTCTGTAAAATGTTTCAAATAAATCTTTGTTTTAGATAGGGTGTTGGGAATGTTGATGGATCATTATATTTTAAATATATGTTTGTGGCTAATCTGTCTGCTTAGAAATGTGCACACTGCTTATAAACCACTTTATTGAGATCAAGTATTGTATTTAGTTCATTTTAAAAGTTTATTAGCAAAAAAAAATTGCATTAGGATTATTTAGCATCATTTAAATATGACCACTATGAAATTGTTAAATATGTTAAATTACTTATTTTCAGCTTTTTTTTTTCATTTCTGTGGGTATTGGTGTTTTATTGGGTCAGTGGTTTCCAGCCTTCACCACCCCTGTTCCCCACCAACTGTAATTTATACGGAAGTCACATTCTCAGTAGTTTTGTGACCATAACTAGATTTTAAGGTTGGTAAATGTAAGCTAGCGCTTTTTGATCTTCATTTTTTCTGGATCTTTAAAAACTGGTAGTGTTTGAGGGGAAAACAAAGCCATGCCCCAGAGGAGATTCTGACTCTCTTCTCTCTAACCTGGTTGACCCCCCGTCCCCCATTGTTGTAAACCCTAGACCATTCTGAGAAATGGTTTCTTTTGTTGAAAAGTTCAGTGGATGGATTTCAGTATATTATCTTTCAGAGAAAGAGAATAGCAGTTGTTAAAACTAGTAATATTTGCATATGCTATTATGGTTTATTATTTTATCTGCTGGACAATTGTCATTTTTTACTCTATTTGGTAATTTGAAGGTAGAGGTATTAACTTGGAAACAGGTTTTAAGTGTATTTGCCTTTTTCTATGTATGATTTAACATTTTTAGACCTGTGAGCTTATATTTGAACTAAACAAACTGTTAATGTTATTTCAGAAACAAATAAGGATACAAGAAGCTAAAATAATAGAAGAGAAAGCAGCTAAGATCAAAGAATGGGTAACACTTAAGTTAAATGAGGTACTTATTGTTATATTTTGCCTTTTCTGTACCTTTTACTTCTTTTAAATAGGTAAGTTATCAGAATATATGATCAGTCTCAGTGAAACAAAATTCTGATCAGTTGGTTTGGCTGCTGTCTTTCGGTAAATGTGAGATAGGGAGCTTTCATTTTAATGTTCAGTATATTTCTAAAATGAAAAATATTGATAGGCTCACGGTAATCAGTATAAGTAGCCTCATTCTAATTAGTACTTTTTAAACTCTATTTCATTAATTTTAAATAATTATAGAACATGTGAATGTCATAAAATTGTGTTCAGTATCTAATAAGTACACATTATTTAGTTTATATGGCAGATTAAATGCTAAAATAATTCGGTTTAAATTAATTTTACAGTGTAAAGGCATAGGGGGTGAAAACACTTAAAACTCTTAGTTTTAGAAAAAATTAATATTGAAGCCATAATTATGTAGATTGATAACTTATGCTGATAAATCTATCTGATATTTGCTTATCATTTCTTTTGTATTTTGCTTATGTGTAATTAGGTATTGACATTTTCTAAATATTCTAATTTACTAGTATATTTTAGAAACATATATAAATATATTTTTATATATAAAATAAAAAATATAAAAGAATACTATGTGTCCTTTTAGCTGGAATTGGAGAATCAGAATCTTCGTTTGATCAACCAAAACCAAACCGAAGAGATAAGAACAATACAGTCAAAACTACAAGGTATGAGTACTTTGACTAAAACAGCTCAGTTGATTTTATTTGGTTATATACAATTTTACTCTTGAGCACTTGAAATATGACTGGCACTACTAAGGAACTGAACTTTACATTTTATTTAATTTGAATTGATTTATATTTAAATAACCACCTGTCCATATTAGAAAACACAAGTAACACAAAAGAGATAATACTAATTTCAGCGTTTATTTTCAGATATGTTTGCTTAAAAAAAAATTCAGTCACTCTGGCCTGTCTTTCTCAGTAGTTACAGCACTGGCTTGTGCATTGAAGGGTCTTGGGTTCGATTCCTGGTCAAGGGCATGTACCTGGGTTGCAGTGCGGCAGGCAACCAATTGATGTGTCTCTCTCACATCGATGTTCCCCCTCCCTTCCTCCCTTCCACTCTCTCTAAAAATCAATGGTGATTAATTTAACTGTCAGCCCTTCTCCCTTTCCCTGAGGTCAGAAGTAGAGGGTGAAGAGTGAGGCTGAAATTTCCAACCCTCTAATCACTTGGTTGTTTCCCCTGGCAACCAGGCCTCATCACTAATCATCAGGGAAATGCAAAACGACAATGAGATAGCCCCGCATACCTGTCAGAATGACTATTATCAAAAAGGCAAGAAATAACTAGGTGTTAGCAAGGATGTGGACAAAAGGGAACCCTTGTACACTGTTAGTGGTAATGTAAATTGGTTTAGCTACCATGTAAAGGAGTATGGAGATTTCAAAAAATTAAAAATAGAACTACCATATATGATTCAGCAATTCTACTTCTGGCCATTTATCTGAAGAAAATGAAAACACTAATTCAAAAAGATATGTGCACCCCATGTTCATTGCAGCATTTTTACAATAGCCAAGATATGGAAACAATTTAAGTGTCTATCAATGGGTGAATGGATAAAGAAGCCTATATATATATATGGAATATTTCTCAGCCATAAAAAGAATGAAATCTTGGCATTTGCAACAACATGGATGAACTCGAGGGTCTTATGCTAAGTTAAATAAGTCAAAAAAAGACAAATAGCTTGTGATCTTTTATATGCGGAATCTAAAAATCAATAAAATTGGAAAACCAAGCTCATTGACACAGAGAACAAATTGGTGGTTGCCAGAAGCGAGGGATGGGTGGTGGGAGAAATAGGTGAAGTTTTTTGTTTTCTTTTAGTTTGAATAAATTGAATAATAAAAGAAAAAAAGATGATCCTTAGGATTTTCAGGCTTTAATTCTGGCATAAGGAGTGATTTGTCCACGTTTTTATGTGCTTTGGTTCTGTGTTTAACAAGCTGTTGTGAAAAATTCAGATCTTGATTTTGATTGATGATCTTGCAGAAGTTCAAGGGAAGAAGTCATCCAGTGTTTCCACACCAAAGCTTTTGGAAGGCCAGCGCCTAAGCAGTTTGACCTTCGGGTGCTTTTTGTCCCGAGCGAGGAGTCCTCCTCAAGTGGTAAAATCTGAGGAAATGAGCAAGATACCATCTAAAGAACCTGAGTTCACTGAAGGAAAAGACATAGAAGGTATTTATGAACTAGCAGAATTTGCTTTGACGTTTTTTAAAAGGGAAAAATCCTTATATAGCTTAATTTTCCTTTTTTAATTTTTAATTTTTCCATCACTCAAAAGGGTCAATATACAAAATCTATCTGAATGATTCATCCTAGTTTCCTTTTTTTTTTTTCTTGACAGGTTCATGTCTTATGAGAATACTTTTAAAGAGCACTTCAGCATTTAACTGTGTATCTAGCTATGGTGGTGTGTGTGTTTTTTGAGAGAGAGTCTGCCAGTGAGGCAGAGGAGAAACTGATTTTCCCCTCTTGGTACTTCTTCCTGCAGTAGGAAGCAGTGATGTTTAAAATTACAAAAGGTTTACAGCCCAGCTGGCATGGCTCAGTGGTAGAGCATTGACCTATGGATTGGGAGGTCATGGTTCGATTCCTGGTGAGAACACATGCCTGGGTTGTGGGCTCTGTCTCAGTGTGGGGCATGCAGGAGGCAGCCCATCAATGATTCTTTCTAATCATTGATGTTTCTATCTCTCTCTCTCCCTCCTTTCCTCTCTCTGAAATCAATAAAAAATATATATATATTTTTAAAAGGTTCACAGTTGTACCTACATGGTACTTGTTTCAGCTTAGAGTTTCAGATTAGAACTATGAACTTTCTGTTCATTATTTATTTTAAATATTTAAAATTTTATTTTAAATATTTAAAAATTGTCATAATATTAAATATGACATTGCAAATTTCTAAAGAAAAAGAGCATCAGGGGACAATTTTTGTAACTGCTTTGATTTTCCCTTTATTGCTTCAAAGAGGAAAATATTTGCTTAGATGTTGAAATCCTGAACCTCTGTGCAGATTCATATTCTTCTTTCAGTCTTAAAGCCCCTCTAAATTTTGCTTTGTGGTGCAGCTGCTGGCTTTGTACCTAGGATGACTTTTCCCAGGTATTTCAGGGAGACTTGAATTTGAATCTTCTCTATTTTCAGTTCCCACTTCGCTTCCCCCAAAGGAGAAAAATTATAGCCCTAAAAGTCTATACTTGATTATGAAATTCTGAAAACTACCTAATGTTTTTTCAGTTAGAAGGCTCCTTTGCTACTCACTTTTATGCCATTACTTGCATTTTTGTTGTTGTTGTTTGCTGAGAAGGCTGCCTGTACTGAAACTTTTGTTCATTTGCAAAGTGATTTAACGAAGTGCCTGATACCAAATTGCAGAGTTTATTTGTTCAGCCTCTATATCCTTAGTTATAAAGGTCATACCTGTGTTTCTGTTTTCAAAGTTTATTTTGTACTCTTTGATCTAAAATTTTAGTTCGCTGTTTCTGAAGCCAGTGGTTTATTCTGTTAATTATGTTATAAACAAAACAAGCCATATCTAAAGACATTGTAGAAGAGTGTAATTCTTATAATAAAAACACATTTTGAAGTTATGATTAAACCAGAAGTAGAGGGAGGAAAGCCTTTCTCTGTTTATGTTTTCTTCATGTTTTTGCATATTTCATGTATTGAAGTTTGGAAACCAAGTTTGTTATTTAAACTATATTATGTTTAAACTTACTTAGGATGACTTTGAAATATAATTGAAAGAGGGTTGTCATTCTCTTTGCTTCTAAAATCACTTTAATAGTGTCATTTTTTAGTGGCTGCTTTCTTGGATAGGTAGTGTTGCCCTATTTCACGTTTTGCTTCTTTGATTATCTCTTCTTAGACTATTGTCAGTTCCCCCCCCCCCCCCCAGCATGTTTATTTGTAAAAGCAGGTTCATTTTGATACTATGCTATTGAAGTGTTAGGGCTCCATGTTTTATATAAAGCTTATTGTTTCCAAACTTGGGTTTAAAAAAGTCATACAACTAGAAAAGAATAATGTAAATTAACTTTATTCTTATGAAAACTCCAGTTTTTACAATGTAGTTACAAAAAGCTAAATGCACAGAAAGATTATATTATTAAAGGCAAACATGCCAATACGATATATGCTTTTCTAGAAATGGAAATTCCAGAAAAGTCTGTCGATAACCACATTCAAGAAAACAACCGAGGTCAGAGAACTTTGCGTCAAACCCCTTGTGGCTCAGAACAGAATCGGAAATCAAGAATAAGCTTTGCTACAGAGGGCGGCGTATCCCAGAATTCTGGGGCTCCCGGGAGTGACTGGAGTTCCGATGAGGAAGACGGGAGCAAAGGAAGATCCAAGTCCAGGTACACGTCCACCCTTTCCAGCCACACGTCAGAGGAAGGGGTCCAGTGTAGCAGGATGGGCAGTGAGACCTATCTGACAGCGTCCGATGACAGCAGTTCTATATTTGAAGAAGAGACTTTCGGCATAAAGAGACCAGAACACAAGAAGCTGTATTCTTGGCAGCAGGAAGCACAGTGGAAAGCTCAGAATAGTCTTCTTGGAAAAGGAAATCCTGAGTCAAGTAAAAAGGAGCACGATAGTTCCTCAGATGAACTGAATAAAAAATTTCAGTCTCAGAGGCTAGATTATTCATCGTCATCCAGTGAGGCCAACACCCCAAGCCCTATTTTGACCCCAGCGTTGACCCCAAAGCATCCTAACCTACTGCCTGGAAAAGGAACCCAATTAGTGCCTTCATCCAACCTGCCACCCCCAAAGTTAAGGATTCCTAATGTTTTCAGTATAAGTGTAGCACTGGCCAAAAGGCACCTAAGCCAGCCACAGTTAAGTTCCGATAGGATGTTTGGTACAAACAGAAATGCTATAAGCATGATCCGGCCACTGAGACCCCAGGAAACGGATCTGGATCTGGTGGATGGCGACAGTACAGAAGTTTTAGAGAACATGGACACCAGCTGTGACGATGGATTGTTTTCCTATGACTCCCTGGAGTCCCCATGTTCAGATGACCAGGAAAGCTGTGACTCGGCAAAGAAGGCGGCGTGCAGCAAACCTCCGACTCCTCCCCTGCACCGTTTTCCCTCCTGGGTAAATTGTATTGCTGTGTGTAACACACGCACACTATTTTTTTTCTTAACACTCATTTTCAGGTTTGGCTTCTTTTCCTGTTTCTTTTCAAATCTACCTATGTTCTGATCATTCCCTGTTTTCAGAGCAGAATCTCCCCTTCTCTTTCTCACTGAGTTCTGAGTCAATGAGAAGTAGGACAAGGGTAAGACAGATGGGAGAACAAAACATTACCTTTATTCTGATTAAACTGATTTTAGAGAATTGGTGGGCAGATGAGCTTTCTAATACTGGACCTTGGAGCTAGCTGATTGATTCACCGCTGTTGCTAGACCCCCTTCAGGCTGCAGCCGGTGAGGCCTGCCCCTCAGAAACTTAAAGCCTAGAGCAAGAACAAATGGTTGTTCTGAAGAGAAAGGAGAGAGGAAGGTGCTGGACTCTGCATGTCCAGTTTCTCCTTCTAAGCTTACCGATCACATTAAACCACTCCTCCTCCTTGGGGAGGGGAGAGTGAATAGTTGGGAAGAGATCAGGAGTGTTGAATTACTGGAGCTCCCTCCACAATTAAGAAAACATCTGGGGTGGAGAAGAAAGGTTCCTCTCTAACTGTATAATACTTGTGGGTGAATTCTCAACCAGGACGCTTCACTCTTACTGGCCATCAGTTTTTGAAGTTAATTATTTAATTGATTGGCTTTAAGAGAAATTTAATTTTACTCTTTTTGAACTTATAAACCCATTCCTTTAACCAAAAGCATCTTCCTAAATATCCAGAATAGATTGAAATTCTTCCATTGAAACACTGACAATTAATACAACAATTAACCCATCAATTACATGATTTCTTAGGAATTGCTAGATTTAAAAATTCTTCCTCTATTTGAAACAAAGTGAAATGATCTGTTCTGTAGATTTAAGTTTTCCTTCCCATTTTGACATAATTGAACCTGTGGCCTCAAGAGAAACACCTGGGTTGCAGGAATTTTTGGTTTTTGGAGTCATGTTCGGTTATTATTTTTTTATTTAGTAAGAAATGCAGTTTTTAGCAAATTAAGGTGACCATGTTTCCTAGTATAAATTCAGACCTTGAGCTGTATATGCTCTTATTAACTTTCAGAAGAACCTTTCATTGTCCATATGAAACCGTCTGCAGTTTATTACTAAATTCTGGACAGCAAAAAAAAAAAGGGGGGGGGATGTTATTGGCATGTGAATCTCTGGAATTCCAAATATGTTATCCTTTAGGCAGCGTACTTTTCTTATTATGTTGAGATTTCCAGAGATTTAGGTTAGGCTTTCAAGTTTGTTTTAGTTGGCAAACCATTTTACTTTTTCTTTTTTTTTCCTTTCTTGCTTTTCCTTGGCTGCTGAAACTATTCAGTCCTGAAAAAGTACTATTGTTTTTTCACAAACCCTTTAGCAGACTGGCCAAGTTTGAGATTTTATTTTTGTTTATTGGTATTTTCAGGTTTTACAAAAAAGAGATGTATTCCAATTACCTCAATTTGTCAGAGTTTATTTTAAGGATTTTTAAGAGTTTAAGACATAGCCTATCCTTATTGAACTTGACTATCATTTAAAATTCAGTAGTCACTCTAGGGGGACAACATGTGATGATTGAACAGTACCTCTGATAGTCAGCTCCTTAGAAACTGTTGACACCATTGCCCCTGGTCCAGTGGCTCACTTGTCCTCTCCTGTCTACAGCGAGTCTGCCTCTCTCACCACTACTAACTACTCCTCCTCACTCTCCCATGACTTCTCACTGCCTCACATCTCCTGCTTACTATCTTATCCTATATAATAAAAGGCTAATATGCAAATTGTCCCCTCAACCAGGAGTTTCGCCGGAAGTTTGACCAGGGGGTGGGCCAGCCCACCAACCACCTGCAGTCTCTCTCCCATCCGGCCCTGCTCCCAATAGCCCCCACCCCCACCCCAATTTGGGATGGGGCCGGCTGGCCAACCTCCCGTGTCCCCTGCCCCCTGCTGGCCCAGCCCGATTGCCCCGATCAGGGCAGGCCGGCCGGACCCCACCTATGCACAAATTCATGCACCAGGCCTAGTTTTTATCTACCAGTATCTCTCTGTTCTGCCAACTCTGCCCACAATCACACTCTCAAAGAAACTGCATCTGAGTCATTCAGTCAGCCACTCTTCAATCCAAAGTATCTCAGACAGTTAGAGATTCTCATGCCCGTGACCTCACAGGCCCCTGGCTAGCACAGTCCTGAACAAGACTGCCTTAGGTGCCTACTGTACTATGGTCCAGACAACTGTGTCCAGGTTAGAGTCCCTATTCTCACAGGGGGCAGGGTTAATAACCTTTTTAGTACCCATTTCAGAGCTATCTCTGAAATGAAAAAGAGAAAGCAAAATAACCTACTTTTGGAAGAAGATAATATTATACATTCCATTGCAATTCTCACATTTACTATTTGACCTCAGGTGTTTCTTCTACTTCATTGAAATATGAAGGTAATAACACTTAATGCTACTCTATCTGTGATTTCTGATTTCAAGTTTTTTCTTTTTTCTTCAACCATGTTCTAGAATGGTAGAATATTAAAGGCAATATTTATGTGTAGTCAATGATTAGGAATGGATACTGGCTTCATGTTACAACTATTCAA
The DNA here is from genome assembly GCF_951640355.1 of Cnephaeus nilssonii. Lineage (NCBI taxonomy): Eukaryota > Metazoa > Chordata > Mammalia > Chiroptera > Vespertilionidae > Cnephaeus > Cnephaeus nilssonii. Next base: position 22,616,515 of record NC_137086.1, read on the forward strand.
GGTTTTCCATTTTTTTTCTTTAACCATATTCTAGAATGGTAGGCTATTAGAGGTAGTGCTCGTGTATAGTCAGTGATTGATTGTGAGTAAGCTTTCTATTACTTTTTTTCTAGCCTCAAAAGAATTTAAAATACCGAGCAAAATTTTGGGAACAAAGAAAAATAATGGAATTATTAATGGATGGAAAAAACCTCTGCAGTGCTATTCACAGTGGCATATTTTAGTTGGCAATGGTGACAGTTTTATAATAATGCTGTACTCTAATGAATATTAAATGAAAAACATATGTATTGAAAGTAATCATTTCTTTGCTTTAAATATTCAGTTTAAACTTCTCTTTTACATTAGGAAAGCAGAATTTATGCTGTGGCCAAATCAGGCATTCGAATGTCTGAGGCCTTCAATGTGGAGAATGTTAATAAAAGTAAGTGATTTTGCATGCTATCACATGAATGAACCTTGAGGACATTACGCTAAGTGAAATAAGCAGTCACAAAAAGACAAATACTGTATGATTCCACTTATATGAGGTATCTAAAGTAGTCAGATTCATAGAAACAGATAGTAGAATACTGGTTATTGGGAGGTGGGGGAAGGAAAGGGAGAATAGTTGTTTAATGGGTATAGAATTTCAGATTTGTAAGGTAATGTTATCAAGATCAGATTCACAACAATGTTAATATGCTTAACATTAACTGAATTGTACAATTAAAAATGGTTAAAATGGTAAATTTTATACTTTTTTTACTACAAAAAAAATGTTAAAATATAAAAATAAGTGATTTTGTACTGCTGTTTCACTAACCAAGAAATTCCTAAATGTCTAAATAATAAAATAATAGAGTTATTTCACATTTCAGAAAATGATTTCTAGGATTGCTGATTTATGTTTTAAAATTCAGTATAGGGGCACATGAACATACAGTTCTCATGTACAGAGTACCTCATTATGTTTTTACCTGGAAAAGGCTAAAGCAAAGAAACTGTGGAGTTTCAGCTGTTTAAAGGAAAAATATTGGTCTCTATGTTCTCTTTTTCCAGAGTTGAAAACGCATTTCTCTCTTTTCCTCCCTCCCTCCCTCCCTCCTTCCTTCTTTCTCTCCCTCCCCCTCTCCCTCCCTTCCCCTCTTTCTCCTTCCCCCTCTCCCTCCCTCCTTCCCTCCCTGTCTCTTTCTTTCATCAAAAATTTATTATAGAGGCAACACATGCCAATTATATAAAAATAAAATCACAAAAACCTGTCTGGAATAAAAAGAGAAATTTTCCTGTGGTTCCTTCTACCTATCCTACCACTAATCCATATCTCAGAGATAACCACTGATATTCTGTTTCTTTCCAACTATCTCATGTTCTTACATTTAGGAAATTGTATTCTAACCTTTCAACATGAGATTCACCTGATAAAGGCCTAAGAATGATAATGTTTTAACACCATGTCAGTAATAATCAGAGAATATCTTCATAGGCTACTGCTCACTGAACCAGTCAGCAGATGTTTGTACTTATTTCTGCCCAGACTGAGCTGGATGGAGATGCCATAGAAGTAAAAGCCATGATCCTTGCTCTCAAAGAGCTTACCGTCTAGGTGGGGAACCAGTACACATCTATATATATATAAAAGTCTAAATGACCGTTAAAACCAAATGACTGGAATGACCGGTCGACCAGTCACTATTACGTGCACTGACCACCACGGGGCAGACACTCAACACAGGAGCTGCCCCCTGGTGGTCTGTGCACTCTCACAGCCAACCTCCTGTGGCCCCGCCCCAGTGCCGGCTGGCCCCCCTGATAGGCCCCAATCTCCAGCCAAGCCAAGGGACCCCACCCATGCACAAATTCATGCACCAGGCCTCTAGTGAGGAAATAATGAACAATGTAATAGAGTGTATGATTAAACCTGCAAATGCCATAATTCTTAAAGTAGACTATAAACCAATAATCATGTGTGTTAATCCAATTTCTCTTTTAATTGGAAATTTTGTTAATTCACATTCATAAGAAATAGACCTAAATGCTGGTTAGAAGTTTTTGTGTTGTTTTTAAAAAAATAATTTTGTTTTCTGTTTCAGATTCTGTTGCAATGCTTTCCTATACCACATCAGGACTTTATACATCTCTCATATACAAGAATATGACAACTCCAGTGTATACAACATTAAAGGGGGTAACTCATTATTGTTACTGTTAAACATGTGGATCTCTTCATGATGGATCAAGAAGACTGTTTATTCAAGCTCCATATTCCATTCTTGTCAGTTTCCACAGACTCTCCCTTTATGGGGAGTTTTAGAAATTCACTCTACTATAGCATAAAAAGATAAGAAATGAAAGATCTGGAGAAAGTATTTGTTCTTATCAGTATTAGAGATCTGAGTCCAATTTTGTTATGTCCCATGTGGTACTCCACCCCCTCCACGGTTTAGTTAATTGTTTAAAGGAAATATATTACTAATGATGCAATGAAAACTAATTTAGAAAGATCTTTGTATCACTGCCAGGGCTCCCCTCCCTTGCTTGAAGAACCTTATTAAAATAAGTATCACCAGGTATTCATGACCTTATGTTTTCAGGAATCTTTTATAAATCGCCACATGCCTTGCTAATTAGAATTTGGGACTTAACAACATGACCTTGGTAATGGCAAAACATAGTCTTTCATTCCTTTAAAAACATGTATTCCATGGCTGCTTCTGGTAAAACATTCTATATCTAAAGAGAGAGGTGACTGTAGAGATGGACATACAGAGGTGGTTCTGCTTTTCTGTAGAAGGCGACCCAAATAAGCAGCAGCCCGTTCCTGGACGAGTCCTCTGGATCAGAGGAAGAAGAGAGTTCCAGATGCAGCTCCCGGACGTCAGAGTCCGACACGCGCAGCCGGAGTGGGCCAGGCAGCCCCAGAGCCATGAAGCGAGGTGAGCGAAAGGCTCGGGCATACAAGGTGACTCCAAACCATTCAGAATACTTAGTGGGACTTTTATCTCTGTAATAGGATATTTTAAAAAGTCAGAGCACTTATTTTAAACCACGGTGACGAGAGACTTAGCCTGGGACTAAGACACTTTTATTCTCGATTCTCTTCATATTCCCAGACAAGCCACATATACTTTTTTGTTTAACCTTTTCTTTCATGTAAAAGAGAGGACACTTTATTATGGGAATAATTTATTTGGATAATTTATGGGATAGATTTATTTCCGCTCAATTTGTTACACTCCTAAATGGCAACAAACACATCTAAAAATCTGGTGATTAATCTGATAGTAAGATGGAAAACAATAAAAAAATTACTTTAGATATATTTGTGATTTTTAGTGGATTTGGAAGAAATTTTTGGCTTAGGAAGAGGTTACAGAGAGATTTCATCACAGTAAATGGTGTCTATAGTTACAAAAACTATGCCTTTGGCCATGAAGAACTTTTAAAGCAGAAAACAGAACTAAGGGGTAAGGACTAACATGCAAGTCTTTAAGGAAGTCAAAGGAACATTAATATTTAAAATGATTAAAAGCAAAGCTATTTTTGCATATATAAAATATATACATTAGTTCTTCATGGCCAAAGGCATGAGACTAAATCTAGCGTAGGAAGGCTTACGATTTAGGAATAGCTGTATCCTTAAGAGAACTCACAGCCAGCGTTTGGACCACCCAATTATTAAATATTGACTTAGATTTATTTCTTTATTCATCTAGGTGTGTCTCTGTCTTCTGTGGCTTCTGAGAGTGATTATGCTATCCCCCCAGATGCTTACTCCACAGACACCGAGTGCTCACAGCCGGAGCAGAAGCTCCCTAAAACTTGCTCATCTTCCAGTGATAATGGGAAAAATGTAAACACTGCATCAGGTTTTGTTCATTTTTTAAATTAAGAAATCTGTTAGTTGGAGCTTCCAAAGGAAACTGAAATGCTTTTTAAAAATCTCTTTGTAATTAGGAGCCACTGGAAAAATCTGGCTATTTATTAAAAATGAGCGGTAAAGTCAAGACTTGGAAGCGGAGATGGTTTGTTCTGAAAGGTGGTGAATTACTTTACTACAAATCTCCGGTGAGTGGAAAGTGCTCACTATGTGGTTTCAGAGAGAAAGGGAGAGGCAGAGACAGGAAGATCAATGATGAGAATCACTGATCGGCTGCCTCCTACACGCTCCCTCCTGGGGATGGAGCCCTCAACCCGGGCATGTGCCCTGACCAGGAATCAAACCTCGACATCCTGGTTCATAGGTCAATGCTCAACCAGCTGAGCAGTGCTTGCTATTTGGAACTGAATTCCTCAAACTGGAATTCAGATTCCTGATTGATTTTCTTCCCTGTGATGTTATTAATTAAAGCATTTCTTATTATTGCTACTACAGGTAATCACTTTGTTTTTGGTTTTCTTCCTTTCATACAGAGTGATGTAATTAGAAAACCCCACGGCCATATTGAACTTAGTGCATCCTGCAGTATTTTAAGAGGAGATAACAAACAAACAGTCCAGGTACTATTTTAAAAGCTATTTTTTTTGTATCATGCAAAACTCAATTCTCAATTATTCAAACTAATAAAGAAGAGATTGGATATTCACTATTTTGTAAAAATTTACTGTGGGTTTGATGACTCAAAATTTATGGAACCCCAGGAGTTCTTGGTTAAAACCATAATATAAGCTAAGTTTCTGTTGAGTAACTCTCCACTACTTTATTTGCCCTTTATCACTTATACTGTTCTTTCTCTATACTGAATCTCCCAGCTATTCTCAGCTCTCAAACTGTCTAGCTATTTTAGGGGAGGGTTATCGGATAAATGAAGGTTTTAGTAGTTTAATGTATATTAAATTCAGGAGTGTTTGTATTTAAATACAGAACCAGAAAGTGGCAGTTCTATGAACTTCAGATGCTGTTGACACCTAAATGGGAAGGATATTGGTGAGCGGTGGGGCTGTATTAGTTCCCACTAAGTTACACCATAGAGGAGCCCCTGACCATTTCACTCACAAATAGGCCAGTCTTGACAGAAACCTGTTACATTTAAGACGTAGGCTATTGAAATAGTTTAGTTTATGTGATTTAAATTCAGACACTTTGAAATGCCTTTAATAATCATTATTATCTTGCTCCTTGGGAGGGTAGACTTTGACATTTATTAGATAGTTACATTATCAATGTTTCCAGTGGATAATACCTGAGAACTGTCCCAAAATGTAGAAAGGAGAAATCATGGAAACTTTGTCTTGGAGCATGGCAGATAAGGGTCGTTTGTAAGCTTCTTAAATATCTGGAAAATTTGACGTATGGTTAATTTGAGTCTGAAAAATTGCAAGTTCATAATGTCTGATCACATGTTCGTTCCAAGAACTCTTATGTGCAAGATCTTATTTTATTTATAATTGATTTTTTCCAGATAGATAGATAGATAGATAGATAGATAGATTTCAGAGAGGAAGGTTTCGGAATTGACCCTTCAGTCCACAGGCCGACGCTCTATCCACTGAGCCAAACCAGCTAGGGCGATTTTTTTCATTTCTATAACAACTCCTGGCTTGGTTAAAAATGTGTTATTTTAGTACAGTCTCCAGTCATTCTGCTCCTCACTTCAACAACCAGGAGCCTATAGCACATTTAAAGGAAAGTGTTTTGAGTAAACAAGATAAATCATCACCTAAAATTTTAATACTATGGAAAGTTTAAAGTAAAGTAAAGTTGGAAAAAAATTTTTCAATAGAATGTTAATCACTGTAATTCTGACAAAGTGGTTAAAATATGCTAAATTACTTATGGAGTCATTTATTTCCCACCTAGGATTCAAGGTTTAGCATGTTTGTTTCCATGTTAAGGGGCAATGTGTAAGGAAATGCAAATATGCCTACATCTTCAGCGTTCCCTTTCCTGTCTCTCTCTCATCCCATCCCAGTTGACCACTGAAAAGCACACATACTATCTGACTGCAGATTCTCCCAATATATTGGAGGAATGGATTAAGGTGTTACAGAATGTTCTTCGAGTACAAGCTGCCAACCCGCTTTCCCTGCAGCCTGAGGGCAAACCAACGGTGAAGGGCCTGCTCACGAAGGTAGGAGGCCTCTGTGTGCCTGGCAGGGTCCCCCCCCCCCCGATCGGGAATAGTGGGTGTTAGAGAATATACATTGAATATTTATGTTATCCTGGAGTGGAGAAGGGTATTTTAAATAGAACGCCAAAGACCAAAACCATAAAGAGGAAAAATGACAAACTTGACTGCTATATATAAAAATCTAAATGTTCTTACTCTCGAAAATTCTCTAGGCAGAATTTTTGAAAAGGTATTTGAAAAGGTAGATGAAATGGCTGAAGAACAAGCTTTTTCTAATCGGTAGGTAAAGGATACCAATGGGGGAAGGGACAAAGGACACGAAGGGAAGGAGGCAGAGCTGGGAGAGGTCAGATGAAATACACATGCTCCATAAGCATGTGGAAAGACATTTTGACTCTCGCTAATAATGTTCTTTAAAAAGCACAACTTGAAATAATAGATCTTTTTAAAAATCTGGTCAAAGGGGGACATTTTTAACATTATGAAATGCGGTATTGACACACATTGAGACATCTGCTAGTGAGAGAATTACTCTAGAAGGCAATTTGGCAATGTCTTGGCCAAACTGTTTATTCAGTAAATATTTTTGAAAGAACAAATGAATGAAAAAAATATTAAGTCTTTTAAAAACATTTATACATACCCTTTGATTCAGTAATCTCAGTCTAAGTAATTTATGCTCAGGAAATGGTCTTAATTTGTAAAAGATTTAAGTATAAGGATGGTCATCACAGATAGATGTTCTCTATTAAAAAGAAAGAGATATAATTAGCATATACTGCAACACAGATCTTAAGTGTAGAGTTTGATGAGTTTTGACAGATATAGAACATTTCCATTACCCCAGAAGGATTACTTGCATGGCATAGTTTATAATAAAGAAAACTTGGGATCAGTGTAGATGCAGAGTAGGGGGTAGCTTAGGTAAATATGTATTTAATCAGATAATGCTTTACTCTGTAGTCATTTTAATTGTTAAGAGTAATGTTACAGAAACATGATGTGTTGGGTGCTAAAACAAGTAGAGGGCAGTATTATATTCACTCAGAATGTGTATAATGCTTTAAAGCACAACTCTTGTTAAACATATTCATAGAAAAGAAGGCAGCTATTCTTACCACCAATGCTGCATGGGAAATTTACCAGTGTATATTGAATACGTGATTTGATTTGATTTTTGCTTAGTTCCCTTTTCTAACTTTTTAATGAGTAAGTTTTGATTTATGCAGAAAAATATTATTTAATTTTTAAAATTCCAGTTGGTTTTGACAGATATTTATATCACTTTTAGAGAAATACAATAAAATATTTGTACACAAAAATAACCTCTACAATCATTCATTAGCCATGTGCTTTGTTTATGTAAGAGGTGGAAATTTTAGATGTTGTGATGAGCTATGCCACCATGTAATCTATACTTAATATTAATATGGGAATGTAGGTGGGTGTTACTCAGTAATATTTACAAAGACTGACCAGCTATTCCAAAAGTAACAGAGTCAGTACATTCAACCAAGAAATGAATGACCAGTGTGTTTTGTTTTCAAAATATTGCATTATCATAAAAATGCTTTTTCGGTTACTGATGGGCTAGAAAACTCCCTGGTACTGTGAAAAATATATATTTTCCGGTGAACACAGTGCTACTTTAAATCACATTCTTATTTTAATTTATAATGGCTAGTTTCCCCCTTTATCAAGGACCATGTATAGCAAGCCCTTGGAGTTTAATATGATTCCATGGCCAAGGGTTTGTTAATTACCCCAAAATTAGTTTGTGTTTTCTGTTTATTTGTTTGTCTGTCTGTTTTAATCAGCATGGCTTATTAATTTATCAACATGGTTGATTAATTTTTGCTCATATTACATTTCCGCTGTTCTCTGCTTCCCATTTCACAATTGCATTTTCAATAAGTAAAAGTTGATGTGATTAGCAGATGACTGAACCATTACGGCTCATAGACAGGGTGCTAAGGAGGTTTTCTTCCTACCAGCTACGAACCCTTGTCCACCCCATGTTTTCACCCTCAGAGCCTTGTAACAGAAAATGTCCCTCAGTTACTCTTGGTGACTTGTTCTGAGCTCACATTCAGGCTACAGTATGGATACTGTGGAGCAGCTTTGAGTACCTTAGAGGGGAACAGGTTTTTCCAAGGTGTCACATTGCTATGAAGTATAGAAATACGTAGGTAGATATTAAGAACTTGACTGATTTGATTCTGGGTATTCACTCTTGCAGCTTTTACTGCTTAGGATGAAACATTTTTTTTTTACATAATAATTCATTTATTTTAAAAAAAAAATAGCCCAGCCAGCATGGCTCAGTGGTTAAGTGTCCACCTATGAACCAGGAGGTAACGGTTCGATTCCTGTTCAGGGCACATGCCTGGGCTGCGGGCTGGATCCCCAGTGTGGGGTGTGCAGAAGGCAGCCAATCTGTGATTCTCTCTCATTATTGATGTTTCTATCTCTCCCTCTATGAAGTCAATAAAAATATACTTTTTAAAAAGCAAATGGAGAAAAATTTTGTTGGGTGGATTTGTCAGAGCCATAGGAATAAAATGTAATCACAGGTCTTGGAGCAGGAGCTATGTTATGATCAAACACAGTATCCAAGGTTGGTGGAGAAGGAAGCGGGGGGTTGTTGGGGGGGACTGGTAAACTGGACTAAAATGGGAGGATTAGGGGGCTCAGTTTTGAATGAAGTCAAAGAATTGGAGTGATGTGAGTAAGGAGAGAGGGAGGTAGAGGGAGGTTGAGATCAGAGGGTAGAATGTAAATTTCAAAAGTGAAAATTTTAGATGTTGTGATGAGCTATGCCACCATGTAATCTATACTTAATATTAATATGGGAATGTAGGTGGGTGTTACTCAGTAATACCAGGTGTGGCTGAGGGGATGGATGGTGAGAATGGAGGGATAGAAGATGAAGAGAGCAAGGAACTGTGGGTTAAGGATATAGAGAGGCAGTGTAGCAGAGGCTAAAGCAAGAATATGGGCATAAATCCTGGCTCTGACACTTGCCACTGTGTGACCGTGAATAAATTACTTACAGGCCCTGTGCCTTAGCATCCTCATTTGTAAAGTGGGGATAATAGTGCCAACCTCACAGGGTGTTGGAAGGATTAAATTAATTATTTAAGCAGGTAACGTTCTTCAGAACAATGACTGGCATATATATATATGCTTAAAAGGTGCTTATATGTGCCACCTCCCTCCACTTCCCTCTCTCCTTACACCACTCTTACTATCACAGAGTTTCACCTAGATACTGAAGTCAACAAGGCTGGTGTCAGGGTTTGTAGTGGACAAGGCGACAGGTATGAGAATATGGGAGAAGAGAGAAGACCAGGGGAGCTTATGTGTGTGATGACAAAGGCTCATCGGGATATGATTCACTGTTTGTCTTCAAAGTTTGAAACAGAGCTGATGTGAAATATCTTTGTTATGGATGCAAGGTACATTGAAAAATGATTCTTTCAGTTATTTAGTTTCCCCAAGCCCTGAGGTTTGAGATTGCCTTTACATTTTCATGAGGATTCTCCTAGTGCCCTGGTCAGCAAACTGCGGCTCGCGAGCCACGTGCGGCTCTTTGGCCCCTTGAGTGTGGCTCTTCCACAAAATACCACGGCCTGGGCGAGTCTGTTTTGAAGAAGCGGCGTTAGAAGAAGTTTAAGTTTAAAAAATTTGGCTCTCAAAAGAAATTTCAATCGTTGTACTGTTGACATTTGGCTCTGTTGACTAATGAGTTTGCTGACCACTGTCCTAGTGTAATTTGCTTTATGAGTTTTTCAGAATAAGTCAGAGTTTTAAGGTAAACTAATAGTATTTAATCCACATATAAAGATAGACGGCGGCTTTAAACAGAGCTTTTTCAGTGAATTGGCAAAGGTCTTCATTAATTTGTAGTTCTTTAATAGTACCCATTGTTCTGTTTTAAAGATACATCATTTCAAAAGGATACTCTCTGCAGCCTGATGCATTTTACTCCAGTTTTGATGAGTCTCTTTTTTTGGAGTTTGTTTAAAAGAAGAAGAAGAAAAGAAAAAAATAACAAAAACCCTGCATAACACAAACCATTTAAAACTTCCAGGATATTTGTCTGCAAATATATGTTTCTAAATTTAATTAAACTGAAACATGTCTTGCCAAATGCAACATTTTTCTGTTTTTTCTTCAAGCAGCATTTTAAATCCTTCAAACTGTGAGATGGCGGAGTTGTTTGCTTAAACCATAACTTTGAAAGCCCAGAGGCTGGCTGCTTGTGGGTTTAAATGAAACATGTGTTTTCCTTCCCCTTATGCACAGTGAGGAAGGAAGAATTTATTGAGTAACTACTATTCTGCTTTGTTGACATTTTCTCCTCTGGTCATCACAACGGCCCAATGAGGTGTCCAGTAATAGCATGTTACCCACAGAGGCCCAGAGGTTAAGTCAGTCGCCTGAGGACACCATCTGGTATGCGGTAGAACTGGACTTCAAGCCTTAGTCCATTTGACCTCAAAATTCAGGCCTTTTCTACTGTAGTGACTTGCCTATTGTAAAAATCTATTGTGTCAATAATTTATATTCTTCCCAATGTGTTACTATCAGAACAGTTCATTTAAATGTAAGTCATTGCAAAGGTCCCTACAAAATATATGCCCCCCCTCCTCACCTCCTACCCTTCCCCATGACCTCTGTCCTCACTTGCTCAGTCTCAGACACATTTCTAACATAGAGTGTTATCCTAGGGAGCTATGGGATTACTGGACACCTATGAAATATGAAAACTACGACATGTACTTACTTTTTGAAACCAGCATCTTGTTTTATCCATCTTTGAATCCTCAATCCCAGGCACAACACTTGACATATAGTAAACATTTGTTAAATGTTGATGATGAGCCCCAAAGCAAAACATGTCACACTACAGGTAAATTTTAAACCGCATTTGACAGTCTAGTTGGAATATCACTTATACTTTAAGCAAACTGGATACCTATACAAGAGCGTGTGTATGCCATACTTTACCTTAAGGTGTTAGAGTTCTGAGCTGGCTACATTCATAATTCTCTGGAATATGATTTCAGGTGAAGCATGGCTACTCCAAGAGAGTCTGGTGTACACTAGTAGGAAAAACATTGTATTATTTTCGCAGTCAAGAAGATAAGGTATGTATGTATTTTTAATATGCTAATGAGAGGAACGTTTTGTTTGTTATGTCTTAAGTTTTTTTTCTGTTACTCTTCGGTTGCTAGCTGAAAGTTTAGACTTTTTTGATAAGGTTGAAATTTTGCATAAAATTTATTACTGAGGTAATTATATACCTACAAAGGTCTTGATTCTTAACTATATGTTTTTGCAACTTTTAATTAATGCACCTTTTTCTTAGAAGAGAAAAGCCTTTCTCTACCTCACTCCCAGCCATCAATTTCTTGTACTTTCGAGGTCTGGCAGACTAAATAAGATTGAGTGAAGGGAACAACAAACTAGGGAAGAAGAGCAGGGAGGGAAAAGAACCCAGTCCTGTCCCAGGCCCTCGAATCCCTCCATACCGTTTACCTACCCATTCATCTACCTGTTGATGTCCTGTTTATTCATTTTTAACTAATCTCCTTCCAAAAAGAACTTGAGTTATATTCACTTTCTGAGTAAAAATATAGGATATCTACTCCATGTCACCTTTGGGTTACTGAAGCTATAAAACCTGAACCAGCATGGGCCAAGACGCTCACATAAAATGAAGATGCCAGTGGCACAGAACAGCGGCTTGTGACCAATTACCGTGTTAATGAGACTAAACTCCTTGGTCCAGTGACCACATGGGTCAGTTGGTTTTTCTCTGTCCCATTTTCACAGCTTGCACTCCCCGTTCAGAGTAGCTGCATTTAAAATGCGCGCCATTATTTTCGGTGTTGCTCATAGATGGGAATTAATACAGGGCAGCCCTTAAACATGATACTTCTGAAGTAAAGTAGGAAAATGCTCACATAAATGCTACGTGAATAAGCACAATACAAAATTATATATTCGGTATAATCCCAACTAAATTTTAAGTCAGGAAAATAGAAGCCACTCTGTGTATTCCAGGTATAACAGCATCATTGATGTTTCTATCTCTCTCCCTTCCTTGCTCTGAAATCAATAGTAGGAGATGAGATCTGAGATGTCACAGGGATCAATTCCCAGGGGGCCTATCATAGTAAGGACTTTGGCTTTTACTCCCAGTAAGATGAGGGACCATTGGAGGTTTTTGATCAGAACATTGGCATGATCTAACTTATGACTAAAGGCACACTCTGGCCGCTATCTGAGGGAATAAGGAGGAGACTAGTTAGGGGGCTATTACTGTAATCCAGGTCAAGGATGATTGTGGTTAACTGGTAGCAGTGGAGGTGTGAGAAGTGACCAGGCTCTGAATATATTCTGAAAAGCTTGCTGACAGGAATTGTTCACTGAAAAGGTATGGGATATAAGAGAAAGAATAGAGTCAGTAACGATGCCAAGGTTTTTGGCTTAAACGGCTGGAAAGATGAAGTTACCAGCAGCTGAGATGGGGGACACTGCCCAGAGCAGGCTGTGGGAGAGGACTTACCAAATTAAGTTTGAGATACTCTTACACGTCTAAGTAGAACTAGTGAGTCTGGAGTTATAAATGCCGGGGTAGCTAATATATGCTGGTACTAAAGCCAGGAGCTTGGATGAGATCATCCATGTGAATGTGGATGGAAAAAGGGTCCAGGCACTGAGCCCTGGGCTGAGCATGAACATGTACGATGGTAAATGTTCTTCTTGGAGTCAGAATGAATATTTTCAGATTGCAGTTGCAAACCTGATCAGACATTTTAGAAGCTGCAAATCAGAAGAAGACTGTATTTTCCTGGAATAAATGTACTTAATTAAAGCAAAAGTTTTAGAACAAATATGCTGGATATTCAGCACAACATATATAATTGTTTTTGTCGACAAAAGAGTAGGTAAAATTTAATATGCATCAGTTTTAGGAAGTTTTTCTTGCCCTTAAATTAAGATGGAAGAAATCATAGCATTGTTTTATATTATATTATGTCTGTTAATAAATACCCTCTCAGAACACTACTCATTCTACTGTGATTTAGGATGATAGTCACACTTCTTTGTACCAGCTACCTAATTGTGTTACTTTTTCTATAAATAGTATTAAGACTATGTCTACACTTGTCCTTTTGACCCAGTATCTTAAATCAATTTGGGGGTGAGGAGGAGTCAAGTGAATGTTTTGACTGAGTTATATAATTGCTTGACTAAGTAAAGTAATCAAGCAATTATATAATTGCTTTTTCCACAAAAGGTAAATGTCTAGTATTCAAATTGTTCTTTTATATTGCAATTTGGTATTTTGGTTGTGACTACTACTTTCATAACTATGGATAATCCAATTGCCTTTAGGCATTCATTTAAGAAAAGGTATGCTTTATAAAGGTAAGAATGAAAAGGAATATGAAAAATTTTACTAGGAAAAGATTTAGAAAGTGCCTTCCTCACAATTACTAATATTTACTTTAGTTGCCTTTAGGTCAGATCAAACTCTGGGAGGCTAAAGTTGAAGAGGTTGACAGATCCTGTGATTCAGATGAAGATTATGAAGCCAGTGGGCGAAGTCTGTTATCCACACATTACACCATCGTGATCCACCCCAAAGACCAAGGTCCCACTTACCTCCTGATTGGGTCCAAGCATGAAAAGGCACGTAAGGACTTAATGGTTGATTTAGAATGGCTAATGATTTTCAAATCATTTTCATGGAAACAAGGAAGAAAACGTTGCTAGAGACTTTCAGCTCTATTTTCAGAGATTCTTTACATCCCTGGAAACAAGCCTTGTTTAAATGTGTCATTTTTCAGTCATATTGATAAAAGTGGTCTCCAGGCTGAAATTAGTGCAGGTGTAGAATAAAGGAACATTATGTTCAAAATGTGACTGTCTCAGACTGGATTTTTTGGGAGGGTGAATCTAAGGCCTCCAACCTTATAATTTTGACTCATTTTCAACAAAATTTTGGTTTAGATAAAATTGAAAATCAACTATTATTATATATGTAGTCATATATGAAAATATAAAAGTTAATATAATATAAAATAAAAAATAAAAGAGGCAACACAATTAATGGGGAAGTAATGGATTATTCAATATATAATATTTTGTGTTCATTATATATTGAGGAAATTGGCTATCTAGGAAAACATTAGTTTGTCGTCTCACACATATAGCAAAAATAATTTCCAGATGAATTTAAAGAGTTAAATGAAACAATTTTTTAAAAGAGCCTTTATCTGATCTTGGAATAGAAAGTACTTTATAAAAAAGAAAAAAAAAGCAGTGTAAGAAACACAGTAGAGATGGGTGATAGATTTGACTACATAAAATTGGAACAGAAGTGGCAAGAATAGGCATCTTTGCCTTGTTCCAGATCTTAGAGAAAAAACTTTCCATTTTTTCACCATTGAGTATGATATTATCTGTGGGGTTTTCTCATATGGCCCTTATTGTATTGAGGTAAGTTTGTTCTCAGTATTATTTTCGTTTTTTAAATTTTCTGGATTTCCTACGTATTTTGTATGTGTTATTTGTATGCACTGGGAGTCAGATTTTAAATGTGGTAGAATTTACTGTATTTCTTAAAGGAATATTAACTGGTTGTATTTATTCTAGTCTCTTAACATTATATTACTTTAATTTTATCATGTTTTTCTAAGCAACATCTATAGAACAGTGGGAAAAGTACGATGAGCACAATTCAACTGAGCCTACTTCAGAACTGTTTGAATACGTGGCTTGCTTTGAATTATTATTTAAAAATTAAAGAGGTGTTGTTTTTTAGTGTTGAAGTTTTCCGTGGCTTATGCAAGTTGTTTTTTTCCCCTTAAATCACCAAAAATTATACACTGGTTAACATTTCTTTTAATATGTTTTGTTTTTAAGGACACTTGGCTTTATCATCTGACCGTTGCAGCTGGAAGTAACACTGTAAATGTTGGATCTGAATTTGAACAGCTCGTTTGTAAATTGCTAAATATTGAAGGGGAACCTTGTAAGTTCATAACATATAAGGCTTTATGGTTTATGAAATGCACCCAAACCCCCTTGGCCTAATGGAGTTCTACTTTGTGAGCTCCTTTCCCTGCAAGCTACCCACCGTTTCACTGGCTTTGCTTGTCATGCGCCAGGATTCTCACTGTGGTTCCTAGACTCCAGGGACACCATCGTTCCCCCAAATTCCATGTCCTGTGACACCTCTGCCTTTGCTGACAATACCCCTCTGCCTGAAATGCCCCCCTTCCTTACATTCCTCGCCAACCTGATAAAATCCTGCCTACCTCAGAAGCTCCCCAGCCAGCCCACTCCAGCTCAGCATCTGGCTCATAAAAGGTTCTTAATAAATGTTAGAATTATGTCCCAGTGCACTTTGCCTTTTAACTACTTCATAGCATTTGTTCCTTTGCATTGAAATTATTTTTTATGGCTAAGGTTTCCCCAGTGAGAGTCTAGATTCTGTGTTATGCTTTACTTAATTGCAGAGATCAAATTTTATTTTGAGTACCCAGCATAGGAATTTAATAAATGTTGATGTTAAGAATGACTTCAACTTCTTCTTTATCATTCTATCTCCTCCTACTTGATTTTTCCTTTCTAGATCTTTCCGCAGCTCCTTCTCATGTATAATCATCTCCCCACCTGGGTCCCCAATCTTTAGCACATCTAAGCAACATCCTAGTGTCCTGGTAGACTGGTTTCATCCGAGAATATTAAGACCACAGTCTTCTAGATTTAATTTCTCCAAAACAGAGACATGAGAATCCCCCATGGCCAGGAAAATGAAATAAAATAATGTTGCCAAAGTTTTTTCATGACCTTTACGACTTAAAGTTGTGAGCCAGGCCTAAGTTAGCTAATTTCTAAAGGGCTAATAAATGGGAGGCCAAAATAAATGATTCTGTTTTCTAATTATATTTTACCCTGCATTTAGCCTCTCAGATATGGAGACATCCTACTTTGTGTCACAGCAAGGAAGGAATTGTTTCCCCTCTGACAACACTGCCTTCTGAAGCTCTACAGACAGAGGCTATTAAATTATTTAAGGTAAAAATTTATATGGCGTTATATGTTATTAACATTTTAATTTGAAAAAATAAACAATTTAGGCATATAAAGTTTCACTTTTCCCAAGAAAATTAAAAGTGTGGTTGTTATTATTAAGAAAATCTACTGAAATAAAATTAGGTGAATTTAATATGCTTTCCAAGTGAGAATTTGGGATTTATTGAAATAAACTGTGTGTGGTTTGGGCAATGTGAAACACTTAATATCAGAAGAATCATCTTCCATTCACCTCCCAAGAGGAGGGATTTCTCACATCACACCTAACTCAGTGTTGGGAGAGGGTCAGCACCCTTCTTCTCCAGTGCTACTCTCAAGTTCTTATTATTCAACTCCTATTAGAAACGCCTGAGCACTTGAAACGTGTCATTCAACTACATCACTCTTAGCCCATCTCTGTCATTAATCAGCTTCTGCTAACTTTTCAAATTTCATTAAGGATTTTGGCTCCCAACTCACGTACTTTCTGCCTCAGATCTTGCCGTTATGCTGAATGACTTCATTATTACTTGAATGGTCTAAGATTCCTGACCTTCTTGATGCCAGTAAGCTTCACCTCTAGTCTATTTCACCTTCCTGTTCTCCATGTCCACACCCTGACCTCACCGATCCTTAGAAGTACACCACCTCTAAAAGTTTAAATTCTGATATCTCTTTCTTTAACCATATTCTCTTAGCCTGTGAGCTCTCTTATTTTCTTACTCTTACTTTTTCATTCCTCACTAAGCCCTTTGTTTGGAGCCATTTATTTTCTTGGAGATCAAGAGAGAGCATGGTAACTTCCTCTTGGCTTTTCTTCCTTCTTAATCCAGCCTAGGTTACTTTCATTAATACTCATAGTTCCTTGGGACCCATAATTCCATGAACTTTTCAGCCAAACCCCAACCTACATCAGTGCTCCTGTCTTATCTGCTGCCACATTAATCACGTGTGCACGGCGAAAGAACATTAAACACCCCTGTGGACTGGAGCCAATATAAACCTGTGGTCTTCATTCCTCAGAGCCGACTATCTCTCCTTCTGCTTGTCTTTGGTCACATTCACCCTCAAACTTCCCCCTCAATAGTTAACGTTCCTCACAGCAAACTTACCTTCTATTTTATTAAGAAAATTAGAGGGCATCAGTCATGAACAACTCAATTCTCTTCCCCCAGTAGACATTATTTATCTATTTTCTCCTTCATTCCTCCAGTTTCCAAATATAGTATAACTTCTATGGATTCAGATCTCAACTGTACACCAGGAGGTTGGTACTTCATTCTCGCCTAGTCTCTTAGAGTCTCCGTTTTTGTGTTTCTTTTGGCTTCTTCTTGCCTCCATTCCTCCCATCTCAATAAAGTCATCTGCTTATTAGATAATATCAAAGAATTATTGTTAGTTTGGGGGGATATAATATGACATGGTGGTTATGAGGAAAAAATTTATCAATTGTAGATCCATACTGAAGTATTTATTGGTAAAAAACATGATATATATTAAAATACTCCAGAAAAAAAAAAAAGTAGAGTGGAGGTTGAATGAAACATGTTTAGCAAAATGCTAGTAATTGTTGTTGCTTGGTGATGAGTGCATGAGTAATCATTATACTATTCTCTCTACTTTTGTTTATGTTTTAATATTACCATAGTGGAACATTTTTAAAAACCCACCCATAGAATACACAACTACTGAAAGTAAGAAAGACTCTACACAAATATATTTGAAAATCTGAATGAAGTGATCGACTTTATAATAAAATATAAATGGCCAAAATTAAATCCACATGAGAATGAAAATTTAAAAATTTACCAAACTTTTAAAGTGTAGGTAATTTCAGTGCATAGAAAAAGAAGGAAATTTCCCAAATTCTGATGTGTGTTTTTTTTTTACTTTTTATTTTGGAAAATTTCAAACATATGTATGAGTAGAGAAAATATGAGGTCCAAGGTACTCTACACTCAGCTCCATAGCATCAACAGATGGCCAGTTTTGTTTTAGTTTCCCCATTCCCACTGCTCCCCAACATTGGAATATTTGAAGCCGTTCTTAATGGTCATATCACCAGATTCTTTATGTGAAGTATTACTTGGAACCAAACCCCAGAAACAATTGTACAAAACAGAGCATTTTGTGCAAAAACTAGTAAAATATTAATAAACAGAATCTAGCATCATATTACAAGAATACTCTATCATGACTAAAAGAGATTTGTTATAGGAAATCAAAGATGTCTATATATTAGATGTCTATTAACATTATTTATTATTAAGTAGACGATCATTTCTATAAATGCTAAAAAGGCATTTAACGTTCATAAAATAGTGATACTTTCTTAACATGATAAAAGTTAATGGTGGAAATCTTTTTTCACTGATCATTTTATGATGAAGTTCTTTGGCAGCAATGCTTTAGGTTAGAGGCTAAATTTATTTGATCATATCTGTCCTTAGAAGAGATAAAGACTACCTACTGCATAGTGACACAATATTAAAACCATCCATTGGTGTTTATGAACACTTTAATGTTTCTTAATAGATATTATGTTTATATAATCAGATTTAAAATCCATCCATTCATTAAACCTTTGCTTTGTCACTCTATGCTGTGTAGAGAATAAAAAAAATAAATAAGGCACAGTTTCTGTCCTTATGAAGTTTATAGGGGACAAGACATGATTAATGTTCTGTATACCCTTAAAATGAATGCATATTCTGCCTTTAGGTGGAGTGTTCTGTAAGGGTCAATTAAGTCAAATTGGTTGATAGTGTTGTTCAAGTTTTCTAAATCCTTACTGATTTTCTGTCTCCTTGTTTTCTCAGTTATTGAGAGAGGAGTATTTGGAATCTCCAACTATAATTGTGCATTTGTCTATTTCGCCTCACGATCCTATCAGTTTTTGCTTCATATATTTTATTAAGCATATAATCATTTAAAATTGTTATGTCTTCTAGATGAACTGGCTCCTTTATTATGATAAAGTGACCCTCTTTATCTCTGGCAGAATTCCTTGCTCTGAAATACACTCTGTCGGCTATTAATGTAGCCACTCTGGATTTCTTTTGATTAGTGTTACCATAATATATCTTTTCCATCCATTTGAGAGAAAAAAACTATTGTTAAGAAGAGAATCAACATAATTCATGCAGGATATCTAATCATTCCTCACCTTGACTATACCTTTTTCTTTTCTTAACCCAGACCTGCCAGCTTTTTATAAATGCCGCAGTTGACTCCCCTGCAATTGATTACCACGTATCTCTAGCCCAGAGTGCTTTGCAGATCTGTCTGACACATCCTGAGCTACAGAATGAAATTTGCTGTCAGCTCATTAAACAGACAAGACGGAGACAGCCACAGAGTCAACCAGGACCATTGCAGGTATATAGTGATACATATACATGCAATTTAAAATGAGGTTGCTGTCTTGATTGTAAGAATGATGCATATTCAACATAGACATTGGAAAATACAAAAAGTGTGAAAAGGAAAAATAGCTATTCATGTTTTGATGTATATCCTTTCAGTTTATTTATATATTTGTATGTTTCTGTAGAAATGTATGTGTTTATATGCTCTCACATTTTTCACATTACTAGGATTACAGTGTGCATACTATTTTTTTAAAACCATAGAACATAATCATTTTCTCCTTTATTCTCTAACATTCTTTAAAACATTAAAGATTGCATTAATGTCAACTACTATACATATAGGTTTTTCTAATTCTTTTTCTTATAATAAATACCTGTGCAGTATCCATCTTTGAACCTAATTCTTGTGTACAAGTCCAGTGAATTTTTTGCAGTCCTTCTCTAGAATATCCCTGTGTCTTCAACAATATTCAACTTAATTCTTCTTTTAAATTCTTTCCAGGTAAAAAGTGGTATTTCACTATTAATTTATGATACCTTTCTTTAATTACTAGTGCAGATGAGTATATTTTTCAGGTGGTGTTTAGTCACCTACGTTTACTCTTCAATGAATGGCTGTTTTAATCATTGCTTACTGACTCCTATTAACCACAGGATGAAACAGAAAATTCTTACCCTACCTGGCACACAGGACTGTACACAGGTGTGGATCCAGGTTTTGTGGCTTGAAGCTTATGCAATTCATATTTTTTTACTCTTTAAGAAAAAGAATACAAAATATGTGTTACTTTTACCCATTTTAAAAGAACATATGATCATATAAATACAATTGATAGCGCTTTTCCCAGGGCCTTGGATGGAGGGGTTCTGGGCATGAGAGGGATTCTAAAGCTTAAGCTTCATTTGCATCAAAGGCCCTTCATAATGTGGCTCTAGTGGCCTCCTCTTTCTCCACCTCCTTTTATGTATCCTGCCTCCAGCATACAGTGAAGGCATAAACACTGCCCATTCTTGAAACACACCCTATCTGTGAATTATTTCTGACCTTGCATCTGGCATTATCCTTGTTATTTGGGTTCCCCTTCTTTCTTCCCACCTTTGCAGTCCAGCCCTAGCAACATCTCTCCTGTGAATTCTTCCCTGCCTCCCACAGCAGTTAGACATTCCTTCCATTGGTTGTATTTTTAAAAATTATGACATGGTATTAACCATGCTATATTATAAATTACTGTTTTAATATATAATGCCTTCTCCTAGATTGTGGGTAACTCAGAAAGAGCAAGGACAGTGCTTTGCTTTCTCCTCCTCCTTTTTTTTTTTAAATAAAAAAATTGTATTTACTTGGAAGCATTCAGAATGTCAGCAAAACAGCTGCAACTTTTTTTTGCAATTACAGAGTGGTGTTCAGTTAACAGAACAACAATTATTTTGTATAAGCTGCATCAGAGACAGCTGAAGATGAAAAAACTACCACCCCCATATATAACTAATCTGTGCTGTGCACCAACAATAACCTGCTTTAAATTTCCATGCCAATTTACAACCCCCAGACTGTACCAGGCAAGGTTAGTGGCTATTGAAAATACCACCAGGACAGGGCTAGCTACAGACACATTCGGTAGTGTGTCAACTATACAAAAAAAGACACTGTACAGTTTGAAAACAAATCTTACACAGCCTTACATTTCCATTTCTTTTCTTTAAAAGGAGTGAATTGTGTACAGGTCTCCTTCTTTTTGATATAACAGTTTAAAAAGTATTGAAGCTACACTTGCTTGATGGAAAAAATAAAATAATACAGAACAGAGCACAGGAAAAGGATAAGTCACATATAATCCTATTACCTAATCTCTGTTATTATTTCTATATTTGTCCCTTATATATGTATGTATGTGTGTATGTGTGGGTACATTGGTTTTGTTTTGGGGTATATGATTTTTTACTATTTTTCAATCTGTCCTTTCTCAAAGCCATTGCTTCTATTTCCATGAATGAGTAAATATATAAATGAACAAAAAAGGAGCAATGTTCCTAATCTTTGATGTCAAAAGGATTATCATATATCCACATGTCTTTTGGTATCTAAGTTGTAGATAACTATATATATAACTAGATGGATTATGGATCTGACCCAATGTGGCATTTTAAATGTTTTTATGTATTATAAATGCTCTAAGAAGATAATCTATATGTGGAAGAAGCAAACACATTTGGAGTCAAGAAAGGCTACAAGCTATTGAACTTAATAAAACCTTGAAAAAAAAAAAAGGGAAGAAAGACTATCAACTTCTGTCAGTCACACTGGTTCTGACCTGGATCTCTGACTGCCACGTGGTGTCTAACCCAACGCTGTTTCTCTTTGCCAGGCCTGGCAGCTCTTGGCACTCTGTGTTGGGCTCTTCCTTCCCCATCATCCTTTCCTGTGGCTTCTCAGGCTCCACCTGAAGAGGAATGCAGATTCCAGGTGTGCAGAAAACTAGCCAGCTGACCCGTTTCTGTGGCCTCTGAAAGTCTACAACAAATCATAAGTATTTAGTATTTAGGTAGAGAATGTGCGAAACAAATGTTGGTACAGAGAACCTTGGTTACCATTTATGTGGAGCTTGGGAAATATTTCCTTTGCTATGCTAAATCTCTCATGGAAGACTGCAGTGAGATCTTGAAGCCTGATAAAGACTACTTTTTATGTGAAAAGTCTGTGTGTATTTCAAGGATGAATGACTTAGCATTCGTTATCGTTATAACAGCAACTACTTTGCTTCCTTAGTTTTCCCTATTACTATTTTTTCTCCACATTGAATTGTTTTATGTGGGAAATGCCCCTGATGTTCTTCCCTCCTTTTATACTTGTGTGTATTTGAATTACTTCCGAATTTTTATTTCCTTGAAGAAAGACATTTAAAACCCAACTGTCACAATGGCTTTTGACATTGGGACCCAAGGCAGCCAGCCGAGGGTTATCAGGATCATTTTGTCCAAGAGGTTGATGCCAGGTTGCTTAAATAAGCCCTGGGACTCAGATAAACAAATAAACAAGCACAATGAGACAAGAAACAACTTGGAAGCAGCAGAAAAATATTCTCTAGTTCATAATATGTTTTGGGGACTGTAATTGAGATCCAATCAGTGACAAATCGCGCAAAGGATGAGAAAAGTAACAGAGGTTTAATAATATCATGCTAAGAGAAACATTACTGTCAACATTAGCATAATACATTATAATAATATACACCAAGGAAAGCTTTCTCAATAATTTCATATATATTAGGTTGTCTTGATTAAATTTATCCTTAGGCTTTATCTTAAGTTTTGTGTTATAGGACAGAATTTGGAAAATATGCCATTTATTGCCAGCGATGTGTAGAAAGAACACAACAAAATGGAGATCGAGAAGCCAGACCCTCAAGAATGGAAATTCTTTCAACCCTTCTTCGAAATCCTTATCATCATTCTTTGCCCTTCAGTATCCCTGTGCACTTCATGAATGGGATATATCAGGTGAGTTAGACTTTCTATCCTGAAGAAAACATGCTGAGCCTGAAGTCCTATGTGTAACCTCTGGGCAACAAAGAAATGAGACTGTACACCTACGTTTGTCAGCAGCTGGCAGTGATAAACTTGCAAATATATTAGATCTTTTATCAGAACTGCTGCATGTTTAAACAGCTATTCTAAATAAAAAGGATTCACGCGAAAAAACAAAACTACGTTGGTTGAGGTCACCAGTGCACCTGCTAGGTGAGGAAGTAATTACTAACATTGGGTGTATACAAGTTCAGTCGCTTTAAAGTCTCCAAATCGCAGGAATTATCTGGGAAAGCTTATGTGGGCCCTCCCAGCTCTCAGATCTAGATGTTCGCTTATTAAGTGAAGCAAACATGTTCCAAAGCTAGCAATTAGTCTTTGCAGCCATACGCCTTTTATCACAGGACTCAGATACTCAACTGCATATTAAAGAAACAAACATTGAATGCATAAAAGTTCATTTGTTTTAAGTACATTTCTTGTTTATTTTTCTCATTTGCTTGAAGATTACATAGTGCAACTGTCGTTCTTGGTTTGCTTTTAATGGGTAGGCATAATATCTCTGCAAAATGTTTACAGCTGTGAAATGATCTGTCTCTTTTTAATTCAGTTGGCTGAAGCCAAGATTTCTGAGTTCTTACAGCAAGCTAATGACTAAGACAACATTAATTTCTCCAGTGGTGCTTTGGCAGTCAAAGCACCCAGATATATATGTGCCACCATTGATCATGCATCAAGTATGTCCTGTTTCCCCCCTGAAACCTAAGTTTGAAATGTACATACTTTTTCATTCAGAGAACGACTTTGTTATTTCTGTTTAGGTAGTTGGATTTGATGCATCCACCACAGTGGAAGAATTTCTGAACACTCTGAACCAGGATACAGGAATGCGGAAGCCAGCCCAGTCTGGATTTGCCTTGTTCACCGATGATCCTTCTGGCAGGGATTTAGAGCATTGTCTTCAAGGAAACATCAAGGTAAAACCAAGTCCTTTTAAGCGACAAAGAAGCTACTATTTGCTATTTGCAACAAGTTTAATTCAGGAGTTTTCAAAAAAATTTAAGCAATCTGATCTTCACATTAAAACACACTTGCAGGACTTTGTTGAAGCCGTAGAATTCCACACACACACACACACACACACACACACACACACGTTAAATAGAGGGAAAGGATTAATAATAGTAATAGTACCCTAAGTATTTAGGGTAATATGGGTGGAAGTGTGGAAACTCTAATCAAATGGCTTTCCATTTTATTCATCTACTCAGCAATATTTATTGTGTCCCAGGAGCTGGACTGGAATCCTGTGGGAATACAAAGAAGGATCAGAAATAGTCCCTGCCCACAGCACACTTACAATCTGCTTAGAGAAGAGCAGCCTTATACACTATAACTTTGAGGTCGGAAGTGATCAATGTTTTGAGAGTGCTGTGAGCATCCCACTGAGCGGAGAGGTTAAGCTCAGCATTGGAAATGAGGGAAGATCTGAACTGGGCTTTGGAGGAGGGGTAGAAGATGGACCTGTGGGAATAAAGAAGGGATTCCAGACTTAAGGAAAATCATGAGCAAAGACAGAATTGGAAGACTTTTAAACAGTCTTTTCTGGGTCTTAGTAAAATAACTTTAATATAAAGTTTCTAGTTGTGGCAACAATTAGAAATACAGAATTACAGAACCGGAAGGAACTTGAGAGAATCAAAAATTTGCAAATGAGGAAACTGAGGCCCAGAGGGGGAAATGATTTACCCCAACTCAAACAGCTAGAGCTGGGTCTGGACCTTTTCCTTACTTTATATGGTCTTTGATTGCTGTTGGGAATAAGTGCCTTGTTACGGGGTGACGGTGTTTCTGGGATTTGGAGATGACAGAATTGGGGCAGAGTAGGGGAAGAACTAGATTTATAAATAATAGCTCACAAGTTTAGAGTGTATGCAGCATCGGTAGCTCACAAAGCCTGCTCCACTTGCAAAACAGCCCGTACAGAATACGGTTTATACTTAGTCCAGTAGGCATGTTGGTTAATAGATACGGTTTCCCCTTCATCCCTCTGCCTGTATCTTCTACTGCATATTGAGAAATGTCTTATTTCTCCTCAGCTCCAACTCTATCCTGTTCAGTTTAACAAATCCAAATGTAAATTTTGAGACAGTCATTCCTAGAACACTACCTATAATAATAAAAGCATAATATGCTAATTAGACTGGACAGCTGAACGACTTTCCGGATGTTCTCCTGGACAACCTTCCAGACGAAGCCATGGCTGTGAGGGCCAAGCCCATTGCATGAATTTCATGCATCGGGCCTCTAGTTGTTAATAAATTAGTCAAAAAGTAAGTTAGTATTTTTGGCCGACTTGAGCTAAGTAAATATCAGGGGCTTTGTTGAATAACTGCTTACCACATCTTTTTGAAAACTTTTATTTACCAGTATATTTCTGTAAATGGTCAGTTAAATAAACAAACATTTATTTGGTTCCTGAAGAATTTTTGTTCTTTCCCAGTCAAAGAATGTTAAGATTGTATTCCAGATTTCTTTGGTATGACTTCATTTATTCCAATCTTTAGAAACTCAGAAGGTAGAAAAGTTGCTTCTTCAGTGACTAAATCATGAAAATATTCCTGGAATCCTCTTGTTTCCAATCTCATGCAGTCCTTCATTAAGATTCTTTTTTGAGTAAAAAATGCATTGCCACGGTCCAAAGTTAATGTGTGTCCAAAAGGATGTGGACCAAAGAGCGATTTATAATTAAATCCTAAACTCAAGAGCTTCGCATAAGCTTGAAACAAAAAGCTTTGGTTTTATCACATTCCTTGGAGGTTTTTTTCAGCGTACAGACATGCTTGGCTTCAAAATATGCCAATTGGAAAAAGTATGATAAATCCCCATTTTTCACTTTTCTTCTAGATTTGTGACATTATTTCTAAGTGGGAACAGGCTTCCAAAGAACAGCAGCCTGGGAAATGGGAAGGTACGAGAACTGTTCGTCTAACTTATAAAAACAGGTGTGTAATACCATCGCCAAACGCCCAAGTAGAAGTATACACATCTTCAAATCATGCACCTATAAGTTAACTTCCTACTGAAGAGCCTTAAAAGTTATATTTATCTGTATATTTGTTCTATAAATGATAACTCTACCACAGGGAGAAACTGTCACATAAAATTTTATTTCTAATTTTTGTCCTTTAATGTCACGAATAATTATATTTTATAAAAATATGCATTTGGACAAAGATTAGAAGAAAACTACAGGAAAAAAATAGCTGCTGTCTTAGCATAGGGTGAATTTTTCACTTTCAAATTTTTCTTTGACACTATTATTTTTTCCATAAAGACTAAATACTACAGATTTGTAGTAAGAAGAAATATTTAAGTTACCCAAGCCTTTAAAAGTGATATATTCATATTCATTCATTCTAATGCTTTCATATTCATTCTCTCTCTCTCTCTCTCTCTCTCTCTCTCTCTCTCTCTCTCTCTCTCTCTCTGTATTAATTGAGTTTCACCTACAAGCCAGGCACTTAGCTGGATGCTCCAGATAAAATAATAATGAAATCAGACACAAACAGTACCTGAACTTTTGGAATTCACAGGCTAGTGAGGAAGACAGTAGTTAATCATACAATAACTCTAATGAACATATAATTACACATTAAGTTCCTTGAAAGAGAAGAGTGTGGTTCTGTGAGAGAGCGTAACTAGAAGCTTGACATACACTGGAGACATCAGGAGGCTTTGAGGAAATGATGCTTATGTCAAAGAAGAGGCTAGGAGCGTTAAAACGGGTAGAGAAGAATGTTCAAAAGCCTATGGACGGAGGTATCTCAGGGTTTCAGAAATTGTTAAAAAGCCAGTGGGGTTAGAGCATATACCTTCTCAACAGATACGATTTTAATATACTGTGGCATATGGTCAGAAACCAGCTTTTCTCTCTTTCTCTTTCTTTTTTAACATCTCCTTTTCTTCCATATATCAGCAGGAAGTGGTACTTATTAAGCAGTGTACACTGATCAGGTCACATTAACTAGACCAAAAAAAAAAAAGGGGGGGGGGCGGAATCTGAAATATCAGACCACGAACCTGGTGGAATTATTGGTGTAGGATTGACTTCTTTCAAGGCCTACCTTTGGAATGTAAGAAGTGAAGGCGCTACTATAATAGAAATAATGTACTAGCCTTTGATCCAGACAGGATTTCTTTTTCTAATCACCCTCCCACAGAAATACCCACATAAGTGGGCATGAGTATTGCAGTATTCCCAAGTAGCTTCTTTGCCATATTTTTTAGAATAGCGAAAAATGAGTGTGTGTGGCAGTCGGAGGGGGTGCGGGGAGGGGAGCTGTGAAAGGAACAGTTAAATAAATGTGGTGCCTTCATACTTTGGACTCCGCTTATACGGTCAGCACTAAAGGCCACACACGGTGCGAACAGGCCCCTTTGACCTGGATAACCGTGGTTGTGAGCCATTGGAGCTTCTCTATTCAGGGGCTCACGAGCAGGAGACCTGAGGACACAGATCTGACTGTTAAGCTTTGGTATCTAAGGTTTAAAACTCGTGCTTTTCTGGGGATGCACAAGGTTACTTAGGTAATGGAGAGTAATGGGCTCTCCTCCTGGAGGAGCCTGTTTCCACTGATGACAGCTTTTGGGTGTGGCCCGTGGGTGACTGGGAGAGCAGCAGGCTGGAAGACCAGGCGCTCCCAGGGGGCTGTTCTGGTTCTGTGATGGCTGGAGCAGCGATTCCCATCGTGTGGGCCCGGGACCTGCAGCTCCAGCATCCTGGGAGCACATTAGAAACACAAATGATTAAGCCGCACCTCAGCCTTAAGGAGTCAGAGTCTCTGGAGTGAGACCCGGGAGTCTATGTCTCCACAGTTCTGCAGGTGATCCTTATGCAGGCTGGGTTTTGAGGAGCACTGATGCACAGGACCTAACCGGTTTGGCTCAGTGGATAGAGCTTCGGCCTGAGGACTGAAGGGTCCCAGGTTCGATTCCGGTCAAGGGCATGTACCTTGGTTGTGGGCACATCCCCAGTAGGGAGTGTGTAGGAGGCAGCTGAATCGATGTTTTTCTCTCTCACTGATGTTTCTAACTCTATCCCTCTCCCTCTCCATGCCTCTCTGTAAAAAAAAATCAATAAAATATATCTTTAAAAAATAAAAATAAATGGCATTACTTTCATGCCTAAGACTACTTCTAATAATGCATACTTTATGAGTGTTTATTAAATACATGCTAATTCTGCCTATGATGGCTACAGTTGGGACCAAAACTAAATTTGGTTGAAATGGAGAAAGATGTTCTGGAAGACACAGATAAGAATAATGCCCCAAGTCTAGTAAATACCACGCGAAAGGACAGAGAGAGTCATGAGTAACACATAATAAAGATTGCCTTAAAAAAGAAAGAAAAGAAAAGAAACCTCATGATAGTAGCTTTGACATCAGAATAAAAGCAACTCAACCAAAACGTTTAATTTTTCACAGAAGTCTGAAATGGCTGGATAGCCACAGCTCTGAGGCAGTACTGTGTTTCTAAATATGGTCTTGCTTTGCATGCATGTCGAAATAGCCTTAGACAATGAGCCCTGATTTCCAGTGGCACCGTCAGGAAGGGAACTGCTGGGGCCTATCATGCAGCCACGGACGAGGAACCCTGCGATGAAAACTAAAACACCAGCTCCTTATCGTGGAGTTTTCCTTTACATTTAGGAATGTGAGTTATGGACTTTCACTGGTTTTGTTTCAGAGGTTAAAGATCTCATTAATAGGTTTTAAGCTTGCTCTCAGAGATGACCATTTGTAAACTAGTGTTTAAATTCTATTCATATTTAGGCTGCTTATTTAATTTGTTCCTCACTGCGTACTTGACATTGTAAGGTCAAGGCATGTTTTTAACCAGGCGAAACTGGCAAGGGCCCTCCCTAAGGAGGACAGCTCCTCCTTATCCCCTCGTTGAGATCAAAGGTCATTTTCCATAGTCCTTTGTCGTTAGTATTTTCCGGAGCACAGCCTGACATTCCCATCTCTGCCACCTTTAGCTGATGGTCAGAGGGCCTACAGCCGTTGGATCGTAAGCCAAGAAGCATCTTGACAGGTCATCTAATTTAGCCCATTTTTTTCTAGCTATGATAACACCACAAAAATTCCAGCGTGAAGAGACTAAATACCTCTAGAGAAGAATGCTAATAATAATAATAATAATAACCAACATTTATTGAGCATTTACCACACACTAGGCCCTGTGCTGAGCTCTTTTCATGTGTCATCTCATATAATCCTAGCAGCACCCCTACGATGTAGGTTTTATTATCATCTCCATCTTACAGGTCAGGAAACTGAAGCTCCGGAGAGTGAAGTCATTTGCCCAAGGCGACAAAAAAAGGGGATTCTTTCCGGCTTTTCCCACAAGTGATTCCCATATTTAGTGACTCCCACTACCTTTCATTGATCTGTTCCTGCAGTAAACATCTGTTCAGCGTCTGGTGCATAGAATTTCCCTCCCCTGCAGTTTGTAGGGAGAGACAGACACACAAGAGCTTAGCCACGTGATTCATGCTGTAGCGGGAACGGTATGGCAGAGTCGTGAACATGGTCTCTGGAGAGACACTGCCTGGGTTAGAATCCTGGTTCCCCCGCTCACTGTGTGGCTTTGAGAAAGTCACTTCCCATCTCTGTGCCTCAGATACCCTCTGTGTGAAATGGAGATGAAAACAGTACCTCCTCTAAGGTTGTCTCAAGGACTAAATGTCAGCAAAGGTAAAACTCTTGGGTCAGGGTGGCCACACAGTTAATGCCCCATCCAGATCGGCTCTTACCTTGAGTATAATACATACATGTAGAAGCTGTGGTGGCAACTAGAGGAAGGCTTCAGGGTGCTGACTTCCGAGCAGGGATTTGAGTGGTGGCCATCGAGGCAGGAAGGGGACGGGGACAGGGAAGGGGGTCACAGCTGCAGTTTTAGGAGAGCGTGATCAGCAGACTGCGGTGGATGGAGGAGGGGAGGGAGGCGGAGAGTGAAGGCAGGCCCTCAGTGAGTTTACAAGATGACGAGAAAAAAGGCAGTAGGAAATAAATGCTCTGAGGAGTGACATAGGGAGCCGGTTGGGCTGAGAGCTCTGCTGAACTTGGAGCCGTGTACCCAGGGGTAGTGGTCCTGGTCCACGCAGTGATGTGACCTCCATCCCACAGTATTCCGCTTCCTGGGTGTCGAGTGAGGAGGAGGACATTGGGGGTTCCCCTGCTAGCTCGTCTGCGCCCTGCCTGCTGGGGCAGAGGCCCTCTCTCTCTGCTCCAGGCCTTTGGGGCTGGGCACCTGGTCATCTCGGGAGAGACTCAGCGCACATTCTCCTGGCACCTTTCCCCTTCAAGATCCGTGGATGTGAGTTTCTGGCTGGGTCGTTTTTTGTGACTCTTGAGTGTCTCTCCACATTCTTTCCAAATTGCTATGTGATTGTCGGAGCACAGGCTGTTTTCATCAGGGGCTTGAGCCCATGAGTCCTACATGTTGTACTTCTACATGTCTGGGATTGTTTTCCCCTTTTTTGCTTATGGTGTTTTATCTTCCCTTCCCAGGTTTAATTTCATCTGCATGCCAGAAATGATTGGAAATACATGCTAGCCCTTCTCGCCTGTAGTCCTTGGTACTTTTGCCTCTTCTTTCCCCTCCTAGCTGTTACACCAATTCAGACTTTTATTAAGAACGTTCCAGTGGCAACACTTAGCTAAACCCTGGTAGATGACAGTGACGAGTAAGACATACTTCTTAACTCTAGTGGAGACAATAAGCTATGTACAAAGATCTTTGCATGCCAAAGAGGAAGAGCTTCACCCCCCTCCCCAACTTTATTCTCTGTCTGATCTCACTTTGCTAACATCATTTTGAATTCAGAATCTATTTCTGTTACCCAGGCATACTCTTCTACCGGCTAACCATTTCTCATCATGCAGCTACAAGTTAAAATAGGGCTTAGGATTTATGTTTTCAAGAAACCGCTCTGAATGACTGCCCAGGACAGTGATTCTTAAGCTGGGATGGGTGGAAAGAATTTTCAGAATCCTGGGGAAGAGGGGCTTTTCAGGGTACCCGCCGCCCGTGCTTCCTCTGACCTGCCGCCCTCCCAGTCCCTGCTATTTGAGAGAATTATTTCGGGAGATACTGTGCTTCCCGGCAGTGTGGCCTCTCCCTCAAGTGTATAGGGAGGAAAAGGCTGAAAATTCAGTGAGAACCTAACAGACGCTGGATCTAAATCTCTCTTCCTGCCACTGCGTTGTCATGACAGTCTTAGCGCATGCCAAGGTGCTGCTTACCCACGCCCCTGCCACGTTTACTGCACCCCACGCCTGACCTGCAGCCTGCAGCCAGGGCCCCAGAAATCTCACCTAGAAGGCACCAGCATAGTGATAAAAGAAAGAGGCTCACTGAATTGATGAAGAGCTAGGCAGACAAAAGCCACCTTATATTTCAACAGCTGGTAATAACATGCAGCCTATTGTTGAGCTCCTAAAACTGCTTATGAGAATGTGGCCAACAACAACAACAAAAAAGTCAAAACATTTAAATGGACAAATATTATCTTTTCGATTCCCCAGAAATCTGCTGCCCCCGCCCCACCCCCCAATTTGATGTTGTTTTTGAATCGAAGCCTGCATTTCCTATTCCCTGGTGTGTCCAAGGTACTTAGGAAAAATAGCACGAGTGTTTTGAAAATTGGGTTTATACAGCCCATTTCATGAACCAGAGGGTTCATTTCATTCCCTAAAGAAAGGGCATATTTAATTTCACTCAGTGCCTCATTTCCTTCCTCAGCAACACTTCAGGATTTGGTATTTCGGGGCGTAGAAAATAGCGTCAAGTAACAGAGAAGTGTCCCTCAACCTCCACCTCAAAGCAGTTTTCCCTCAGTTTGCTGACCAGAAACAGAAGCCATTAACAGATAGTAATGCTCTAAGCTTACAT
This sequence comes from Cnephaeus nilssonii, assembly GCF_951640355.1. Lineage (NCBI taxonomy): Eukaryota > Metazoa > Chordata > Mammalia > Chiroptera > Vespertilionidae > Cnephaeus > Cnephaeus nilssonii. The sequence continues at coordinate 22,648,520 of NC_137086.1, forward strand.
CACGTAGACAACTGTTAGAACAACCTCCTTAATGAAAAATTTCCTTTTCTTTTTTTTTTTTTTTACAGACTGTATTTCTCTATGCAAGCTCGTGGAGAGACTGATAGAGAGAAGTTGCTGTTAATGTATCAGACAAATGACCAAATAATAAACGGACTTTTCCCTCTGAACAAGGACCTGGCATTGGAAATGGCGGCTCTTTTAGCTCAGGTATCTTCCGGGGTATATAGAGTAACATTGCGTAAAGATAAGACACTGATTTCAGCACTGACTTAAATGTAGCAAAACAATGTACCTTTAGGAATTCTTTAAGTTCGTTTTGCTGTGATTAACACCTTCAGCATTACAGTTTGGCTCCAAATTGCTGGCAATTGCAGTGATGTGGAAGGAGACCGAATTCCGTAAAGGGAACCTCGTTGCTTAATTATCTTCACGTGAACCACGAGGCTTTGCAGTTAATGCAGGAGTTTGAGGAGTGTAGAGCCGTGGGGCTAAGGACACCATGCTGACATCACCCTCTCATCTAATAGGAATCAGTCTTGCTGATCTTCTCTGTCTTAATTAGAAACCCTGGGGCTGAGCGTTAATTGTTGTACGGAGTATCTGGTAAGGCATGGTGTTGATGTGGGGCATACTGAGCATGATTTGAGTTAATTTTCAGTTATGCTCTAAACATTATTGTGCTCATTCTGTGCCACACAGGACACCAGCCTCAGAGCGGGGAGACACTCAGCTTGGAGATACTGCTGTAGGGTTCCCTAAAAGGCATCGTTTCCTAGAACAGCCTACCATTTTTATAACTATTGTTTGCCCAGCTGCCGCATCTTTGGGGGTTAAATCCTGGTCTGGGGTTGCACAGGTGGCTGAGCTGAGTACTACCTGGGAACGGGTGGGGACAACTAACACTTGCTCTGAGGAAACCGTGTACTGGTGAGGAAAGTAGGAAGGATACCTGACCAGATAGGAGAGGGGGATGACAGCTGAACAGCAGAGTCAAGCTAAGAAACCAACAAGTAAGAGACTGGGTCTAAGAACCTAGACAGTTATAAGAATAGACTGTAAGGGTGAAGCTCAGCTAAGGAATTTAGACAGTAACTGATCAGATTAAGAGCTAAATAAGGGAAGCCAAAGGGGTCAGTAGCTCAAGAGGCTGGTTGTACTAACAGCTTACCTGGAGGCCAAGGACCTTTTTGGAATGGAGACCTGAGACTTTCTGTCAGCCCATCCCAGTCTTGTTGGAGCCCTCCATCTGCTTGTTGGGGAGTGTTACAGATTTGATGTGAATGTTCTTCTGTAGGACATTCACCTGAATATCCCCACCCAATTCGCTCCTTGAGCCCTCCTTTGGTACCATATACTAGGCATTTGACTCAGTTTATCACACGTATTTGTTAATACTTCAGTCTCCCTACTAAACAGTTAACTCCCTGAGGATAAAACCTAGGCTCAACCTTTTTCTCTCTCACATCACTTAGCACAGCACCTGACATGTAAAGGGGCCATGGTGTAGGTTTGGGTGAATGAATGGGTAGGTGAGTGGCTGGAGAGATAGTTGGTAGTTGGATCGGTGGGCAAGGGATGGCATCTGTGTAGATAAAGATTAAATAGTCTTTCATTCGGGCAGAAAGGGGCTCTATTCCCAGGAATACTAGAATAATAAAACGAGGGGATGAATACAGTAACACTTATGGAGGAAATCTAGGAAGAAATGAATGAGAATATAGTTCTTGCTCCCATTATATTCAATAAAGACCCTTAAAAAGTACGTAATACTTTTTTGAGATTTCCCTTAGCTTTATAACTTTTTTGTCTTTCATTTTTAACTTCTATTATTATCAATTAAAATGGTACCTAAAAATGAAAATTTTTCCTGTGCTTTAACAGGCAATTGTGGAGTGATGTGACCTTTAGCAAATACTATTTGAGGGTGATATTAATCTAGCGTGGTTAATGTAGATATAGAACTGAAATGTTTAAGTTATAGATTTTTTTTCAAAATTAGCATTCAGATGGAACTTAGATTTTAATAATAATACATACATATGATTATAAATTCCATAATCACACAGTGGTGACAAATAGATTTATATATATTATGTGTAATTATATATTATTATATAATTATATGTAATTATATATTACATTATAAAGAATGCTTAGAAAGAATAAAACTGATTTTCTTTTTTTAAAACTCTTATCCTTTGTTTTCTCTTCTCTTCTTTTGTATTTCCAATTAGGTGGAGATTGGAGATTTTGAAAGACCTTTTTCAACCCCAGCAGGCCATGTTACTAATCAGTGCAAAGCAAACCAAACTCTAAAACAAGTCATAGAGAAATTTTACCCTAAAAGGTATAGAGATGACTCCTCTGAAGAGCAGGTAAGGTAAGGAACCTCTTGTAACTCTTAAAGGCAGAGTCACACTTGTTCTTTGGTGATATTTTAAAGATGAAAAAAATTGTACATGACCTTTTTTTTTCAAGGCTTTTTAATAGTGGTGAATCCCAAGAGATTATAGATCTTTTTATTTATATGCCTAAAAACTTTAGAATCTATATTTAAGAAATAAAAGAGCCCTAACCACTTTGGCTCAGTGGATAGAGTGTTGACCTACGGACTGAAAGGTCCCAGGTTCGATTCTGGTTTGCGGGTACATCCCCAGTAGGAGGTGTGCAGGAAGCAGCTGATGTTTCTCTCTCATCGATGTTTCTAATTCTCTATCCCTCTCTCTTCCTGTCTGTAAAAAAAAAAAAAATCAATAAAATATATATTTTTTAAAAGAAATAAAAGAAAAAATTGGTCAATAATATGTTTAATTTGATGAAGTGATTACCAAAAGTTTTTGTTTTCATCTCTTAGGGTATTTTATTATAAACAAAGTGGAATAAAAATAAACGATCATCTTACACAAGATGGTTTAATATAAACCTTTAAATTAAACTATCATCTTACACAAGATTGTTTAATATAAACCTTTAAATTAAACTCAAACTTGGAGTTTTGATTTTTGAGAGCATGTAAAGAAGAGCTGTAAATTTAAAAATAGAGGAAATCTAGTTCACAATGAATTTTTCCAAAATAGGGACATTTGAGGTGAGTCTTTTCTCTATGTAGAAGAAGTGGTTTAAAAGAGGTTTTCCTTGCATCCAGCATTTCTACAAGCCAGGGGTGGCAGTACCTAAAATTCCACTGTTAGGAATTTATTGTTTGGTCTCAACTTCTTGTACTTTTCTTTAAAAATGAAAATTATTCCCATGAGAAATTACCTGTTAAAAGAATTTACACTGAGATTTTATATTAGCTAATCAAGATTTTTTTTAAAAAATGTATTTTTTTATTTCAGATAGGAAGGGAGAGAGAGATAGAAACATCAATGATGAGAGAGAATCATTGATTGGCTGCCTTCTGCACTCCTCACACTGGAGATGGAGCCCACAACTTGGGCATGTGCCCTAACTGGGAATCGAACCACTATCTCCTGGTTCATAGGTCAGCACTCAACCATGCTGGCTGGCATTAATCAGATTTTTTAAGTGTACCTGCAGTGGCTGGGAAACAGGAAACCTAGGTCATGCTGAGAGCACTAATACTGAGGATTTGGTGAAAGGAATACTACAAAAAGGACAAGGGGTAGACTGTGGTTAATGGGAGTCACAAAATAACAGTTTCACCTAGGTTGGGTCTAGGTATCCCAGTTCTGCCTAGGACTGGCTTAAGAAGAGCTTTCTCTTGCTGAAACTGGTTTGGCTCAGTGGATAGAGCATCGGCCTGCGGACTCAGGGGTCCCGGGTTCGATTCCGGTCAGGGGCATGTACCTTGGTTGTGGGCACATCCCCAGTGGCCGGTGTGCAGGAGGCAGCTGATCGATGTTTCTCTCTCATCAATGTTTCTAACTCTCTATCCTTCTCTCTTCCTCTCTGTAAAAAATCAATAAAATATATTTTTTTAAAAAAAGAAGAAGAAGAGCCTTCTCTTAGGAGGACGATCCACTGTTTTTGTTTTGCTTTTGTTTTTTTTTTGTTCTTTTCTCTTCCTTTTTAGGCAGCTTTGCCAGCGACTATCAACCAGATGGATGGCCCTCCGGGGACACAGTGCTGCTGATTGTGTGCGAATTTACTTGACAGTAGCCAGGAAGTGGCCGTTCTTTGGTGCCAAGTTGTTTCTTGCAAAAGTAAGAAAGATGGAGGATAATTCAGTTCAGTAAATAAAACAGTGGTAACCGTAATCCCAGGTTTATAGGCTCGGCGTTTAAATGGAAAATAAAGAAATTTCCAACAGTTTAAACAATAAGTAAAAGGCAGGAAAGCCATCAGCTTCTCTATCTCTCCCCCTCTGCTCCACTTGGCCCTCCCTTAAGTCATTTCTTACACTCACTAGGCTCCTCATTAGACTGAAGACAACAGCTGGACTTTGCTTTCTTCTCCTCATTCATGCAGCCATTCCCTCAGCTACTCTCTCCCTCATTTGCTCATTTATTGCGTATTTTATGAATTCTGTTTGTCAGACACTGAGCTAAGCTCTAGGGGATACATAAGCTCATGGTTTCAGATGGGTTGTACTCAAACTTCCAGGAACTCACAATCCAGTGTTGCAATGGGACTGGGAACAACTACTGGCCAAGAGTGACATGCGCAGAGTGCTGCCGGAACACAGGATGGAGAGACTGACCCTGCCAGGGGTAGATCAAGCAGCTCGTCCCAATGCACACATTAATAAATGGAAATTTTGGATCTCAAACCCGGGTTTCCTAATATCAGATTCACTGCTCTTTCCATTATGCCACACTGCCTCCTCCTCCCCAAGAGAGATTTTTTAATAGTTGTTGTTTGAAATGTTGCATTATTACCTTTAGCTGAAAAAAATATTTCTATAAATTTGCTTAGCATTTATTACAAAGTGTATTTTCACTTCTTCATAGCCCATAACTCCATCATCACTTGGAAGTACTTTCCTGTGGCTGGCTATCCATGAGGATGGTTTAAGCATCTTAGAATACAACTCCATGGTAAGATTAAATCCTGAAGTTTTGCATTGAGTCTATTGCTCAGTGTACTGTAAACAGAAGGTAATGATATCTTAGTCTGATTTTCTTCCTAATACTATATAATGAATAGTCATTTTATAAATATACAGCTATGATTACAGCTTAATCTTTTAAAACAAGATGAGACAGGTTATATACGGGCATAGCTCAGAGATATTGCAGTTTGGTTCCAGAACACCACAATGAAGCAAATATCACCATAAAGCAAGTCACACAAATGTCTTGGTTTCCTAGTATATGTAAAATTTACGTTTACACTATCCTGTAGTCTGCTAAATGTGCAATAGCATTATGTCTAAAAAAAAAAAAAACAAGCCGAAACCGGTTTGGCTCAGTGGACAGAGCGTCGGCCTGCAGACTGAAAGGTCCCAGGTTCGATTCCGGTCAAGGGCATGTACCTTGGTTGCGGGCACATCCCCAGTAGGGGGTGTGCAGAAGGCAGCTGATCGATGTTTCTAGCTCTCTATCCCTCTCCTCTCCTTTCCTCTCTGTAAAAAAATCAATAAAAATATATTTTAAAAAAAAAAAAAAACAATGTACATACCTTAATTAAAAAATACTTTATTGCTAAAAAATGCTAACCATCACGAAAGCCTTTAGTGAGTAATAATCTTTTGCTGGTGGAGGGTCTTACCTTCAATTTGAATAAAAATCTGTGAAGCGCAATAAACCAAAGGTATGCCTATACTGTGTATGAGAAAAATATAAAGATACCATGACTGAATTGTAATCACGGTTGCATTTGTAAAATGGCCATTTATAATGTTAGGAAGATTGCTTCCTGTGTAAAATGAAAAAGATAACATTAAAATAGAAACTTAAGTTCAGTTTCCCTAAGGCTTCTGTAAGGATTTCTGTAATTCCCTGTCATATCACTTATCCGTTTACTTGTACCTGTCCAGTACCTTAGACCTTTTTCTGTGATTATAAAGTCAAATAGGCTTTCTATGTGTCATTTGTTTACTTCACATGTATCGTATTACATAGTAAAAATGTTGTGGTGTTGTTTTTTTTTAAGCTGGCAGGCAGGAATTGCTACATTTTACCTGGTAGGTATCGTGGGCTCTCCAACTGTGGATAGTCAGTGATCACTGAGAATTTATTGGAAACCAAACTATTTTTAAGTGTTATAGTAACTGTTTCTCCTTACAATCGCTTTAAAAAATGTTTTGGAAGGAGTTTATGCTTTTGAATGCCTTTTAGTTCTTGCATGGATAACTTGAAGATAGATTCTAAAATCGGATTTAAAGTCACCAAAAAATTGTACACCATTATTGAGTTTTCTTAGCTAAGAAAACCAGTTCTCTAGATCCTGGGAGGTGGGTAAAGAGACCAGGAAGTGGACATGTGTGGGCTGAGCCTTGAGCCAGTTAGTGCTGGAATGGTCTGCTCATTCTTGCAAACTAATCATTAGATGTGCAGATTCCTTTCCTTTTACATCTTTGAATAATATTTTTTAAATTGTTTAAGCAACACATTAGGAAAAATATGTGCTGCATATATGATAAAGGGTTGGTATCCTTTATAAACATGGGTGTCTTAATAAAACAATAAGGAAGTGGCCCGGCCAAGTGTGGCTCAGTGGTTGAGTGTCGACCCATGAACCAGGAGATCACTGGTTCAATTCCTGGTCAGGGCCCATGCCCGGGTTGTGGGCTTGATCCCCAGTAGGGGATATACAGGAGGCAGCTGATCAGTGATTTTCTCTCATCATTGATGTTTCTATCTCTCTCTCCCTTACTCTCTCTGAAGTCAATAAAAACACATTTTAAAAAACAAAAAGGAAGTGATCAACACATCAATAGACAAATGGTCCAAGGCAATTCACAGAAGAAATACAGATATTCAGCACATGTATTTTAAAATGTTAATCTCACTAGTAATCAAATAAATTCAATTTAAAACAGTGAGATTCTACTTTTCACCAGTCAGGTTGACAGAGATTCAAAAAGTGGTATTTAGTGTTAGCAGGACTGTGGCGCTGGGTACATAAATGGGTATAACCTTTTTGAGGAGTCTGGAAATATTCTAAATATTGTCCTTATTTTCTTGAGATAGCAATTCCAGCCGTTGAGGTTTATAGCCAAAGTAATAATTACATATATGTATTATAAAATATGTTGAAAAATGTGCATTGGAGTATTGCTTAAGTTAGTGACAAATAAAAATGATTTAAATGTTCTGTAATAGGAGTTTATTTAAATAAAAAATGGTCTATAAAATAATTTTAAAGATGTTATTCAAGTACATTTGTTGTCATGGAAAGATTTTCACAAAATGTAGTTAAATTAAAAAAAGAAGCAGTGTGCATGATACTATTTCTGTTTGTGTAAATCAAAGTATGCAAATCAGCATAAATCATATGGATTTGCCAATATTTGACATGTTTTACCTTAAAAAGTATCAGTTTCATATGGTTAAACCTAATACATATATATGTAGACATATACAAAAATATTAAAGGACATATACAAAAATATTAACAGTGGCTTTCCATTGGATGCTGGAATATAGACGCTTTTTATTTTCTTCTTGTATTTTCTCATTTTCCTAAAGTGAGTTATTTATTTCAAAATCAAAATGTATTTTAATTATAAAGGTAAGTGATGCCTAAATAAAATTAGTATACTTCTATCTATTTTGGATCACAGTAAATTTTACTTTAGGAAAAATGTATTATATCAGCATTTAGTGGAGATATGCTATTAGTCACTTCTCATCTTTCTTTGAAAATAACGAGTGTATTAACATATTTACTTCTCTTTGAAGAGGTTAATAGTCAGCTATGTGTACAAGAGTCTAATGACATTTGGAGGATATCAAGATGACTTTATGATAGTCATTAACAATACACATTCCAAGGACAAACCAACAGAGAAATTACTTTTTGCCATGGCAAAACCCAAGGTGAGTAGAATTCTTTGAACCAACTCTTTATGCTAGTGTTCTTTCATCCTAAAACCTTTGCTGTGCAAAGACTAAGTTCCAGATGAGAAAACAAACTTCCCTTATAGTCAAACACCCTAGTTCCAAATTCGGGCTTACCTCCTCTTTTTAAAGCCTTGGTTTCTTTCTTCATCTAAAAGTTAAATGATATGATGCTACCTTTGTTTGTTTAAGAATTAAATGAAGGAATTGTATTTAGCCCAGTGCTTGCTATCCAGAAGTTGCAAAATAAGTGGCCTTGGTGTAAGTTGTTGTGAGGAACTTTATATGTATTATCGTATTTACTTGGCGTAATTCACTTTACCGACCCATTAGTGGGAAGATTAAGATTTTATAATTAAAACACACTTGCTTCTTTACTAGTTTTAGCAAACTAATGTCTCTAACTAAATGCAGTAAGTAAACTTACATGCTAACATGTAAATACCTCATTGTTTGATCTGCATAGACAGGAATGCTGGTAGCCTGGGCACTTGCAAATAGAGACCACCCATAGCTAACACTTTCTTTTCTTTTTTTTTTAAATTTCTTTATTGATTAAGGTATCAACACTTTCTTTTAGAAATGATGAGAACTTCTCAGGGGCATAACAACTCTGATTTTCTTGTTTTAGATTCTTGAAATCACTCTTTTGATCGCCAGTTACATAAACAACTTCCATCAGCAAAAGGCTGCGTTTCACCACCTCTCTGCTCCAGCGCTGCTCTCAGCCCGGAACCAGGGACCCCAAGCCAGGACGATGGGAAGCCAGCCCCTTCTCTCAAGCAGCAGACCAACCATAGGCCCCACTTTACTCTGAAAGTGGGGGCAAGGTGGGGGGGGGGCGCCTGAACATTCACTCTCTGTCCTCTAAGCAGTGGCTGCATCAGCTCCAAATAAGTTTACTTAAATCCTGGCAACATGGCACCCACATACTTGTATTCCAGATTTTAAAAATAATGGGGGTTATTTGTTTTATTCATAAATAGTCAAATTAATACTAATAACACATAAAACACAAACTTTGCACACATACTGATGTTCTCCTGGATTAAATGGGTTAGAATTTGTAATTTTTTTTCTGTCTCCCTTCTCCCTTGCTATCAGACACATCATGCAATATGGTGTTTTTTCTTCTTCTTCTTTTAAAAAATATTCTTTAGAAAGGGAGATTCCAAACTCTCTTTTGGCAAACCAGTTGAATATTTGGAAATACTGCCAAAAAACTCAGTACTGTAATTAAATGTATTTTAATTAATGTGTTTGGAAAGAAATGGAGTGAGCACAGTGTAAGAAACAGCTGCAGGATGGTGTTTATGTGTAAATTTTCAGAGCAAGTTCAGTAAATCTTCTGGCCCGATGACTCATTGTGTGAGAAAACAGGAGTTAGGGAGCCAGAACTTCCTATGTGATGTTAGGAAGTATACACCGTCAGCTTTCCAGATCACTAGAGTGTAAAACTTAAAAGGAGACAGTGATTCCTGACACATTCCTTGGTTGTCAACAGGGCCTGAGTCTACTGGACTACTGCCCACATTTCATTGCATTGGGTGCTGGGCCAGCTTGACCTTGCTTTGCTAAATAATCATATCTTTGAAAACAAAGACAGTTCTTCAATTTTTGCCTCATATGGTCCTTTTTCATTGTAGTTTGCAAGTAAGCTCCCAAAAATATATTTATAAGAAAGGAGAAAGTAATATTTCTGTCAAAGGAGGTGAAATTTCAGTTGAAAGAGCCTAGAAATATATTCTTTTACTAGGTTACATAAATGGTCAGTACATTGTAGTATGTGTCAGGACATAGTAATTAGTATTCTTGATAAATATGAAACTGTGATAAGACATGAAAATTATAAGATGTTTAATTGCGATGGTAATCAGTATACTTAATTTTATTTATGTGTAGAATATTTGTATTTATTTTTTGACATATTTATCACTTTGTGTATGGTATTTTTATTAACCAATAAAAAAAATGTTAGCTGCTTGAATTAATTTGTTGGCAGAGCCTTCATGTTTTCTTCTTTGCTGCGTTCTCCCTATGGTAGTATACTGTTCTCACACTAAGCCTTTTACAATGTTCCATCCCATACTAGCATCCCTAGAAAGGACAGAGCCAAGGTATGTGCTGCTTAAGTAAGATGTTGCTTTATTGGTAATGACAAAACAAGAACAGCAACAACAACAAACCATAGAAAGAGACTTCCATTTACTATTTCCCCTAACTTTTGAGCCACAACCACTTATTGTGTAAGCAAATTAGTTTTAGAGAATATACTGGTTACAAGTTTGGGATGACTCTCAGGAGGCTTTTTGGCTGGGATACAGTAGTTTTTAAGTTCCCAGAAAACCATTTAAAAATCATTAGTTGGTGAGCCAGAGGCTTGGCAGGGCTGTTAAATATGTGTGAGAACTTTATTCCCAGGCAATAGTTAGTTCACCATTTGGTAAGCAACCCTAAATCTTCTAATTTAAACAAGTGGTGAAGGCTTAGCTTAAACCTTAGTACCCTAGACTCAGTATTAATTTTTGATAGAGCAGAGATAAAATATTTTGATGGAAAGAAGTCAATTTTCTGTAACTGATGATGTGAAAATTTCATTTTCTGGGAAATTACTTATATAGACATTTAAAAATTAAAACTATGTTATTATGATTGGCTACAAGAAAATAATATTCCACGTTTAATTGTAATATGTGTTCTCCTATCATTTTCTTACCTTTCAATCATAATAAATGACTTACAAAACCCATTTTGAGCATTATATTTTGAATAATCTTAAAGAAGTAGCTGATGTTTTCATTGTCAAAACTGAGGTGTACTCATAATGAAAATGGTAGTTATTACCTCTTTCTCTTGTATTCATGCTTTATCTTCAGTGTTGCTTTGTTTTATCCATATAAAAGGAAGCTGTTTGGGCAAGTTATAATTTTAATACATGTGTATGCATATTAACACATATACAATATGTATAAATCATGGGCTTCTCCCATGATTTCATATTAACCCCTTAAGGGAGCTTATTGCATATAGATGAGTTGAATGGACTGTTTTCTAAAAATTTATTTTTAAGGGTTCTGGGTTGTGTATGTGTGTGTGTCCTTAAAGTCAAATACTACCAGAGCTTGGAAATGAATTTAACTCTTCATTTACAAGAAAAGTTAGTCACAACTTATAGAATCTTTGTTCTAAAATTGTGTATATTGGTTGGTTGGTTGGTTGGAGTTTTTTTAATAGAAAAAGAAAAAAGGTGGTCAGGTTCCTGGAACAACACATTTAACCCATAATTTTACTGAAGTATAATCCTGAAGCACTAACCACCATGGATAACCGTATTTCTCCAGAAAAAGGCTGTCAGTGTTCCTGGGATGCCAAGAACACATTACACCCGTTCTCCTGCCCCTGAGCTGCCAGGGAATTTGGACTCCCTCAGTGCAGTCTCTGGGCTGCTGTCTGTGGAGCCAAGGCTTCAGGATTGTAGGGCCTGAAATGGGGGGAATGGGGAACGGGAGTAACAGAGAAGTTTCTCTGCCACGTGGCTCATGTAGAAATTGCATCTCCTCTCACGTTTCTCCCCTATTCTCTTTTCCCTAAAAGAAGAAAGGGGTTTTACTGCTGCGTGAGTAATTTTAAGCTCCAAATTAATGTAAAGTCCACACATGGATATTTAGGGTAAAGTGAGATTCATCCATATTTCAGTGGAACCAAACCTCGGGCTTTTCTTGGGCATTTAAGTGGGAAAGTGGGAAGGTCAGTCCTGCAGTGAGGAGTTGCATGGGCCTGGGCAGAGGCTGGGGTGAGGAGAGGAGATAAACACTGGCTTCATATTATAATTCTCCCTAAGTTGAACAATCACGATGATTCTGAAGGCGTATTTATAATCAGCATGAATCCAAAAATCTTCATTGTATACTGTAAGTATTTTGAGGTCCAGTAATAGGCAAGAGACAATAAATCTTACTGAGGCAATATCTATTAGCAAATCACTCCAAAACAAGACACAAATGTTCACAGTGTGGCTGAGTCAGGACTTATATCTAGGTCTATCTCGCTTTAAGGTCCATGTTCCTGAACATTACACCATAGAAACGGAGCCAGTGGCAGAAGGGTGCAGGGAGAGTATCTCCTTCAAATATCCAGGACATCTTGAGCTGGAGAGCCTGGGTCTACTCAGCATTCAAGACAGATCAACTACTGCCACTGCCATGAATGTTCCACCAACAGCACTGGGCATAGTCACTTATTCTCATGTAATTTTGGGGACCTCTGCAATGGTTTATATCACTGGCTTCCTTTGGGTTATTATAATTACTATTGTATATCTTTCTCAAGGGTAGGGATCTTATCTTACTCATCGCTTCATTTCTTACTCTGTGCAGCACACAGTTTTGCATATAGTAATAACTCAGTATTTATTATTGACTTGGAGGTAAATGAAATATTGTGGAGATGCATTGACGTTTTTAACTTTTTAACAAATAGTGTGCTGTTGCATAAAACCGGAAACAACTAAATAAGCAGAAAGTTGGGAAATATAAAAATAGTAATATTCTTTGCAGCTAGTAAATCACTAGAAAATAGCTCCGGAGATTGCTTCACTCTCCATTGGGAAGAGAAAACTACGAGAGAGAGAGAGAGAGAGAGAGAGAGAGAGAGAGAGAGAGAGGAAAATAGAGAATCCTGGCATATATTCGGTACTCAATAGAATTTTTTTAAAATGAAAGAACACTTCCAGCCGAGAACTTTTAGATCAAAGGGTTTGTTACCACGTGTCACTTCGTCCTTGCACATTCTGGAAGATGAGGCTGAGCTTGAGACTTGAAAAAGAACAGAGAACTACATTTCCCATAAAGCCCTTCTTCTGCACGCAACCCAGCCTGTGACGTCGCTCCCATGGCAACCGAAGAGCCTGCTCGCCGGGGCCCACCTTGGAGTTTGCGGTCTAATTTCTAAACTGAGCCCTGCGCGGAGCTCGGACCCTGGGGCTGCAGAGCCACTATGCCCAGGTATCCCCGCATCCCTGCTTGCGCCAGGCTTACGCTCCCCTCGACAGCCCCCCCCCCCCTCTTTCCCACCCTAGCGTGGAAGGGGTGGGGAGGGAGAGGCCGCTGGGGGTATGTTTTGGGAGGGGAGCCCACGCGGGGCCAGATAGTGGGAGAGAATTGTAGGTCTGTCCTGGTTGCAACCCGTACCTGGATGGGCAGAGGCCCGTAGGAACTGCGCTTGCGCGTGTGGATTCTGCCCAAAGTTCCCCCGGTAGAAAGGAAGAGATTATGAAACATTCAATTCCAGCCAGAAAAGTTTCTTGCCGGCCAGGGAATGCCCTGGGAGCAGGGGTTCCGGCGGTGAACTAGACCACAAAGCCACTTCCTTGGGGACCCCCTCCTGGTGCAGGGGTTCACAACAGCCGTCAACGAGGGGGGACTTGCGGAAGCCCTAAGTGTGCGCTCCTGTTTAAAAGCGAGGGGAGAGGGGCGGAGGGGAGATGGACGACCTGTTAAATACATTTTAGCTCCTCAGTTCTGTGGTGCCAGCTGTAAGTGCCTGTTCTCAAGGCCCCCCTAAACCTTCTCTGAACAGTTTATAGGGACGTGCAGGAGACTGGGTTCCTGGAGTCCGCCACCGAGCAGCGTCAATCGGGTTTTCTCGCCTGGTGGGTTGGCAGTGTGGTCTCTGTGGAGGCTGTGAATCTTGTGTGAAAAACCGTCAGTTTCCCAGTACACGTATCATTTGGTCACGGTTTTAAAGTCCTGGCTGCAGTTATAAATTTCCACCAAAAAACTGGTTGCAGCACCTCCTTCTCTCCCCTCTTTGGGAAGTTGGAAAGCAAATAATCACGCTCTGAGAGAAGGGCGTGTCAATAAAGAGCAGACAGGCCTGGACTGAGTTCCAGGGGGCTCACCTGTGAAATAAACGTGTGGATTTTAGTGCCGACATTTAGGGACGCCTGTTTTAGCTCCTTTCTTCATCCTGAGTTCTTGGATAACAATTATGATGATCTCCTAGTAATTATATATAGGCCAAGCCCTAAACGAAATGATACATTTTAATAATCGATCATGACAATCTTATAAGGTTAGTATTCTTTTTTATTAGCATGTTAGAGATGAAGAAACAGGTGACCCTGGGGACCAGCACAGACAGCTGCAAATATTAGGTGCCCGATAAATATTTGTTGAATTAATAAAGGAATGAAGGATCCAGAGAAGCTGGCTAATTTGCCTAAGTTGGCATACGTAGAACAATAGCAGATTCAGGCTTACAACACATCAGATCTTGCTCATTCTTTTTAGTTCAATACTCCATTTTCCATGTTAAGCTTTAATTTAAAAAATGTTGTGATCGTATTTATGTAAAATTATGTATGTGTGTAGAGATATGAATGAAAGAATGATTTTCAAAATGTGATTTGGGGTGATTTTTTTTCTTTATATTTTCTGTATTAAAAATAAGGGAATCCTGAGCTAAAAATATAATTTTAAAAATAGGAATAGTTGCCCTGACCGGTTTGGCCCAGTGGATAGAGCGTCGGCCTGCGGACTGAAGGGTCCCAGGTTCGATTCTGGTCAAGGGCATGTACCTTGGTTGCAGGCACATCCCCAGTAGTGGGTGTGCAGGAGGCAGCTGATCGATGTTTCTCTCTCATCGATGTTTCTAACTCTCTATCCCTCTTTCTTCCTCTCTGTAAAAAATCAATAAAATATATATTAAAAAAAAAAAAAAAAGGAATAGTTGAGGGAGCAGAGATTATTTGGAATACTGGTTTTACACCTTCCCCCATTTTTCTAGATGCTGTTTTTCAAGTTGTATATTTCCCAAAGTTGGATATTCATATGTGTCTGAGAAGGTAACACCTACAGCTTTCAGCCTTGCCTGGAAGCCCCAGAATAAGAAACCCTCCAAGTCTGGTGCGAAAGGCTCTGCATATCATGTTCAGCTTTCTTTGATGAACCAGTACAAAGAAAATAATCCTCAGCAGTTTTACCAGTTTATTGTCCTCCAGAAAATAATGTTGGTTCGTTCTATAAATCTGACGGAAATAAAAGTTCTCTGAGCTTGAAATAAATATTGGAAAGGAGTCTTCTTGTTTCTCTGAATTTTGTTTTTCTGCCTCTCATTTAGTGAAACACTCTGGGAAATTGCAAAAGCTGAAGTGGAAAAACGGGAAAGTAACGGAAGTGAAGGTGATGGAGTTGAAATTGGAGAAAAATCTGTTTTCTTCATTGGCAGTAAAAATGGGGTAACTTTTCCCAATTTTTTCCAAGTATTATGATGATTTAACAATCAGTGGTAAAATTTATATTAATACTTTGATTAAAATGTGGACACTTCAACCCTTGAGCCATCTAATGAGTCTCTGGCCTGCTGACTACATTGGAGCTGGTTATGCCCCATATGAGGGTGTCCTGCTTATGGGTACTCACATCTGGCCTGAACACTTGTCATTGGTGTGCCATGACGTGGGCCACAGCAGCTTGGAGGAAGGGGCACTTGTTTCTAATTAGACTGCCCAGATGAGCCATCTCTTCCCAATTTGCACAAAGGCACCAGAAATGCTAACCTGATGACCACTTGTACAACGGAAATAAGCATATAGATAATACAAACATGAACCATATAGGTATGGTATAGTTAACCTTCACTTAACTGGGGTCACAGAAGTTGAAGGAAACTTGGAGATATTCCAGTTTTCGACAATAGGGATTCTTAACCCTGGGGACCATAGAGGTACTTCTTGGGGTCAGTGAACTCCCTAGAAATGTATGCAAAATTGTGTGATTGTGCATCAGTGCATTTTTCTGGGAAATTAGAATATCCCAGCATTCTAGCACCTCCCGAAAAGGTTATTGAGCTATTGCAAACAGTGGTTTTAGAATTTGAACATCTCCAGCAGTGGGGGAGTTCTCTTCCACAACTGTAGCCTGTTTTGATTTTTGTTAACTCCTAGTTATTAGAAAACTTCAGTTTGTAACGTCCACCCCTTGGTCCTGATTCTGACCCATAAAACTATGGGACTAAATCGAATTCCTCTTCTATTTGCTAAATTTTCAAATGTTATAAAATGGCTCATCAAATAGTTAATGGCAACCCACATGTCTCCCCAAGTATCTGTTTCAGTTTTATCTTCATTTCATTCAGGCGTGTCTTCTGTGTCATGGACTCTATGTCAGTCATGGATTCTCTGTCATGATCTCAGTAACTCTTAACTAGAATTATTCTAATGTGTAATTCTCAGGATGCAACAGAAATTTTGAGGTTTTGTTTCATTACAATAGACTAGAGCAGGTCTGCCAGCTTCTCTTTTTCCAGATGCTGAGCTTTGGTTTTATTGTATAGGAAAATTTAAATGGTGATGGGGGGAAAAAAAGAAAAGAGAGAAAAACTTAGTCATCACATAACCCTATTCACTAAGGTTGAGCTTGAGATCTGAGAGTCTTTGATTTATGCTATTGGTTTTGTCCTTAATTTTATTAGATTGGGCCCTTTTTTACAGTATTTTGTATTTTTAATTATATTAAAATAATTTATATATGTGGTCCTAAAAAATACTTAGAATAAGTATATCCTCTAGAAATAAAACAAAAAATACTCTAACCAAGTATCTGGATTGCTTACTTTGAACATATTTGCAACATGTCCTTTATTTGTATGTTATCTTTTTTATTTCCACTTCAACAATTAGAATTCAAACATTTTAGAAGACACTAATCATCAGCTTAACCAGTAATTAGCATTCATGAGTAAAGAGAAAATTTAAGACAGCTGACAAGTTGACCACTAAAGTGAGGTATGATTTGCTAGTACTTGTCATCCAAGGGACTTTATAATTATAATAATAGCAGTGTAGTTACCCTGTGATGGAAAGTTGACAGTTAACTTTTTCCACTTATCAAACTTGGGAACAATTCTGAAAGTTTCTAGTTTCCAGGTAATTTATCATTTAAGTAATTAAAAAGCTATTTTGGGCCACAACTATGAATGATAGTAAAATTTTACATATGGATGACATTAACTCAGTATTTCGTTTTTAAATTTCTAGGGCAAGACTACTATTATTCTAAGATCTCTTGACAGGTAAGTGTTATGTTAACGTTTAGACTACATTTTTTGCTTATTCCGGTTGCATAAGGCAAGTTAGATACTAAAAGACATATGGAAGGAGAACAATTTTGAGGCACAAACAAAATAATTCTTAGTAAACCCTTAGTATGGTCTTTAAGACCTTCTTTAAAAAATAAAACCAAGAGTAACTAAAAAAAATTATACAGCATTAATATTGGATTTCCCTATTCGTGGAGAAATTAACATGAATACACAACCTATGCTAGTACTTTCTTTTTGGCTATACTACTGTGGTATTTTAATTGTTTTTATTCTATCTAATCCATGATTATTTGAATGTTAGCCATAATCTTTAAATTACTCATGGATACAATTTTGAAGCAGAATGTTGGTCCTCAAACTGTACATTTTACCATTTGTTTAATGTACTTCTTAACCTTCTATACTGACATCAGATTAAGATTTGGGATTATAATTGCTAGATATTGTGGCAAGTTGATAGGAAAGCCTCCAACCAATTTTGGGGGATATTTCTCTGTTCTCTTTATTCCAATGCCTTTCTTATAACTTCTCCAAAAACATCAAGAGAGATGGAATTTGGTCTTAAGGTCACATTAAAGAAACATTCATTTGCCAAATATGATTAAAGAATACAATTAATAGAATGTTGGCTTTGTGTAATTCCTTGTCAGCAGAATTGTTTCTTAGAAGAACCATCCACAGTGATACCTACCTCACCCTTCCATCCCCAGGAACCATGGCTCTTTTCAGGGCAGGTGTGTTTCTCATTGCAAATATGTCATCCGGCACAACATCAGCTTAGGACAACATCTAAATTGAACTGAAAATTATGAATTTGGGTTCCTTGATAGTCTACTTAGAAAAAGAACAGTTCTTCAAATTGTAGGTTAAACATCAGAGTTTTAAAATTTTGTCTTAAAAGCAGCGTTTTGTTTCATAAAGGAAATTCTTATCTTACAGGAAATAGAACCAAATATTGTTCCATATACATATGAAAAAAGATACATGCAAGAATGATATACAAAATATTCAATAAGCATAAACATATAAATCACAATATAAAATTATTTTTATCCTCCAAATTAAAAATAGTTCAGTACTAATATTACTCAGCATTAAAAAGGAACGAAATCCTACAACATGGATGAACCTTGAAGACATAGGCTAAATGAAATATGCTAGTCACAAAAAAAATACTGTATGATTCCACTTATATGAGGTATCTAGTCATTTATAGAAACAAAGAAGCTACCAGAGGCTGGAGGGAGGATTTTCATGGGGAGTTGTTTAATGAGTTTGGAGTTTCAGTTTTGTAAGATGAAAAAGTTCAGAAGTGTGGTTGCACAACAATGTGAATATACTTAACATTACTGAACTGTGCACTTAAAAATGGTTAAGATTATCAATTTATGTTATGTGTTTCTAGTAGAGTAAAGCAAACAAATAAATAAATAAACCATAAAACTGCTTACCAAACAATGTAAGCTTTAGTGTAAATAATTCATAAGATGATTTTAATATTTTTCAAATCATTTGTCGATGTTTAGGAGTCACTAATGTCATTTGTTTGTAGCTCTCAATAGGTAAATGATGCCCGCATTTGAGCTGGGATTTAAGGTAGAGAACTGTGTTTAAGTCTCCACTGATGTCTTCGTTAAGTTGATAGTCATGAGGTTCCCTGCTCCCCATAGCAAGGCTGAGCCTGACCCTGATGCCCGTGCTTTCCACCTGGCCTGGAGGCGGAGAGCCTGTGCCCTAACAGCCATCAGCTCTGCCAGCCCCGCTGCCTTCTCTGCTGGCCCAGCAGCATCTCTGCGGGCTACCAGGTCATGCAGGCAGTTCCTCGCCTCTGCAGCTGCCCCTAAAATCCATCAGGATGGTGTTCTGAAGGCTTATTGATTTTTTATATAATTTTAAAATCATTTTTACCTCAATGCTACTATACAAGGTAACTTCTCCACTAGTAGATTAAAGTTTTAAGAGGAAGCAAAAATTTACCGAGTAAGATGATAGCATAAGGAAATAATGGTAATACTATCTTTTATTGTACAGGGATGAGCCACCAAAACCAACCTTAGCCTTGGAATATACATATGGAAGAAAAGCTAAAGGCCATAACACAGTGAGTGTCTTTTTCAGTGATATTGCTGTGCCCACAGATGGAGAAGTAATGATGCTGACTTTGTTTTACATTTTCCATCTGATCTACAATCAATAAATATGTCAGGCTATACTTCATGGCTATGTACTTTTAAACTTCAAATGCAACTCAGCAGATACGAAGCTAACCCAAACTGAAAATATCTTAGCCTTCTCATTTGTTGTGTCTTAAATGCTAGCATAAGATTCCTTTGTAACTTTATTGTATGGTTTTGGGGCATAATTTATTAATTGTATTAATGTGACTTTTTCTTCTTTCAAATGAGACTATGTGAGTTACCTTCTGTGTCTCCCCAAAAAATCTTCTAAAAATATGTTTGACCTGTGGAATATTTATGAAAATATACTGCTCAAAAAGCAAATTACTAGCAAATATATCCTGAAGTTGGTAAAACTATTTTAGATTGCAGACCCTAATTGGTTATAATCCTATTTTCACTTGTTTTAACGTCTCTTCAAAGGAAAGTTAGAAATTATTCAGGATAGAGGGAGATTTTTATAGCATTTTTGGAGTCCTCACATGAAAAGAGGCCATTTCTTAAATAAAGTTAACTGTATGGAAGAACAATCTAGAATAGATGGTCCCACTTCTGTAGCATAGGCAAATTTTTATAGATTGACTTAGTCCAAACTTTGATCATTAGACAGTGTGTAAAGAGTTAAAACTGCCTGATGCTTCTTCCTGAATTCAGCAACGAGAGTTGGTTATTAAAACTGAAAAAGAAAAGAAAAAATAAGATAATGAGATACAGGAGAACTTTATTTTTGTTACTCACATGAGCTTTGACATGAGTGATAAACTTAGAAATGGAAACTCTGAGACAACTTACATAATCTTAACTTTTGAGGAGAGCTCTAAAAAGTCCTTTCATCAAATTGTAAATCAATTGACATTTCAAAATGACAAAATTACTTCCCCCACAAGCATTAATAATTCAGATATCAACAGCAAAAACAATTTTAGTGATTTGTCAAATATATATATTCATCTAAAACTTGCTTTAATGACCATCTGTCTCTTCCAAGTTCATGGTTAACAGATACATTAAAAACTCATGTGATTCTTTTTCACCTACTTTTTCCCTCTAAACGTTGTGCTATCAAGTTGAGCTTGTCCATATTCATTCTAGAAGATTCATGTCTTTCTAAAGGTAATGTTCCCTGAGTGTTCTACCTGGAAGCCTTTGTCAGCTCCTCACAGGGTTGGTATCCTGAAGGCCACTCAGCATCAGGCCGGAAGATGAGATGTCATTGGCTAGCAGTCTAGGGAGCTTGCCATGGTCTTGTTTGTGAGCTACTTGGCTGCCTAGCCCTTTCATCCCCTCATATTTAAGAGTCCTATAAAAAGGGAAGCAGCTGTTTATTGCCAGTGAGAGCCTGCCTGTCAGATACTCCAGGGGCATCAGGCACAGATCCTTGCTCAGGTAACCCTGGTCTGCATCAGGGACTGCCATCTGTCTGTCCCATTTCCCCATGCCCTACCCGTATGTCTAATTTTGTGAGCTTTTCCATCCCTACACCAGGATGCTTTCCTATTCAATTATTTTATTTCTATCTAGAATCATAACTGTTTTCAAAAAGATAATACCAAATGTTTTCAGCTACTTATTTTTATATCACATTTGAGTGTCTGCTACATGTGCTATTTACAGAATTAGGGCACTGTTTATGTTTTCAATTAAGGAATTATTAGAATTAGGTTATTTACTATATGTGTACATATATATTCTTAATGCTTCATCGTTATTCTTTAGAATAGATGTTTTGTTGCATTTTGAGGGATGGGATAGAGAAAGAGGAAAGTTTTGACTGCCAAGAAAGGGTTGATGGAGGACTACAGTATTTTGTATCCATAATTATTACTGACTGGTGCTAATGAAGTATAAACATTTAAAATTCAAAAAAAAAATTAATTTGAAGAAAAAACACCTGTGTTGTTTTGTGTTTTTTTCAGCCAAAAGATATTGCTCACTTTTGGGAACTAGGTGGAGGCACCTCTTTATTGGACTTAATCAGCATTCCGATCACAAGTGACACCTTAAGGTAGGTGAGCCAGCTCCAGGAACAGTAGTTAGTAAGCACCCAGTCAGTCCTGCCCGTGGGAATATGAATAGACTTTTGTGAATCAGAATTTGGGGGGACAGTTTTACTAGTATGTTGCTGAAGGCTTATGCTCACTTCCTTTCTATGTGCTTAAACTGTAATGCTTCAAAGAGAGTTAAAAAGAACTAAGGCTCTGGCCTTTGCTGAAATGAGAGAGCTGGCATTCCACCTAGTAACATATTTTGCAAGCCTGCAAACAAACAAAAATATGTCAAATAATACTCGGGCAATGAATTCACTTTGTAAAAATGAATTTGAAAAGCTTAATTCTTTCCGGTACCCATCCAAGTGTGAGCTAGCTCTGCCCTGAGTTTTTTCCTTTCGCTGGGTATTATATCTGCCTTTGGGTTTAATGCTAACTAATACTGTTGATGCTTCGGCAAAGGGAAAACGATAAGTTAGAACAGGGAGAATGTCTCTCTATTTGTGATCTTAAAGAAATAGAACTTTGCGGAAAACCTCAAACTCTTTGGTTTTCCTGACAGTGTCTCCTACATATTGGCCAAATCAGATGTGGAAAATTGTGACATTTCTCACAATGTTCCTGGGAACCATCTTAGCCAAGGAAAACGAAACAATTGAAATTTGAAATACCTTACTTTTGTCAGGGTTTAACACAAATGGTTGCTTGATACATAGACCAAATACAAAGGACCTGATATTTATTCTATTTCAGCCATTAACGTATTTAGGGTATAGAATTATTTCTTATTAACAGGACAATTGTTTTTCCATAGCTGATTCTAGGTAATGTGTGCTTTATTTGTTCAGTTATTTTTTTGCTTTTAAAAATATATACTTTTAGTGTATGCTCATATAGAAAAATACTGAAAGGTACAAAGAAAGAGCACCCATCTATACTAATAAAAGCCTAGGTGGCCCTCGCGCAACACCCTCACATCATCACAAGATGGCCACCCCCACGTCATCACAAGATGGCTGCCACAAGATGGCCAGCAGGGGAGGGCAGTTGTGGGTGATCAGGTCGGCAGGGGAGGGTAGTTGGGGGTGAGCAGGCCGGTAGGGGAGCAGTTACACATCAATCAGGCTGGCAGGGGAGCAGTTAGGGGGCGATCAGGCTGGCAGGCAGAGGCAGTTAGGGACAATCAGGCAGGCAGGCAGGCAAGCAGTTAGGAGCCAGCAGTTCCAGATTGTGAGAGGGATGTCTGACTGCCAGATGTCCCTGCGGGATCAGGCCTAAACTGGCAGTCGGACATCCCCCGTGGGGTCCCAGATTGGAGAGGGTGCTGGCTGGGCTGAGTCTCCCCCCTCCCCCCAGTGCATGAATGCACAGGGCCTCTAGTAATCACATAAAAGAATAATCACTATTAACATGTCAAGGTATTTCTTTCAGTGTTTCCAGTGTTTGTAAATCTATTTTGTACAGATTTTAAATGTTTTTATGCACATTTAGATTTTGCTTTCTCACTTAAAACCACCCTTTCCCCATGACTTTACTCTTCAGGAACATGGAATTTTACTGCTATCTAGTTTTCTATTTGTCCCCCTTTAACAGAGAAAATGAAGCTGCCTGGGAGTTAGGGTAGCCTCGCAGGGTAGTGTAGTAGAGAAGAGCTGGCGAGGGTGGGAGGAGCTGAAGGAACCTGAGCTGCCCGTTAGTGTGGCCTGAGGCTGAAAGGAGTTGGGCTCTCATGGGGTTGTGAGCGGGCTCCAGTTCTGACCCTGACTGTCGCATTACCTTGTTACATTACCTCACTCGCCATTTCTAGGCCTAACAGGGTTTGGGCCCAACGGGCTTTTGGAAATTCTGATTCCTGTAAGAAGCCAAATCTTTCCACAGCTTCTCTAATACCTGACCTTGTGAGTTCTTGCTCATCCTTTCCCTGGAAC
Organism: Cnephaeus nilssonii; assembly: GCF_951640355.1. Taxonomy (NCBI): domain Eukaryota; kingdom Metazoa; phylum Chordata; class Mammalia; order Chiroptera; family Vespertilionidae; genus Cnephaeus; species Cnephaeus nilssonii. The sequence continues at coordinate 22,671,685 of NC_137086.1, forward strand.
CCCACGGCAGCTGGGGGCTGCTTTAGGGGAGAGGAGGGGTCAAGGTTATGAACACAGGGAAGGGGAGCCATAGGCCTAGGTCCAAAGTAGGTTGCTGAGTGGTTAAAGAATTCATGGAAAACATTTCACTCCTCATATACTTGCAGATCTCAGAGTGTTTTGTGACTGGAATTAATTTGACACATAATTTTCTTTTATTGGACACAACCCAGCAACTGGAGAAAATACTTCCAACTGCTATTAGAATTGTTTGTCTTTAAAATGACTGTCCATAAAATAATTACAGATGCATTGAACGTTTCCACAGACTTTAGATAAATTGTAATAGAGCATCTCCTGTGGCCTGATTCTCTGTTTTAAGAGGTTGGGTTGTTTTTGCTTTAACATTTTTAGCTGTCATTTGCTATGAAGATAAACGTAACACAAGTATTTCCAATGTATTGGAAACACAATTTTTAATCTTTGAAAAAATTGAACAATTCATTTCTCTTTTGCTTAAAACAAGGTCCACCAGTAAATCTGTTTCCTTCTCCTTTAACTATTGTGCTGCTGTTATTATTATTTTAGTTTCCCTTCTTTGGAACACATAGTAAAATTGGATCTAAACATGCATTGTTGGACCCAATTGCTTGCAAATTATTTGAACCAAATTATTATTAGTTCAAACAAAAACTCCAGTGCCACTATTAGTTATAACACATATATCACTAAAAAAAAGCACTCAAATAAGTAAGGCTATAACTTTGGTTCGTTTTTGGTTTTTGTTGTTGTTGTTTTTTTGTCTTAGAAAATTACTATGTGTTTTTCTTTCTTAAGCTATCTTATTCTTAGATAATAATTTTCAGTATAGTAGGTTTCACAATGGTAATTATTTTGAGTCTTTTTTGAAAGATTTTTTTATTTCTTTAGGACATTTTCTATTGTTCTTGTTTTGGATCTTTCAAAGCCTAATGACCTTTGGCCCACCATGGAAAATCTGTTGCAAGCCACAAAAAGCCATGTAGATAAAGTGATAATGAAACTGGGAAAGACAGATTCCACAGCAGCTTCTGATATGAGACAGAAGATACGGAGTAACATGCAGAAGGATCATCCAGTGAGTTGCAGCTGGGATTATTCTTGGAACCTTAGCCCATACACAGTTAAAGAGAACATCACAACAGCTTCTTTAGATTTTTGTGCATGACTTAAGATTCATTTGATGTAGATTAACCTGCTCACTGGAAAATTATAGCAATTTTATAAAACCTCAGTAAGTACATATCAAGGAAAAAGATTTCTTATGTCTTCTTAGACATCTTCTGTGACTGTTATGGCATATTACACCAATCTAAAGAAATAGTTTTAAAGTAGTAGTTTGATATTGATTTTATAAAACGAGGATTAAAAACCTAAATGTACAAATGTCATCTGACAGGAAACTAAAGGAAGCTACAAATCTGAGCAATGGTTAGAGTTAAAACAGCCTTCACTGTCGCTCTATATTTTACATTCCTTCAGTGTCACACAGTCAGTACATTTATCATCTGACAAGTAATTACATTATAAAGTTGCAATGGTGAACAACACAAGTTCTTTAAATACAGTCATGAATATCATCTTCTACAAAGCTAAGAGCAGAATTTTATATTGCCCAGAGTTTTTATGAATGTGTTTTACATAGGTAATATCAAAACAAAGCTGATAGCTTATGGTTCCCATGAATGCAGTATAAATGCTACTGCAATAAATAGTTAATACAAAATAGCAAGAAACAAAAAGGAAGATGACATGTTACATAAGAAAATAAAAGGGCAGAACACACAAAAAGAATAAATCTTTTAGTAATTTAGGGAATTGCTGTTTATAGTTTTATACTTGAGATATACAGTTTATTAAGTGAAGGATAATTATTGGAACAACCATTAATGTCAAGCAAGCACGGTCAACATCTATGAAGAGACTGAAAATGGTATCTTTTTGGAAGTATGTAGAAATTGCTGAATATACAATAATAATTATAGTAAATCAATGAAATATGTTTGCTAACAGGATCGTGAATTAATTGACCCATTTCCAATACCTCTGGTCATAATTGGAAGTAAATATGATATTTTTCAGGTAAGCTCTTCCACTTCTAGTTGAGTTTGTTATACATACACTAGAAGCCTGGTGCACGAAATTCGTGCACGGCAGGGGGTTGCCCCTCAGCCCAGCCTGCACCCTCTCCAATCTGGGACTCCTGGAGGGATGTCCGACTGCCCGTTTAGGCCCAATCCTGGTGGGATCGGGCCTAAATGGGCAGTCGGACATCCCGCTCACAATCCAGGACTGCTGGCTCCCAACTGCTTGCCTGCCTGCCTTCCTGATTGCCCCTAACCGCTTCTGCCTGCCAGCCTGATCACCCCCTAACCACTCCGCTGCCAGCCTGATTGATGCCTAACTGCTCCCCTGCCAGCCTGTTTGCCCCCAACTTCCCTCCTCTGCCAGCCTGGTCACCCCTAACTGCCCTCTCCTGCAGGGTTGATCACCTCCACTGCCCTCCCTTGCAAGCCTGGTCCCTCTGAACTGCCCTCCCTTGCAGGCCGGGTGCCTCCCAATTGCCCTCTCCTGCTGGCCATCTTGTAGTGGCCATCTTGTGTCCACATGGGGGCAGGATCTTTGACCACATGGGGGCAGCTATATTGTGTGTTGCAGTGATGATCAATCTGTATATTACTCTTTTATTAGATAGGATAGAGGCCTGGTGCACGGGTGGGGGCCAGCTGGTTTGCCCTGAAGGGTGTCACAGATAAGGGTGGGGATTCCCTTGGGGTGTGGGGCAGCCTGAGCGAGGGGCCTGTAGTGGTTTGCAGGCCGGCCACGCCTCCTGGCAACCCAAGGGGAGGCCCTGGTATCTGGAATTTATTTTCCTTCTACAATTGAAACTTTGTAGCCTGGGGCGGCAGCCATTTCTGGGGCGGCAGCCATTTCTGTGGCAGTTAATTCACCTTCTACAATTGAAACTTTGTAGCCTTAAGCGGGTGAGCCCCTCCAGGGTGTGCGGAAAGCTTTGCTTCCCCTGTTGCCGGCGGCAACCCTGGCCTGCTCTCTCAAGCTCCATTCTGCCGCCATTTGTTTGAATTTGTTTACCTTCTATAATTGAAACTTTGTAGCTTGAGTGGAGGCTTAGGCCTGCAACGGCTATGGAAAGCTTGGCTTGCTCTGTTACCTGGGAAACCTTGTTCTCTGTGGCTGTAGCCATCTTGGATTGGGGTTAATTTGCATACTCGCCCTGATTGGCTGGTGGGCGTGGCTTGGCTGGTGGGCATGGCTTATGTAGCGGAGTGATGGTTAATTTGCATATTACCACTTTATTAGAGAGGATGTCTATGCTTTATGGGAGAGGAACCAAAGTAATAATGATTTGCATGGTCTGTTCATAAGATTCTCTTTTTCATTTTATAAGAATGTTCATCTAATAGGAGATGTTATAAATATTTGTAACAGGTTTTTTTTTAATCAGGCCAGAAAAGAAAAATAAAAGTGTGGGAGGTTGGGAATAAGTTAACATATAAAGTGGTTTTATATAAAACATCGATTGTCTTTATATTTTGATAAGCACCAGTATCAACTTCATTTGTAACACTGTTTGTGATATTGGAAAAAAATAGGATTCTATGATAAAATATTTAAAAACACTTTCTAAAAAAAGTAATAGTAAAATATGAAAGTATCTCTCAGAGGGAGAGGTCAAGGAGTCACACATCTTAAAGATTTTAGAAAAGCGGATATAGTTGGGAAAGCAAAAATAGGTAAAGAACAACAAATACAGTGGAATGGGGATAAGGTAGAAGATTTAGAAACTGAATCTTGAACCCAGTCACCAAGGGATAGGACTTACTTCCCAACTTTTAAATTGAAGAAAGAGGAAAATTGGTTTCTTCTTATCTTTGCTTGTCAGAGAATCCTTAGGGTATTCCACACTATGAAATGTATGCTGGTTTCTGAATTCTATTGAGCTGTGTTTAAACAAGGGAAGATCTGACAGCTCTAGAAGGCTGCAGCTATTGTTCAGCTCTCTAGAGAAACAAATACCAAGGTAATGGAATCCTACTCCTGAGGGTGTGTTCAAAAAATAAACGAACAACTAAGAAATAATCTATATCTACATTGAATAATTTATATCTTCATGCTGCAGATATTTAGTTCTCTCAACTCATTTTTCATTTTAATAACATTTTTTTAGGATTTTGACTCTGAGAAGAGAAAGGTGATATGCAAGACACTTCGATTTGTTGCACATTATTATGGAGCATCATTAATGGTTCGTACATTTTCTATCCTTTGGGCTTGAATGGACAGTACCAAATTTGGAAAGGTTAGAAACTTCATGCACAGTCATGAACACTAATGCTTTTACTAATGCACATCATCCCCTCCTTTCCTTTCCCATTGCCCCAAAACCTTCGTTTTATAATGTATCCATAGAACATACTGCTAGATGGCCTGACATTTCTTTGGTGTAAAAGATCTGAATTGCTTATTATATCTGTAAACCCCAATCTTAAAGAGACAGATTATCTATCTATCTATCTATCTATCTATCTATCTATCTATCTATCATCTATCGCTTCCCCTTAAGAATTAAAATCTATATTCTCTTAAAAGAAAAGGACTAGACCATGTTGTCTCCAGGTTCCTCTGAGCGCTTTGATTAAGAAGAAAAAAGAGATCACACGAACGGGGGGTAGGGGGAAGAGGAAGTATCTTTTAAAATAAAAAAATGCTTTTATATTTTATTGCATTGAAGGATATCAAATAGATAATGATAATAATTATAATAACCAATATTTCTTGAGCAATACTTTGTTTCAGGCCCTGTGCTAAGCATTTCACATTATTCCCTCTTCTAATCCTCCTAACCCTATGAAGAAGGTACTGTTTTTGTCCATTTTACCATGGAGGAGACTGAGACTTAAGTGAGATTAAGTGACTTGTCCAAGATCACACATCTAGTCAATGATTTCCCTGAAATATCAACCCACCCAGCAGGACTCCTGAGTTCATCTTTTTAACCTTTGCAACAAACAGCATTTTTAAAATAGTTTAAAAAAGAACACATTGGTTCAAGGTTGTTTTTACCACTTTCACACATCTTAGTCATTATTATTTTGGCTTAGTGACTTTTGGTATTTTAAAAAATCAAATTTAGACTTAAAAGATTTGTAGGGTAACCATAGTCCTGGTTTTTACCTGATATATCAGGTTAATTATTAATACTACCCACTCACTTTCATTCTCTAAAATGTTCTGGTTATGTCACCCTAGTTACCATACCACCACTGAGAATATTCAGTTGCTTATTTTGCAAACTCCAAAGGCAATTCAAAAGAGAAGTTAAAAATTTGTTTTAGTGAGTATCAGTATTTTTAGACTGGTCTGTAGCTCCCATGTTAACTACTTTGAAGGCAGTAATATGACCTTGGATGGAAATGTTATTTGTGATGTATATCTTCTGTTTTTTAACCAACCAGATTGAATTTCAGCAGTAACTATGACCCATACATGGGAGTAGCTAAAATGTTTACTGCATAAATTCAAGTTCTTTCAATATTATGTACTCATGAAGTTTGAAGAGTCATTAAGATGAATTTATCCACATTTCTTTTTTTTCCTTTATTCAGTCTTTTTTTTTTTTTTGTCTATTCAAATATAAGTATTTGTTGGGCAAATAAATAGTAATTCACTCTGCAATCGGTGCTTGTTCAAAGCCATATTTATGTTATCTGTTTCTGTGATTTGAAAGCAGAGTATAAAATTTATTCTCCTGATTTTTTTTTAGTTTACAAGTAAATCAGAAGCTCTATTACTAAAAATACGTGGAGTTATCAACCAGTTAGCATTTGGTATTGGCAAAAGGTACTGTTAAAATACCTTTTTTTATATCTTTTTATTTTATTACTAGAGGCCCAGTGCACAAATCTGTGCTGGGTGGGGTCCCGGCTGGCCGGGGGGAGGGACCGTAGGTGGTTGGTGGGGTGGCCCCACCCCTGATCAGGGTGGGGGCCGATTGGGGTTGGGGCTGGCTGGGCCAGGGGCTGTGGGCGGTTGGCCAGCCAGTCCCACCCCCAATCAGGGTGGGAGGGGCTGATCAGGGGCAGGGCCGGTGGCGGGGAGGGGCTGTGGGCGGTTGGCTGTGGTCGAACTCCCAGTCAAGGGGACAATTTGCATATTAGCCTTTTATTATATAGAATTTTTGGCCAATGTTGTTTCATCTATTATTCTCACTAGTCTTTTGTTTCTTGACCCAGAAAGTGCCCCAGATATCTGTTCTTAGATAATTTTATATTACCTTTTGCTTCTTCTATTATTTAAATGTTTCTCAGATTGACAATTAAAATGCTAGAGAATACTTAGTTTGACACTAGAATAAAATGATATCATTTTACTTCCTTCCCTGATTTCTTTTACTTCTTTTCCCTCATTTTAGTAGCCTACCTTCTATGATCACTTTCTGAATTGATTATAAATGAATAAACAATATTTGTACATAATTTTCTTAACCATGCTACTCTTTTTGGTTTTGATTTAAGGTAATTTGTGTCTGTCACTTTTTTCTCCTGTAAAACCTTCATTAATGCTCTACTTTAGTTTTTGAAATCACTTACACAAATATTCACTCACTCATTTGGGACAGTACTTTCACCAGTGACTAGATATAAAACTTGCTTCTTGTATTTACAGTAGAGTATGGCAGGATATTCGATTGCTAAAGTAAATTAGATTCTTTTTTCTTCTTATCCATGTAGCAAATCAATATGTGTGGATCAGAATAAACCACTGTTTATCACAGCAGGATTGGATTCTTTAAGTAATATAGGTTGGTGAACTTATTAAATTTGTTCAATCTTTTTTTTTAATTGCTTATTGATTTTATTCTACTCCATGTTCACTTCATCTCCAGCATACCAGCATTTCTGGTTTCATTATCATTGCTGTAATTTCTTATTATTTACTTGTATACACAGTATTGCTGCAGTACATCACATTGACATATTTGTGATGGAAGGGATGTTGCCACATGAGAGACTGGCTTCTGATCTCTATTCCACTAAAAAGTTTGCATATATTTCCTTTCCCTCACCTCTTTCTAGGTAATTTTAAATTTTAATTCCTTGGATTTAGAAGAAAACCAAGAACATAGAGTGGTCAGGAAATTCAAAATTATATATTATGGGCAATGATGAAAATAGAGATTCAAGTGATAGAATAAATCAAAAAGAATACAGTATTAATTAAGTACCCCTTAATTTTTCATTGTGAAAATAGCTGGCCTCATCTACTGGGATGTGTTTCCTAAACTTATAGATGCCCTAGGCTCATGAAGCAAAAGTAATTTTACAAGTTTATGAAGTCAAGCTACTTACCTTCTTACAATAAAAGATCTTTGGGCCTAACAGCTCTTTATACTCTAGGATTGTCATAGTTTGTTTTAAACTCTAGTGAGCAGTACTTTATTTCCCATTCTCCATTATTCTTACAAGCTAAAGTTAACTTGAGTTTAAATGTAGATATCTTTGTAATGACATTATGGATTGAATTGCAATGAAATGAATAGAGATGGTTAATGAGTGATTAAAGAGAATGATTTTTTATATTTATAATTTTCATTAGTTTCAAGTTAATTTCAGTCACAGTAAAAATCACTTTGTGTGCTGATAGATAATGTTGATGGGAATCTTTTGCCCATGTGAGTAATTGGAAGTCAGAAAAAGGTTGAGAACTACTGAATTTAAAAATCATGGAGCTTGGACCTCATCAAAATTAAAAACTTTTGCTCATGTAAAAAGAATGAAAAGGCATGTTATAGTCTGGGAGAAAACATTTTCAAACCACATGCCAACAAATGACTAGTATCTAGAATATATAAAGAATTTAACAGTAAAAACAAACAAACAATCCAATTAGAAGATAGGTAAAAGTCATGAGCAGACATTTCTCTAAAGAGGATATATGAATGGCAGAAAAGAGTTTAATATAATTAATTACTACGGAAATTCAAATTGAAACCACAATGAGATATCACTTCACACTATCAGAATAGCTAAAATGAAAAATAGTGACAACACCAAATGCTGACAAGGATGTTAAGAAACTGGATTACTTATACATTGCTGGTGGTGATGTAAAATGGTACAGCCAGTCTTGAAAACAGTTTGACAGCTTCTTATAAAACTAAGCATGCAGCTACCATATGAGCTAGAAATTGCACTACTAGGTATTTATCCTAGAGAAATGAAAACTTGCATTCACATAAAGTCTGTACAAGAATGTTCATAGCAGCTTTATTTGTAATAGTCAAAAACTGGAAACTACCCAGATGTCATTCACAGGTGAGTGAATAAACAAACTGTGGTACATTTATACCATAGAATACTACTCAGAAATAAAAAGGAACCAACTATTGATACACAGAATTTGGATGTATCCCCATGGAGTTATACTGAATGTAAAGAGACTATCAGAAAAGGCTACATACAATACAACTCTATTTATATAAAATTTTTAGAATGAGAGTTTTACAAATGGAGGTAAGATTAGTAAATATCAGAGGTTAGGGACAAGACTGTGGGAGGAGAGGTAGGAGGAGAGAGGTGGGGAAGGAGGTGAGTGATTACAATTTTAGTGAACAACATAGATGCTGAAACATAATGAAAAAATCTCATATTATAGGTTGAAAAGTACAAAAAGTATCCCCAAATTTTTTTAATTTCCAAATTAAATTATGCAAGCAATACATAAAGGCTTTCTCCTTATAAAACATTAAAATCTATACTAATAAAAGGGTAATATGCTAATTAGACCGGGAGACCTTCTGGACGTCTTTCCGGACAAAGCCATGGTGGTGGGGCCAAGGCAGAGGCAGTTAGGGGTGATCAGGCCAGGAGGGGAGGGCAGTTGGGGGTGATCAGGCTGGCAGGAAGGGCCAGTTGGGGGCAAGCAAGCTGGCAGGGGTGGGGGGCAGTTGGGGGCGAGCAGGCTGGCGGTGGGGGGGCAATTGGGGGCGAGCAGGCCAGCAGTGGGAGGCAGTTGGGGGTGATCAGGCCGGCATGGGGGGGGGGGCGCAGCTGGGGTGAGCAGGCTGGCAGGTAGAGTGGTTAGGGGCGATCAGGCATGCAGGCAGGTGAGTGGTTAGGAACCAGCGGTCCCGGATTGCGAGGATAATGTCCGACTGCTGGCAGTCAGACATCCCTCAAGGGGTCCCAGATTGGAGAGGGTGCGGGCTGGGCTGAGGGACACACACACACACACACACACACCCGTGCATGAATTTTGTGCACCAGCCCACTAGTGTAACATAAAAGGACCAAGTTTGGTATGTATCTTTCCAGATCACTTTCTATATATGTGTATGTGGTATAAAAATATGTTTTAACTTAATGGTATTATTCATTTTGAAATTTGTCTCTTTTACTCAATATGCCTTAATGGCTTTTCAATATTATGCTATATATAGATTTATTTGGTATTTTGACTGCTGGATAGTATTACACAGTAATTTAATTTACTATTCTTCTATGGATGGACATTTTGGTAGTGGCCAGTTTTCCACTAATATAAATGATGCTGCAGTGTGAAATATTTAATACATGTATGCAGGTGTTTTTAGGGTAAACACCAAAAACTAGAATTGCTTATTAATAGGGCATGATTTTTTTAGTACTTTAATGATATTTAGCAGTGCCAAATTACCCTCCAAATTAGCTGTCCCAATTTTCACTCTAACCAGCAACACATAAGAGTATTTGTTTTCTTGCAAATTCACATGCACGTGAGAATATCAATCTTATATTTTTGCTGAGCAACAATTGAAGTGTAGGGAAAGAGAATTATGGTTTACTCATTATTGTCTCCTCTTCCTCTAGAACTGGAACCTGGCTTGCTACACTGGGTTGGGGTAAATTTTAATTGTGACTGTAATAGGGAGATGGACATGAGTGATCTAAGATTTATACTGTTTTTAGTGTCATCAGTTTTATTGATAGAGTTTGAATGTTTTAATCAATGCAATTATTGGAGCAAACCTTCCAATTTTAGGGTCTCCTCCTGTTCCTGATAATGACATTGGAAAGTTTCATGCCCGTTCACCAATGGAGTTGTGGAAAAAAGTGTATGAAAAGCTCTTTCCACCAAAGGTATCTATTTCTAGTTCTTTTAAAGCAAGATTTTTTACTACTATTCAACAGTTATTGGGAAATGTTCCAATGGGTTTATTATGAAAACTTCGTTTTCAATTCATGCTCAAAAATTAAACAGTCACTTAAAATCCATTGTATATGAGACACTGTGGGGGTTGAAAGGTGGGTTATGACACAGTTCTTGCCCCACTTTGAAGCAGAGCTCTCTGGCTATTAGACAAGAGAGACACAATCATCTGAAAGGAGAAGGAAAAAGGACCTGGTGGAATTTGAAATGGCCCTCAGTGGTGATGATAAAAGATCATAGAGAGCCTACATGGCTGGCTGAGGAAAGGACGTGGATGTGAGTCAGATGGTTTGGGGTTATGGGCATGAAATGATTTGAAGTATTGTAATTTCAGAGTACCGACACACTAAAAGATATCAAGGACCCTGCAAAGGACCCTCAGTATGCTGAAAGTGAAGTTGATGAAATGAGAATTCAGAAGGATCAGGTATTACCCTAAACATTCATTTCATTTTGAATTATCACAAAAATACCTGTAAACTTCTATATATTTTTCTCAATTTATTTACTTAATTCTTTTTACTTTATAATTATTTAAATAATACATATTCACTGTAGAAAAATTAAAAGTCTGATATGAATCAAGAAGGAATTAAAAATCATCCATCACTCTACCACCCAGCGATAACAATGTTTACATATCCTTTTTGGATTTTCCAGTGTATGATGGCTAGTGATTCTTACTTTGCTGCTGGGAAATCCTACATAATAAAAGGGTAATATGTAAATTACCATCACTCCACTACGCCCACGATTGGGCCAGCGGGAGGCGCAGGGGGTGGGACTTGGGGTGGCCGGGGTGGCCGATTGGGCCGGCGGGACGCTGAGCCATGGCTGTGCTGCGGCACAGAAGGGGCCTCTGGGGCAGCGAGCCCACGTCCTGCTGCGGACCATCAAAAGTGGGGAGTGAAAGCGGGGGAGCTGGCTGTCTGTCCGCTCCCGCACCAGCGGACAGACAGCTAGCTCCCCCGCGATCGAAAGCAGGGAGCTGTGTGTCTGCTCCAGCACCAGCGGACCCCCTGCCATCAAAAGCGGGGAGCAGGCTGCTAGCAGTGTCCGTGGAGCGTGCTAGGCTTTGTGGGGCAATGGATATGGCCTGGATGGCCGGTTAGGCCTAGGGGACCCTACACGTGCATGATTTAATCATGCACTGGGCCTCTAGTACTTATATAATATTCTTTTGTTTGTGGGGTTATTTAAAAGAGCTTGTTTTTTATTAGGACATTCAGACATACCTATACTTTCTTGTACCAGAAAAATTAACTACTGCCTAATCTGAAAGCACACAAACATAACTGACAAAATCCAGGATCTTTCAGGAAAGTGCTTAAAAGTGGGGACTGCATTCCACATATGCCAAGATAGTACTGTTTATGATATACAAATCTGATGTAAGGATACAAAACTTAGTAAATTTATCATGGCCCAATACTTATATTTTCCCAGATCACCTTTTAGTTTGATAAAATGAGACAGTGTGTGGAATCTGACCTTGTATAATAAGTAAGCTTATGTATGGAAACACTATAAATTGAATGTCCTGACAATCTCTCAGGCGGGATTTGTAGAGCTGTGTAACTTAGGCATTGTTTTAAGGATAACCTAAACACAACCATCCACTGGGTATTTTTCTCAGCATTAAGCAGTACATTGAACTTAGATATAATCCAGAAGACTTTTGAAAGTATGTCATGAATATTTAGAGGGATTGTAGCTGTAGCAAAGTAAGAGACATGTTACAATCTCTATCAAAATTCCAATGGCGTATTCCACAGAAATAGATCAAACAATACTAAAATTTGTATGGAACTACAAAGACCCCGAATAGCCAAAGCAATCTTGAAAAAGAACGCAGCTGGAGGCACTATGCTTCCTGGTTTTAACTATATTAGAAAGACTTAATAATTAAAACAGTATGGTATTGGCATAAAGACAGGCCCATAAATAGATGGAACAAATAAACCCATGTATATATGGTCAATTAATTTATGACAGAGGAGCCAAGAATATACAATGGGAGAAAAGACAGTCTCTTTAATAAATAATGTTGGGAAGATTGGATAGCCACATGCAAAGGAATGAAGCTGGATCACTATCTTACACCATACAGAAAAATCAACTTAAAATAGACTAAAGACTTGACTATAAGACCTGAAACTGTAAAACTCCTAGAAACAACATAGACAGTAAGCTCCTTGACATTGTGACACTAATTCAAAAAGATATATGTACCCCCATGTTCATTGCAGCACTATACAATAGCCAAGACATGGAAACAACTTAAGTATTCATTGACAGATGAATGGATAAAGACACACACACACACACACACACACACACACACACGAATATTATTCAGCCATGAAAAAGAAGGAAATATTGCCATTTGTGACAACATGGATGTATCTTGAGGGTATATGTCAGACAGAGAAAGACAAGTACCATATGATCTGACTTTTATGTGGAATCTAAACAACAGCAACAAAAACCGAGCTTGTAGATGACAGAGAACAGACTGGTAGCTGCCAGAGGAGGGGTAGGTGATAGACCAAACAGGTGAAGGGAGTAAAAAAGTACAAACTTCCGGTTATAAAATAAATCATGGCAATATACAGCTTTGCGAGTATAGTTAATAATATTGTGTTGCATATTGGAAAGTTGCTAAGAGAGTTGATCTTAAAAGTTCTCATCACAAGAAAAAAATTCTGTAACTGTTTGTTGACAGATGTTGACTTATAGTGGTGATCACCTCACAATATATACAAATATTGAATCATTATGTTGTACACATGAAATTTAATGTTGTATGTCAATTATACCTCCATTTCAAAAAGTGAGGGGCATGTTGTAAGAAAAGTAAAATGACCTCGAGTAACTCTTATTATGTGTATATCTTGGCTATAGAGATTAGTTGGAAGTCATCCCTGAATTAATATTTACCTAGAAGTCAATGACTAACTGTCATTGTTGATAAGAGTATTTGTTTATATTGCATAATGACCTTTTATTACATTTATATACATAGTATTGTTAAAGGGCTGGGGTATTTCTGAGTATCATGAGTTTTCACAGTCAAATCCATCTTCCCTAACTGATCTAAAACCATAAGAATTTTGAGTGGAACTGGAAAGCAGCCCTACAATACCTATGTCATTCTTCACTCAACTCGTGTACCACACTGCTACCTCACTAAATTCTGTATTGTCCCTAAACATGTATCAGTGTGTGTGTGTGTGTGTGTGTGTGTGTGTGTGTGTAGCCCGGTTGGTTGGACATGGTCCCATGCACCAAAAGGTTGCTGGTTCCATTCCCAATCAGGGCACATGCCTTGTTTGTACGTTTGTTACCCAGTGAGGGGCGTGCGGGATGTTTCTCTCTCACATCAATGTTTCTCTCTTTCTCTCTTTCTCCCTTCCTCTCTCTCTAAAAATCAATTTTAAAATACTTTTTTAAAAAGAATTGCAGTGTAAAGAAAACCCTCTTACTTGCTATTCCTTTAAACCATTATCACATTATTTTGAGTTCACATGGTAGCAGTACTGAAGGACCCAGTGGACATGGTGAGTTCTGTGTCATACTAGTTAGTTATTCTTTATCCTCCCTCTGGCATGGTCTGTGTGACCAGCCCATTCTTCTAAGTTTGCTGACTGCAGAAGGGACATACTACTAGCCAAGAATCCCAAAGCGATGCCCAATAATCGTTGTGGCTTATTTTATGAGTTAACAATCTTTGAACCATAAGTTCAAACTAGTGAACTGAATTAACTTCATTAAAAAAAATAAAGCATGCTGTAAAGACTATTTTGGAGTTATTGGTATAAAACTTCTTCCAAAGTCTTATACAGTTTTGAAACTTTGAATGTTTAAATTTTAATGACTTAGACTATAGGTATGAAAGGCAGTCTGCAATTTTTCTGAAAGTGAGAATAGGATTTTCTATTTATAGCAACAATGAACTTTAATTATGTTAGTCAAAGGGCAGTGATTGCCTTATCTTGCAGGGTAACCACTTTTTGCTTATCTGAAATAATATTTTACTTGGTACAGTTAGACATTGAGCAACAGGAAGAGGCTTGGAGGAGGCATTCCCAGAGATGGTCCCTTTTGCATGTTAATGGTCTCACACAGGATTTCCACTCCCACTAAATTTATCTTTATTTTGTGAATTGTAATAGTTACAAAATAGTCTCAAGATGTAAAGTACAGCAAACAGAATTTAGTCAATAATCCTATATAATAAAAGCCTAATATGCTAAGTGTCCAGTCATCCGGTCATCCGTTCAACCAATCAAAGCGTAATATGCTAATGATATGCTAAGGTTGCTCAACTACTCATTATGACGTGCACTGACCACCAAGGGGCAGACAGTCGACCAGTTGACCAGTCACTATGACGTGCACTGACCACCAGGGGGCAGATACTTTGGTAGGTTAGCTTGCTGCTGGGGTCCAGCCGATCAGGACTGAGTAAGACAGGCTGGACACACCCTGGAGCCCTCCCATGATCCCTCTCTGGTTGGCCAACTTCCTGCATCCCTCCCCGGCCTCCATCATGCACGGGTGGGGTCCCTCAGCCTGGCCTATGCTCTCTCGCAATCTGGGACCCCTCAGGAAATGTCAGAGAGCTGGTTTTGGCCCATCCTGCAGGCCAGGCCGAGGGACCCCCACTGGTGTACAAATTTGTGCACCAGGCCTCGAGTATTGTAATAACTATGTTCCAGGTGGGTACTGGAAACATTGGGGGAATCACTTTATAAAGGATATAATTAACCACTATGCTGTCTATCTGAAACTAAAACCAAATAATATTGAATGTAAACTATAATTGAAAAACACAATTTTAAAAAGAGTAACATATACTCATTATGAAAAAAAATTCCAAGATATACAAATATATATAATGGAAAATGGAAGTGTTCTGCTCTCTCTCCATCTACTTGCCGTTTTCACATGTGACTGCCATCCTTTTTGCTGGCTGGCTGTAAAGCCATGTGTGAGTGAGTGCTGGTGTGTTTAATCAGTCTTTACTGGGAGATCATCTAAACCAGTGGTTGCCAACCTTTCGGACCTCACGGACCACCAGTGGTCTGCAGACCACCAGTTGGCAACTGCTGCTCCAAAGGTTACCTCTAAACTGTTTCCAATTGTGTGTCAATATACACAGTGCAGTGAATATCTTTCTGCTTATATCCTTGTGCTCTTCTATACTGTCCTATAGGATAAATTTCTTAAGGCAGAATTGTGGGTTAAAAGATCTATACATTTTAAATATTGATACTTAGCTAACTTCAAGCAGGTTTTGACAAGAGTTGAATAGCAAACAATTAAAAATAAGGTCACTTTTCAACACTTAATATATGACAAATACTTTATTAATTGAATGAACTTATATACTATATAGAATATAATTTTATCTGAAACTTTATTAAATTCATCTCTAAGTGCTGCTTATGCTACCCAGAAACTCCAAAGGCTACATTCTAGAAAATAAGTATTAAGTATAATCATTTACAAAATAATTGTCAAGAAATTTTGAGAATGATAAAGCTGTAAAGGATACATTGTTATATCTAAAACTGCTAAGGGAGTTTTAAGATGCCTAGTTTAATTGTTAAAGTTGATTTTTTAAAGTACTATACCGTATATTTTTGTTTTAGGAACTGGAACAGTACAAAAAAAGTTCTTCCAAGTCTTGGAAACAAATTGAGCTGGATTCTTGAACCTAATTCAGCTCCGGTGTATTTCCCAAATACAAGTAAGATTATTTTATTGATATAAACTCATTAATGAATTTGTTCTTGTTGTTAATAAATCCTATATAATAAAAACGTAATATGCTAAGTGTTCAACCACTCGACCAGTCACTATGAAGCACACTGACCACCAGGGGGCAGACGCTCCGACCGGTAGGTTAGCTTGCTGCTGGGGTCCAGCCAATGGTGACTGGGCAAGAGGGCTGGACACGCCCTGGAGGCCTCCTGTGGTCCTTCCCTGGCCGGCCGGCTCCCATTGGCCCCAATCGGGACTGGGCAAGATGGCCCTGATCGCCCGATCGCCGGCCAGGCCAAGGGACCCCACCCGTGCATGAATTCATGCACCGGGCCTCTAGTAATATTAATAATAGCTCATTAACAAACTAGCTGTTGTGGTAATAAATGAAGAAAGTTAAGATATGTAATACTTTAAATAATTAAAAAAAAGTTAAGATGTGTAATTTGCTAAAGGAAAAATGAATTTCTTGTATTAGTGCCACCCCAGGATATTTATAAGTCTTTGAAAAGGGGAAAATTGTATAACTGTGTGTAGTATTTTTTTAAATAAAGTCTTCTATTACCTACCTCTACCTTGGTTAAGTAAATATATCCTTGGTTCAGCATTTATAAGTTTGTGCTTATGTGTTTTCAGGAATATGAAAGCAAGAGCATGTAGTAACAGTTATGAATAAGGTTAAGTGCTCATATTAAACACCTTCCTTCCCTAAGGAGTTCTCAGCTGTGGCTGGTAGGAAACTGGAATTGGGTTCACTTTCACAAGCATCTAATGTTATTCTAATGGTCAGGCACAAAAAGCACCCGTAGTATTTATTTAAAATGCACATTCCTGAGCCCCCACACCCAGAAATCCAGAGAAGTGAGTCTGGAATGGGGTTCAGGAAACTGCATATTTAATCAGCACCTCCAGTGATTCTGACATACGTTAAGTATAACTTTTTGAAGAACAGGCAGTTTTAAGGAGATGTTGTCAATAAACAGACCAAAACTTGATGACTTGGTAATAACCAAGATTGTTTCAAAGGTAGAATAGCTTTTAAGAAGCATCAATCTTACAGGTTCATGTACTTGCTATCCAAGTTCAATTTAGAGTAAGTATAATTGCTGTTATCAGGAAAGGTCTTTTACTCTGTGTTCTTCCATTTCCACTGTAAAATATGTTGACTCTACCATGCCATGCACCCAGCTTCAAATAAGCACACCACTAACCACAAGAACACAAAGATTGAAGAGTGGCATCTGAGTGAACAGCAAGCTGCCTGATTATTGTCATGAAATAAGATGTCCTAAACTAGTTGCAGTACACGTGGTTCCAGCACTATGGGGAACAGGGTTGCAGCATGGCGCCAAGGAACCTCAGTTGAGGGAGCTAACAGGCGCTGTGCCTGGGTGTTGTGGAGAAAGGACTCCCTTTAAATTAACAATGAACGTTATGCTCTCAGAAACATCATTGACGTGGTGGGAAGAAAGAGCTCATTCCACAATAGTAATAGGAATTTTTATTATATAATTTGATTTTCTTACACATCACTGTCCATTTTTGACTTAAGACACAAACTGTCACATAGTGAAAGTCATTGTGTTTCTCAGAGATGGTATCGCTAACATTTAATAGCTTGAAGTCACGTGCTATGTCAATTTTCCAAGTGTTTCCGAGCTAGAATGAAATTCATCTGCATATGAATAGTAGAAAATGTTTCCACTTACATTGTGCACTCATATCTTTAGTAAGTTGAAATCAGTGATTTCTAAAGAGGTTCCTGTGGAACTCTCTTTGAACTACTTTAATAGATTATCATCTCCAGAATTGTCTATAATTGATGTGACATATATAATCTGTGAGGCATTATGTAACTATTACACCATAATCATCAGTGTCAAAGACCTTTTATAAAAATTGACAATACGATTCTGGTAATTCACCAATGTCTCCAGATCCTTAAATACTGTTCTAAGAAACAGAATTTTACTGTGGTTTCCTTAATGAAATGATCTTTCCTACCATAATGTGAGACATTTCAAATGCTATAATTTATCATTCTTTACAAGTTAGGTCATAGTAACTGAACAAGTTCTTGTACTCTCTAAAATATTCTCACTCAGAGTTACCATGGTAACATTGAGACAGTTTTATTTCAGATTTATACATGAATTTCTTGAAAATTGATCAGAAAGATAATCAGTCATTTCGTATATACCATTTATATACAATCTATGTACAACATTTGATCCCTAACAATATGTAATATAGGTGTTTGTATTCATCAGCATTCTTTCTCTTTACAGTTCAAGAACATGAACTCCCAGTGTGTAACCCTGTTCTTCTGAGAGTAAACGTTGTCAGTTGAGCATCTTGTCTACATGGACTTTCAATAATAGCTGCTCCCCAACCTTAAAGATGTCATTTCTCAGTGCAAACACTTTAATGATATTTAATTTTAATTTTATAAGTAAACTAAGCGGAAGTAAAAAATAGCCAGCTAATCTTTAAAAACATTACAAGAGGTGTGTCTGATGTGCTGTGTTCTCAGTTCAGCCATTCCTGAAGTTCTTCATTGTAACCCTCCATAAAATCACTGAGTGCTCTGTACCTGTGGTCTTTGTCATCCAACATCTGTCCACCATCCTCTCGATGTCATCAGGTAACTCAGAACCCTCACGTGGACGTGTGCACATAATTATGGGTTTTTAAGTGGTAATGAAAGCATTCTTACCCAATTCTGCATGATGCTTTGCTTTAACCACTCCCTTTTCTGCTACTTAGTAACTATTCAGGATTCTTTTTACTGAATCCTTTAGCAAATGCAAGCATAACTTTTTAACCGACCTATTTTTCTCTCTAAAGCAAAGAAATAGTACAGTCTCCATAACTTTATGAAGTATTATTATCTACATTTTGGACTGGCTTAGTCACAATTTCTAAATACCACATGTCCCTGCAACTTGGAATAGCATTCATGGATCCAAGGGCACAAAATGAATCTTAATGGTTTAAAAGACTTCAGATGTGCTGTTAAGACAGAAACACGAGGCATTCTTATTTCAGACATTCAACACAGCCAGGCACCTCTAGGAGCTTCAGTTCCATTCTCACAGCAATGTGCTTTACTATCTGCTAATGAGATGATCCCGTGCTTTAAAAACAACTGTTCCTAGGAGGACAAGAGCTGGGATGAATGCATACAGAATCAGGAAGTCTGCTGTGAATCTGGATGTTGCACCCGGGCTGATTCTCTCAATGAATTGGAGTCCTTGATTGAAGGCACACATTGGATTAGCTGTCACAGAACCATTTGAGCTGCCTGCCGGGGAAAAGATCGACATTGTGAGATATGGGCCATCGGTAAATACTTGGTGATTAAGAAGTAATTTCGTAAGCAAGTATTTACCAAATGCCCACTAAGTGCTTAGCACCCTGCTAAGTACCCTTCTTCATGAGAGACGCAGACATTTGACACAGCCCTGAAATCATTATTAGATGAAGCAATAATGAGTGTTCTGGGCCTTGGCTCCATTTGAAGTTGGAAATTGGGTTCCATTTGGGGTGTATATTCATTTCCACAGCACTGATAAAAATCATAATCACTTAGGACCACTTAGCACTGAATATCCAGATTACTGCTGTTATCACCTAAAGATATTTAAAACAACTATTACATTCTGCCCTTCAGTTGCCTTCAGAGAATGGCCTGGATTTCCAATGGCCAGGAGGACCTTGTTAGGCTCTCACTGCCCTGGCCCCTGGCTTTACTCGGCTCTATACTATGGACATTTGGGGAATAAGAAGCCACTGCACCCAGCTTCAACCAGCTCAGTAGAAACTGATTCCATCAGAGTATGCTAGAGTTTACTTCAGTGCATCAGGTCTGTCATTATCATCTATCTATGAGAGAGAGAGAGAGACATCAATTTGTTGTTGAACTTATTCATTCATTCTTTGGTTGATTCTTATGTGTAGCCTGACCAGGGATCAAACCCAAAACCTTGGTATATCGGGACGATGCTCTAACCAACTGAGTTACCCAAGCTTCAACTATTGACCTTTGACAGGTGTCTAACTTGACCACTGCTTATTTTCTTTTTAAAAACCAAAGAAAATGTTACTAAGCTTTTATTTCAAAACAAAGTTTTAAGTCTATTATTACAAAACATATCTTTTATTTTAAAAATGCATTTCCCTCCGGAAGTTGCTTCCTCAGAGTGATATGTACAAATAATATTTCAAAATAAAATACTTACCACAAGTGAAATTCCGTCCATAGAATTCATTGACTACAAGAATCTCACAGCAGTATTTTTGGAATGTAAAATAAGTGAAGATTTTAAAAGGAATGGGCATTTCTTGTATGTTCCTTAAGAAAAAAAGAGAGATGAAATTCAGTAGGCTTTGGCAATAGTCCGACCAAATGAAAGAAAGGCAACCCTTATTTTATGTTTGCCAACACAAATACAGCTTTTCATCTCTCATTATAAAAATGATGCTTACTATAAAAATGTCAAACAACACTGAGAAGTATAAATAAATACCACTGCCCAGAAATAACTACTGTTCACATTTTGGTGATACATGTGACATGTGTATGTGCATTTATAAGATTTTACATAAATGGAATTAAACTCTTTACATAAATGGAATCATGCCCTTTCTTAACCTGCTGTTTTTCAACCAAACGTGTCTCAAATATCCTTCCAAGTCAGTAGGCATAGCATTCTAACATTTTTAATCACAGATTGGTGGTTGATTATAGTAGAAACCTTAACAATCAATCCCCTGATGATGGATTGGTGTTCAATATTTTTGGTAAACACCATTGATATAAATATATAAAAAAGCATACCTAGTGCGCATCACATTAGAGGAGGGTTTCTGTGGTTAAACATACTTGAGGGTGCTAGTGTGTGAAGAACTAAACTACCATACAAGGTGCAAGGATGGAGAGAGCAAGCAGGGAAAGTGGTCATCCATTTGTTCACATAATTCAAATATATCTTGCAAACCTAATTGGGCTGGTCACTGAGAAGAACTATGATGTTGAATGAGACACAGATGCTGCCCTCAAGGGTTGACAATCTATTAAAAGAAGACTGCAACACGAGTCTCAAAGAGAAAACAAAGGGAGAGCTCATGATGTTGAATGAGACACAGATGCTGCCCTCAAGGGTTGACAATCTATTAAAAGAAGACTGCAACACGAGTCTCAAAGAGAAAACAAAGGGAGAGCTCACCTAGCCAAGGGAATGATGGGCAGGCTTCGTGCAGGTGGCAAAGGAGACCAATGGGATAGTGAAGGGCATAGGAAGAGAACCAGGCTGGCAGAGAAGCTCTGGAGTACTTTCGAGAGGAACCACAGATCTAAATTTATTGATATGGCACTGTCCACATTATATTGTTAAGTGGGGGAAAAGCATGCATACTTTATCCCTTCACAATAGTATGATCTCATTTTTATTAAAAATTACATAAATGTCTAGGAAGATTCACAACAAAATTTAACTCTGGATTGTGATACTTTAGGTAACTTTTACTGTTTTCCTTACAATATTTCGGAATGATGTTCATCCCCCGCCCCTGAGAACTTGCATGATTTTGTAAGCGAGAACAACTGTGAAGGTATTTCCAATTGTGTTTAAAGGAAAAGGCAGCCAAACGCTCAAATGTTGCAGGCACTCAGCCAGGAAAGATGATGACTTGAGGGAAAAATATAAGGACTGGGAGGTTGATGTGGTTTTCAAGAGCAGAGAGAATTTCAAGAAGGGAGTGGAACCCAGGTAAAGTGTTGGGATGCTGAGATTTTGCCAAGAACCTAAGAGCATTTGTTAATGTTGGCCACTGCCTCTCTTTTAAGAACAATTAATCCCCTTTTCCTACAAACCAAATACATGAAATACTGCCAGATTGACTGGAGCCCGTAATGATAGAAATATGAAACAGAAGATACTGCCCAAGGTTGGGTCTATACTTTGCTGGCTTGATTCTGTGACCTTGGGATGATTTGATTTGTGCATTTTTCATAGATGCTAGGGATCAACCTAAGCACCATAGACAAATACAATGCAACAGCGTTGTTATAAAAAACAAACAAACCTCCGTGACTGATCAATCCCCAGCTCATTTCGCTTTATAATACCTCACCTCTGTATAACTCCCTACAGCTTATGGAGTGTTTTCATATTGATTGTCATTTGCTTCTCATGATCCCTTAGGCAGCTGGCTCCACTTTGTAAATAAGCAGTGCCTTGCCCGTGGCCGTTGGCAGTGAGGTGGCGGAGGAAGTCTCTGACTCCAGGGCCAGTCCTCTCTCAGGGAGCCACAGCGGTGTAGCTGGAGCTGAGCTAGGTCTGAGGTTAGTTTTCTCCCTGAATGTGGATTGCTCTCAGAGTTAAATAATTAAACATACAAATATAATGCAGCTTTTTTTGTTTATTTGATTTTTAAGTAAAAAAACAGCATCTTCATTTTTCCTCCTTCATTTTACTTACTAGATCTACTTATGTCACTTGCCTGGGATCACTTTTAACCTTCTAAACTTTTCTTTTATTCCTGCTACTACTTTTGCATGTATTTATTTTTTATTTAGACTATTTTTATATCATTCTATTTATATCTTTTTAATATAAAAATTTATATTGTATATGCTACTTTTCTTTTTTAATTTATATATTTTGTTCTTGGTTATAAAATGATGCCTGTCCAGTATAGAAAATTCACAAAATATAGGAAAGAAATAAAAACATGTCACCCAGAGCTAATTGCTGTTAACTTTTGTTGTGTGTCCTAGTTCTGATGCTTGCTTGCAGTCTGTGATCCCACAGGCTCTTTTCTTGCCTGCTTCTTTTTACTCCTAAAGAAAGTGAGGGCTGAGAACTGGAATAGAGACTCACCAATGCAGAAGCAGACATGAACTAAATGCGTGCTATTTAGCTTATAACATAGGCTGTGCGTTTTTCTGGATTGTTTTTCTTCCTGTTATTATAATGGCTTATTACCTGTGAATCATATTGATAATGTGCCTAAATTGTCATTTCCTGATTCTCAGTGTGACGATACCTTATTGAACAAATACTGAACAGTTTAAGGTCTACACAATAATGATTAGCAAGCACTATAAAACCCCAGACTATAAGGTGATACCTTTAACTAGTGTCACATAGCTCTTCTCTGGAATTTCTTAGTAATAATCACTATCAGTTGATCATTAACAACAAGTCATACAATCTAAATCCTTTGACTTGTGGTAGCTTACCTTACGAGTCCGGATCCCACCAGCACCCCAGCGATGCAGAGCAGAGCCACTATACTGTTGACCACATTTGGGTTTTGGACCACTCCAAGTAGCACGAGAGTTAGAAATTCACCAATTAAGTGGGGGGGCAGGAGAGCAGCAGAGAAATAACCAAATCTGGCAACCTCAGGGTATAAGCCCAGAGTCCTAAAAACACACAGGGTCTTTAGTTTCTCTCCAAGGGTTATCATTTAAGAAAAATACCATGCTTGCCTTCTATGAATGAGTTCGTGGTGGTTAGTGGTAGAGAAGAGTTTGCAGGGCAAATCAGACTCCCCTTTGAAAGGCCTTTCGGGAACAGAGCCAACATTTGAGACCACTTATTATCGCCAGTTGTCTCTGTTGGCTCCAACTCAATGAGAGCCTTTTCCCTTTTACGGCTCCTTCAGTTCTCAGAGGAAAAGAGTCACAGCCAACTACAATGAGTAGGGGTATTGGACCCTCCTGGCTTCTCCATCAATAACCACGTTCTGCCTTGCTAGCACCCCTCCTCCCCAAGCTAGCCTACTACCCTAATGCTAGGGCTCACCCAACCTCTGCCACGTCCCATTATCAAATCCACTTCAGCCCCTTAGCCTGGCATTCAGCACCTCCCCTACTGGGCTCTAAGGCCAGCAGTCAGGTTTTCCACGACTTCTCCCAACCCTTCATTCCCCACAGTGCAACTGAAAGTTCTTCCGTGTTTTTGCTTCTGAACCTACGCCCCTGCTGCGCCTTCCCCCATTAGGCCCTTGTTCCTGATTCCATCTGTTGAAATGCTGCTGTCTCTCAAATTCTCCTCCATCAAGCCTCCAAGAGCCCCTCCCCCCACCCAACCAAGTAGACTCTTGGTCTCATCTGTAATTAACTTGGGATAAAGGATGTGAGATGGGGAAGGCCACCGTGCCTCAGTTTCCTTGCCTACAAACAAGGATAATTATATCAGCTTTATAGAATGGTTGCAAGGATTACATGAAATAATATATTTAAAGCTCTCAGTGCCTGTCATAAAGCAAGTTCCTGATAGGTTAGCTATTACTATTATTTTTATTATATTCCTTAGCATGGTATTTGTGCTTCCTTGTAATACTAATCTTAAACTTTCTTGAATTAAAGTTATTTGAAGATTTGCTTATGTCCCATACCCCATTACTTGGAACACGTTAGGGCCAGATGTGTTTTGGTATGTGGCAATTTACAGATTTGGGGGAGGTTTCGCACTGTGTAGTCCACGCTTGCTGTAGTGGGACCTGGGACTCCACCGGTCACCAAGCACGTTAATATTCCTACTAAACAGCAGTGCCGATGGCAAAGTACAAAGAACCTCAGGGCTCTCTAGCCTGGAGCTCCCCCCCCCCCCCGCCCCACTCTCCGGGTCCCACTGGCTGTCTGGGCCCTCAGGAGGTCAGCGCACACCCCTTACCAGTAGCTCACGCTGCTGAAGATCACGGTGGCAATGACGCTGAAGGGGAGGACGTGCAGCACATAGGCCAGCAGCATCTGCCACTTCTGGTACAGGCCGTCCTGGCTCTCCTGGTCACTGACGGCTCGCAGCACGGGAACTGGGCACGGAAGGCAGGTTGCAGAACAGTCGGTCACCACACAGCTGAGGGAGGGAGGGCTAGCCCAAGCTGCACTTGAGGTCTGCTGGAGCTGGACCGTGAGGACCAGCTGGGCTCTCAAGTTAGCGAACGAGGGGAGCTGCCGTCCCGGGAGTTGATTAACTCCACCCTAGAAATCTACACTCGATCTGAATGACAGCACGGTTGCAAATCTGTCATAATTTATTTCCTTCTCCCTACTGTGGGGGAAGGGGTGTCACCAATTCATGAACGCGCACGCAAAAGGGGCACAAATGAGTGATGCGAGTCACTTTGTCCTCTCGTTGTGCAGGACCTTGGCACAGAGCATCAAGCAACTAGGTATTGCTTCTGAATTCCCACTGACTGGGAAAATCAGGTTCTGGCTGTCTTACAATGGGCTTCAACAAGAAGGTAGCAGCACAAAGTTGGCCAGGTATCTGGGCCCCCTGGACTGCACATCCTACTGGCCAAGATGGGACACTAGGGATAACCTTTCCAAACCTTGCCCATCAGTACCTCATACTTTATGTTTCCCTGGATCCTCGGGGACCCTCAGACATGCCCTTGGTTGAACACACTAAGGGTGAGGAGCTCAGCCGTTGCTTTTCCCCAGAGAGAGAATCTGGAGAAGGCCAGGTTGAGCTCAGAGAAATACCCTGCTAATGGTGGAGTCTTGCAAGGTGACAGCCGGAGACGGGAGATATTCAGGGAGAGAGGAGCTTCCCCCTCCCCCAGCTCCAGGGCGCACCTCCTGGGCACGGCACTTACACAGATTCACTGCGTTGAGCATGCCTGTGTATGGCATGGCACCCACAAACTGGTACAGGAGACCCACGCGGTCCTGGAAAGCACCTTTGAGCACATCGTTCTGGACCCGGACAAGGAAGAAAATGACGAACAAACCCATGATCAGATTCTGAACCAGACGCATAACCACTGCCAGCTTATTTC
Organism: Cnephaeus nilssonii; assembly: GCF_951640355.1. Lineage (NCBI taxonomy): Eukaryota > Metazoa > Chordata > Mammalia > Chiroptera > Vespertilionidae > Cnephaeus > Cnephaeus nilssonii. Next base: position 22,697,479 of record NC_137086.1, read on the forward strand.
TCATTAAGTTTCTCGTCACTCTCCTGAAAGACAACCCCGTTTTAATTCCTGTTCTTTCGTTGGTGGATAGAAGCACCTAAAATGGGGTGAGTTTCTTACCTCAAAAGAACACACAGTTTAGAAAGCGTTCCAGGGGAGTCTCTGGTTTTGAAAGGAACCATTGGTAATGTTCTCAGGTGTTTTGTTCTTTCGATAGTCTCCAAGGTTTTGTGATAAATTGCTGATTCTCTGTAGGCAGATCCTATCAATTGGACTCTCTTGTAGGTTTCCATTTCCCGTTCTTTGCTTTGGGTATCCACTGATGTCAGGTCCACTAAAATATTTTCCCAACAGAAATAACCCATGTGTTTTTAAATGCACATTCATACACAATGGCTAATATTCTAGGTTTCATCATCGGTCTAGGAGTACTAGCTGTCATACTTCATCCCGCCAGAATAATACCTGTTGTTAATGCCCACCTTTAAAGTCAGAATGTGTTAAAACTACCACCAGGGCCATAAGGACCCCATGGGGACTGTATGGGAGAATTCAGAAGCTCAGCTAATTTTTCTCTGACAAAGAAGGCATGCCCCGATTTAAAAGAGATCCCCCATTTCATCCTGATAGGTTAGGGCAAGTTCATTGACCCAGCCAAATTAATTTCTTAAGGATTAAAAACACCCAAACAAAAGCAAAACTAAAATCCAGTAGTGCTGGTGTCATCCCGGCAGAAATCTGAGATGATGAAGTCGTTTCTCATGGTGGGGACTGTGAATGAAAAACTTACTATAGAAATCAAACGGGTTTGAATGTTCAGGACAAGGGTAACCACAGCCACTGAAGAACTCAAGCATTTCCACCGGCGTCCCGCAGAAAACCAGCTCTCCGAAGCTCAGAATGGCGATTTTGTCAAAGAGCTGATTGAACAACAGACGGTGATCAGTGTGTAATCAAGTCAGCACACCCTTATGAGAACAGTCCCAAGCAGTCCGTCCTTCGATGACCTCAGCCATGCATCAGTATTCTTACTGCATCCCAGGGGGACACGCAAAATGCACCCCTATTCTTTTCGGTGTGGGTGCCCCTGAGCATCCAGCCTGTGCCCAGGATCACACCTGGACCTGATCAATGGACCGGGGTTTGAGTCCTAGTCGAGCCACTGAGTGAGTGCGTCACCTTGGACAAAATATTTTTTTAAATCTTAGATCCTCATCTATAAAAGGCAAATAATAGATCCCTAAAAGGGTCCTGGGAGGATAAATTGAAATTTTAGGGGGAAAAACTGTGATTTAGTGTGTGTGGGGGAGAAACAGTCTTTGAAGCCAACTGGACTTCCAATTCCAGCTTCTTATTAACTGTGTGACCATCGCTCAATGTGGTATCATTTCTAAGCCTCACTCTTCTCTGTAAAGTGGGAAGACTGACATGCACCTCACGGGATGGTTGTGTGGGTCAAATGAGCAGGTGCTGAAGGAAGTGAGCTTCCTTCCTTTGCCCTTCCCATATCGGCAGCTACTGGCTCCAGCTGCTCTGGATGGCGAGTACTAACTAATCTCTACCCCGTGCTCCTCAGCACAACCCACACGTGCACCACCTTGGGCGAGCTGAGCAGGAACAAGAGACGTGCCCTCACCTGGAAGAGCTCGGAGCGGGGCTGGTGGATGGTGAGGATCACGATGCGGTCCCTGCGGGCCAGCTCTGCGAGGACCACGACGATCTGGTTTGCAGTCATGCAGTCCAGGCCTGTGGTCGGCTCATCAAACAGCATGACCGCTGCCGGCAAAGAAGGGGCAGGCGTCAGAGTCACTCGTCAGAGTCACTCGGCATTTTGAACCGTTCCAGCTGTGGCACCCCATCCAATCAGTGCACGGTGAGAGGCACCTGCATGTAAGCTGTCTTTCAGCCGGAGCCCGGGAGAAAGGACCCGGCCTAGGAGGGACTAACGCCCAGCTCCGGGGCACACTTCAGGCGGAATCCTGGAGGGAGCAGGGCAGCGGCCAGACCAAGCCTCGCTCGCACATGGTTCTATGGACCACTGGGCTCCGTCTGGGGGACCCTGAGGACAGGGCTGGCAGGCTGGCACCATGTGGTTTTAAAAGGCTGCTTAAAAACACACCGCGTTTCATGCCTAGCACTTTCCCACACTAAAAAGGTCTTTGCACTGCAAAAAACCCCGAACCCATAAAACCAGGTTCGAAGTGGGTGTTTGGCTTTTTTTTTTGGTTAATCCTTACCCAAGATATTTTCCCATTGATTTTCAGGGAGAGTGGAAGAGAGAGGGAAAGACAGAGAGGAACATTGATGTGAGAGAAACACATCGATTGGTTGCCTCCTGCATGGGCCGGGCCGGGGAGGAGCCTGCAACCGAGGTCCATGCCCTTGACCGGAATTGAACCCGGGACTCCTCAGTCCACAGGCCGATGCTCCATCCATTGAGCCAAACCGGCCAGGGCGTGTTTGGGTTTTTTTAGGGGATTTAACTGTCATTTATTTCTACCCCAAAAGTGGCAAGGGCTCTTAAGAGCATCTCTCTTCTTTGCCTTCAAGTGACCTGGCACCGTCGGGAGGGCAGGCAGTCGTGGTCTCCCCAGTGAGAAAAAGTATCCAGAGGCAATGTGTGCTCTTCCAGGTTTCTGTAGAGGTACCGCCTCCCGGGGCGACGGGGAGAGTGACCAAACCAGCCAGGGGAGCCCTCCCCCCAACACAATCACTTTTAAGTGTTTCCCTCCACACCCTGCTTTACTTCCTGCCATTTCATCAATACTTCCAGTCACTTACACAGCAGACACAGTGGCACTGCTCCTGGAGGAAGTGGGGGTGCACAGGGCAGGACCCCCTAACTGAACATCAAAACACAAGTGAGTGCTTCTGAGTCCCAGAGCTGTTTGGGGTGCACAGGGCAGGACCCCCTAACTGAACATCAAAACACAAATGAGAGCTTCTGAGTCCCAGAGCTGTTTGGTACTTGGATGAGGAAGGAGGATCAGGAACTACAGAGGACTTTCAAGAACACCGGGTCTCTGGTTTGAAGAACCTGTGCAGACCCCTTTGCCAATGGAGACTGTGGGGAAAGGGCCTACTAGGGAGAAAGGGCCTGAGGTGGAAGACAGCCGGGAGCAGCTCCTGGCAGTTCGGGTCCCACTCACTGGGATCCTGGAGGAGCTGGGCTGCGATGGAGACCCGCCGCCGCTCGCCAGTGGAAATTCCCCCGAAGTTGTAGCTGCCGATCAGTTGGTCGGCCACGTGGCTCAGACTCAGCTCGGCCATGACCGCCTCCACCTGCGGGAGACAGAGCCCGGGAAGGCCGGTCACCGCGGGGCGGCTGTTCCACTCTCGGCCTGAGGGTGGCAGGAGAGGCCACTGTCAGCCTCGCCCCCCGCGGAGAGCCCGCCTATCGCAGGAAAATCCAACTTGGCTCTAATCACAACATAATCCATGCAGCTGATTAAAATAAACAAGATGAATTGTCTTTAAAAAAAAAAAGTCCTTAGAGCAACAACTGCTTCCCTTTGCTTCCGAGAAATTCCCCAGGAGACGGGGGAGATGTCCCCGGACGCCTGTGTTCAGAGAGGCAGGCGGTCCAACCCACACAGAGAAGTCCCCCAAAGGCACAGGCACAACACAGCCTGTTCCTTTAATGTTTGGTTTTCCAAACTTTATTAGATTTTTCAAATCCCGTTTGGTCTGAAATAAACCTGATTTCCCTTCTGTAACCCAAATAAGACCTGGGAGTCCCCTGTGGTCCAATCTCAGTGCGGTTTTGCATCAAAGAACTATAATCCAGCTATCGAAAGCAACGAACAGTAATGCCAATCTTCACCTGAATCTCTTTAAGGACTTAAAAGGGGACTCAGCTAATAACCCACAGCCACACTTCTTAAAACGTCTTCTCCCCCAATGCTCCCCGGTCTACTTATCTTATACCCTGCAGCTCCCCGAAACCTCTCCTTACTCCGCATTCTCAGCTCCCCACAACCGCTAAAAAGATTCCGTACTGACTCTCTAATCACAAGGTGGTTGTTTTTCCCTCCCTCGCCTTCCTCCCTGAGCTTATCCCCTCTCCAGGGACCCTCCAATGGTCTCTAGTCCTGGCTCTCCCCTTACCAAGTCCCCCTCCGTGGGCAAAGCAGAAAGAATGAACTGAGAACAGTGACTTATATGGCAGTGAGCTTTGTTCCCCTACACCTCTAATGAGACTTTTACAATGAGAAAAGAAAGCACTGCATTAAAAAAATAATAATAATAAATAACCAAACAAGCTAGATTGGAGTAAAAGGGGGTGAGTTATGGAACAGTGTTCCAGAGGACACAGGGGTGGGATCAACAGCGTCGATGCAGCTTGGACCAAAAGAAGGAACACATCTAAACAGATACAAAGCAGTAGGGGGAGGTTAAACATGCACAAATAAACCAGGGTGTTCTGTTTCTTTCAGACTGTTGTTAAAATTCAGTGTGCGTGGCACACTCACCCCACACCTCAATGAGGACCAGTCCCATTTCACGTGCTCCAAGCCACGTGGGACCAGCGGCTGCCACACTGGGCGGTGCAGGTCTAGACTCAAAAACAAGGCTGTGACGAGGGAAGAGGGGGGATTGGAGGGAAGAGTGGGTGCGAGCCCCTGGGTGCCCCAGCTGGGGGGGCCTGGGAAACCCTGGCCCCCAGGCCAGGCTGCGGGCAGGCGGACAGGCGGCACCCACCTTCTTCCGGATGAAGGCCCGGGAGGCCCCGCGGATGGCCAGCAGCGCCGTGTAGCCCAGCGTCTCGCGCACCGTGAGGCTGCTCAGCAGGGTGTCGCTCTGCGGGAGAGGGGGCGTCAGTGTGGCCCCCCGCCCCGCGGCCCCGGCCGGGCGGAGACGTGCCCACCTGCAGGACGTAGGAGAAGCAGTCCTGGAACTGGTCCCTGCGCAGCGCCTGGCCGTTCACGCACACCTCCCCGAGCAGGGTGCCCCGGCGCCGCAGCCTCCCCGACACGGCGTCCAGCAGCGTGGTTTTCCCGGAGCCTGGGGGCGAGCAGAGAAGGCCCTGGGGCGAGTCCCGCACGAGGCAGCCACGAGCTCCCGAGAGCCTCCCAGCCCGACCTGCTCTCTCGTGAGCCCCGTGAGGCAAATTCTGGTGGCACGAATGAGCCTGTCCTGCTTGTCGCCTGAGTGACAGGAGGCACAGCCATCTCTCTCATCCTGGCCTTGGCCCGTTTATTTGCTTTTAAAGCCGATTCCCATGGAAAAATACAGTGTACGTTCAAAATAAAAGGAAAACCAGGATTTTATTATTATTTTTTTTGAAACATTTGGTCCTAAGACATCTGAATTTCTTTTTGTGGCTCCCTGGGATTGTCAGGTGGTTCCTAAAAGTAGGGGACACTGCCTGGAACCCCGCTAATCAAGGGTGTCCTGAGGACCAGCCACATCAGCATCACCTGGGCACTCGTGAGACGTGCGGACTCTCAGGCCCCGCCCACAGCCGCTGAATCAGGTGCTGCGTTTTAACAAGATCCCTGGGTGAATCCCATGCATATTAGCGTTTGAAAAGCACTAGTTTAGCGAGTTCTCGGATGAAACCCTGTTGGCCTCAGCCTAGTATACACAGTCTTGGGCCTAACCCAGCAGGCTGTTGCTCAGAACTTTCCCACTGGAGAGCTGGAGTGGACAAGCTGCCTGAATGGGGTGGCTTGTGCAACCCTAAAGAGAAGATCTTTAGTTCAAATATTTGTAAGGAAATTGCTTGTTGCTTTGGGGGAGTACAAAGATGAAGAAGCCACACTCCCGTAGAGTCATCTTCTTTTCTAACCCCAGGACTGACCAAGCTCAGAATTAGCCCCCACCTGTTCGGGTAGAGGTCAATGTGGGGAGAGAGGAGAGTGATTGCAAAGAAACAAAGGTGACTTAATAGGGGCTGTCTTTCCAAATGTGCCCGGAAATGTCCCAGTCACCTTATTGGACCTTGTATGTGGATCTCTAGCCTTACAGTTCTGGGGCCCAATCTCAGTTCTGACAGAAGCTCTGAGTGTCCAGGAGCCTGGATGCCAGTCCCATCACTACATCAAAACTGGCCTCCCCAAGAGACATATGAAAACCTGCTCAAAGTCACTAATTATCCAAGAGATGCAAATCAAAACGACAATGTGGTACCATCTCACACCTGTCAGAATGCCTATCATCAACAAATCAACAAACGACAAGTGCTGGCGAGGATGCAGAGAAAAAGGAACCCTCGTGCACTGCTGGTGGGAATGCAGACTGGTGCAGCCACTGTGGAGAACAGTATGGAGTTTCCTCAAAAAAATAAAAATGGAACTCCCATTTGACCCAGTAATCCCACTTCTAGGAATATATCCTAAGAAACTGGAAACACCAATCAGAAAGGATATGTGCACCCCTATGTTCATAGCAGCACAATTCACCATAGATAAGATTTGGAAACAGCCTAAGTTCCCATCAGCAGATGAGTAGATTAGAAAACTATGGTACATTTACACAATGGAATACTATGCTGCTATTTAAAAAAAAAAGGAATTCACCGAGGCCGGTTTGGCTCAGTGGATAGAGCATCGGCCTGCGGACTGGGGGGTCCCAGGTTCGATTCTGGTCAGGGGCACGTGCCTTGGTTGTGGGCGCGTCCCCAGTGGGAGGTGTGCAGGAGGCAGCTGATTGGTGTTTATCTCTCGTCGATGTTTCTAACTCTCTATCCCTCTCCCTTCCTCTCTGTGGAAAATCAATAAAATATATTAAAAAAAAAAAAAAAGGAAGGAATTCTTACCATTTGCAGCAGCATGGACGGAACTGGAGAGCATTATGCTAAGTGAAATAAGCCAGGCAAATGAAAGAAAAATACCACATGATCTCACTCATTTATGGAAAATAAAGAACATTATAACCTGATGAACAAAAAGATAGATACAGAGGCAGTAAATCACCGAACAGACTGTCAGATTACAGCGGGAAGGCTGGGGAGTGTTGGGGAGGGAGGGAAAGAGATCAACCAAAGGACTTGTATGCATGCATATAAGCACAACCAATGGACACAAGACACTGGGGGGGTGAAATGAGGGCATGCGATAGGGGGTAGGGGATGCTGGGGGAAGGTCAATGGGGGGGGGGAGATATATGTACTACTATATGTAATACTTTAAACAATAAAAAAAGAAAAAACATTAAAAAAAAAAACTGGCCTCCCTACAGTCGGTCATCAAGGCGACTTCCCTGTTGCCAAACACAGAGGGCATTTTCCAGTATGTTGCACAATACTGTGAACACAGGATGTCCCCAAAAATGTAAACACACTTTAACAGCTGATAGCTCAATTTTGAAAATTGAGTGTATTTTAATAAACGCTGCCTTTATAGTTATTCAAAGTGTGTGTATACATTTTTGGGGACACCCTAGATATTTGATCCCACTGACCTGTGCACTTAAAAATGATTAGGATGTGCCATTTTCTGTTATGTGTATTTTATTACAATAAAAAAGGGGGGGAGAAAACCAAAAAAGGTTAATGCCGTACGGGGCAATAAAACCATGACCTTTGGGGTTATCTTGTCTAAAAGGACAGAAATCGTTTGTAACTAGTCTGCTGCGAGGGAACATGCAGCACAGAATCTACGTCCTAATCGATAGCAAATAATGAGTGAAATGGAGTTCCTTTCCCTGGAGTGTTGGGTGACCCTAGGCAAACTTGTACTTGACCATTCTTTAGTGAGACTTTGAACACCTAAGCCATCTTGCGCCTCACCAATAAAGATTTGATAAATAATGCTGCTTTAGATAATGAAGTCATGTCATTTTATGAAACACTAAGAGTAATTCCTAACACTGATTCATTGGCTTATTTATTGATTCAACAAATATTTATTAAGCACTTACTATGTGCCCAGCCCTGTTCTAGTTGTTGAAGATAGAGCAGGGAGAGAGGGAGAGACCTCCCACTCCGGTGGAACCCGCATCTACTGTGAGCCCATGTTCAGAAGCATAAAAGGATGGACACTGTGGTAAAACCACAATTAGGCATCATCAGAAACCAGCCCATGAGCCCCAGACCAAGAACCCCACCCGCTGTCCTCCTGAGATGTGCGTGAGGCATAATATTGGCCTGTGGGACACACCTCTGAGAAGGTGGGTTCAATTCCCGGCTGTGTGCCACATGCCGCCCGTTTTTATCCTACACAAGGGAGGCAACAAGCGACAAGCGATTACAGAAATAACAGCTTTTGTTCTTTTTAAAGAAGTGTGTTATAATTACTAAAAGGAAAGTTAGCCCAGCTGGTGTGGCTCAGTGGTTGAGCATCAGCCTATGAACAAGGTGGTCACAGTTCGATTCCCGGTCAGGGCACATGCCCGGGGTTGTGGGCTCGATCACCAGTGGGGGGCATGCAGGAGGCAGCCAGTCGATGATTCTTTCTCATCATTGATGTTTCTATCTCTCTCTCCCCCTCTCCCTTCCTCTCTGAGATCAATAATAAAAATATGTTTAAAAAATAAAAAATAAAAGTTAGAATGACGCCAGCTGTTATGGTACGTGAATATAGTTAGAAATGGTTAAACATTGGAAATAGAAACAGACAGGAAACCTCAGGAAAGTGGAAGTCTGAGTGAGTGAGTGAATTCCTTTCCATTTAATCTTAACATTGCCTTTGCCAGCCTGTCGTCCACTTACTGTATCGGGGGAGTGGCTATGGATTTCACGCCTCAGGTTGAAAAAGGCTGACCCCGCTTAATTTAATCACAGATTTCCATTACTCTATTAAAGAGAGTAATGCAAGTGGAGAGTCAGGACATGTCAACAATTTGCAAGCAAGTACTCAATCAAGAGGCTGCTCTGGCCCTAGCCAGTTTGGCTCAGTAGATAGAGCGTTGGCCCGCAGACTGGAGGGTCCTGGGTTCGATTCCGGTCAAGGGCATGTACCTTGGTTGCAGGCTCGATCCCCAGTGGGGGTTGTGTAGGAGGCAGCTGATCAATGTTTCTCTCTCATCGATGTTTCTAACTCTCTCTCCCTTTCCCTTCCTCTCTGTAAAAATCAATAAAATATTGTTTTAAAAAAAAGAGGCTGCTCTGTGAAGCCAATATGTCAGAATCTTTCAACCTTAAAATGTGCGGGATAGCCTAGTACAGTGGCCCTTAGGGCCCGTTCACCTGTCCCGCGGCTGCTGAGGGTTCCCAGCTGGGACCTTCCCAGGCAGGGCTGGCAGCCCCGAGGAGTGTGCCTTTGGAGGCTGCACCCTCCCTGGACATTGACGAAGGCAGAGACACACACACAGGGACACTGAATTCAGGCTCAAGTGTAATTATCATGAAAGAGAAGGATGAGCTGGGGAGTGGACACAGCCTCAGCGGAATCTGAATTAATTTTTTAAAAATGAATCTGGCCCAAACCAGTTTGGCTCAGTGAATAGAGCGTCGGCCTGCGGACTCAAGGGTCCCAGGTTCGATTCCGGTCAAGGGCATGTACCTTGGTTGCAGGCACATCCCCAGTGGGGGGTGTGCAGGAGGCAGCTGATCGATGTTTCTCATTGATGTTTCTAACTCCGATGTTTCTAACTCTCTATCCCTCTCCCTTCCTCTCTGTAAAAAATCAATAAAATATATTTTTTTAAAATGGATCTGAAGTAAATATGGTATGTTAAGATTTATAAAGCCAGATGTTAATACATGAGCATTCTTTCATTCTCTATTCTTGCCTGTATGTTTGAAATAGGTCGTGATCAAAAAGGAGAATCTTTGTGATTATTATATTCCTTTTCCTGTCTCTAGGCAGGGTACAGAGCAGCGAAATCGTTTATGGAGCATCCCTGTGTGCCAAGCGCTGTGCTAGGTGTTTGGTGTACCATGAAATATGAATTAACAGCCCGGCCGGCGGCGGCGACAAGTGATAAGTTATTATAGAAATAACAGCTTTTGTTCTTTTTAAAGAAGTATGTTATAATTATTAAAAGAAAAGTTAGCCCAGCTGGTGTGGCTCAGTGGTTGAGCATCAACCTATGAACCAGGAGGTCATAGTTCGATTCCCAGTCAGGGCATATGCCTGGGTTGCAGGCTCAATCCCCGGTGGGGGCATGCAGGAGGCAGCAGATCAATAATTCTCTCTCATCATTGATGTTTCTATCTCTTTCTCCCTCTCCCTTCCTCTCTGAGATCAATAAAAACACATTTAAAAAAAAAAAGAAATATGAATGAACCTACATGTTAGGCAGGACTTTTTCAAGGATCTTTCTAAATATCTCACATGAGTGCCAGGTTGCTTGCATTCACAGTCAGACATGTCACTAGACTTCATTCCAATATCAAACTTATTAGGAACTCGGCTACAGCTTAAACCTGTTTCCTCGATGTGGCGTTCAAGTCAAGCCATGCAGCCGTCTCTGGATCCTCAGCGAGAGTTTAGAGCACGCCCCACGCTTACCTGAGCTCCCCAAGATGCACATGATCTGCCCGCTTTCCACGTACAAGGAGACATCCTTGAGGATCTGCCTGTTCCACCGCTGCCGGCGAGATGCGATGTCCCACCAGGGCCCGACGCGATAGCTTTAAAGGAAATCCCACAAGGGAAAAGCAGAGTGGGGCCTTGGAAGGGGCCACACTTGGCCCCCCAGCACTGATGCCAGTGATGCCTGGACACGTTGCTAAGGGTGCTTCTGCCTCAGGGTCCTCCTCTGCGGGCCCTGGCAAGCAGCGGCCGAGGATCACCTCAGGAAGCACCTGCCGGTAGCTGCTCTGCGCTCCAGCTCTCTCTGGCCGGCTGGGAGGTGGCAGGCAGCTCACTGCTTATCCCTTCGGCTGACCCTGCATTTCTCACCAGTCTTCATTGCACCTCCTGTGGCAAGCACCCCCAATCCCCAAGCCCTCTCCATCCACATCCAACAGGTCGTACACAACGGGGACACCTGGGAAGCAGCAAGGGGCACAGGGGCACAGGGGCACGAGGCAGGGCACAGCTGCCGTGTGTGGCATAGCTGCCAGGCCCTGTGTGGCAGGAGGAGGGGCTGTGCACCCTCGTTCCTCCTTTATCACTGGCAGCCCTTCCCTCCCTTCTCTCCAGCTCGATCCGCTGAAGAGGGAGCCAAAGCCTCCAAACATGCCCCCCATTAGTGAGAAGCCAGCAGAGGGGTGAGTAGGCCGTCGCCCTGGACCATGCCCGCCTTACCTGACGCTGTAGGAGGCATGGAAGACGCCCAGGCTGTGCCGAGGTTTTGACGCAGCTGCAGGGACCTCCTCCGAGGGGCACCGGGGGCCTTTGTTTAGCTGGAGTCCTGAGGACCCCCCGGGGGTCAAGGCTGGGAGCTCACTCATGGTCAACAGGCAGCAAAGACGGGGGAATTTTCTGGTGCCTGACCTCCCGGAGTGGCCTGGGCGGAGGAGCCAGCAGCTGACGGCCCGCCGGCTCCTCACCTGGCCCGGAGTCCCTCGCTGGGCCTGCCCGCGGCGGGAAGGGGCTTGGCCCCAGTGGCATTATCTGATGTACCTTTAGCCTGATCGTGTGTTATCTTGGCAGTGGGCAGAACACACATGCTGTGTTTGTGGGAAGGCTGGCCAGAGAGGAATGCTGGGAGACAGACAGCGGCTCGTCAAGCGAGGGCCAGAGGTTGCTCAGCTGCGGGACAGAGAGAAAACACTGGCTCTGGCAGGTGGCAGCTAAGGTGCAAAGGAATCGCGGCCCGGGACGCCGACGCCGCCGGGCCCCATGGCTGAGCCGGCCCCGGAGGACAGAGGGCTGCGGACCAGGGCTGCTCCCCAGGACGCCTCGGTGAGTGATGGGGCGTCACCTCCATCCTGCTGGGTGGGGGTGAGTTGGGCCTTATTCTCCTCCCTCCGGAACCTTCTGTCCACAAGTGGAGTGAGGCCCAGGCAGCTGGACTCCATTTCCTGGGAGTCGAGCTCGGAATCTCTGCAGCAGTAAGCCCAGGAGACCGGATGGCAGGTGACGTCTGTGGGAACATCCGGATTTATGCTCCAAATGTGGCTACAGCAGGCAGTTGTGCGATCCCAGAGAGAGCTGGGAGGAACAGGCGACAGCCGGGGGCCGAGAGGCTGGGGTCCAAGGGTTCCGCCCTCGTTCCACATAAGAAACGCTTACTTGAGAAATGGCCTTTGACTAAAATTGGGGCGTGGGCAGGATCTGAAGCTGGAGGTTAAATGGGAAGGCTGAAAGGATACCGATCCCCACCCTCCACCCTGCCTCACCCCACCCTACGTTTCTGTGTCTGCCTGCTCTGGGAACGAGGGGGAGAGAGAAGAGTCACTGAGGACGCCACACACCATGGGGAAGGCCACAGCCACCTGGCTGGCCTTGAGATGCTGACTTGAGCCAGGCCACGGGGCCCACCATTCCTGGTGAGCTCGCCACCACCGCAGATGCCCAGCTCTGCTCTGGGAATACCCACGGGGCCGAGCTCAGCAGGAAATGACTCCCAGGAACCGTGACTGCCATGCTCACAGCCTGACCGGGATGTAGACTCCGCGGTGGCTGACTTTGTCCTAGAGGGTCTGACGGTGCAGCCACCATGGCTTAGGAAGCTGACCTCCAGGATTGCGGGCAGGAATCTGTGGCTCCCATTCTCTTTTCTCCAATCCTGTCACTCAAGGTGCCAAGAGAACCAGGAGATGAGGGCTACATATCATATGTCCAGAAATTTTAAAGTTGTTAAGCTAAAAACTATGAAATAAAAACATTTCTATCCTCTTACCTTCATGTACCTTCCCCTCAACCTAGAATGCCAGGTGTAAATTTAAAACTTCTAGGACTTCAGCCCTGGCCAGATAGCTCATTTGGTTGGAGCATCATCCCAATGAGCCAAGGTTTCCGGTTCGATCCCCAGTCAAGGCACATACAAGAATCAACCAAGGGCCGAAACCGGTTTGGCTCAGTGGATAGAACGTCGGCCTGAGGACTGAAGGGTCCCAGGTTCGATTGCGGTACCTTGGTTGCGGGCACATCCCCGGTGGGGGGTGTATAGGAGGCAGGTGATCGATGTTTCTCTCTCATCGATGTTTCTAACTTTCTATCCCTCTCCCTTCCTCTCTGTAAAAAATCAATAAAAAATATATTTTTTAAAAAATCAACCAAGGAATGCATCAATAAATGGAACAACACATCTCTCTCCCTCCCTCTCCTTCTTTCCCTCTTTCTCCCTTCCTCTCTCTCTCTCTCTCTCTCTCTCTCTCTCTCTAAAAATCAATAAATTAAAAATAAAATAAAAATTCTAGGACTTCTTGGAGGAACAACTAGAATGTGCTGGCACAGGGAAACCAGCTTCCAACCCAAACCACAGCCTGTCTCCCTCCTCTGCCCACCCCAGCTCCACACGTGACCGCACACACCCACCCTGCCCACACACATTCCAGAAACACTCTCCCCAGACAAATGCCCCCGTGGCCGGGGGTGCCCCGTCGGGCAGGACTGTCCGTCAGGAGGAGGGGCCTGGGCAAGGTCCACTCAGGCCCTGAGAGTGCACTCGCGGTCATTCGCACGGGGATTCTGGGGCCCTGGTACGTGGGGTGGCCAGTGTCCTTAGCCACAGACGCCTCAGTCCGTGGGCAGGATCCTGACCAGAGGAGGAGGAGAGGGGCCCAGGCCTCCGGGCAGAACTCAGGTGTGAGACCTGAGCGGGACATTTTAGAAAAGGGCCCGGCTGGTCCCCTCCGCCAAGAACAAAGCCTGTGTGTGTGTCCCCAGCACGCGCCCTCAGCACGCCGCTGCTTGTCCAGGCCGCGGGCTCCCCATCTCAGAATGAGGACCCTGTGCTCTGTGCTCCCAGTCTCCTTCCTCTCTGTGCTCCGACCGAGGAGTTCGATCAGAAGTTAATAGAAGGAGAAATTACAGTGTAGCCCAGCAGGAGCCGAGCTGGTTACCTACAAATAAACCTGCTTTTGCCTTTTGGGTGTCACCTGTCAGGAATTCAAGTGATGTTCTGACAGTCGTACTGATTAAGGTGTCAGCCGAGTAGATATTTAAGTATCTGGAAAATACAGCGCGTTTGTCAAAACCTCAGGAAGAGCCTCACAAATCCTTCCTGGGAGCCAAGGAAAGTATTTCAAATGGGACAGAGGCCACAGATTCTCCTCTTTGGAAAGCCGAGCTGCCTGTGCTGCTCCCAAAGGCACAGTCCCCTGAGGGGTGTTGGGGTCTGGGCTGCCCCAGGCGGTCCAGGGCGCAGGGGATGCTCTTTCCTCTGAGCCCCAGCACCCTCACCTCCTCAGAGCACCTACCTACCTGGAAAGTGGACACCTCCCCTCCCCGCTGGCTTGAGATCACCTCCAGATTCCAAACTGTCCAAGTTTCCTTTCTCAGCAGCCCCTCCCCCGGAAATCTAACCTGGGGAGCGCCAGATGTTTGCTTGCAGAAGCAGTTTCTGAGCTAACTCGTGTCTTATACCCATTGGCTACTATCCTTCCTGCAGGTATTTGCTGTTTAAAAACAAGCAAACAAACAGGATGCTTATTAGCCCGTAGAATCTCTGGTAAGGCAACAGAAGTAAATGGTAAAGCTAGGCGCTGCGGATGCTGGTGGTGGAGGTGGTAGGGGCCGTGCTGGGAACCAGCAGCTTTCTGATCTGCTCTTGGTCTTCCCAGGAGCTTCATTCTCTGCCTCTGAGGGTGCAGACCCGCTCACCTCCTCCACCTCCACCCCTGGCCCACGTCTTAGAGGCATTAGCAGCTGGAGGTCGAGGTGGGAGTAGACATCTGGAGTTCTACTCGCTGGCCAGCTCTCTCAATTTGAAAACATATTTTGAAATATTTCAGACAGTTCAGTTGAAAGAATAGTGAGCCCTCATATACTCGCCAAGAGCCCGATCCCGAACGCCCTTTACCCTCCTCCCTTATGTATCCCTCTCTGTTCTGTTCCCCAAAGATAGTGCTTCGGCCGAATGAGCTGTTTATCTTTCCCACGTTTCCCTGTATAACTTAGGATCTTAATGGTACTAGTTCTAACATTAAACAAGCTAAGTAGCCATGGTCTGCGGTTTCCAGACTCTCCCAGAAATCCGTGGGCCACTCGCAGTGGGCCTGCCGCGGACTGTCACCTGTACTTACCTCCTTCCACGCATTGCTCTGGAATGTCCTCTCCGAGGACCTCGCACCTCCACCATCGCAGCGAGGCTTTGACAAAGACGGCTGGTGTCATTTTCACAGAAACCATAGTCATGTTATTTTCCTACACAGCACCTTATATACACAGTGAAAATACACCGACTGGCTGCTTGAGGTCAACCTGCCTCTACGCCTCGCCTGTCTTGCTCCATCCTAATCACCTGTCTCACCCGCTAAAATCTAAGCTTCTCAAAGACTGTCTTTCCCCCTGTCACATCCCAAACTCCGTGCCTGAAACGTGCGTGGGCTCCCAATATGTGTTTGTTGGATGCTTGATTGATTGACTGCAGGAATGCATCAGCGTGTGACTGGCCTCTGTGAGGGAAGGAGACCAGAGGCAGCAGGAACTCGTTAGCGAATACATACTTTCCCCTGCACTACAGAATGGAGGGAAATTTGAATGCATGAAAAAACGGAAACTTTCCTGGGCAGGGTTTTTTCTAGGCTGCAACGATTAAATGATTGAATTGATAAAATAGAAGGAATTCAGATCTGCAGACGGTCAGTACCATTCAAAGGTATCAGCTGATACCACAAAACATCGATTTGTTTGATGGACGTTCAAATACAGCACCACTCCAGCAATAATAGCAACAAGACGAAGGAGGAGGAGGAGGAGAAAGAGCAGGAGCAGGAGCAGGAGAAGGAGAAAGGGACTTCCTTTGAAATCTCCCAACAGCCTTTTCAGTAGCTTTGTTGTGCAAAACTCCCCATCAAAATAAGATGCAACTTTTCTGAGGATGGTGTCCTCAGAAACTTGGAGCATTGGCTTGTTGACTAGCGCTTTTCCTCTCACATGCTGATAGGTGAAGCCTGTTTGACATTAGGAGATACTAAGTCAGATGCGGGGAAGAGCAAGTCAAAGGCCTGTTCCCAGCTCAGGTCCTCCCAGAGCACAGAGGCTCACAACGCTCCCTCCCGTCCAGAGACTGGTTCTCATCCACCGTGGACCGCTTGGGTTCACGGCCCACCAGCCTGCAGTTGAGGTTCTCTGGGGCCAGGAGCTGGACTGGCGGTGTGGGGGTGGGGGGTAGGCGTCCTAAAGCTCTCTCTGCGGGAAGAGGAGATGTGCCCTCATCGAGGCTCCCATTGTCTCACAGCCCTTGGGCTCCACCTGCCCAAACCCATGTTTTGCCAGTTCAGGATCTCAGCCACGCTAGCTGCTGCTCTCACCTGCCGGGTCTCCCCCTCAGCTTATCCTGTGTCCTCGGCAGCTTCGGAAAGAGCCCCTCACCTTGTCATGTCTCCCTGCAGGGCCTCCAGGACAGCCTGTTCTCCTCTGAAAGTGACAACAGCCTGTACTTCACCTACAGTGGCCCGTCCAACACCTTGGAGGTCCAGGGCCTCAGCTACCAGGTAGAGGCACACCTAAGAACAAGGTGGGAAGGGCCGGCAGAGAAGGCCAAACAGGCCCCTAAGTGGAAGGGAAGGGGCCCTCTGATCCCAGAGACAGAGCGCGGTCCATGGTACGGCCCCGCGGGATGGGTGCAAGCCCCACGCAGGCCCCTTCAACGGCCCTGGGGTTTCCAGGCATAAACAGAGACCCGTGGTAAAACATGAAGCAAACTGTGTGAACCTGTGGGGAGAAAAATCTCTAGAACGCTTTATTAACTTTATATTTTAAAACAAGTTTAGACTTCTGAAAAAAAGTTGCAAAAGTAGTGCAGCGTTCCCATTACCCTTTGTCCCACTTTCCCTGATGTTAACATCTTGCTTACCTGTAGTCCGTAGCACAGTGATCACAACTAAGGTATTACAGTGGTATGAGACTAGTAACTAAACTACAGACTTCATGTAGGTTTTTTTCACTTTTTGAATCTTTTTTAAATGCACTGTCCCTGGAGCTCAATAAAACATTCAGAGTGCAGGTGCCTTTCCCACACTTCCCCAGGGGCAGACCCCGGGTGGCCAAGGTGAAATATGGTGGGGCCTGGGATGGAGGCCCAATTCTGGCTTCCTGTGGAGGTGAGTTGGGACGAGCTAACGAGCCATGCCATAACCTCTCTCTGCACTGCCACTTGCTAGCTCTGTGACCATGAGCAAGCTACTACCTGCTCTGAGCTTTATTAGAACAGGGATTCTAATCACACCCATGTAATAGGTTTGCAATGAAGACTGAATGAGACAATGAATGTAAATTGATTAATACAATGCCTTGCGCACAGTAAACATTCGGTAAATTCCTGTTATTATTGAGTGAAGGCATCTTTTTACTTGAGGTGTTTTTGTTTCCGTTCTGCTGTGACACATGTTTCCCAGGTGTTACCTTCAGACTTGGAAATGGCAGCTCCAGGCTCTCAGGATGGTGGGCTCAGCCTCCGTGCCTGGGAGCCCCTGCGGGGGAGCCCCTTGGGCCTGTAGTATCAGCGGGAGGAGGGCTCCTGTAGTGAGCCGAACAGAAGCTCCCGAAGCTGCTGAGCCCCCAGCTCTCTGAGGAACCCCCTGATGTCTCCCCACAGGTGGACGTGGCCTCCCAGGTGCCCTGGTTTGAGCAGCTGGCTCAGTTTAAGATGCCTTGGGCCTCTCATAAGGACTCCTGTGAGCTGGGCATCCAGAACCTGAGCTTCAAAGTGAGGAGTGGGCAGATGCTGGCCATCATAGGGAGCTCAGGTACCGCGAAGGGCAGGCGGTGGGGCCATGGGATGCAGAATGGTCCCTTGGACAGATGGATGCTCTCACAGAACCCTTTCCTGACTAGTAGAGTCCTCTAGCCGAGTGTTTGAGAGCACAGGTTCTGGGGCCAAGGCCTGAGTTCAAATCTCTGCTGCTCCACTTGGCAGCTCTCAGGCAGCTGCTGAGAATCCTTGGTGTGGAATCGGGACTGAGCCTTTTGAAGCTGCAGCCGTAACACCTGTAGTTGAGACAAGTCAAAAACCTCTCCAAGATCCTCAGGCAGCTTCAGAACTGAATGTTCTTTTCAGGGGACTCCTCCACCACAAGAGCATTCATTGCTCCCCCACAATCAGATTCCGGTTATGGTCAGACAGTGGGTAGACACAGCCCCTCCAAGTCTGGGCCCAAGCTTCAACCCTCTGCACAGCTCCAATGCTTGCAGTGCCTCAGTCACTTCCACGTGCCAGACTTGGCATTGCCAAAGGCGGGGATGGAAGGGGCCTCGGAGAACAGAGTCCACTCTCGTCATTGTCTTCTACCTTTCTTTCTCCTTACCTGTTTGGAAGCATCTTTACAGGAGGGTTTTCAAATTATCCAGCCCTCCATATTTCTAGAGTGTCTTCCCCCTGCCTTCTCTCTCTCTCTCTCTCTCTCTCTCTCTCTCTCTCTCTCTCTCTCTCACACACACACACACACACAAACTCTCTCTCTCTCTCTCTCTCTCTCTCTCTCTCTCTCTCTCTCTCTCTAAGGACATACATTTCATGCAGACCTAGAACTAGAACTTTGGTCTCCTGATTATAATCTCAGATAAAAAATTTCTCCCTTACATCGTGTTAGAGACAGCACTTTATGCCTTTTCATTAATCATTACCAGAAGTACAGATTACTCAACTTTTTAAACATCTGCTCCAAATTTTTACAATCTTCAGATAGGGAAGTTCTGTTTATTGTCTAACCAAAGATCAAATGTGTGTAAATGTACTTTGTCACTGGAACACCCCCACAGGTCATATCCTAACTGCTTGTGGCCCTGTCCCTGCAACTCTGACCTAAATAGGAAAAAAAGTAGGTACTTCATAGGCCAGCTTTATTTTTGTTTCTAATCCCTGGTGGCTCTTCTTGTTTTATCTGGTTTCTCTTTAAGAATTAATAATCTAGGAGACGCATGGGCTGTTACCAGGCCATCTCGCTGCACAGAGCCCTGCAGCTGCCAGCATCCCTGGTTGGGAGATGCTACGTTGAGCAGGTCCTTTGACCACAGGCTCAGTGGGTTTAGCTTCGGGTTTGCTTGGCAGAAATTATTAAGATGATTTCTTAGAAAGGCTTATCAATGATACTTGTGATATTTACTCCACTCACACAAAACAATTCTGGTTATAGTTTTCTTCAATCTTTATTGTTGAAAGTATTACAGATGTCTCCTCTTTCCCCCATTGACTCCTTCTAGCCGGTCCCTGCCCGCCGCCCAGGCCTTCACCACACTATTGTCTGTGTCCATGGGTTATGCATATATGCATGCAAGTTCTTTGGTTGATCTCTTCCCACCCACCCATCCTCCCCCGCCTTCCCTCTGAGATTCCACAGTCTGTTCCATGCTTCTATGTGTCTGGCTCTATTTTGTTCATCAGTTTCTAGTTCTAATTTAACAAATAAAACAGCCCAGGCATTTTGGCTACTTCTATGGACTCAGCAGTGCCAAAGGTGCTCCCCCATAAACGAATGTACTGCCCCGGAGATCCCTTTTGTGAGGATCTCGAATGCAAGTGTTTGCTCCCGGTTCAGGGGGGTCTCCCCAGTCATACCAAATGCTGGAACGGTACCCACTGCTCTCACTGGTAGGGCTGTCGAAGGAGGAACACACAAGGCCAAAAGGGGTAAAGAATCATGAATTTATTAGGTCATCTGGAAGCCCAGATGGGCTGAGCCCCAAAATGGCGCCAGCACCCAAAGACGGGGAGTCAGAGGTGACCTAACACTCACAAAGTCTTGTTTCGGAAACGCGGCCTTTCCCCTCCTGACTGGGAATCCCACGGTCCCTGCGAATGTTGGCCAAGTCCCCTGTGCTCCCAGAGCCTGGAGCCGAAGTCCAAGGCTGAGCAGGGCACAGGGCCAGAGCCCACCGCTCTCGTTTCTCTCCTGGCCACTTGCCTCCACCTCAGTTCTCAGGGACCTTGAGAGAGGTGCACCCGGGAGGCAGCGTGCAGGTCCCCTTCTGCCCCGAAAACCTGTGGTCCCTATGCAGAAGGAGCCCTGGGGAAGCTTCTTGATTTTTACTTTTTTTGCACAGAGGCCTGGGGGCTGCCTGCAGGAGGCGCCTGGTTTGTGTCAAAGACTCGTTACCTGGTGTGTATGGGCACCTTCCTTGTTTGGAAACAGTTGGAAGATTTGCTCGCTAAAAGGGATTTGTAGACAGGCTCCCACCTGGGGGATGTGGACAGGCTCTTCCAGCTCTGTCCCACGAGGTGCTCTCAGATCCTGAGCCCAGTTCTCTTTCACGGTTTAAATGGCTGTCAAAGAAAGAGTCTCACTGAGCATCCGGAATCCTGGTGCAATCTGGTGCTTCCCCAAAGCGATAGCAATCACCACGTCATTCAGAAGTGGGTGGTATGCATTTGTGTGCAATGGATCATTGTTTTGTTGTGTTTTTGTTGTTGTTGATGATGTTGTTGTTTTTTAGAGAGAGTAAATAGTATCACTGATAAAAATAAGAGCATGTAGGCCCTGGCCAGATAGCTCAGTTGGTTAGAGCATCATCCCAATACCCCAACGTTGTGGGTTTGATCCCTGGTTGTGGCACATACAAGAATCAACCAATGAATGCATAAATAAGTGAAACAACAAACTGATCTCTCTCTCTCTCTCTCTATCTCTCTCTATCTCTATCTCTTCCTCCATCTCTAAAATCAATTTAAATTTTTTTTAAATAAGAGCATGTAAGGTGGAGAGGAACTCAGAACACACATGTACACTGTGCTGTAGTTTTAAAATCATTCCCACATTTATTACTTTTCTATTTTTTTCTCCCTTACTTCTGAAAATAGATTCGCTTTCACATTTTTTAAAAGACACGCTATTAATTCTTCAAATTAGTCCTTCCCACAAAGCCAGCTTCTGAGCCAAACGAGTTGAATGGCGAAATGCCACTGGCGTATTTGCCAGCCCCCAATGGTTCAGCCTCACTGTGCAGTTAACGCCAACCTTGCTCCCGAGGGAGGGGACACACTCCAGGCACAGGCAGGCCTGTGGCAGCCCCAGCTCCATCCTTCTCCTGCCACTCCGCCCCTGGCGGACCTGGCTTCATCCCCTAGCATCCCTGTGCCCGCATCCCTGTGCTCAGGGTGGCGGTGGGCAAAGGCCGGGCGTTCCAGTGCTGAGCTGCCCCATCCAGGGCTGAGCGCGGTGCCTCTTCCCTAGGACCAGTCCCTTCTGTGAGGACAGACCGCCCAGGGTCACCGGGGCCTCCAGGCTGGCCCCGCAGGCTCTGTGATCTCAGGGATGTCTCTGGTGGCTTCGCAGGTTGTGGGAGAGCCTCTTTGCTGGACGTGATCACTGGGCGAGGCCACGGTGGCAGAATTAAGTCAGGTCAAATCTGGATCAACGGGCGGCCCAGCACGCCCCAGCTGGTGAGGAAGTCTGTGGCCCACGTGCGCCAGCACGACCAGCTGCTCCCCAACCTGACTGTCCGCGAGACCTTGGCTTTCGTGGCCCAGCTGCGCCTGCCCAGAACCTTCTCCCAGGCCCAACGTGACAAAAGGGTAACTGACTCCGCGACCCCAAAAACCATGACATCCTCCCCGTCCCTGCCTCAGGACCCAGCCACCGGTGGTTTGAACAACCCAGCTCACCACCCATCCATCCATCCATCCATCCATCCATCCACCCACCCACCCACCCACTCACCCATCCACCCACCCATCCATCCATCCATCTATCCATCCATCCATCCATCCATCCATCCATCCATCCATCCATCCATCCATCGTAGGCTCAGCCCTGCCTTTCACCAGCCTTTAAAGCCCCATAGCCCTCTGTAAGCCATCTCAGCCCAGTTGGTTCCCTTCACAGCAGGTGCCAAAATGTGTGATGAGCGTTTACTTTGTGGTCCTCCATGTGGGCAGGGAGTCCAACTGCCTTGTGTCCAAGACACAGCCACATTCCCAACACACGGCATCCGTGCATGGGCATCAGTGTATCAGGGAAACGAAAGCTGGGGCTTTAAACCCATCCAGAGATGCAGGTGTCTTGATACTTTTGAGCAAAATAGGTCTGGCCCTGAGCGAGGCCCGGCCCCTCTGGTCCTCAGGTGGACGACGTGATCGCGGAGCTGCGGCTGCGGCAGTGCGCCAACACGCGCGTGGGGAACACCTACGTGCGGGGGGTGTCGGGGGGCGAGCGGCGGAGAGTCAGCATCGGGGTGCAGCTTCTGTGGAACCCAGGTGAGGGCTGTGGGTGCCGGACGGGCATGAGGGGCCTGGGTTGCCCACCTGGCTTAGCCTGGTCTAGACAGGCTCCTGCCGACTTACCAGGCCCCTCTCTCCCCCGGAAGGAATCCTCATCCTGGACGAGCCCACCTCGGGGCTCGACAGCTTCACGGCCCACAACCTGGTGAAGACCCTGTCCCGGCTGGCCAAGGGCAACAGGCTGGTGCTCATCTCCCTGCACCAGCCTCGCTCCGACATCTTCCGGCTGTTCGACCTGGTCCTCCTGATGGCATCGGGCATCCCCATCTACCTGGGGGCGGCCCAGCACATGGTCCAGTACTTCACCGCCCTCGGCCACCCCTGTCCTCGCTACAGCAACCCCGCTGACTTCTACGGTGAGCCAGCCAGGCCGTGGCCTGGGACACAGGGCTCCCCAGAGCCTGGTGGATAGATTAGGGGGGCGGGACGAGGATGGGGGTGGGCAGAGCGGGCGCTAGCATCAAATGCTGGAAATGAGGCCTGAAAAAGGCAGCTACTGGCATAGCCACTCCTGCGCGCACACAGATTAAAAATTCCACGTGTGCCAAGCTGGAGGGATGGGATCCAAGAGAGTTTGGATCAATGTCTAGAATCGTGGCCTTTACTCAGCCTCCATACAGAAACAGGATATTTGAAATTGGGAGGCCTCCAGGAAATCTTAAAGCTGCACCCACAGAGGCAGCGAGCCAGAAGGCGCTGGGTGAGGGTGGGGGTGGGGCGAGGGGGAGCCGGGGCGCAGGCCAGCTCAGGGCCTTTGGTGGTCTCGGACAATGAACCTCTAGACGTGAAATTGCTCTGTCAGCGCCGGAGCGGCCCTTCTGCTGGGGCCCTGAGCCCTCAGCCTGTGGCCCTCCGGGACACGCGGACACTGTCTTCATTCCTGCGGGGAGAGTTGCCTCCCAGATGCCTGCCCTGAAAGCAGGTGCCCAGCCCTGAGTGCCGAGGGACGCGGTGCTGCTGGGCAGGCCGCACCCGTGTGCCGGGCCCGGGGGAGCGGCGGCCATGGCGTACCCCATGGCTGGCTGCGGCCCCAGCCTTCTCCCAGGACGGCCTGGGGTAGAGAGGGCCCTACCATAAGCATGATGACAGGGGCCGTCTCCTTGAGGGCAGACACAGGGCCCAAAGGTACCACACCCCAACAGGGTGTCCCTTTGACCCTCACAGCCCTGCCCGGCCAAGGTCACCTCCATCCGCACAGATGAGAAGACGGGAATCCAAAGAGTTAAACACCTGTTCCCAGCCCGTGTGCCAGCCCCCACCCTGACCCCGGGCCCTACTGCCCACCCTCCTCCTCCCAGCGTCCACCCTCCCACCCTCCCCTAGGAGGGCAGGCACTCTCTTCATCCGCCAGCCCCCACCCTGCGCTCTCGCACGGTGTGAATTCACCCAGAGGTCACCCCCTCCCTCCCTCCCTCCCTGTGTCAGGTGCCAGCCAGGCTTCAGGCCAGCCGTCCCCAGATAAGGGGGCAGAGGGCACCTGCCAACCTGCCACCGGGAGGAACTGCAGTAACCCCGGGGCCGGGTTACCAGAAGTCAAACACCCATATCAGACCTGAAAAAAACTTGCTTTTTCTTTACTTTTTATTGTCACCATTTTTAAAATTTTTTTTGGTGGGGGCTCTTGCCGATAAGACCCTCACCATCACGGGGTGTTGGGGGGTGTGGGCAGAGCCCAGCGGTGTCCAGAGTCCGGCGTCCTGAGCTCCAGCCCTGCACACCGAGGGCACACGTCCCAGTGCACCAGGCCCTCCTAGACATCATCCTGCCCTGAGGATGGGAGGAGGGAAGAGGCAGAGAGGCTCAGGGGTCACCCCAGCCAAGGGCAGGTGGAGGGAGCCTGCAGGGGCTGGGCCAGGAAGGCCCTGGTGTGCCCAGCCAGGGGTGCCCTCCTAGCATGGCAGCGGCCCTGTGGGGGGAGGCCGAGGTCTGGCTCCCAGGTGTCCCCACAGGGTCACGTGGGCTGGGAGGGGACAGCTGGTTCTGCAGCTTGTCATGCTGGCTCCCCCACCTGGGGACAGTGAGAGCTTTACTTGTCATTGACGGGCCCCTGGCACGTCCAGCTGGAACGTCCTTCCCACACGGGCAGGCTGTGTGAGCAGCCACATGACTAACTGACAGGGAGAACTAGAACTTCAGGGGCCCAGAATGCTCGGCCTCGGCTGGGCCAGCCCACCAGGGAGGCTAAGTCCTGCTCACGAGCTGCCGGGACAGCCGGGGTTTCCCTGGGCCACGGGCTGTGGATCCGAAGGTGCAGTGCCTCCTTCTCTGTCCTGAAGATGTCCTGTCAGGAGCCTGGGTGTGGGGCGGGGGTCAGCCCCCACAGGGCCTCCTCTGTGGCCCCCTTCCCCGGAGGCAGGCTTTCTGTGGATGTGGGGGGGCGCAGCCCTGGGGGTCTCTCTGTCCCTCTCTGCTCTGACCGTGCTTCCTGGTCCCCTCCCAGAGGGCCAGGAGGGGCCGGGCCGGCGCTGTGGGCCGGGCCTGTCCCGACGCCTCCCCGTGAGCAGTGCAGGGACGGGCTGCCCGTGACCCCACACGCTCTGCTTACAGTGGACCTGACCAGCATAGACAGGCAGAGCAGAGAGCGGGAAGTGGCCACCAGGGAGAAGGCACAGTCCCTCGCAGCCTTGTTTCAGGAAAACGTGCATGGCTTTGATGACTTCCTGTGGAGAGCGGAGGCCAGGGAGCCGGGCGCCGACTCTGGTTCCAAGAGGTGAGGCGGCCGGGTGGCTCAGTGGGGAGCGCCCTCCGGGAGGTGGCCGCCCCCACGTCCCCGTGACACACTCTCCGCCTTGGCAGCCTGGACCTCCCACGTGACCCCGACCACCTCTCGACGCCCACCCAGCTGCCCGGCCCCGTGCAGCAGTTTACCACGCTGATCCGGTAATTGCCTGCCATTTCTCACACTCACACCCGCCATCCCACCCCACCCCGGGCGAGAGTCTGTTGTAGCCAGTTCAGCCCTATCTACAGCGAGTTGGAAGGAGCAGCTGGAGTTTGAAGTGAACGCAGAGAGGCAAATCCTCGGGGAAAAGGCAGTGTCGCCGAGACCAGCACCAGCTCTGGAGTGTGATGCGGAGCATTCCCGCTATTTTATTCTTTAAACAAAACCCAAATGTCCCGACTGGGCAGGTGACCACAGGCGTCACACAGGCTCGTGGTGAAGAATTCAGACAGCACAGGAGACCCTCCCGTGGGAGGGAAGGAGCCCCGTCACCCACCCTCTGAGGAAACCACAACCTGTGAGGCTAAGGCGTTCCCATGCCCACAAACCTGGTAAAACACAGAAATGGGGTTTTACTCCGCATGTTGTTCTTTGTTCTGTAACCACGTTAGGCTGTTTTTGGGGTGGGGAGGGGGGGGTTACTTAGAATAGATCCCCTGCCCCTCCTGGGTCAGACCTTCCTCGGCAGTCCAATCCAATCCAGCCATGATCCACTTACCCTGGGAGTCCCCGTGGATGGTCAGGCTATTTTAGGCTTTTGCTATTACAAGTAACGGTAGCCAACATCCTTGAACATACCCCCTTTACATGCCTGACCAGCGATGTCCTCAGGGTGGCTTCTCTAAGTAAAATCTCCAGCCAGACATATCGATGATAAAAGCAACGCCATCATTTACCGAGTCTCTGCCATGAGACAGATGCTTTCATCGGCGAGCTCACGTGGCACTCACAGCAGCTCTGTGAAGTGGCCACGGCTATCCCCACTTTACAGATGAGAAAAACGGGGCTCACAGAGACCCAATGACACGGCCAAGGTCACAGGACGGCTGTACGTTGTTCCCTTGGCACCTTTTGTTGTTTTTAAGGCGTCAGATTGCCAACGACTTTCGAGACCTACCAACCCTCCTCATCCACGGGGCGGAGGCCTGCCTCATGTCCCTGGTCATCGGATTCCTCTATTACGGCCATGGGGCCATCAGGCTCTCCTTCATGGACACGGCGGCCCTCTTGTTCATGATCGGAGCGCTCATCCCTTTCAACGTGGTCCTGGATGTCATTGCCAAATGTGAGTGTCCCCTGCTCCCCGCCACCCACACCTGGAGCAGCCGGGCGGGGCGCGCGGCACCCGCCGCCCCCTGAGCTGGTCCAATGCCAACCTGTGTTGCTCTGAGCTCCCAGGGGAAACAGGTTTATTGAATGTCACCATGATTGTGAAATGAAAGATGATCGTTGTTTTCTAAGTTCACACATTAATATTCATATGCAAATGCCAGCACATTACCGAAGCGTCGTAGCATTCCTCTGCTGGCAGGATTCACACTTGACAGCAGGGTACAAGTCCCAGAATTACAAAGTCCCATCCAAATCAGGATGGTTTTATTCTGCCTTAACACACACACACACACACACACACACACACACACACACACACACACCATTTAGTCAATATAACTGTTTAATTGTACTAAGAGAGACTACCAAACAGGAACACTGGGAGTTAATTTCACTTTGTCATTGTCCTTTTCTCCCCTTTCTTAGGTCACTCGGAGAGGGCGATGCTTTACTATGAACTAGAAGACGGGCTGTACACTGCTGGCCCCTATTTCTTTGCCAAGGTGACTGCTCGGGGCTGAGAGGGAGGCGGGGGGGCACGTGGAGGCAGAGGAAGCTGCCCTCATTATACAGAAGTTACAGAGAAGCATTTTGCTGAGCCAGGGGTGGTAGGTGCCACATTCCCTAGGGCAGTGGTTGGCAAACCGCGGCTCACGAGCCACATGCGGCTCTTTGGCTCCTTGAGTATGGCTCTTCCACAAAAATACCACGGCCTGGGCGAGTCTATTTTGAAGAAGTGGCGTTAGAAGAAGTCTAAGTTTAAAAAATTTGGCTCTCCAAAGAAATTTCAATCGTTGTACTGTTGCTATTTGGCTCTGTTGACGAATGAGTTTGCCGACCACTGACTGCGGCCTAGGGGAGTTTCGGAGACTTGATGCTTTGTAAACACTTACCAGAAGGCCAGGGCTGTGGGCCAGGAATGACCCTTTTCTGGTCAGCAGAAACCTACAAAAGGAAAGGTGGGAAACATCTAACTTACTTCACCTCCCCAGTCCCACCCTGTCCCCTGGGGCAGGGCCGGCAGGTGCTGCCGTTCTCATTTCAAGGAAGTGGAGGCTCAGGGAGGTTGTGTGTCTGTCTCGAGGTCACACAGCTCCCGGGTCTGGGCAGGCGGGGTGGGGACAGGAAACCAGGTCTTATTGGAACAGATACCCACTGCCTCCCTGGGGGAAACTGCTCTGACCTGTCCCAGAGGGAGCACCGGTCACCTGCAGGGGGAGCCAGCCATGAGCTCATGCTCCAGGGTCCCACCTGCCCGCGCCCACCTGCGGCAGCCTGATCCCCGGGAGGGGCGGCGGGCATCGCCGGGAGTTGCTGTCTTCGGCCGTTTATAAAGAACAGCGGCAGACGAAGGCGCTGGCTCCACATCCTTGCAAGGGCCGCTCTTCGCAGATCCTCGGGGAGCTTCCGGAGCACTGTGCCTACATCCTCATCTATGGGATGCCCACCTACTGGCTGGCCAACCTGCGCCCGGGCCCTGAGCCCTTCCTGCTGCACTTCCTGCTGGTGTGGCTGGTGGTGTTCTGCTGCAGGCTCATGGCCCTGTGCGCCGCCGCCCTGCTCCCCACCTTCCACATGTCCTCTTTCTTCGGCAACGCGCTCTACAACTCCTTCTACCTGACCGGGGGCTTCATGATCAGCTTGAGCAACCTGTGGACAGGTGAGGCTTGGCTCCCCGCGCCTGGTCAAGCTTGTGGAGGCCTTCTGCGGCTTCAGCCTGCTTTGGCCTGGAGGTGCGGACTCACCGTTTGGGTCCAGCTGTCCTGCGTGCCGAGGGAATCACCCTGACTCTCTCTCCCTCACCCTCCACATCACAGCGAGCCAGGCCAGTTCTGCCTCCCCCATGTTTCTGAAATGTTCCATCGCCTTAGCCCCTAGCCCTGGTCTTATCATCCGATCTTGGGCCAAGGCCATAGCCTGGTCTCTGTACCCTGGTCCCTCCATGGCCCTCTCAACCCTCCCCATGCAGAGTGAGCTTTCTAAGGGCAAACCCGCGGGGGAGGGCAGGCTGCTCACCACACACTCCAGGCCTCCTCTCCATGATATGTATTTATACAGTCTGCACCGTCCTCGGCTCCTCCTTCGGCCAGGCCTTCCCTGACCCTCCCAGGCAGGGCTCAGGGTTCCTCCTCCCCTCACCCTCAGACCTCCTCAGGGTCAGGACACAGACTGGGAAATCTTGGTCCGGGGCTGCTGAGTCTCTACAGCCCGCCTGCCCGGGGAGGCTGAGTGTGTGCTGGGAGGGTCACCTAATAACTTACTCTCTGGAGTTGTTATGGATCAACGCGCCCTGACCCCGCGGCCACTGGCCACCCCCACCCCCACCCCTGCCCCGAGCTGCCCCTCTGCCCTTTCACCTTCTTGTCCGCTCCCCGCCCTGCTCCTTCAGGGGACTTGCTTCCCCAGGGGCAGGGCCAGCAGGGCCCTCTCTCCAGGCACACTCCGCTGGTGTGAGTAACGTGGCTCTCGCTGTCCTCAGTGCCTGCCTGGATCTCCAACGTGTCCTTCCTCCGATGGTGTTTTGAAGGGCTGATGCAGATTCACTTTAAAGGGCAAACTTACCATTTGGTAGTCGGCAACCTCACCCTCCCTATCCCGGGAGACAAAGTAAGTAGCCGAGGGCTCGGACACCTCGCACGGGCCTCCGTCTGACCATCTCCGTGAGCTCACTGATGTCTGTGTCCCCAGATCCTCAGCTCTATGCACCTGAACTCGTACCCGCTCTACGCCATCTACTTCATCCTCATCGGCATCAGCGGTGGCTTCGTGGCCCTGTACTATGTGTCCTTAAAGTTCATCAAACAGAAATCAAGTCAAGACTGGTGATTCACACCCAGACTCCTGCCCGCTGGCGGGGGACTCGAGCAGACCTTTCCACTGTACTCCCTTCCTCCCAAGAGCCCCCGTGGGGTACAAGGAGGACAGTGAGCACAGCTGCTCAGCAACATCTGGCCACAGTGCTGCAGTGGCACAAGCTGGCCACAGGATGGCAGTAGAATAAAGACAGTCGAAAGGGATTTCTAATCACTGGCCAGAGGCTAAGATGACTGGGAACGTGAAAACCATGCTTGAGACACCTACAATGTTGCTAATTTATTTCCTTTTGATATGTATTTATATAGGCAACTCAATACAGGACGGGAACAAATTAGGTATCAGTTGAGTAACGAGGCCATGCAAGATTGTTTTAAATTGTGTGTTCACTACCCCAAGTCAATTCTCCTTCCATCACCATTTATCCCCCTTTTCCCCCTCTTCTATCGCCACCCCTTTCCCTCTGATAATCACCATACTGTTGTCTGTGTCTATGAGGTGTGGTTTTTGTTTTCTTAGTCTCTTCACCTTTTCACCCAGCCCTCCAAACCCCACCCTTCTGACAGCTGTCAGTCTGTTCTCTGTATCTGTTTCTCTTTTGTTTGTTAGGTCCATTGTTCATTAGATTCACATATAAGTGAAATCACGTGGTATTTGTCTTTCTCTAACTGGCTTATTTCACCTAGCATAATACTTTCCGGGTCCATCCATGCTGTTGCAAAAGGTAAGATTTCATTTTTTTTAATGGCCGAGTAGTATTCCATTGTGTAAATGTACCACAGCTTTTTTATCCACTCATCTACTGATGGGCACTCAGGCTGCTTCCAAACTAGGCAAGAACTGATAGGGCCCAGAGGCAGCAAGAACATAATAGCCAGTGGAATATTTGGCCTCATCTTCCAGAATCCTCGGACTCTGTGTTTAGCCTCGGTCAAGACAGACAGTGACCTAAAAGCTACCAGCGAATTGTATCCCTCTTCTTTGTGTGGGGTCGTGTGCCCCAAAAGCCAAACTGAATAATTAAAAAATGTATTGAGCATCTACTCTGAGCCAGCTACCGTACAAAACACTCAAAACAACCTTTGTGGTAGGGTGGGCATTATCCCACAGATGAGGAAACTGAGGCACAGACAAGTTTGTGTGCTAAGCAAGGTCACATAGCTACTATGTGGTGGAATCTCGTGGGGGTCAAAAAAGCCTTTTCAGTCTTCAGAAGTTAGAGGGCAGAAGGCAAGGCCTGAGCCATGGTAAGGCTTGGAATCCCAGGAAGGTTCCAGAAGGTTGAAGAGTTTTATAGAGGCTGTGCCAGCTCAGCCAGGTCTCTTCCAGTTGCATCTCACTGGCCTTGGCTGGGTCTCAGGACCAGCCTTGAAGCTCTCACCGTGGCCAGGGTATGGGATGGTGCAGGCCCAGGTCACCTGCTTCATGTCTGAGCATTGAGGACCATTTGAACCCAAACAGGAGCAGGGAGAGGAGGAAAGAGATTGTTCCCAAAGGAAAACCAGAGTCTGAAACCAAAGGAGGTGGGTTTAGGAGGCAAAGTGTTCACCACAGATTCCCCAGGTCCTGGTGACTTCGAGTGTGGTCCCCTGGCTGGCAGCATGGGCCTCACCTGGGAACAGGTTAGACAGCAGCATCTCAGGCCCCACCCAGACCCACTGCTTCAGAATCTGCATCTTAAGAAGACCCCTGGGTGATGTGTGTGCACGTTGAAGGAGCAGTGTCCTTATACAACCATCACACTCGGGATATTCGCATTGTTACATTGTACGTTTACATGGCCACCATCCAATGGGCAGACCCGATTCAAGATTCACTCATTGCTCTGACAATGCCCATCACAGCAAAGGATCCAGATCAGGATCAAGTGCTGGATCTAGTTGTCAATGGTCTCCTTCAGTTTACAACAATCCTCAACTTTCCTGACCTTGACACAAATATTTTATGGAATAGCTCTCAATTGGCATTTGTCTGGTATATGTTCACGATTAAATCAAGGTCATGTGCCTTTGGCAGGGATGTCACAGGAGCAATGCAGTCTTCTCGTTGCATCCTGTCAGGGGATTTCGATCTGTCCCGCTTGATGAGAGGGGTGTGTGCCCGGCTTCTCCACAGTCAAGTCCCTGCTTCCCCTGCTTTTGTAATAAAAAAGCATTTTGTAGGTAGATACTTTGAAACTATGTAAAGCTCCCATTCCTCATTAAACTTTCTATTTATTCATTTGAAAATTTGTCAATATAAATGTGTGGTTTCCTATTTTGTTCAATGTCTTGCCTCCCTTTACTATCCTTATTAATTTTGATGCGCAAATTGTCCCTGATTTGGCCATGGGAGCCCACGCTAGCTGGCGTCTGCATCCTTTTGACACGTCCCCATCATTCTTTCACAACAAAGCAGCTCAGGCTCATCTTGTACATTCCCACCCTGTCCTGGAAGCAGCCATTCCTCTGAAGCATATTGGTTCCTCTTAGTGGAAAATGGTATTTAATAGCCAAGATCTGAGTGATAAGTATGCTCATTACTACTGGGGTGTCACTGCTCTCAGGCCTTCTCCGTGGGCAAAGCTAAGGAATATATATACAGTATATATAATCTCCACGTTCATGTTTCCAATTCCAATCCAGCACCACAGCGTTGATTCTTGTCCTCTCCCTTTTCATAGCGGTAATTTCCTCCTCTGATTGTAAGAAACTTGCCTTCCATGATCCTTAATAGTTTCACTCATTTGGTTAATCCCTGTGTATAACCAATCTCCCATCTACACCGCATGCCTCTGACCCTCCTCACGCTGCTTGGGCTGTAACTCCCATCTCAAGCGGTCCCCGAGTCTGCACAGTGCCTTCCTCACCCTATTCTGGTCCACCACAGCCCCTCCACCCTCACCCCCACCCCCACTACGGTCCCCAGAGTCTGCACAGTGCCTTCCTCACCCTATTCTGGTCCACCACAGCCCCTCCCTCCACCCTCACCCCCACCCCCACTACGGTCCCCGAGTCTGCACAGTGCCTTCCTCACCCTATTCTGGTCCACCACAGCCCCTCCACCCTCACCCCCACCCCCACTACGGTCCCCGAGTCTGCACAGTGCCTTCCTCACCCTATTCTGGTCCACCACAGCCCCTCCACCCTCACCCCCACCCCCACTACGGTCCCCGAGTCTGCACAGTGCCTTCCTCACCCTATTCTGGTCCACCACAGCCCCTCCACCCTCACCCCACCCCCACTACACTGGTCACCTAATGGCTTTAGGCCTAAATGGAGAAGGGAGAAGGAGGAAGAGGACCTTGGGATTTTTCTTTAACTCCCCAGTGATTCCAATGTGCAGGGAGGGTGGACAGCCAGAGGCCCATCTGTCCCTGTGAGAGGTACAGCCACTCAGCCTGCTGAGGCTGCCATAGCTCGGGGGGTGGGGTGGGGTGGGGGGCTCTGGTGTGCAGGGCAAGGGGCCAAGTGCCAGGGCAGCAGAGATGGAGAAACTCCAACAGCCACCATTTCTTTTCTTTCCCCCTAGACTCTAGAGTACCCCAGTTCTCCACCCTGGCTCCCCACCCGGGAGCTCTAACACATGCCAGTGTGGATCTACCCCCAGCAATTCTGACTCCGCTGTTTTTAAAACGGTTTCCCAGGGCAGGTGAGGCCGGGAGAACCAGGGCTCTAGAGGCACGTGCAGTTCCGTTGGCCCTCCCTGCATCGCAAGGGGTAGAGAGCTACGTGTCACGACCAAGAACAGGGATTGCAAACTTTTCCTGGTAAGAGTCAGAGAGTAAATATTTTAGGCTTTGCGGCCATAGTCTCTGTTGCAATTACTCAACTCTGTTGTTGCAATGTGAAAGCCACCGCAGACCACTCTACAGTATGGGTGGTGGGCTGCGTTCCAATGAAACATTATTTACAGGAACAGGCCGCCTGCTGGATTTGGCCCCAGGCTCTAGTCTGCAGACCCTTGATCAAAAGGGAATGGTCTTGAAATTTGCATTTTAACACCCCCCTCCCCCGCCCCCGCTCCCCCGAAACTTCAAGTTATGCTATTGACGGGGACATTTTAATTAAGCAGAAAATAATTACCTGTATTGACTCGAATATTTCCTGATGGGATTTAACTGTTCTGGTTCCTATAAGGATTAGTTAAGACATAATCCTGCCCTGGGACGAGCTAGTTCCCTGGTCGGGCTCACAGAGGTAGAGCTCGCATTTGCTTTTTTCTTTCTCCCGCTTTTCTTCTGGTTTTGATCGCAGATTAAGCAGCCAGCAGCAGCGGTATTTAAATCTACACCAAATCCAAATGTTAACTACAGACCTGGGGCCTGGGGTTCTACTGAGACTCAAATGAGTCACTTAGCAGAGGCGTTCAGCTCAGCCACCTGTGCCGCTGTCCCTGGGGCACCAGAGGCTCCCAGGAAGGAGCAAGGGCTGGGATGTGGTTGAGGAAGCATCTTGCTGGTTGCCCTGTGCTTATTTGGAAAATATATCTACTGCTCATGCCTGAAAATAAACACCCAAAAACCCTATCATTCAAATCTCAAGTCATGTGTCATTTGTTTTTAAATGATTGATTCTTCCTTTAAAGGGCCAGGTATAGAGCATTGTCCCTATCGCACGGGCTGCCTGAGGCCGCTGCTGCGGGAAGAAGGCGGGCAGATGGAGCACAGCCCATTTTTGGCTGGCAGGCCAGGAGCAGCAGAGCATGTGGTGTTAGCAGCTAATAATTAAAGCACTAATGTTTCAAGTGGTGGGTTGAGATTTTCAAACACACAGCAACTCAACGGCTGGTTAACACTTCTCCGCTTCCTCAGTAACAGTGCTCACATTTATTGTTGGTGTGATGGTCTTGTCTTTTTGCAAAATTGGAAGTATTCCTTCTTTCCCCAAACTGTTAAAAATAAGTTTTCTGGTGTCAATTCCACTCTTGCACTGTTCTTGCACTGTGCTCGCTCAGCCCGAGGCTATCCTGATTTCCATCACACACTTGAGAGCCCTCCTCCTCCTCCTCACTGCACACTTGAAGATGTTTACATGTGAGAACACAGGTTTTAAAGGACTTCTGGGGCCTCAATCCCCAATATCTAAGCTCTGAGCTACGACGTGGCATCTTTGATCTAATGAAAACAAGTGTGTGAGAACCCCCCCCCTCCCCCCCCCAATGCACACAAACCATGCATCTCAGAAAGAACTGATTTGGACGGGAGGCAGGTGTTATGCGTCCATTGATTCACTCAGCGATGCTTACCGGGCACCCACCAGTGCCAGGCTCTGACTAATGGGTTTGTCTGACTCACGCTCTTGGGAAGGAAATGACAAAAATGAGTAAATAATGAGAATTTCAGCAAGTGCACACCTGGGGCAGGGCTGGTGAACATACTCCTTTGAGAGAGCTCTCTAAGCAGGGTGAGATCAGACCACTATCCAGATTGTGTTTTTGCTCTACCTGGACACAATGTTGTTTCTTTTCTTCATTCAAAGAAGAAAAAGGTAAGTGGCTATTTTGAATTTGCTAATGCAGCCCTTTCTTTTATTTGTACTGAGGCTATATAATGTGGGCTTTGTAAAGTCTGCAGGATACATTTCTAATGGAAACACTCGCGTGCACGACTACAACAGCAAAGCAATAAATTACCATGATTTTGTACCCCCTGCAGCTCTGAGTTCCATCATACCTCAGGAATGTTGCTTTCACTTATAAAAACTCTACAGATATTGGTTTGCCAGAAAAACAAATATTAAATGAAAATTGTGCTCAAAGACGTGAGAAAAAGTGTGCAGTCAGTCATTGAAGACTTGAGAAATAAATTGCACTGGGGAGAACAATTTGCGATATATAGCTTGCGTAATAATTTACTGGAATTTGCAAACACAGTGATTATGACAGGCAATGGGTATTTGATTAAATGGAAGAAAATAGCCTTACAGTGTAAGCTGTCCAGAGACTGGGAACACTTGTACTAACGTGAAAGGTTTTTGTGTTTGTTTTTTTTAAATTGGAATATTCTTAGAGATTGCAATTTTACTTTTAGCTGGATTGCTTGTTTTTTGTATTCTCATAGCAACTAAATGACTAGTCAGAGTACTAGCATGTGCTATATGGCTGTGATTCTGGGCATATTAACTCTTGCCCAGAGTAAGAGTTAGTAAGCCCTTGTTTTCTCACCATGAATATCGGGCAAGAGGGGGGCCTGGCACATGGTAACATGTTCATGTTAGATGTGAAGAACCCACAGAACTGACTACAGGTAGCTCGCTTTACTGTGAACTCAATCAAAGCCAGGATTGTGCTTGGCCTGGGGATATGGACATGAAGCAAAGAACTGGTCCGTAGGGAGCCACAACCTGTTTTTCAGTGGCTTTGGGAACCCTGGAAAGAGAATAATTAATATACTGGATGGGGAGAGGGGCCAGAGAAAGTGATGCCGGCCTAGTAAGCATTCAGGAGAAAGGAATTGGAGGGTGAAGCAGAGGAACAGTGTGCTGCAGACAGCCGTGTGGAGGGGATCCGAGTCATGATGTCTGTAAAATGCTCCTGCTCTTCTGACAATGAAAGGTAAAATCCCCTGCATTTTAAGTGTTGATTTATCATATATCCAACTCTACTAATTCTTGCCGACTCTGTACCGCGGGGATCTCAAACGAGCTATCTTAACAGACGAACAGAGACTTCACTGGTTCTCCACACACTGTACACCCAGGAGATTCCAGGAACAAGAGGCCACCACACAATTTTTAATTTAAAATTTTAAGAGTCAAGTCCTTGAAATGGCTAAAAGCAGTTATACAAAAATCTGGACTACAAGTTATTCAAAGCATTTCACATTAAAATTATATTAGGCTCAAATACACGGATGCTCAGTTACATATAAAACACACTAGTTTCCAATGATGTGTACTTTTTAGAATTAGCTGTTTGCTTATAATTTGAACCTAAAACGTATTATTGAGCATTGCTATAATTGTGTTTACTCTGTATTTCCACTCATTTCAATTTCATTGGTAGATATTAGAAAGCATCCATTCACAAGCCCACCTATAATACACAATTATTAAATTTTAAATATTTACATTCAAAAGGGAAAGCCAATCAGTGCTAAAGATATGACACGATAGTTAATCACATAATATATTCAATTAGCTGTTTAGAATGCTAGGTTAGGATTTGTGCCCATTTCCTCTGCACTGCACCACATTTCACCAGCCAATACACAGGCTGGCTTGGAGTCACTTCATGCGATTGAGATTGTACTGTTTCCCCAAAGACGACAGCGAAGTCCAGATTATGCCCCAGGGTTATGCCTCATTTTAGAGACCTCTACTAATGAACCTTAATAAAACTGAGCTCAACTATCAGCATAACTGCAAAAAATAGGGCCTGCTTCAGTGGAATCACTAATGGAGTGAGGCTCATGGCAAATCCGGCAATATCATAACCACAACACGTGCAGGTCCTGCACCCAAGTCACAAGGAAAATTTCATTAAGTCCTCTGGGTCTAATGGTTCCTTAGGTCTAACTACAAAAGATGAAGAATATGGCCAATGTCATAACATTTATTTATTGGCTCTCCTCCATCATCCCACCCTCTCAAGCAATCTGGCGGCTCTAGATGCAGGATGGCTGGTCCCACAGACAGGTTAGCAGTACAAACAGCAGGTCAAGTTATTTCCCCAAGGCCAGGCCGCCCTCCCCCCTGGCCCCTGGCCACATAAGTAAACAGTGGGAAGCAGGTAAGTGATCACTGATTTCAAATAGACAAGGAATATAACAAAAAGGGGATAACTCTCAAATGAAACATTTTCAATCCCCATACCTTTGTAATGGCAAACTGACTATCTTACATTTTTTTATAGTACCTATTTACAATGTAGATATTAACAGGCATGAAAACCAATTTGGAGATAAAACTGAATGTACACCAAGATTCCACTCCTTTGTATATTAAATCATATATTTATAGGATCTGAGTATGAAGTAAGAGGCTCAGTGTAGGGGTATTTTGTGCTGACAATTCCTGAAACCAGAATGAGAGGAAGTGCCTGGCTCTATGTCATGATCAGTTAGGAAGCAGACTCAGTTTTGGAGACTTCTATGAGCAGAGGCTCATGGGAGCTATTGTGGTAGAGGGAACGCATGGTGAGGAACCTCTAGGCATTGGCAAATAGTACCCCGACCAAGGGCAAGCAACAGTCTCTTTGATTCTGCTTCCCTGGAAAATGAGTACTGGGTTTGACGGCTGGTAAGATACCTTCTAGCACCAACATTTTACAAAACTGGAAAATTATGCAGGGCTTCATACATGTAAAGAATTGATATATCATAGAATATTAAACATTAGAAAACTCATTGAACGCCATTCTGTGCAGTTCCAACCTTCTTCAGATAAACAATATTAACAAGTAAGTCTTCAATAAAGGAACAACCTTTTAATGAAAATAATAAATGAAACTGAGTACAGGGCCAGAAGATGAGTCAATTGGAAGACCCTGAAAAATTATGGCTTCATACATACATTAGGAACCTCAAAGAAAATGCCATAGATTTATGTTGTAGGCAAACCCAAAAAGGTCTGGTGACCAAGTGCACACAGCTATTGTCAATGAGATGTTGTATTTATCATATCCCTTATTACCAATAATACAAGCACATAAACAGATTAACTTTTCATTTATTTATTTTTGTCCTCTCAAATACATTTAAAAAATAACATTTTAGACACAGAATCACAAATACACAAAAAACAAAGTAGTGCGTGCTTGCTTCATAAAGGAGTTTCCCTTAATTCCTTTAGCTGCTTTGCATAAAATTCAAAGCTTTCCTGTTGAGGAGATAAAAAGGAAGGTAAGGTAAGGTAAGATTTACTAGCAAGAGGTGATGGCACAAAACTTAAAAATCATGAAGTACTGCAAACTGGCAGCACTTTGTTTCATGAAATCGTCAGCCCCAGATTCAGAATAAACGCTAGCACCAGGAGCTTGCGTGAGCGTGAGCGTGTGCGTGACCGTGTGCGTGAGCGTGTGCGTGTAGGTACCTGGGCATGGACAACTGTGGTGTTTGAGTCAACATGGTGTGTGACTTTCAGTTCAATGACACAATAAAAAGAAATATTGCTTATGATTCCTCTTGTTAAATAGAATAAAAACAATAGCCAAGGCATAGAAACAACTTAAATGTCCACCAATGAATGGATGGATAAAAAAGATGTGTTATACACACCAGTGGAATATTATTCAACCATAAACAAGAATGAAATCTTGCCATTTGCAACAATATAGATGGACCCTGCAAGCATTATACTAAGAGAAGTCAGACAGAAAAAGATAAATACAATAAAATCTCACTTATATGTAGAATCTAACTAACCAGACACAAAACAGAGCTCATCTAAAGAAGACTGGTGGTTGCCTGAGAAGAGGTGGGGGATGAAATGGGTGAAGGGGGTCAAAAGGAACACATTTCCAGCTATAGAACCAGTAAGTCATGGGGATGTAATATACAGCATGGTGCTTATTAGTTAATAATACTGTACTGCATATGTACAAGTAGCTAGCAGAGTGGTTCTTCAAAAGTGCTCATCACAAGAAAAAAATGTTGTTACTACGTATGGTGATGGATATTAACTGGACTTATTGTAGTGTCATTTTGCAATACATACAAGTATCAAATAATTACATTGTATACTTGAAGCTAATATAATGTCAATTATATCTCAATAAAAAATGTCCTAAGTGAAGAAATAAAAACAAACTTATTTAAATTGAATAAGCAATTAACAGTTCTATAATACCCCTGGCTATTGAAATATAGGTTATGAAATGCTATTTCAAGTTGAAATAATGAGAAAACCACCCCAAGGACATTTGATAAATTCATAACTATAGTTGAAAGTCTGAAACTGACCTTGTATTTTAAACCTCACTCTCAGAGGGTTACGTTCTCCCACAGCCCGTGCCCAATGTATGAAGGTTCAGTTCTCGAAACCCTCCCCTGAGGGTTTTCCACAGAGATCTAATCCTCATGTAATTAAGTATTCAACTTATTTTTCTTACACATTATTGTGAAGTGTTCATAAATCTGTAGAGGTGATTTTTTTCCCCTTAAATACTCACAGGGGGCTCAGGGAAAGGGACAGGCTCTCCAGCATTCTTCAGCAAAACTGCATAACGTTTTAGAAACAGATTATCCAACTTTATGTTCTTTGCAGTCAAATTTTCATACAGTGCTTTGGCAGACGAGACATCTTTGCTCACGCCTAAAGAAAAATATGTTAGTCACAGATAAAGACAACCTGTATTCCTCTTTTCCCAAAACACTTAGCTATTCAGGGACTCCTACCTGGATTGCTTTATCCCAAATGAACACTTAACTACTGTTAGCAAAAGCCACATTCGGAATCTACAAGCACCCTCACTCCTTCCCCACACTTCTCATTCACTGAGTGTGTGTGTGTGCGTGTAGGTGTTTATACATGGGTATGGAAGGTTGAGGTGTTTGAAATAAACATGGTGTGGTGACTTTCAGTCACCACGAAAGAGAAGGAAAATGACAAATACAACTATTTTAAAAGATCCATGATTGTAAAAGTGACTACAAACCGAAATCCTCAACTACAGAGTAAGCACACACCATTCAACTCTCTTCTGCTTAAAACCACACTCTGAAATCAATGTAATTCAGGGATTGTCGTGGTGAGGGACATGTAAATTATGCAGAATCTTTATCTACATCAGTATCAAGATCATCAGCTAAACAACATCAAAAAGATTTTCAATACAGTCTTCTGTTATAAAATAAGCAAATGTGAGGAAAACAGTTAGCTACAATGACAAAAAAAAAATCCATACAAAATCAATCCACATGAAAAGATATATACATCTACCTATTAACAATTTACACTACTATTTCACTTAAGTGGGTGAGCGAGTAGCCCAGGAGCTAGGGTTAGCTGGCTCTCCACCTTGGCTGATTTACAGAAGTTTCCTTTTTACATTTACTGCTAAGATTATAGGGGCTCTGTTATTAACTGCTGGTAACTGTTAACATTTAAGCACCTAACAACCCCCTTACCCTACACTAATGTTCTATAAACAACCCCAACGGTGGCAGCTCCAAGGCGGGCCTCCAGAATGGACATCAGAAGTTTAGAAATCAACCGAAGGATCACCCAAAAGGGAGCGAGGGTGATGATGCACCAGCTCTCACTGTGTCTGAACAGATCTTTGTAGGCTGGGTGAACTCAATTTCCTGTGTCAATCCTTTCCCTGCCTTGCCAAGGGGCCATCTTCCAGAAAGCCGCTCAGAAAGCTCTGATCTTTCCTTTCACCACTTCCTGGTCTCCCTGCTTCTTCTCCCTCCCAATTCCCAAGTGCGATTACACAATTTAATAGTTTGATGCTGTTTGACCCTATTTCATGCTACTTAGTTATTATTTAATATCTGCCAATGGAACTCTGAGAAGGTTTATGATTATAGCTCTGTTTTAAAATACTTCATGTTCTCCTGACAAGGGTGGGAAAC
Organism: Cnephaeus nilssonii; assembly: GCF_951640355.1. NCBI lineage: Eukaryota > Metazoa > Chordata > Mammalia > Chiroptera > Vespertilionidae > Cnephaeus > Cnephaeus nilssonii. The sequence goes on from NC_137086.1 coordinate 22,737,981, forward strand.
CGGAGGACCAATTTACTAATTCTGATTGCAATCTGTTGTCCTGCCAACAATAAAATCAAAAAAGCAGTTATTTATTTACCTCCTGCCTCAAGTGAGCAAATTGGTGGTTGGCAGATGGGTAGGTGATCTAAACTTAGAAATGCTACCGTGTATTTTGATTACTGAGGGAACTTTAGAATGGTTCCCTCTCATATGTGATGGGCAGGCAATCAGGAAACTGCCTAGAAGACAGGAATTTCAACTGTGACTTAAGGTAAAATTTTGGAGCCCACTTTTTAGTAAAGGGCCTATTATATCAAAGGCCTTGGTAGGCAAGGAGGGTACTGAAGGAGCAAGAAGGCAAGGCAAGTGGTAGTCTCAAGTATGTACCTATTTCATGCAATGTTTCAGGTGGCAGGGCCTTGGGGAGACCAGATTGGTTCCCACTATGTAAACCCAACTGGACTTTCAAGACTTCCCAGGAGCCCGGGATCCCACTCAACACACAGGGCCGCTCTGAAGATGCTCAGTGATACTTGTTTTTATGTTAAAGATATATAAATAATTTCATATTTTTCCTCATAGTTTTTAAACATATTCTAAGGCTAAGTAAATTATTTACATAATTATCTGATATTTATGACTTCTACTTTGACTAACTTAGTTGACTATATCATAAATATTTAAATCACTTAAATAATATAGTCAGATTAAACTACTTACTACAGCTTTTCATGATGCAAGTGTATATTTCTTCTTTTTCAATTAATTCAGGAATCAGTTCTATTAAAGATCTCAGTGTTGGTGTCTAGGATATTAAAATAGAAGTCAGAAGAACTGTGAAATAAAACACTGAAATATAAACATTAAATCACAAAATCTTGACAATAATTACAATAGAACTGCCTACTCAATTTAATAGACTATTTCCCTTCTGTATATAGGCTGGGTTCAGTTCTAGACCACTGCAAGAAAGCAAGCATCATAATAAGCAAGTCGCAATTTTATTTGCTAGCTTAAATTTGTAAAAAAAAAAAAAAGCAACATCGCCTGGCTGGCATGGCTCAGTGGTTAAGCATTGAACTATGAACCAGGAGTCCACGGTTCAATTCCCGGTCAGGCACAAGCCTGGGTTGCAGGCTTGATCCCTAGGGTGGGGCATGCAGGAGGCAGCTAATCAATGATTCTCACCAATGATGTTTCTATATATCTCTCCCTCTTTCTCCCTCTCTGAAATCAATAAAAATATACCAAAAAATTTGCAATTAGGTAAAAACAAATTTTTAAAGTGTGTGTGTGTGTGTGGGAAGTGTGTAGAAATTAAGGAAGTCTTAGACCTCCCAGACTGGAGACAACCTAAATGTTTCACAATAAAACAAACATTATAATTGGCACTCAATTTGAAACTTCATAATGTGCCCAAATAAACTAAGAATGGGGTTCCTGGTGCTCAACTGGTAAAATCAGATCTAAGTAATTTTTTTTTGGAAATATGCTTTTATTCTTTTTTTTTTTAAATCAAAAATAGGACTTGGTTCTGTTCTATGCACCATGCATGAATCTTTTAGGTAAGTGCACAAATTGAGAACATTAATTTTTGGCACATACCAGTTTTAAGGCCAAATGGCTAAACTACCAGATGGTTAAAAATGGTAAAAAACGGCCTCGTGATGAGGGGAATGTTTCTGCACACAGTTACACGTATCAAGTGACCTAAGCAACAGGATTTTTATCTCCTGTTTCTCTGGGCCCTTCCTGGGGGCTCCTAATGCATACTATGTGCATGCAGCATTCACTGCATGAACTTGTTTTGCATTTCCAGTTCAACTAAGGAGCCACACCAACTTTTTATCAACATTTAAAAATGTAAACAAGTATAGACAAGTGAAGTCTTCGATCTTCAGTGTTTTTAGATCAGGCACTGAAGCAACCAGACTGGCTTATAGCATCATTGACTTGTCAGCAAGTTAAGCATAGTACCTTTCCTGGCCTCTGGGAACTCCTCATAAAGAACACCACGAAAATTGGGGTTTGTTCAGCAATTGCACCACATCTCTAAAAATTGAAACATTACTCAGTAAGTGAAGGTTTCTGATAAACAAGCAGACCAATGCAATTATTTCCAATTAAGAAAGTTCACAATAATACAGTAATGGATCATTACTAATAGGAAGGCCTAGTGGTCGACCAATATTTTTAAGGCAAGAAAAAAGAACCATGTCAAGCTTTTGTGAATGCTACTCTTGGCTTTGCAAGTATAAAAGTTTGTTTAAGAAGACAAGGGAGAAATTAAACTAGTGCTTCAACAACCACAGAATAAGGTTTAGGACTGCAAAGAAAGAGGAAAAAAAGAAACACTACTCCTCTCCAATTATACTGCCAAGCATTCACAAGTGAGCTAGGGATCATAAGGTTAATTATACATTTAATAAGGTGTCAGGGAGATAACTGCTCGTTTCTTTATAAAAATTAAAATGTACAAAGCAAGTTCTCTTTAAAGTATAATTACCTACACTTATGCATACAAAAGGACTGATTTCAATCTCTCTATTTTATAAAAGGCTTTCATTGCGACAGCCAGTGCTTGAGAAAGACACAAAAGTTAAACTAAAAAAAAAAAAGTTTATATGACAGACCACATAAATCAAGTGTCTACCCAATCTTAGATGCAACAGTAAAATCAAATATGGCAAGACAATATTTTAGTTTACACTCTTCATAGATGTCATTCCTTAAGTTTCTAAAAGCTCATTCCTCTTTCAAAGCTTTAAAACATTGTCAATACTAAAACGAATAGTATAAAAAGAACTTTTGGGGACACACAGAACATTTACATTATAAACTGATGTTTTCGACATCTGTGAATAAAGTATTCTTCGGCACAGTAAGAATAATCTTTTACTATTTGACAAGCAGGTAAAGGATGGGTAAAGGCTTTATCATTTGAAACCTCAGTCTACTGAAGGGATGAAAACGAAAAGACGGCTGCTGTTGCATAACACTCAGCGGTCACCAAGAGCTGCTAGGCAGGCCGCTCTGGCTGAATGCAGCTCCGAGGGCAGCAGGCTCCCACCCCAGGTGCTAAGAGTCGGTTCAGAACAAGCTGGTAGAGGAAATAACAAGCGCCACCCTTCTAAAGAACCATCAAAAGACTGTGTTAAAATTGAACAAATACTACCACATGTATAATTAGATATGCAAATACTCCTAGTAGGTACACTGAGAAATGTACACACAAAGATAAAGCATTCGAGTTTATTTCTTTCAAGAGAGAATCTGAAATACTAATGGCAGGAAGAATTAAAAATTCCTGAAATCCCTATCATAAACTTCCTTTTCTGTTTTGTTTGTTTTTGTTTTTTTGAAGGTAAAGAAACCAAACCAAACAATAGAATTTTCAATTAACTGAAATTTCTCTCTGGCCAGAAAAAGAAGTACAAAAGCCTTAAAGGAAGTGCCAATTTACACTTTTTACAAAACTGTTAACACAGACCTATTTCTCAGGCATACCTTTTAAAAATGGCTTGGATTCTACTCTCAAACTAGAAGAACTTTAAGGACTGAAACTAGAGCTCTGGTAAACGAGTAGTTTTATCATCCCTCTCAACTACTTAAAAATGTAAGTGAATATAATATTATTTACTATCAGAAATCGGCCCCAGACCTCCATTTGACACAGGGAGTCTACACAAACAGCCGTTGGCAGGATCGCGGTGACTGTTTGACTGCCGCCCGCTGGGAAGGGGCTCCGCGGTGGTGCCTGTTTGTGTACATTGCCAGTGGCAGCTCCGATCACCCACCGTTCCCCACTTGGAGCGGCTTTATATTTAGTGCTGCTAAAATAGCAGGAATGCAGCTGTCTCCTTCCCTGAAGATTGCTAATTTAACTGAGAGTGTGGGCCACAGAGACCTGCGTTTGCCGTTTAATATATCTGCGACACACAAGTGCATAGAAAGCAAATTCAACTCTTAATAAACCTTGAATAAGGCACTGAAAATGTTTGAGTATTCAAGTGGAAGCGGTACTTGAAAAGCAAACATTTCCTACTTTTTGTTTGCAAACTGTGTTGCCATGGTAATGCACCGTATTTAGAGCATTAGAAAAATTAAAGTAGGAAATCAAAGGAATTGTTACCTATCTGTAGAGAAACATTTGTCTTTAAATCATTTCATCAAAACAAGTCTTCCCTCTGCGCCCCTCCCCTCTACAATCCAAGGACATTTCCAATCTGATCTGGCACAGCATCCTACAATTCACAATCCAGTCCTTATCGTGCAACCTTGACTCACAATGAACTTAAATGTGCTAGCAGCACCACAATTCCATTCTAATGTTCTACCACACACTTGTGTCACGTAATTTCTCAATTTACTTCTGACGAGCCACCAGCCCCACTGCTCCATGTGTGGTGGGTCGTTACCTGTAGGAGAGCTCTGGCATCGTCCACCTTGCCCGAATCCACAAGCTGAAGGAAAAGGTCGGTGACAGGTTTGTATACGGCAAACTGATTGGCCAATCTCTCTGCCATGATGCTTACTGAAAAAAAAATGACAGGGGAGAAAAATCTTTCACTTAAACCATCCACCAAAGAAATTTGGTCCAGCCTCACTAGAGAGAAAATGTGGTTCCGTTTTGTGTGTGTATTATTTGTTTTTTGCTCCTTTTTTAAAAGCAAAAAATAGCTAACTTACTCTTTTCAAGTGCTGGTTCCAACTGCTCCTCTATTACTTTTCTGAATAAGTATGCCAAGCCAAAATACTGGGTTTCCGTGGTCTGATTCCCTGAAGTAAGCATATTTTCAATGTTTTCTATTGCAACATCTGTGTTATTGCTGTAAAAGAAAGATATAAAGAAATACTTGCTCTTGTATTAATATTTCAGGTAGTTTTCATATGAGAACTTACCTTGGGATTCACACATGCAAATGCTTAGGGGAAAAAAGGAAATACATTCATAATTAACCAGAAAAAACACTATGCAAGTTGAACCCAATCACACTTTGGTAGCAAAAACAATCCCTAGGTGATTGATGCTACAATAATGAAAAGTAGTTGCTTATTTGAAAACACTGCTCTAGAGACAAAATCAAAATACTATATATACACAAGCATTATAACTTTAAAAAATTGTATCTTAAATATTTAATTTGATTTTGTAGCTCTTTGGATATAAAATAAAAACTTGTGTAAGTGCTACAACTTTGGCTGTATAATCTACAATGGTCACTACTGCATAAAGTAAAGTTACTATGTACCATCTCAGGGTTCTTAAAGATGCTAATGATGTCTTTAAAAGGTGTACTTTCAAATCTCTCAACCGATAGTCACAATGATTTTCTCTCTCTCAGGTATTATAGAACATTTGAAAAATATTCAATTTATATTAAAATTATCAGAAAAAAGTATCTTCACACTTTACATTAAAAATTCAATTACATGGCCTTATTTAACAAGTTACAGTAAAAAAGTTATCTTTATAACTTTTTGGGTAAAGTACTCTTTAACTGCTACTTTACAGTTATGGCGCTCCAAATAATTTTTATGTTGAAATTATTACCTAAAACATAAGAATTCTCTAACTAAAAATGAACACCCATTACAATAAATTTTTCTTACAGGTCTTAGTTAGAAAAATTATTCACTAGTAAATAAAAACATATTCTCCACATCATATAAAACTGTGTTTATATGATAACATTTAAAAATTCATCTGCTCTTACTTGGATAATTTCCTTGAACTTAACATAATGACATTTTCTCATTAACGGGAAAGTTTAAAGTTCTGTTGGGGAAATAGTTTTAAAAGGTAAAACGAAACACAACTTCTCTGCCCAAAGATATAGAAACCCAAAAAACCCTAAAAAACACAAACATTACATTTTAGTATCATAACCCATTAAATATATGTAAGATTAACTACTAAAGAACATTTTTTTCTAAAGGCCTAAAGAGGTCAATTCCATAATTATCCTCATGAATTTTGAACTTGAGAAAGTTAATAAAAATCAAGTTACTTCTTTCTACAGTGGTGATTCTCACAAGGAATCTAGTGTTGGTGGTAAGAGAATCACCTCTATATACCTCCCTTTTTGTGGAGCTGTAATGACAGGGTAGATGGTAGGAGGGTGGGAAAAGAGAAACTCCTATTTCAAACAAGCTTGCTGGGCCCTCTATTTCACAATGTTCTAGTAGACTGTCACCCTCAGTGTTGCTGACAATCAATGAATTCATTTTTCACTTCTGTAACAAGGGCCTGGCCTGTATGAATGAGAACAGTTAGCAACCATGAAACAAATTTTATGAATTTGAAAAATTTGATAAATGTTTTTTATTCTGATTTAATTTAAAGCTAACACACATTTCATAATATATAATAAAGTATTCCCAAACAGAATGGTCAGCAACTGGCATCAATATTTCCTCTTTAGTTGATGTGGTTTCTAATAGCTTTAAAAAGTTTTAAAGGTAGTATTAGAGGTAATGCCCCTCCCAGCATCTGATGGGGAAAAAGAAAGCTTGAAAATACTCACTTCTTTATTTGTGCCAAAGCAATGTTATTGATGAAAACCATATGTGAAAGTCCAATCAACTCTTCGAGTCCATTTACCATCTTCTGAATTGCTTGTATGCTTTCTAAATCACCCTTCAAAGCACACGCCTGAATCAGGCGGGTCACTGCTATCTTAGAAGGTGTCTGCCCCTGATCCAAGGCCGTCTTTAGCATTGTTAGAGCCTCTACAATAGAAGAGCAGGTGACAGAGTTTTTCTTGTTTTAACCATAATGACTTTAATGCACTTTGAAAACCAGCTTTTAAATACAAATACCAAATAGCTATAGACAAAAAGCTATGAATAATTTATCCTAGATTACAGAAAATATTAACACTTTATAAAAAACCTAAAAAATAACAATTTATTTGACTACCTATAAGATAGAGACCAGAGAAATGTCTTCTTTAAGTCACAGAAAATACAAATGATATTGAAAGAATGTGGGTACCATTCTGGGAAAACATTTAGTCAATTCAAGGAAGTTGACAAGTTCAGAGGAATTTTAAAAAATAAAGTTTCCAAAAATACGTAATTTCTACTATACTAGTATTTATACTTTCCCAGACTTTATTATACTCAAAAATTAGATGATTATCAAATCTTCTAATATTCCAAAGATTCTTTCTGGAAAACAGTATCTTTTTCTAGTTCAAACAGGATCAATTATGCAAAAGCAGCCAAACTGAAACATTCAACTTTCACACTAGCAAATTTATTTTACACTACTGAAAAATATCTTGTAGGTAGTTTCTTGCACTCATTTTTCTAAGAAAATAAAACTTATCAGATTTCCATAGATATAGCCACAGAAATTTTTTTTTCTTAAGTACCTGATTATGGATAAATTTGGAACATCCTTTTGATTTACTGACTCGTGCAAGTGTAGTGAAATCATTATATTAAATCAAGTGGTGGATTGAGTGAAAATATAATACTTAGCATAACAATTAACACTACTACTACTACCAAAAAAACCTTCACAGCTTACAGCAATTAAAGCAATGTAACCTAGACAAAACTAAGACTCTCAAAACAGCTTTCCAAATAAGGAGAACCTTTCTTTTATAGAAGAATGGGGAAAGGGTAATAATTAAAGTCTATTACAAGTGATATAGTGAAAAGACAATGAATTCAGTGTTTATTACTGAATAAACAATTTATAATAACTCCAAACCCCAGTTATTCTCAAATGGGGAAAAGAGGAAACTGGTAGTTTAAAAGGCATATTTAATAAAATTTTATAAATATGTACATATAAGTAACAAAAAATGTTAATATAATTTATAGAAAATAAGCTTGGTAACATCTTTTTAACTGGTGGTCATACACAGATAATTTCAGGATATATATATATATTTAATACGTTTTATTGATTTTTTACAGAGAGGAAGGGAGAGGGATAGAGAGTTAGAAACATCAATGAGAGAGAAACATCGATCAGCTGCCTCCTGCACACTCCCCAGTGGGTATGTGCCTGCAACCAAGGTACATGCCCTTGACCAAAATCGAACCTGGGACCCTTGAGTCTGCAGGCCGATACTCTATCAACTGAGCCAAACCGGTTAGGGCAATTTCAGGATATTTTTATTAACCAAGAATATTGTCAGCTAGGGAGGATTTTTCCACCAATGAATTAAAATTAAAACACAAATAAGATGATGATGATGATAGTAACTAGCATTTATTGAGCTTTAACTACATTTGTTGAGCCTTTACTACATGCCAGGCACAGTAGTAAGCAACTACACTCACAACTACCCAAGCATCAATTTTACAGGTGAGAAACAGAGGCAGAGAGTTTAAATAATTTGCCCAAGGGTCATATTGCTAGACACTAACCCAAGGACCTAACCACCGCAGAGCCTGCATCAATGGATGCACATGTGCATGACAGAGTGGAGGATCCAGGAGAAGAGATCACATCATATCTACCCTCAAGGAGTATGGCACCTTAGAACCTTAATCATATTCCCAGGACCTGCCTTCTCTACAGTTTATGACTTAAGAGACAATAAAAACCAGTACCTATCCACACCTGATCCTTTTCACTCTCACCTAATTTATTAGTCATATTGATTATATTGCAAAGGTAACAGGTATCAGCTATTAATATTCCAAAATAGTATTCGCTTATAAAATTAGATTAAAATTGAATTGGCTTTATTTTTCTTCCTGTTTTAGATGGGATTGAGAAAAAGAAACGTAAAAAAGAGAAGAGGATTTTAAAAATTGGAAGCTCAGCCATAGAGCAAAATAAAGACATGGGGACAGTGCCAACACGATTTCCATCCTCGCCCATAATCATTTTAACAATAGGTAAGTCTGTGTTGAGGCACAGGAGGTGGCTCATGGTTCCTGCTCTCAGCTAACTTCCAGTTCAACTGAATAGCTGAGATGTGAAAATTACAAGTCAAAGTTTCTTATGGTTTCTCTAGGGTATCTCACATATAAGTAGGGGGTAGTAGTCAAGTTAAATTCAGTTCAGGTTCCGCTCAAAAATTAATCCCTTGAAATTAAATAAGTGTTTTATTCTTATCTTCGTGTCTACAGATATATATAAACTAAAATACCAATTTGACAAAAAGCCTCTTTTGAAAATGAAAGCTTTTAAAATATTAAAAACAAGCCCTACAACACTCAATTATGACTCAAGACTGCCCAAAAAGACTGTGTAGGCTGGCCCTGCCTGTGGAATGCTGAGGTGAAAATTTTGCAAAGGGAGAAACCATCACTTACACAGTCCATCCTAATCAATTAGGAAGACACCTAAAGATCAGCGCATTTAGGTATTACAGGCAACATTAACGCTACACAATCAGAGAGCAACTTTCTCTGAGGGATATGACATTATTTAATAAATACACAAGTGAGGAATAACATCATTATTACAGACTGGTGAAGAAAGAAGTAACATATCGAATAGTTAAAAGCTTTTTTCAACCTTCCTTAAAGATTTCCTAAGCGGGTTTTTGTCATACTGGCAAAACTATGGTGTTCCTATACTGACTACAATTCAAAATTAAACCTAACCATGAAAAGATGTGTACCTAATTTTAAGGTTCATCATTTTCCCCCTGGGGAGAGCTCATTCATAAGACCTCCAGATCCAAACCCATTCTTCAGCAAACCCATAAACAGCTTCTACCAAACAAGCGGCCCCTATCCCAATCCTCCCCAAAGTCATCTCTATATATTTCTGGTATTATCCTCTTAATATTTATTTAAAAACTCTAAATTCCAAACTCCAAACAAACACCACATTTTATTACTGATGGTATTATGAACTATTAAAAAAGTATTAGATTAAGTTTTAAAAATCAATATTATAATCATTTGGTGCACAATCCCACACATTTAACACTCAATTTAACTCATTTGCTATCTCACACACAACCAACACAATATGTAAGAAACAACTGCTGGGAATTGTTTTAGATGCTCTAAAGTAAAGTATGTTAATTTCCAAAGCAAAGTGACTTGTGCTGTGAATTTTAACGCACTTGAAAGCCTGTACTTTCTCTCGTTCTGGAACACAAATTTTGCATGTCTGAAGAGCTGTGATTCATCTTAAGAAAACCCATCTTGTGTTAAATGGAATGGAAACTGGACTAAGTGGTCAAATGACAAGTACATTCATATTCAAGCTGTATTATAAATGCATGTACAGTAATTTACGTCTCTCAGCTACCACAAAAGGCTCTTGATAAGCAGGTAATTTGCTAAATGGACTCCTTTATCCAAGTATTCGAAGGGCGTTACAAGAAAAATCTGCAGAGGCATTAATGTGACGTAAAGGTCAAGCATTGTGACATACCTTTCAAATAATCCCGCCTAACTTGCGTTATGATGAGGAGGCTGTTGGCAGCATCGTTCAGTGTGAAGCCCTTGATGTGGGTCTCAGCGCTAAAAGAAGCAGACATTTAGAAAGGAATTACTGACATGCTTCTGATACGATAATAAATGGTTGAGCACCAAGGTGAAATTATAAAAACTACTGTTCGTATGTTAAAAATATTGCTGCAAAATATCGACCTGGAGACAGCTTTTGTGTTATCCTGTCAATGGTTATAGAAGGATAATTTTTTTTTGCATTCTGACAGATGACAAAGTTGGAAATGAGCAACAAAAGAAACAAAGTACAAGATTTTTTTAAACAATCGGTTCAGATGCTGACATATTAGATGACTAAAATAACTGCATGCCCTGCATTGTTCTGCTGTATCCTAAGCTGGATCCCTTTTCCTCTTTTTTCTACATTCACCATAATTATAAAATGTAAAACTATTCTTTCGGCAACAAAAATGAACACTTATTTTCAGCACTGTATATTTTAAACATAAACTAAAGCATATTACTAACTAGCCTCATATCACTTGGTTGATTAATTTTTAATTTGCTGTCATCATACAGTTTTTAAAGGTGAACATACTGTAGAACTAAAACCATTGTTACATTAAAATTTAAAATTTCACACAACAATCTTGTCCTGGACTTAAAAATTTAAAACAAAACCCCCCAACTTTTTAAAACCCAAGAGCAAAAAATTGCTTTACTTATGACTAAAACCTACAGGATTTAAAAAACAAACAAACCCTAGTCAGAGATGATTTCTGTTTGCTACACTGTTTGTACATCTCCTGTGATGAAATTTCAGCATCCCCAGGGCTCACCGCCCGATTAGGAAATCTCCACAGGTCAAAAAGAGCAAAAGCAATTGCTGCCATTTGCCTTATCAAGCTCAGTGATGATCTTGCTGCCAACAACCTCAGCCTGCCGACGTGGGCAGATTTCGAGAACAGCAGGGTCACTGCTAAATTGTTCTCGTCAATCCCAAGAAAATCCTCCAAAGACACAGTGATGTGCCCATCCTCTGTCATTTCCAGCCTCTGGGGTTCACCCCTGCAGCCCCCCTCACCCCGAGGCGCAGGATTTTCTTATCCCCCAACCGATCCTCTTAATCCCACCAAAGCACCCACTGCTCAGTTTAACTCTTTTCCTTTGTACCATCTGCCAAAGCTCTTAAGTCAACAACTCCTGCAGGAGACTATAAACTGCCTAAAATAAAGGATTTACTTTCTCAATCTTTACATGATTAAATAAACAGTAGATGCTATTAAAATTAAGCTTACTTCTTATGCCAACATTATTACATGTATTATACCATATTTACTTGAAAATACTACCTAAAATTTATTAAAATCATGAGGTTTCAAAAGTTCTCTTTTAACGGACATCAGGTGTGAATTATAAACCTTTCCAAGACCTCAAAACACAGAACATTTTCTTTCCCACCTTGTGAAGCTACCTATTCAATACAAACATTAAAGTGAAATAAATAGGAAGACAAAGACTCTGTTCAGTTCCAGTATATACCAAACACTTATATTTTGCATATGTAGAAGTAATCAATCACATCCAAAGTATATTCCAAACTGGCAAAAGGAAAAAAACTACAAAAAGTTACTAGCAGAGATCTTTGAATTGGACTCATTCATACAATACAATAAAAGAAGTTTACTTCTGTCCCATAGTTTTGATCTTTCCTTTTGAAAAACCATCTAGTCCAGGGCTGTCAAATCAAACTTCCTGTGATGATAGGATTGTTTTTTATCTGTGTTGTCCAACTGGGCAGTCACTAGCCACATGTGGCTAAATGTGATAGAGGAATGGAAATAATTGTATTTAATTTTAATTAATTTAAATTTAAACAAGCACATATGGCTACAGTAGCTATTGGGTCGAACAACACAGAATTCTAAACGTTTTCATTTGTAGAACTGCCAAAGTAAAGGAAATAACTACAAAGGATAAAGGGCATAGATCTTTTAACTTACAATCAACTGCAAAAATTAACGTCTTAACCAAAGGTGATAGTATTGTAGGGAGCGTTTCATCTTAGAGATTTCAGAGTAACAACAGGTCTATGGTATACTTATATAACACACACAGAAAATTAGTTGGTAATTATAATTTATCTCACTTTGTATAACAACAACTGGCCAATCCAGTAAAAACCATCAGTGAATTATTTAGCACTATTTCTAGACAGAATGCAATAAGAAGCTGGTAGGAACAGGAGAAAACAAAGTGCTATTCTTGAAAGATAACGTAGTGCTATTGCTAAGAATTTCCTAAGAATACAGCTTAATGTTACCAGATATTTTATTTTTATTAATTTTTAATTTTCTGATTTGAGACAGACATTGACTTGTTCCATTCATTTATGCATTCACTGGTTGATTCTTGTATGTGCCCTGACCCAGATTAAACCTACAACCTTGGCATATCAGGATGACACTCTAACCACCAGAGTAATCCATCCAGGGCCATCAGACATTTTAACAATAATGTATATCCCTACTGTTCTCTGAATAAGTGGTTCCACTCCCTTGAAATAGTTCACTATACCTAGTTTTATTTGAAGCATAAAGAAAAGTAGTAATTCTAACTAAAAGTGAAAACATTTTGTTTTCTCTCAAAGTTTTAAAGACAGCTATTGCTAATACTTTTAAGGTTCTATTACTAGTGGGGAAGATTAAATGACCTTGTAAATAAAACTGAAAAAATCTCATTAGAGGTCAAGTGAATCTGCAACACATTAGTGACAGCAAAAGTATAGCAAAAACAAAGACTGCACTTTTTATTAGTTCACAGGAAAAACCATTGCTCCTAAGACTGAACACGTGGCATTGTGTAGGTAATTATAACAACAGAGTGCTATCTGACTGCTGTTAATTGAGAGTAATAGCACCAGAAAAAGAGCAAGGGATACTGCTTCTCACTATGTGGCTCACTTGGTTACACCGTATTATAATAAAGATGCCTATAAAACAAAGCAGCAATTCGTTTTACTCTAATCATAGATACAGAGCTAGAAGGGCCTCATGTTGTCAATAAACTAGGAAATGAATCTGGAGAAGTTAGGTGACAATCCTTTAGTAACATAGTTAATTAGTTAGAGATTGGAACCACAATTTCCACTTGTGAATTACCAGTCCAGAGAGTTATTTTCAATGTAGACCTAACCCACAATACAATTCTTCATAGTCAAATAAAACATTTTATTGATTCCAGGGAAAGGATGTGCATCCAATCCTCAGATCAGGTGCTTCTGGGCATTCTAAGGCTTTGCATCTAGGATTCTCTTAGGCCCACACAGCTACACGAGGAAGGTAGCAGTGTAATAATGGAATACTGCATAATACAAAGATAATAGTGACCACAAGAGTACAGAAAGGCTTCACAAGATCTAGAGAGGGAGGGAAGGAAAAAAGATAACTTACATTTTACAGTTTGTGGACATAAGAGGAAACAGAAGGGCTGTGCGTATAACCATCTTCTTGGTCAGCAGCTTGCATACTTGTTTGATCAAGTTTTTACAATACATACCAATGCATAGATATGTAAATGCACATGTAATTAAAATAAACTTTCACAAAATATTTTTAGCACATAAAGTGCTTTGATATTTTATATTCTAGTTCATTTTTTAAAATGTTGGTTCTGTCCCACTAAATAGACTCCATGACCCACTAACTGGTTAAAACTTGTTTGAAAAACTACTTGTGAAAATGGTCTTCAGTGAAGGCATGCACACTGTGTGAACGCTCGGGTGAGGCAAGAAAATGTTTAAACCTTTCTATTTAAAACTTATCCTTCATTCCTTTATGTTTCATGATACACGTAATTGCGAGACATTAGTACTATTCAGTATTAATGGTATGTGACCAAAATGTTTAAGACTTGAGTCTTGGATCACTAGGTGTTCAGTAAAATGCAGACTGCTGATCAGCTGAATCACAGCCTCTTTTTATGCTACCAGAATTGGAGGTTTGCTGTTCTAGAACAAGTCCAGGTAAAATAAAAAATTATAATCTGTGCTTTTGGTAGTAAGTATTTTAGAGGTCTTTTAAACCAACCTCAGGATTAAAAGTTTTTAACTGTTCCTTCTTTGCTTCTATCCCCTCACTTTTTCATACCCAACTCTCAATACAAACGCTCCTCTATTTTTGCCGCCTCCCCTTCCTCCCAAATAACTGTTGCTTCAGAATGCCATTCATTGATTATAATGGGTAGTGTCGGGAGACTGTTGATAATAATTTCCTGAGAAAAGTAATTTTAGGAAAAAACCTACATCCTCTTGATGACTTCAATGGGTACAAATGACAGGATGCTGTTCACTGTCAAATTTTCCAAGTCGCTAATTGAGGATACAGTGAGTATTCTAGAAGTAGGTAATTTACTTAGCGACTGAATATTTTTATTTAGGGAACTAGCCAGAGAGACAAAACCACTACCACCACCAAACGGACTAAGAACAAATAAAAACCATACAAAAACCACAACAGAAGGGGGGAAAAGGTATTTAAAATGCGTTGAGCACCTATATTTTCTCTACTTCGCTAATCTCTTTCAGTATCTAGCAGAAATCTTTAATGTAAACATTATTATGCACTCATCATAGAAGAAAAACTGAGGCTCAGACTGAGAGGTAGTTTTTCAAAGGTCATAGAGCTTTCAAGTAAGATTCAAACCCTTCGGTACGCCAGGCTGCTCCCGCCACAAAGGGTGCGTGGATCTAGCTGCTGAACAAGAAACCGAACATGATACAAATCACTTTTCTGTATATGGGAACCATCAATGAGTTACGAGGTTACACAACGTAAATAAAAGGTATTGCACTACCCAGGGCCAGAAAAGGTTGCATAATTTATAGGTTTAAAAAACCCATAAAAATTAGAAAACCACTTCATATGATTTTTGTGGGTAGTTGAGTAACCGCTACAACACATCATTAGAAAAATCCTTAATAACAGACGGTATTTTTTAAAGTAAGAGGTATAATAAATGGACTAATACTTACAAATTTTTCACTTGCATTGCTTGTGTAAAGCTATCCTTTATCAACAGTACTTTTATAAGATTGTTGTAAGTTTCACTGTCGAACAAAACATTTTGCTTTTCTGCTTTCAGGAAAATATTATATGCATCTATGAAGAAAGTAAAACAACAAAAATGAGAGGACATCATTCTGAAGTGGCAAAGAGGAGGGGGGAGAAAAACGAAAACATAGCCCTAAACCCATATATTTGTTTCTTTTAAATTTTACCAACGAAACCACTCTACAGAGACATTCACACTGCTCATGCAAGCAGATGCTATCTCTCTTCTAATCTTTAAAATACAAAGTGAGTTTGGAAAACTACTACCTAATCCAAACGGATGATACCTGAAAGGGCCTCCTTTTACAGTTATCTTTCATATTCGCTTTCAAAAGTCAATGAATTATTTTCATGCCATTAAAATTAGAAACAGCTCTTCTGAATGTGTCAAAAGATACCAGTTTGAAGTAAACTGCAGAATGTGTCTTAAAGTCCAAATAAAGCAGAGGTATAATTTAGATTGAGGGGAGCAAAAGATTCATTTTAAAGCAATCTTTAATCTATAAGTGGGTGGTTACAATGGTTAACACTGCCACACAATAGCATTAAAGTGAATATAGCCTATAATTCTAAAATTAGGAGATCAAATTATTTGGCTGCGACAGGACTTATACAAAAACATACAATTTTCAAATATACAGATATCTAACAAGTAAACTAGCAACATTTGTTTGACTGATTAACAGTTTTATTTCACTTGTTCACAATAACTGTCAGTGAATGAAAAGATGTTACCAAAAGAGAAGTATCTACACTTTTCAGTCACTTACTTTTCTGAAATAAAATTGCCTGGCTATAAACATCCAACTGAAACTACAATCCACTCTCTGGTGTGTATAAACAAATCACAATAAAGATTGGCATAACTGAACTATTAGGTGCAACTTTCTATGGATATACTACAACATACAGCTAGGAATGAACTTGATACTAATGCTCACAAGAACATTTCGAACTATTTCAGTATTTCCTAAACAAGCAGAGACCAGGCTTGTATTTATAATTAGGGGAATTTGTATTAGCCCCTCTATTAAACTGAAATAACATACCAAAAACTTAATTATCCTTTCAAGTTAAATTCACAGAAAACAAGAGAGCAAAGGTATGACATTAATATTTGTATCTTAACTAAAAAAGAACAGACTATCATTCAGTACACAATGCATATATTTTCCTTTTAAAGGAGCTAAGAAGATGTAATACAAATAGTGTTGACTTTCCAACAAGCATATATAACAGTTCACCAGTTTGCTGAATGAAAATAAATAATGTGTATTATTTGAATATTTAAGATCAATAAAATAATCTAGAAAATCTTACTAGTTGTTTTCTAGAAATTGTAGTCTTCACACAAATTACTATGGCTGTTTATTATTTTTCAGTAGTTAAAAAAAAAAGCATCATTGTAATACACCAAACTCATTGACCAGTTTGTTTCTCACATGAGAGTCACGCTACCCCTTTAAGTATACCCGAACTATCAGAAATTTGATAAATTGCTAATGCAAGCATTCACTTCTCAAGGTATTCATATTTTGCTAAGCATTCAAATCCAAGATATACAAAAAATGACCAAAAGCTCTGAAAAAAATTAACAGGATAAAACCAATTAGATAAATGTAAACTGTATATTAAAACTAGAATAGGGATATAGCTCTATATTTATAATAAACACTGCATTTACTTAGTTAATTGGTTAAATTATTTTACTTAAATAAAACAGAAACTTTTAAAAAGGCAATACATGAAGGAGTTTTGGAATCTTTAACCAGAAACTATCCACTAACCTTATATTTATCTCAGTCAAGTCAAAAACTCCACTAGACTATTTAAGTAGTATTGATAATAATTAATTTTACATTTAGGTTGAAGAGCTGCATGGTGAAAGACTCAAGGATGAATAGACTGAATATGCAGCAATGAAAACTGACTCAGAAAGAATAAAGCTTCTCTGTATGATCGACAAAGCACAGGAGCTGAGCTTACTCAAATTTCATACATTTTATGTTAGTGTCACAAAATTTCTAGTTAAGTCAAGAAATTAAGAGGTTCTATAAATTTCTAAATTAATTTCTTTCTACTGACCAGAACTGAAAACTGTCAATATTAAAATGGAAAAAAATTCTGCTACATATTGGTTAAATGATCATAAATCTTACTTGAAAATCCACACAAAAACTGAAGGACTTAAAGATAATGGTACCATTTTATAGAGACAAATTAACAAAATTAAAGGGAACATAGTAATATTTGATTTTGGGAGAGTACAACAAAGTCTAAGTGAAAATAGCTGGCATGAAGTTGGCAAGCTTACATCAGAGGGCTCAAGATGGTCATAAAACTTTTAAAGTAGTTATGGTAGAAGTAGGCATGCCTTCAGGGAAGTAAATAAACAGGGCTCATGTTTCTTGGTCAACTGCTGCCCAAATATATTGAATGGAGAATTACTGCTCTGGGTAGTGTGATGAAATTGCGCAGTGTCCTGCTCAAGTTGTGAATCATCCCTTTGTCCAGTGTATCCACGCTGTATATGATACCCACCCATTAGTCACTTAGTTGCCATGTCCATTATCAGATCAACTGTCTCATTTTTGCAGTGCTTGTTTGTGTTCAAGTATCCCTTATTTTACTTAATAATGTGACATTCACATAACTTTTATTACAATATATTATTATAACTGTTCTATTTTATTACTAAAGGCCCAGTGCATGAAATTCGTACACGGGGGGGGGGGGGGGGGTGCGGTACCCTCAGCACAGCTTGCACCCTCTCCATTCCGGGACCCCTCAGGGGATGTCCAACTCCCAGGGATTGGGCATAAATAGGCAGTCAGACATCCCTCTCACAATCCGGGATCGCTGGCTCCTAACTGCTTACCTGCCTGCCTGCCTGATCGCCCCTAACCACCCCTGCATGATCGCCCCCCACCTGTCTAGTCGCCCCCAACTGCCCCCCCTGCTGGCCTGGTCACCCCCAACTGCCCCCCTGCCGGCCTGGTCACTGCCAACTGCCCCCCCTGCCGGCCTGATTGCCCCATGCAGCCTGCTGTTCAGTAGTTTGGTCATCCCTCACTAACCCCCCTGCCAGTCTGGTCGCCCCACGCAGCCTGCTGTTCAGTAGTTTGGTCGTTCCTCACTAACCCCCCTCCTGGCCTGGTCACACCACGCAGCCTGCTGTTCGGTCATCCGTCCGGTTGTTTCGATCATGATGGCCCCTGGCTTTTTATATATTAGGATTAGTTATTGTTGTTAATCTCTTACTTGCCCAATTTATAAATTAAACTTTATCATAGGTATGTGTGATAGGAATAAACAGTATATAAAGGGTTCAGTACTACTGTGGTTTCAGGTATCCACTGGATGTCTTGGGACATATTCCCCACACATGAAGGGAGACTACTATATTGGTTAATTACTTCAGCATACAATATGATTAGGGTAGTTAATACCCTAACGATTTTTTGCTTTCAAATAAAGCAAAAAAGCCCTGGCTGGTTTGGCTCAGTGGAGATAGTCAGCCTGCGGACTGAAGGGCACATGCCCAGGTGGCGGGCTCGATCCCCAGTGGGGGGCGTGCAGGAGGCAGCCAATCAATGATTCTCATCATTGATGTTTCTATCTCTCTCCCTTCCTCTCTGAAATCAATAAAAATATATTTAAAATAATAAAAATAAAAGCAAAAAATATATTAAAATTTATATACCAAAAAATTTTCATGATAATGCTATTTTCAAAGAGTAATTTTGAAAAAAAATGTATACCTATTTTAGTTTTTTAGTATGAAAAACTTCAAATGTACAGAAAAATCTAAAGAATAGTGTAATGAACCCCAAACATCCGTCACCTATCTATAGTAATAATATCAACATTTTGCCAGATTTGCTCTTTGTTTTTTTTATAGTTGAAGTATTTTAAAATAAATTACAGCCCTAGCTGGTTTGGCTCAATGGATACAGCGTCAGCCTGCAGACTGAAGGGTCCCAGGTTCGATTCTGGCCAAGGGTACATGCCTGGGTTGCGGGCTCGGTCCCCAGTAGGGGGCATGCGGGAGGCAGCCAATCAATGATTCTCTCTCATCATTGATGTTTCTATCTCTCCCTCTCCCTCTTCTTTCTTCTCTAAAATCAATAAAATATATTTTTTTTAAAAATTAAATAAATTACAAAAATCTAGATTTTTTTCATCTTGTCAATACTTTATTATATACTAGCAGCCCGTTTGCACGAAGATTCGTGCAATAGACCTTCATTCACCTGGCTGCCTGCACCAGTTTTCTGCCAGCACCGGGGACCCAGGCCTTGGCTGTGGCCACCGCCTTCTTTCAGGGTCGGGGCTTGGCCCCGGGCGGCGGCCTTGGGCTTGGCTGTACCCCAGCCTCCCTGCTACGGATCGCAGGAGCTGGCCCCCAGTGGTTTCCTGCGATCCGTGCAGGCTCCCCGCTGGTGCCCAAGGCCAGGAAAGCCTCCGCCTGAGGCTTTCCCGGCCTTGGGCTCGGCCGCATCCCAGCGTCCCTGTGACGGTTTCCTGGTGGGCGTGGCTGGTGGGTGTAGTGAAGGTACGGTCAATTTGCATATTACTCTATTATTAGGTAGGATTCCCTAATTTAGGACATAATCCTATAAATCATAATTATCATTATAATATCTAACAAAAATGAGAGCAATTCCTTAATATTACCTACCACTCAGTCAATATTTAAATTTTCCCAGTTGCCCCAAAATGTTTTCATTAATTAAAAAAAATAAGAATTAATATATACAATTACAGTTCCATCTCTATCCTATAAACATTCTAATTTGTTGGGCTTAGATCGATGTTATTAGAAAGAACACCCTAGTGTACATGCTTACCTTTACTTTTCTTCCTTTGGCAGGCACTCAGTAGATCTTTCTGTAAATTAATTTCTTCAAGTGATGGTGCTGGAGTATTTAGGGAATCTTTTTTATCCTCATCCCACAACTTAAAAACAAAATTATTCAGTTACACAAAAAGTGGCAAATACGGTGATCTTTTCAGTATAAAACTGCACTCATCTATGACCTAAAGTTATATTGACAGGAAAATCTGTTATGCTTACAGTTAAAAACAAATTACCTCAGGTACATCAAATGGAACTTCCTGATTATTGTTTCTAAGGATGTCTGCTAATAATCTTAATGTCTTTGCACGAGGAATAATATTTTCTTCTTGCATTTTATTCCAGGCAGCATCAGCTCTTTGCCAGTCACTGTTTATATCTATAAAATTTGATGAAACAGAAATGAATGAACATATTAAGTAGAATTCATGAAAATACTTAGGACTTTCTATTTGATGTTGAAGGAAGCATTATTTCAAATATTGCCTCCAGGGAAAGGAACAGGGTGATTGTGGACCAAAGTAAAAAAACACACACTTTTTTCTGTATACCTTTTGAATTTTAAACCATAGATAATCCTTACCTATTAAAATCCAACTCTCCCCCACCCCCAAAAAGCAACAACACAAAACCCTGAACTTTATTAAACACCGTAGAAATATGTTGATAAAGTTTGTCTTTTTAAAGTAACTGAGAAACTGCCCACTGCTGAAATCAAAATCATAGACAGGTACTTCAAACTTTGGAAAGAGAATGAGTACATGTATAAGGTACAGTACATAGCTGAGCATCTCAAATAATTGAGTCTGCAACTGTATGATTTTCCTCAAAAGTGACTAAACAACAAACTTTTTTCACTTAGTTGAGTAGGGAGAATTTTGTCTCTTAGATTGACTTGAAAAATTTCTATGACAGTGTGTGATAATTTTTTATAAAATTTTACTTCATTTTATTTTTTTCATCCATCTTTTATCCCCTCTATGCCCTCTACCCCCTCCACCCATTCCTCTCCACCCCTGAAATCACCATACTGTTGTCCGTGTCCATGACTTTTCTTTTTTGCTCAATCCCTTCATACATCTCCCTGAGCTATCTGCCTGTTCTCTGAGTCTGTCTCTATTTGCTTGATAGTTCAGTTTGTTCATTAAATTCCATAAATTTCATGAGTGAAATCATATTGTACTTGTCTTTCTCTGACTGGCTTATTTCACTTGTTCCCATCAACAGTGCAAGGGTTCCCCTTTCTCCGTATCCTTGCCAACACTGGTTGTTTGTTGATTTATTGATATAGCCATTCTGACAGGTGTGAGGTGCTATCTCATTATGGCTTTAACTTGCATTCTCTGATGATTAGGGACACTGAGTATTCTTTCATATGTCCAATGGGCATCTGTATGTCCACTTTGGAGAAGTGTCTATTCAGGTTTTTTTGCCCATTTTTTTTATTGGATTGTTTGGGTTTTGGTGTTGAGTTTTATAAGCTCTTTATAGATTTTAGATATTTACCTCTTAGCAGATGTATCACTAGTGAGTATGTTCTCACATTCGGTGATTTGACTTTTCATTTTGTTGATGGTTTCCTTTGCTGTGTAAAAACTCTTTAGTTGGATGTACTCCCATTTGTTTATTTTTTCTTTTGTTTCCCTTGCCCAAGGAGATATAGCAGAAAAAAATATTGCTACAAGAAATGTCTGAGATTTTACTATGTTTTCTTCTAGGATTTTTATGGTTTCAAGTCTAACATTTAAGCTTTTAATTCATTTTAAGTTTATTCTTGTGTGCAGTGTAAAAAGGTGGTCTAGTTTAATTTTTTTTGTAAGTATCTATCTAATTTTCCCAACACCACTTATTAAATAGACTATCTTTAGTCCATTGTATGTTTTTGCCTCCTTTGTCAAATACTGACTATACAGGCATGGATTTATTTCTGGGCTCTCTATTCTGTTCCACTGCTTAGCAATGAGTTCGTACATCAATATGCATTATTCTGGAAAAAGATCTATACTCATGAACACTGTCGACAGTTACCTAGTTATAGAAGTGACTGATAACATCTGGAGCCATGATTTTAACCAGTGTGCTGCAAGGATTTAAAAAACAGACAATAACTGCCTATTTAGTCAGGGGCACTGACCTTTTTTCCCTTAGATTGTCAAATAAAAAAATAACAGCCAGCACAACAATAGCTGTCTGGTGTGAATGAATCAAAATTACACCTATTTTTTTTTCCCGTCAAATTGGCAAGAAATATAGAATATTACTTGGTGCACCGCAGAATTTCAGTAATTAGTTTATGTGTGCCATGAGATGAAAAAGGTTGAAAAATCACTGATCTAGAGGATTTAAGTAAAAAGGAAAAAAAATAGTGTATATTCAAAAGTCCTATTAAATTCTGCAAGTCTGATGAAGATTTTTCTCACTTCTCATTACTGCAGTAAGAATATCAAAAATTATGAAGATTGCACAGTGTCTAGCAATTAAATATAACATTTTGTGATAAAGTTCAATCTGCCCTCTTCTTGAGCCTCTGTTGAAGATTCCACATTTGACAATCCCTGGTGCTTCCTCAAAGCAGAAGACCCCTTTCCTGTCTGTCTACTGCCTTCAACAGAGTAAATAAATGTTTCTAAAATGAAAATATGAGGACTAGTCAGATTACTTACTATATAGTTTTAGCAGATTGTAGTACAGCTGATCTCTGTCACATTCAAATAGCTTCTGTGTCAGCTCCACTAATTTTTCTAGAGTTTCAACCTTAAAAATATGAAGAGATGGATCTAGATTATATAAAATATTTTATAGTGCACAAATCTCAGTTGAATAATCCTTGAAATTAGCTTTACCCAAAAAAGGTAAATTAACTTTACTTCAAAATTAAAGGACTGAGCACAATGATGTGAATGTACTTAATGCCACTAGCCTGTACACCTTAAAATGATTAAAACGGGAAATTTTATGTTACACGTATTTTATCACAATTAAAAAAAATTTTTTTTTAAGTGAAAGGGTTCAAAGGTTCCTTGGACTCAAGGACACAACATGATCAATTATCTAGTTGAGGGAACCTCCTCAAGGTGCATTTGGAGAATTTTCAAAGATATTTGGGGTGGAGGACTCTGAGTACACACTCTGTTTTTCAAGAATATTCTTCCATGCAAATTCTTCTTCCCCTGTGGCTTTTACTTGGCAAGATGTGGACAGATATCTGAACTGCAGGGGAGGTAGGAGAAGTAAAGCAGAAATTGCACTGGGCTCCCAGCAAGCGACTCCTCTAGTCATTAAGGATTAAAGCAGATTTTAATTGCCAAGGAAATAAAGTTAGCCTGCTCAAAATAAATAAAATAAGACAAGCTAAAATCTTCAGGGCCCAAATCAGAATTTTTAGGAACTACGGCACCTCGGAAATAAGAATTAAGCCATAGCTTATTTGGAAAACAACCAAGATAACACTACATCCATTAATAACACTGTATCTCCTGAAATCCCCAAATGCTCATATGACAAGCAGGACACTTGCTTCCTACTCACAGTTTTAAGTACTTGAGACCAGAAATTAAACACAAACCTGATTACTTGAAATACATCTATCACAAAACCACTGAAGTCTGGCAGGTCGTGCTCTAATGCCTGGAGTCTGTAAAATAAAATCACATAGCACATAAGGTAAGGCTGTAGCTAAATGTTAATTTTTCAAAGACAAATAGTTTTCCTTTCATGGATTTGCTGCCTCCTTCTCAAACATATACATTTAAAGAACCTACAACTTAAACCCATAATTATCAAAGACCTTTAGGATTAGAATAGAGCATAACACACAACCAATGCTTAACCTGTGTCTGTAAGATTTTGGATTATTTCAAAATGCTGTTTTACAAATCAATTTCATTCCATAAATCTTTAGTTTTAAAATGGTTAAGCTTCCTTTAGTTCAAAAAGAAATCTTGAAATAATGAACTTAAACTCCAAAGTATGTCAAATCTCTCTCTCTCTCTCTCTCTCTCTCTCTCTCTCTCTCTCTCTCTCTCTCTCTCTCTCATCCCAATATATTCAGGAAGCAAAAATTACTAATGTTGCATAGACTTTAATAACAACTGTCACAATAATAAACCAATAGCTTTTAAAAATGCTTTGTAAAACTTTAGTGATAAAAGTCTTCTGACTACCGCAAATGCTTGCCTAGATCTAAAACTAAATGTCTAAAGAGCTAAGTACTTAAGTCAAGCTAAGTATTTACAATTAGTTCAGAGTCTTAGTTTATTTCAATAATTGAGTCATGTTATATCCTTATATCCTCAATTAGAAATTACTGACATTTAGTCAATAACTCTGGCTTCAAAGCAATTATTTTACAATTCTGGATACTGGAATAAAAGCCAAACCATTATACATATAATCCCAAGGATTTGTCAGTGAAACTATAAGTAGTTTCACCTTGTGTAAGAGGGCTTCACCATTAAATACCACAGTTCAATCACAGCATTATGATAATAAAACTACACACTCACTAGAGCCCTGGCTGCTCTGTCTACAGGAGATACCTTTACTGATATCTCCATTCAGCTCGGCTGACCAAACCAGGTACCCCCTCAATAGGATCTCTTATTTATAAACCTTCCTATTTTTATTTCTTAAAATAATATTATATAATGTTAAATTAACAACTAAAGCAGAAACTAACAACTCAGAGCTTTGACAGAATAATGAAAAAATTGGTACAGAAGTTGTGTAAGTGTTCGCATGCTACCTGTACAAGTGTTCACATTTTGGAATACAAGAAATGAATGTTGAATGAATTAATTTTTAACTATATTCTCAAGTATCATTAATATTTACATTTTCACATAACTTCCACCCATGGATTTTCTTACATTATCTGTTTTGCTTCACATGCATTATGCTGAAAATGAAACCAACATCAACTGCATACAAAAAGCCCTAGAAAAAATACTAGACAATCCTCTTTCGAACATGGCAAAATGCAAGGGCTATATTCACTTACAACTTTCAGTATTATTGCTGATCCAAATGCCAACGATCTATAAATAGCACAACTTTTATAGAAAACTCTTCCTTTTTGTGGCTGATTAATCTCTGTCACTGGCAGGAAAGCTGACTTGTACAGCACATATTTCTATGTTTCATTTTGAAATTGAGAACTGCTTTCACATATACTAGTAAGTCTCAATCATCAAAAGAACATCTAGGTCAGATTAACTAAATCTCCTAGGCTTCTGTAAAAGAGTCTACATTTCTGGCTTATCTCTTAACATCTTACTGAATTTTAAACACTGCAAGTTGAAGGCAAAAATAGAAAATGTAATAAAAACATGGAGAAGAATAAAATTCTAACTGGGACATTGAATATAACTTTTCAAAAACCAGTTAATGCTGAATTAAAACAATAGACTCACCTCTAGTTTTTTGTTTTGCTATATACAATCTATTTAATGAACAATGAAGATAAATTACTTATTGTAATAAAAAACAATAAAAAACTGGGTTGCTGTGCTTCGAAACTCTTTGTGAAGTTCCAATTTAGTACTAGGTTCACTTATATAAGTTCAAAAAGTAATCTAAAATAACCTTCATTACTTTAATTTCATTATATTACTGATATACTAGTAAATCTGTTGTTATAATAAGGCTTTTATGTATACTAGTAAAAATAGACAAAGTAATTACTACCTTTAACGTGAAAAGAAATGAAGATTCTTTTACTTCAAACTGTATTTCAAAAAAACCCACAATCTTAATAAATTAGACTGAAATAGAAAATGTTGTTTTTTGTGTGTTTTGTTTTTTAATATATTTTTATTGATTTCAGAGAGAAAGGAAGAGGGAGAGATCGAAACATCAATGATGAGAGAAAATCACTGATCACTGCCTTCTGCATGCACCTACTGGGGATCAAGCCTGCAACCCGGGCATGTGCCTCTGACCAGAATTGAACCCGGGACCCTTCAGTCTGCAGGCCAACGCTCTATCTGCTGAGTCAAACTGGCTAGGGCTATGTTGTTGTTTTTTAGTATATTTTTATAGATTTCAGAGAGGAAGGGAGAGAGAAAAACATCAATGATGAGAGAGAATCATTGATCAGCTGTCTCCTGCATGCCCCACTCTGGGGATTGAGCCCACAACCTGGGCATGTGCCCTGACCAGAAATTGAACCATGACCTCCTGGTTCATAGGTCGATGCTCAACCACTGAGCCATGCCAGATAGGTGAAAATTTTATGTTTTAATTTTTTTTTGCCATTACTGCTGGAAATGGAAAATGGAAAACAAACAATTACCTCTAGCCTCATGTTCTCTAGCCAGAGCATTAGGAGGAAAATCAAATGTATAAGGGGGATGAGACAATAACAAGCACTCAACTATTGCCCTAACCGGTTTGGCTCAGTGGATAGAGCGTCGGCCTGTGGACTGAAAGGTCCCAGGTTTGATTCCGGTCAAGGGCACGTACCTTGGTTGAAGGCACATCCCCAGTAGGAGGTGTGCAGGAGGCAGCTGATCGATGTTTCTCTCCCATTGATGTTTCTAACTCTCTATCCCTCTCCCTTCCTCTCTGTAAAAAAAAAATCAATAAAATATATTAAAAAAAATAAAAAACTCAACTATTTATCCCCATACCCAGGATAGCAGGGGAGGAAAAAGGGTATCATAGAACTTATTAATCCTTTCAATGTTTGTCCTTTTCTCCAAAATCTTTAGAGATAGACTTATAGACTTCATCTTGTCAATACTTTATTGTAAATGCGTTGAGCACCTATATTTTCTCTACTTCGCTAATCTCTTTCAATATCTAGCAGAAATCTTTAATGAGTAAGGAGGATAATATGTATGGCTGAGCAAGTCAAACTAACAGTCTAACTATTGTCAACTGAACATGATGCACTTTAACCAGGTGTTAAGAGTAGACACTAATTATACTTCAAAGCTATAGTTATAAAAACAGTATGGTACTGGCATAACAGACACATACATCAATGGAACAGAATCAAGAGGCCAGAAATAAATCTTTGCATATATGGTCAGCTAATATTTGACAAGGGAGCCAAGAATACTTAATGGGGAAAGAAGGTAATCCTATATAACAAAAGCCTAATATGCAAATTGTCCCCTCAGGCGGTTGTTTGACAGCTCACTATGACGTGCGCTGACCACCAGGAGGCAGTGTGGAACATGGTGGCTGTTGGTGAAGCAGCGCTGGCAGCGGGCAGCAGTGGAGGAGCTGCAGGCCCCAAAGGGCCCTGACAATAGCAGGACCACTGCGGAATGGTGGAGCAGGTGAGTGGGCGGAGCCAGGCCAAGGCGGGTGTGAATGGGAGTCCTTCACCCCGCAGATGGTGGTGGTGTGTGTGTGGGGGGTGGCTGGCCCCAATTGATCGGCCTGCAGGTGGGATGGTGGAGCAGGTGAGTGGGCGGTGCCAAGCCAAGGCAGGGTGCTAGGCGGGGCTGCGGGGCTGCGGGGCTGGGGGCGCGAGCTGGGGCCCAATCTCTGCAGGCTACCCGAAGGGACCCCACTCATGCACGAATTCGTGCACCGGGCCTCTAGTCTCTTTAATAAATGTCATTGGGAAGACTGGATAATCACATGAAGAATGAAGTTGTACTCCTATCTTATGCCAGTCACAAAAAATAACTCACAATGGATTTAAGATTTTACTACAAGACCTGAAACCATAAAATTCCTAGAAGACAACATAGGGAAAAGCTTCTTGATATTAGTCTTAGCAACGATTTTTTGGATAAGACACCAAAACCAGAAGCAACAAAAATAAACAAGTTGGACCACATCAAATTAAAAAGCTTTTGCATAGTGTAAGAAAAAAAATAAACAAAATTAAAAAGCAACCTACAAAAGGAGATAAAATATCTGCAAGTCATATATCTGATAAGGGGTTAATATCCAAACTATATAAGGAATTCATACATCTCAATAGTAAAAAACAATCCAATTAAAAAATGGGCAGGGGAGCTGAATAAACAGTTTTCTAAAGAAGAAATACAAATGACCAACATGTACATGAAAAGATGCTCAACATCACTAATCATCAGGGAAATGCAAATCAAAACCACAATGAGTTATTACCTTGCATCTGTTAGATTGGCTGTCATAAAGAAGAGATGTTTCTGTCTCTCACCCTCCCTTCCACACTCTCAAAAAAAAACAAGACAAGATGAGTGTTGGCAAGGATATGGAGAAAAGGGAACCCTTGTGCACTGTTGGTGGGAATGGAAAATAGTATGAAGGTTCCTCAAAAGATTAAAAATAGAACTACCATATGATCCAGCAATCACACTTCTGGATATATATCCAAAGGAAATGAAATCAGGACCTCCAATATATTTCTGTGTTCCATATTCACTGCAGTATTATTCACTATAGTCAAAACATGGAAAAAAAAACTGTCTGTCTATGATGAATGTATAAAGATATGATATATATTACATGCAAGAGAAAGAAACAAATTCTGTCATTTGCAACAACATGAATGGACCTTCAAGGCATTATGCTAAGTGAAATAAGTCAGACAAGAGAAAGACAAATACTGGATGATATCACTTATATGTGGAATCTTAAAAATTCTAACTCCTAGAAACAGAAAGTAGAATGGTGGTTGCCAGGGGCTCAAAGGGTGTGGGAAATGGGGAGATGATGGTCAAGGTACAAACATCCAGTTCTAGGGATGGTGATTAGAGTTAACAATACCATATTATTTACTTCAAAGTTTCTAAGAGAGATCTTAATTACTCTCACTACAAAAAAGAAATGGTAATTATGTGAGGTGATGGAGGTATTAACTAATGCTACTGTGGTAATCATTTTATAATATATAAATATATCAAATCAATACCTTGTACACCTTAAACTTACACAGTACTATTTGTCAAGTATATTTCAATAAAGCTGGGAAGGAGGGAAGAGAATATATAGTGATCTCCTTTTCTACTTCTTTGCTCTAATACTTCCTAACCTCTCAAACTCCCCATGTTAAGTACTAACATACCCACCAGTCTCCTCTTCATACCCCATATCCTCCAGAAAATCTTACCTAATTTCCTACTAGGGAATAAGTTCTACTCTTGAACTTGCATACCTATTTATATTTATAGCAGTTAACACTTCCCTGTCTTATATACCAGTTCTCTTCACATATTAATCTCATGTTCAAGGAGTTTCATATTAGCTCCCTGAGGGTTGATCTTAGTCTAATTCACTTCTCTCTCTTACTCTTTCTTTTGGAAGAAAATAACACTTTTTCTGAGTATAAAAAAATATATATAAATATATATATATATATATATATATATTCTCATTATAGAAAACCCAGAAAAGCATAAAGCAAAATAACAGGTATAATCCCATCCTCCTACAATAATCCATGTATAAAAATAAGTCTATGTTCATTTTAATCACTGGTTTAATCTTATCTACTACAGTGCTTCAAATCAAAGAAGCTTCATTATAGATTTTGCTTTGGAAATTCAACCCTAATGAATCTACCCATTGGTAAGGCACTACTGCATTTTGGGAATGATAAAAATGTTACTCAGTATTTATAATATTTTTTCATATGCTGATACAGTCCTAGCTTATTAATTTGCATTTTTCAGTAATCCTTAGAAAACTGTAAGAAAGAACTCCAGGTCTTGAATTCAATAGTGAAAAAAGCAAGTTCCCAACTTTAATTCAGCTCCAACTAACCATTTTTTAAAAAGCAACTAAAATGTACCACAATATATTCTCATATATTAATTATACACCTTGCTGAACTACTATAGGAGACTGTAGGAATTCTGTAAAGCTACTCTTTAATCTTCAAGCAATTTTGTATATCCCCACTATGAAAATTCTGTCATCAGTAGACAGCCATTCCTAAATGATTACACTCAATGATGTTGTACACTGGCAAAGATTTAGAGTATTCCTATTCATTGCCTATTCATGTGAAAAGCATGTACCTTATGCTAAGCATCATATTGTGAATTATGTGGGGTAAAAAAGATAATACAACCCCTACCTTTCAGGGGCAAAGAGAATTAATATTATTGATTACTACCATAATCTAGGAAACAGGCAAGCTGCTTTACATACATTATGAGATTGAATCTTAAAAAGATAGTATACAGGGTGGGGCAAAAGTAGGTTTACAATTTAGAGTATGAGAAACAATTTATTCTTGTATTATTATTATTGTATTATTTTCCATATAGACTGTAAACCTACTTTTTGCCCCACTCTGCATTCCCTTTTATAGATGAGAAAGCGTAAAAAGGTTTAGTAGCTTGCCCATTATCAAACTAGCAAGTAGATGGCAAAAGGAGAACTCACTCTATACCTTTGGCTCTTCCTATTTTGTCCTGCTTATTACATACAGAGACACATGATTATCTACTGTAGAACCTTTCATCACTATTATCTGAATACCTGAGCTTAATTTCTACTCTGATACTGATACCATGCATACAGAGCAGCAGAACTTAATAGGCAGGCAGCTCCCCTCATAATTTCAGATATACATACTGTGCACTTACAATGAAAGAATTTATACCATTTCTAAAAAATACAAATGAACTACTCAAACTACAGAAACACCTGTCCAAGAAAGCATGTCCCACTTGCCTCTGGCAAGAGGATCAATTAAGTTATAAAACAGACAAGAAGAGAAGAAAGTTCTGAATTAATTTCAGTCCTTTTCCATACTAGACTTTTCTCTTCTTTCAAAAACATCAATAGAAACTAATAATTTTATGGGTATGTATCTACGTTTTCAATTTAATGATAAGCAGTCATAAATATACAAACAAGAAGGCCAAACACCACCTCTGTGTACCATCCACCATGGGCACTTTTGGAAAAAGACACGAAGTAATAGCAAAGTATGATCTAAGAGAAACACGATTACTGATGTGTTTACAAATTTATATAATCACATTAAATATGTTTTTAGGGTGATGTGTCCATCTTCTGGGGAATGTTTAGTTTTTTAGGGGACACAGAATTGTTTAATAGTGAAATTAATCACAATGTGTACAGACTTTATTGTTGCCCTTTCTCTGACTTACCGATTTCAGTAAGCAAAATTTCAAACTTAGATAAAATATACGAATCCCAAATAGGTCAGGTATGTCACCTACTATTTCCCATAAGCTGCTTACCATAGTTAAAGAAAAAAAAAAAAGAGAGAAGAAATTTTAAATTAAATGCCAAACAGTTGCAGACAGCAATTGTTTGGCTGATTAATTTATAGACAAGCATTACAAATAAATCTGAGTATGGACTGCAGCAAATTAAATTCCACTGCTTTTAAGAACAAAGAATTCCTTGGCAAAGAGGATTAGCAACTTTATACCCAGGAATGCCAGTTTAATTTAATTGTTCCACAATCCAAGATTTATGCAAATGTCATCTTGATATATAACAGTGAATTTAACAAAGTGAAGAAATAAATTCAATATACAACTAGGCTGCCTTTTCTGAACTGTAATTATATACAACTAGCGGCCTGGTGCACAAAATTGGTGCACTTGGGGGGGGGGGCGGGTTGGAGGAGACACATGCGCTCCCTCAGCCCAGCCTGCGCCCTCTCACAGTCTGGAATGCCTCAGGGGATGTCTGCCTGTCTGCAGTGGAGGCGGCTTCTGGCTGGGCGGCACTCCCCCTGCGTTGAGCATCTGCCCCCTGGTGGTCAGTGTGTGTCATAGCGACTGGTCGTTCCACTGTTCGGTCAATTTGCATATTAGGGTTTTATTATATAGGATAAAGAAACTGGCCAAGTATCTCCCCACCACCACCCCACTATTGGGATTGAATTATATTAACATGAATTAGAACAAGTGTAATTAAAGGTTAAAATTTTTAAACTCATCCTAAGACTCTAAATAACTATTAGAATACTGTAGTTAAAATCGCACCTCAATGATCTTCTTGGCCTCTTTGTAATTTCCTGTTTGTAGGAAGGCAAAGAAGAGATCATAGAGCATTGTCATTTCACCTTGTTCTTGGCTCACAAAGTCCATTGCTAGAGAAGAAAGAAGAAAACATATTAGAAGAAAAAAATAAAGAGAAATATAAAATCACTGAAGCTCTAGAAAAATACAAGAAAACTTTAAAACAATATTTAGAACACCTTAAGGATCTATGTATCTATGTCAACCAATTTTCTGTCACACTTCTTATTTAACTACATTTATGACATTAAGTACCTAAGATTAGCTTCAAAGAAGACTGGTGACAATAAAGGTAAAAAATCCTAATAAAGCTAGATCGCCAAGAAGTAGAACAAAAATTAATAGAGAGGCAACTTTTCAAAATGAACAGTTATTAAAATCAAAGACATTTACAATACTGAAATTTTATCTGATATTTTTCTTTTTAATTTAGAAGTGTAACAACATTTCTCTGGATGTGCTTGCCTTCGTGTTTAATTTTCTCTTCACAGCAATGCATTAAGATTAAAGAAGTGACGGGGGGGGGGCGGGGGGCGAACACCATGTACACCAAAATATTAAAAGGTGACTAACCTTTCTGAATGAGATCAGATTCGCCTTTCTCTATCAGTTTACATAAGACGTCATGAATCCTCGGTAATATTTTATACTTGTTATAGCAGTCAATGCTGGTTTCAAGAGCAGTGGGTAAGTCATCCCTTGGAAACGTAAAAAAATTAACAATGAATAAAATGTATATGACTGAGCTTTATTTAAGGCAGAAAACCTTAAAGCCAAAATGAAAAAAGAGAAATAATTCTTATATATAAATAAATGTTCAGAGTACAGGCATCATTAGCAGTTCCCTGCCTCATCTTTATTATTTTGCTTGCTAAATAGCACTTTAAAAAACTCCAAATAGATGAAGGCATTCTTTGTGATTACTTTAAGAATACATTACTTCTAAAAACAAAGATTACTATCAAATATTTTTCTAACTACTTATGTGTTTATAGTTTATTACAGTAAAGGCTTTAGTACCAATAAAAAAAAAAAAGATTATGTGATCCAATTCTACCTGCCACCATCCTTTACTATTAAGTAACTGAGGAAATTAAGACACTTGGCGATTAACTGATTACTGCTAGGTGAACAGAGGAAGAAAGGTACTACCACCAGTTCCCTGGGCCTCCCACTTCCAGTGGAGTCTACCTAATTACACATTATGCTCTATTAAAAGCATTGTTGTTTGGTTAACCTAATACGGCAATACAATTTTGAATCAGAAATTAGATTTTTAAAAAGAAAGCAGGAAATATATTTTAAAAAAAGAAAAAAGAAGAGGCATGGTTAGAGACATGGACCGAAGTACTAATGACAGGGATAACTTTAGTGGAGAAAACACATTTCTCTCACACAAGCAACAGTTTTCAAAAGAAAAAAGCCTTTTTAAATTTTCTGTTGAAGCCCTAACATTTTGGTCCATTATACAAATGTTAGGTTGCCCTAGGCTGAATTACTATTTTATCTAGATTAAGATTTTAAGCTGTACTAAAAAAGTAAAATACCATGAAGAAGCATTAATTTTACTGCAATAATCCTGACACAGTGAAAAAGAGCCTGTCCTGATGGAACTCTACCTTATCCCCTTACTGGGCCCTGTTTACAGTGCATCTTCTGGCACCCCACAGAGTCATTTGAATTTTTGTCATTTGGGGTGAAGACTAAATTACAGGTTAATTTCAAAACTGCAAGTAGATGTTGCAGGCTAGATTACTGTCATACAAGAGAAATGCTACAGTAGCTACCACATATGATATAAAGCTTTATATAACCAGTATTTTCCCTTGCTTCAGACACAAGTTCAGTTACTACCTTTCTACAATTCCTTTTCATGGAAAACTACTAAAATATTTTTAAGAGAAAAGCTAACACATACTGATTTTTTAAAAGTGGTATGATTTGCTTTTTCAGATCAATTCCCAAACTAGAATAGTAATGTCTCAATTGTATTTCCCCTACATTAGGTCAAAACTATCAATAAATGAATGAATAATTGTTCTGTCAATCAAAGAGACATGTTAATAGTCTTTGGTCTCCAAATATATGTGTCTGAAGATTATACATGCTCAAAACAACAACAGAAAAGACAAAAATATCAAAATGTAAATAATTCTTATATTTGTTAGAAATTTAAGTGCCAATGTTACTGCCCTCAGGTTGCCAACAAAACGAAATAGAAATCTATAATGAAACATTTTAAAAAAGCGGTACTTACGATAAAAATGAACTAATGACTAGTCTGTTCTTTCCAATCACTATTATCTACATTCTGACTTGTGGTTGGATCATGTCCCTTTAAAAAGAGAGAAGTATCCCTTCTTCATATCATTTGATAACATTATTAATTTTTCCTATTAAAGCTTAGAAATGTGGTGATGGAAATGAAAAAGTCTCTATAGTCTCATTGCTATGAAAATAGCTGTATACTCATGGGAATTCTGAATTTCAATCCCATTGATAAGTACTGCATGCAGTTCAGCTGCAGCAATGTGATACATTCCTAGAAGTGGTGATGAAAAGATTAACACAATGGCTGAACTGACGGACCTTTGGGTTCCCTCCCAGTTCTAATACTCTAATGTGAGGTTGGGTCTATGAATTTGAGCTTATTAGGTTTATCAGCTCAAATGTTTCACACCAGCAGAAAAAATAATCTCCTGAAAATACCACTTTCATTAGGCAGGATAAAGTCAGTAAGAGCAGCAAAATATCAAAAGGAAAAGGTGAAAACAACTTTATGCCCAAAATGTGGGGCACACACAACACTACCAATCAGTGTACTTCTAGTTTCTGTGACCCAAAATGATTGTGATTTCCTTTGTACACTTTAAAAGATTAGAATTAATTTAAAATTCTACTCTGAAACAACAATAATCTTTTCAAGAAATCTTGTGGATAACCATTAATTCTGGATTCAAAACTTTGATTCCATACTTATTTCAGTGTATCGGGGTGGGCAAAAGTAGGTCTACAGTTGTGAGTACATGAAACAGTTTAATTCTTGTATTGTTTGTTAATTATTGTATTCTATGTTTTACAATTATAAACCTACTTTTGCCCACTCTTGTATGCATAATTCCTAAAACTTTATATACAAACTAGAGGCCCTGTCCATGAATTTGTGCACAGGTGGGGTCCCTACGGGGGGTGGGAGGGTGGGGGCTGGGACGCGATCGGCCCTCCCGGCAGGCGGTGGGATGCCCTTGCCGGCCCAGGGGTTCCGTCCCACTGATGTTCGAGCCAGTTGTTGCCGCTATAATATCCTTTCTTCCTTGGGAGGGGAAGCAGCCGCAATGCCCAAGGCCGACTTCCAGGAGGCCAGCGGCACTGTTGGGTGGCACTGGTACATCCGGTGCCTGGCCCATTCACTGGAGATTGGACCTGCAGGACTACTGAGGGAGGGAGTGGCTGCCGCCGGGCTGGTGGACCGTCAGGACGGGTAAGTCAGCCGAGCAGAGCTCCCGTGGTGTGTGTCATAGTGACTGGTCGTTCTGTCCTTCATATATATATATATATATATATATATATATATATATATACACACACACACACATATATATATATATGTACACACACACACACACACACACACACATACACACTAGAGGCCCAGTGCACAACATTTGTGCACTCAGGGGTAGGGGGTGGGGAGTCCCTCAGCCAGGCCTACACCCTTTAGCAGTCTGGGAGCCCTCGGGGAATGTCCGACTGACCTGACGGCTTAGGGGGAGCGGGCCTCAGCCAGTCGGACATCCTTAGCACTGCTGCAGAGGCGGGAGAGGCTCCTGCCACTGCCACCACCACTGCAGCTGCACCGTGCTCGCCAGCCTTCAGCCCAACTTGTGGCTGAGCGGTGGTGCTCCCCTCTGTGGGAGCACACTGTCCACCAGGGGGCAGCTCCTGCATTGAGTGTCTGCCCCCTGGTGGTCAGTGTACATCATAGGGACCTGTCGTTCTGCCGTTCGGTCGATTTGCATATTACCCTTTTATTATATAGGAGATATATATATACACACATATATATAGTACATGGGTCACAAAGTGTAAAAAGTCCATTCCTGATAAAAAATTTAGTCCCTGCTTTCACAAGCTTCAACTACTGAAAGAAAATCAATTACTATTACCTCTAAAAAACAAACAAAAAACTCCACTGTGATAGTTCAATGACTAGACTACCCCAAAAAATATTTCAGTGAAATGCATAAAGTAATTTTCATGAATGAAACTATATATGCTAAAAAAAAACAAAAAACTATATATGCTACAAAATAGTAGGCAATCATTTTAAAATATTTTGATTGATGCAAATTAACTTCATATAAGCTTTATCAAAATTCTGTAAGTCTATGAAATAAAGGCAGAACAGAGGAAAGATTCTATAATCCTCAATTTTAAGAACACATATACATAATAGCCGAGTCCAATAAGTAATTCAATCACTTAAAAGAAAGTTTTATTTATTAACATGAATAGATTCACTTTGCTCATATTAAAAATTCATTTTTGAAATCTCTAATTCAGTTTTTAAGGAAATCTGAACTTACATAAAACTACTAGAAACTTAATTTTGCATTATTACGTAGAGGCAAACTTTAAGCTCATAAGGCAAACATGTTATTATATCTGGTTTTAGTCCTTGTTATAAGCATGATATAATGTCCCTGACAGAAAAACAAACACTGGACATACTTTCATTAAGGTATTTCCTGACCATAAAAATATCTACTTAAAAGTACTAGGAAACAAAGCACTCCTGACCCAAATTCCTCACTATAACTTTAATAGTCACAAATGTCTTTCATATGATCTTGAATTGTTAGAACAAGAACAATCAGTGACCTCTATCTATTCACCTATCAGTAGCTTTAAACTTAGTCTCCTTAGTTATAGTAAACTTTCCAATTTCAGAGAGTATACTTAATTTTAACAAACAAAAAAATAAAGTGCTCCAACATAATGCATAAAGTATTACAGAAGTGGCAATTTACTTAAAGGGCTTACTGACTAAAAAGCTCTCAAAATCTGAAATCACTAGAGAAAAGAAGGATTTGGGGGGGGGGGGTTAAGGTGGGGGGAAACACCTTAACATTCTAAAAACAAACTGTTCTATAAATTTTAAGCAGATCTGCAGTTTGGAGAGAAATCAATTCAGGAGAAACCATCATCTTCACAAAAATTCTGTTAATTAAGAGAACCAACCCTTGAAAGAGCAAATTTTTTTTTTCCTGTTCATCATCTATAAATGAGGAATCTTCAAGGAGACTGGTGTTGCAATTACAACTAATCCTTCCCAAAAAATTAACTGTGTTGAAGGCTTTGTAATTTCCCTAGGTACAATTTAGCTGTCACTTACTTTAAAATTTACTCAAACATGCATTCCGAACAGCACTAACTAACTTCACATGTCAAGTGCTTTCCAGCCAATTGAGTCTAAACTGGAAGTCGGTGTTAAACAACTGAATGATTAGACAAGATAGCTCATTTCCCT
This sequence comes from Cnephaeus nilssonii, assembly GCF_951640355.1. Lineage (NCBI taxonomy): Eukaryota > Metazoa > Chordata > Mammalia > Chiroptera > Vespertilionidae > Cnephaeus > Cnephaeus nilssonii. The sequence goes on from NC_137086.1 coordinate 22,775,796, forward strand.
GCTCTTTTGTTCAGAATAAAATGCCACATTTACATTATCAGGCTCAACAGGATTTTCTGACAGAGGGAGAAAAAGCCCTACTGAACACTGTCCGCACTAAGCACATGAAGCCTGTCATTTACCAATCATCCTTCAGAAAGCAATAGTCAGGAATGTAACTTAATTACGACCCAACGATCCTTGACGAAAAATCATCTTATCACTGTCCTGTCCCCCTAGGGCAAATGAAACACATTTGTCCTTTGGCACTGATGATGCTAAATTCTTAATTGCAATAATGGAGTAAAAGAGCCAAACCTCCTTAATTTCCTTTCAGCACATAAAGAGTTTTATTCTAGAAGGCAAGCATTCCCACAAATAATAAAAGTATCCAGTACAAATGAAGATGCTAAAATTGAAGGGGAGTGTATATGACAGAATAACCAGCATTTAATAAAATATATTTCCCATTTATGTAACATGTTAAAGTATTACAGTGAATTTTAAAACATATTGCAGAAATTATGACCTTTTTATGAAAAACTCAAGATTAATTTATCAAGACTCTGAGAGGATTATATATAGAAAGTCCATGATTCATTTAAATGAAATGAAATGTATGTGGATACATACAGATTATAGCACAAATCAGCACAGAAAAATCCTTACTGGAAAGCAAAAATAATGCTTCTTTGATCAGTTTTACTAAATAATCCAGTTAAACAGCTTGAGATATTTTTCATATGCAATGAAACAAAAGTAGATCCAGCTATAAAACAAGTGAATCTGAAACTGCATCAAATTTTTATGCCTTTAAACCTAATGGTCAAGATTTTATTAATTTCATTTTCTTTACCACTGCAAAAAGACTAATCAAAAACTCTTTTAACCTATTTTAAAGCATTTCTTTCTTCCTTAATATGGAGGACTCAGATCATTTCCCAGAATCAGGCATGATCTCAATTTTTAAAAAATGTAAATAGCCATAAAAGAAAATGTTTAAAATAACATTCATTTGGACTACATGTAGACACATGACTTATAGAACAATCCTAACATAAAGGAATACATGAAAATGTTCATCTCTGCATATTTTTCTGTTCAACACAAATATTATCATTTTGATAATACAGAAGCAGATTAGTTTATCAACTTGTTTATAATTGGGCAAACCTGTTGTTATTTTGGCAAATAAATAAAAGCAAAACATATTATTTTCCATATCCATAAAGCTTTTTATACATTATCCAAGTAACAAAATGACAGTGTTAATTTCTCCCATGTTTTTTCTAATGTTGAAAAAGTCAGCTCAAAATTAAAATCTACTGAATCTTAAACATCATCTAAGGAACTCAATCTCATGAATTTTTTCCAGAATTACAATGTGTAAGTAATAGCCTCTATAGAGTCACTGCAATGACATTCCAAAAAAATGCTTGCCTTTGAATAAAAGGATGAAGATTTTGTACAATGTTCTGGAATGTTTTCGTAATTTTATCTCAAGTTTGAATAACTAAGACTCATTCCCCAGTTGAGCTCATAACTGATGAGCTCAACATTATATTACTAGGATTAACTAGTATAGTTAATCCTAGTATTGCACTTGTCAAGATTCTGAATTAGCTAATAACGCCCATTGGTTGGGGAAAACACATTTGGAAAAAAGTTTCAAAGTCAATTTTTTCCTTTAACTTATCCCCAAGTTAGAGTGCTGCTACTGTTTTCTGCAATTTATAAACATGAAATTTTATTATTCTCATGACTCTAATAAAACAATCATAAAAACCTTTTAAATTATGATAGATGAATATGAAAGATCTTGTCATGGAGACTAGCTCTACAAAGCAAAGATAACAACAAATAAAAAAAAAACCTTGGGCAAATAAAAATAAAGGTATTAATTTCTCTATGTATGTGAAAAGCATAAGAAATCATTAAAGAAAAGATGCTAATTTAGATTTCTCTAGTCCAATTAACAGGGACAGCCAAATTTTACTGGGACATACAATTCTCTGGCTGTACTGTATAATCAAAAGCACAGAGAAGCTCCAGGTTAAGTCTGAAACCCATGGTATTCCCATGTTCCCTTGGGTAAACTCTTCTTGGTTCATGAGCCCCATCTGCAGACCTGTTTTGGAAAACTTTTATGTCTCCTCTGTCTTCAAAGTATTTCTATTTGTAAGATTCTTTTCTACCATGGCCTCATTTTTGTTAATTATTTTATTTTTGCTCAATAGTGGAGAAGGGCCTAAATTTCTGGGCACTGGGCCCATTCTTTCAAATCCCTATGCAGAGCTCTACATGCAATTTTCAGAGATGGGTCTTTCTTAAACAATCAAAAAATTCTAGTAGGAAGCATATTAATTATAGGATTTCTATATAAAGTTGGCTGTGAACCTGAGAACTCAATAATACAGTAATTGTTTGAATCACTATTTCTTTAAAAGGATGCAATGCTGAGACAGTAAAGGTTAAGAATTGGCCAATCATCTAACTTGATAAACTGTTTTTTTAATAGCATGGCAAAGGAATTATTTCATAAAGCATGTATGTGAGTGTATATGTATATACATATATATTTATATACACATTTCCTAACATAAAGATATTTTTTATTCTACATTTTAAATTCAATTCTAAAACACTCATTATATTTAATTATACCCCCTAATAAATAAAGGAAAATTACCAGAAATTTGGGAAAAATATAAGAACATTAAGATTTATCTTTCATTTTCCTCCTGGCATTGATAGGACAACATCCAAACTAAAATCAGAAAGCCCCAATGAGAAAATAAGCAGATTAAAAACTGCATTAAGCCATGGAAAAGATGACAAAAGAGTTAAGATCTAAGAAATTAAAAAAACAAACACACACAAAAGGAAAAGATAATAAAGGGTACTTAATCATCATTACAAGAGAGTAGGTTGATTTCATGATTTGCATTGCAAATAATACTTTAAATTGGACACTAACATGAGCATTTCAAAAAAATTCATCTCACAAAGCAGAGACAACTTCTACAACAGAAAAACTATATTGGTACAGCAATTAAAATACCATTTATAGAAAAGGAACACTGAAGAAATGCTGCCACACTGTTACTGATTAACAGTCATGATGCATAATCAAAAGCCCTAGGGAATCCTTCTTTCTTACACTTATTATTAATTAACACTTATAAGGCTCAAAACTGGAAAAAATTCGATTAGATTTCATGCAATATTATCATGTGCCCTACAAAAATTCACCATAGACCATCCATCAGAAGTCATCCACAGGACCATAGAGCTGCTGGTGAGTTTAAAGGTCACCTAGTCCATGTGTCCTCTTATTCTTGGCAAACAACCTTCAAGGCTTCCACAGCACCACAGAGTAGTGACAAAGCATAATCCCCAAATGATTAGACTCCTTCTTTTAATGCCAACATATAAAATTCAAAATTCAATTAACTTACTTTTCCAGATATAGAGTGACCAATGGGGAACATATGTTGATGGTTGGTTTAATTAACCCTAGAGTGATGATGGCTTCATGTAACTGTTTTACTGTTTCAGTTTCACCTCTTAAAGCTGCGCCATTTAGGATGTGAAAAAAGGACAAAACTGTTGTATCTTTGATAAGAACATCCTTCTCTTTCATTTCCTTTAGAATGTTAATAGCATCTACAACGAAGGAACACAAAAGACCCTTAGGTAATTTCATGTAGGGAAAACAAACTGCTATTAAAACAGCATTTCAAGCCCAGCAGGAATGTAAATTCTAGTGTATAATGCCGATTTCAAGTTAATTACTACTTGCATTTCTAAACGAGACTACAATTATAAATCCACAATAGCATGGTTTTATCATTTCTCTGCAACTTTGACTACAAATTATAGATAGGGACTGTGTGCCCACTTTGCACCACATAACCCTGTACAGTCTGCCCTATAGCTGTTAAGATCCTCCTAAATGGATGCTTTTATCGTTCAGAGCTAACATCTGCTAAATCACACCATTGTTTCTTCAGCAGATGGCTTGTCAGGAAGCCAGATAATAAAGATGTGTTTACACTGTATATACAGGCAGACTAATGGTCTGATACCGATAGGGCCTGTTTGCTATGTCGATACTAATTAGCCAAGCAGAGCCAATGAAAGCTTTCCAAAAGACTGCATGTTAATACATTAGATTCATTAAGCTTCATTAGGAAGGCAGAAACAAACATTTTAGGATATGGAATAAGTGCATTTTTATAATGTTGCTCTTAATTATTGCACAGGCAAAATGTTTTGACCGCTTTACAAAAAGTGATTTTTAAAAGCAGCTAATCATTATAAAGAATTTTCTGTGTTAGAAAGGCTTCCTAGGAAAAAAAATTCAATTTTTATATCAAATAGTCTCTCCATACATTTTTCATTATAAAATAAGTTTTTAAATCTCTAGAAATAAAAGGAAGAGAGGAAGGCTGAAAAAGAAGTTTCAAAATAAAACCCAATGAGAAAGTTAAGAAACAAGCAAATAGTAAGAATATATCAAGTGTAATTAATTATATTAGGCTTAGCATTAGCATTATCTCAACAATGAGAACATTAGAGTATGCACATCAGCTATATATCATCTAGGCTTTCTCTTAAAAACTTCTAAATAAAAACTTGTTAAAGTGCACATTTGGTTAATGTTATCAAAAGGTAAGACAAAGATTGCTGCAAAATTCATATTCTAAAATAAAGGTTATGTTTATAAGTTTTATGTTCAGCCTTCAGACATTTTAAAGCAAAAACAAAGCCATTAGTGCAGGCATATAAGCAAATTGTTCCATAAGCCAAGATCTTCAAACTCAATCCAAACAGCAATGCTAATAAAAACTAGCTGCAGAAATGCAAAAAGCACTGAGCTGTGCAAATGTAAATGACAAGCTTGCCAATCCATTAAAACTAATGGCCTACACTGTCCATGCTGCTCTGGTTAGATTCACATGCAAATTTGTATGCAAAGTGTTCAAGCACTTTGCAGGACATGATATACCATTAATATCAATTCACATGTTATTCCAGTGGCAAGAGACTTGCATCACATATTTCCTTTATATGCCCAGGCTTACCTTGGAGTTTGCCATGTTTTCCCAATACTTTTACAAGGCCTAGATACTTGCCGGTGTCAAGGACAGCAGATGAATCTAAACGGTCACTAAAAGTTAAAAGCCAAATTTATATTATGTTAAAAGTCAATTAACTACACAAAGAACAGCAATATCCATTTTTATCACTTATCAGATAATCTGAATTGTTACTAATATTGGCCTCTACATTTCAGTTAAGGTTTATTTTTGAAGCCATATTCACATTCACTTCTTATATTCAAAATGACAAAAGAAATAAAACTCTAGCACTACATATAAATTACATCACTCTATCTGCAAATGATAGGAACTGAAGGAACTCTTGCTTCGTAGCACTCTAGGTGATCCCAACTTTGTAATGAACATTGAAATACTCAAAGAGACATACTTTTATTTGATAAATCTATCAAAATGAGACACCTAAAGATACCTGAAAAATGGACAGAATTTTGTTTACACTACAGTATAAAAAGGAGACTGTTTAACAAGCCTTATAAAATAGTTACCATCACCACTGTTGTGATATGCAGTTGTATAAATTGGGGGAGAGGGGGTCTTGGCTTTAAAGGAATAGAATGTCTTGTACTTAGACAAAGACTCTTTGCTGAAAACAAGCCATAATTAATCAATGAGTTTTATATTATGCAAAAACACTGCCAAAAGAGAATTTTTAAAAATTATATTACATAAGAGAGTAATGTTCAAACTTCATGATCCATCAAGGATAGTATCAGCGTTAACGCTGATTTGTTTCAGTGCCAGCATACTCACAATTCTTGTTTCAGGTTCAGTGCATCTTCTGCATTATCATGTCGACAGCACAAATTTATTAAAGCTGCATAGCCACCAATAACCATGTCTGATTCATATTTTGCTTTCAATTCAAGAGCTTTTTGCATGTTCTAAAATAAAGGATAGACATGAAAAAGAATAAATATAAAAGAAAATACAAAATTTCTTGTTTTAATGTTCAAAGTGTAGAAAAAGTTACTCGTGCTTTAAAAATAAATGGATTCATGTTATTTACTTCACCTTGTTCCTTAATATTTTCATTCACCTATTGAAAAACAGGTAAGACATATATGTAGGATTTAAAAGATGTTATCTGTAATGCAAAACAGACCACTATACCAAATTTGATGTTTTAGTACTGTATTATAAAAAGGACATCCCAGATTAAATATATACCAAGCCACCCCTTACTCACAGTCTAATTTCCATACACAGAAAATGTATCATTGCAAAGTTCCTCAGAGTCTAGTTTAATATCCAAGTAATGTGAAAAAATATTTTGGAATTTAACAGTACCATGTTACAATCTTAAAGCCCATTATATCTTTTCCCCAAAATCACAGGCATACAACCAAATCATATTGAACTAGAAACTGAAAAAATCTAGTGATATGCCACAAATCGCAGACACACACTAAAATAAACACAAAGTACAGCTGGACGCCTGCTGAAAAAAAGCAAGAGACCCTTTATCTCAGAAAGAGCTTTTTTTCCAGCAGGAAAATGGAATTTCAATCCCTGCATTAACAATCTGGTAATATTTGACTTGCAAATGACTACTGCATGTATCAGTTGCTTGACAATCTAGATATAAGAGACCGGAGCCATGGCTTGAAAGGACATTTGGCATGTATGATAAACCTATCATGGCTGTTACTATCATTCACTTTGCAGATTATTGTAAACAAACTACAGCAACCTGAAAACATGCCATTCAAGGTGTAGTGGAAATTAGTTAACCTTTCATTTAATTGCATTCTTCTCAGGCAAGATGTATAATAATCGTAAAAATCACAAATATTCTATTTGGCTTTGCTTATACTTTTATATATAAAGAATTTTTTACCTTAGTAGCATATTTTGAATATTTAAACAAATATTACCTCTTCTGAACAAAGCACTAATATGAGTTGCTTTAGGATATCTCCTACAGGTTGATTTTCAGCTTTTAGTTTTTCAAGTGTAGACTCCAACTCAGATGATGAAACCTTAATAGGCTACAGAAATGGAAAGAAAAAAGGAGAGAAATTTACCACAAAAAGGAAAAAAGGAAAGAAAATGTACCCCTCGCCACTCTTCCATTTATTTACTTACTTACTTATTTTTGCAACTCTTCCCTTTAAATTGACCTTTCCTAAATGTCATAAATGCTATCAAGAATATTAATCTGGGGATCTGTTAATGGATTCTAGGGGTTTATAAAGCTCCTGAGATTATATGCAAATTTCTTAGATGGGTTGATTTTTCTGAGTTGGGGAATAGCTTTTACCAACTTCTTTCTTAGAGTTATACTGACGGCAAAATGTTAGGAACCACTGATTTTATAAAAACAGTCTAGAATTTTCATTAAATTTTGTTTTTATAGTAGGTAGTATCTACTCAAAAAACCTACTTACTTTTTGAGAGTCTGTCTTCTCTCTTTCAACCAATATATGAACATCCTAAAATTGGGATTTAAATTAGAATTAGAAAACACATGGAAAAATATATTAGCAAATGTCAAAAGCAAATTTTGAAAGTTTCACATTTTACTGCTATTTTTCCATCTTTCCAAAAATTTCCATAAATTCTGTCATATTTTATTAACCATTATAATAAATGTTTTAAATGAATTCTTCAATATATAAACAGTATTTACCAACAATCAATGAAAAAGCCTTGTTTTAATTGTCATTTAAATAAATTTTCTTGTACTACACATCATATTTAAATAAAATTTTAATGTGATTTTATATATAAATTAAGCATTTTAAAAAGTTAATTATTAGTTCTCACACACCTTAATCAATTCAGGAACATGGTAGCTATCCAGTAGATTACGAATGCCTCTGTAGATATTTTCGGAAATTTTTACATTCTGTGCAAAAGGAGGAAAAAAAAAAAAACATTCAGTTTTAGACAAGCAAACTGAAATTGGTCTAACAGAAATTATCTCAGACATAATTTAAGTCTCCAACTCCTGTATGTCATTGAGAAGTGGTCTGGTTGTACTTAAAAGCAGCAATTTCAAATCTAATAGATACATGTCAGGCAGGACAGGCATTATATAGCAAAAAAATGAAATGGTACCATCTCCTTCAGCTGATGGAAGTATTGTCTCAAACGCTCCTCCTTGGCCTGTACCTCTAAGTCACTCATGCTGTCAATCAAGTTATAAAGAAAATAGCCAACAGCTTCTGTGGAAAAAAAACAAGAGAAAGCATTCCACTAAAATTACTGAGACTGTCATGTTATCAAGATTAATTTATAAGAAATCATTTTGGTGTGAGATGTCACCCTGATGAGAGGCTCTGAAATGGCAACAATGATCACTGAGGCATAGAGATTATGTGGTTTGGGAGCACATATCTAACTGGTGAGTGAAAGGAATATTAATTATTTTCAGACCGAGTGACAGCTTTTCAGTACTGAATCTTACTTCAATCTATTTTTTTCTACCACTCTATGACAGAAGTGGTCCTGCCCAAGGCCTTACTTCTTTCCTGTCCAAATCACAATAGTGAGAATAAATAAATGCCTTATACACATTTCTATACTAATTTTTTATGGGCAACATTTAGGGAAACATAAAATTTAAAAGGATTGTTAAATGTTGAGTATAGAAAGTTAAATAATTTTAATAAGCAGATACAGCAATCCTGTGGAGAGCTGCCTATTAGCCAATGAAAAACTAAGATTAGCAAAGATGTTTTATAACAACAGTAATTTTTCTATGCATTCAAGCATAAAATGTATAGGGCCATGTGTTAATACCTAGAAAATCCAAACTTTCAGGAAGGGTACCTTCTTAGAGAAAACCCTATATTCTAGGCCCCATTATATAAAAATAGTGAAATAATTAAATGTTAGATAATGTAATAAATTATACCTAAATGAAAAAAATCTATCAAGACCTCTTTACTACTTTATATGTTTAAAATTAACAGCTATAAGACATTAAAATCACATAAACACTAAGGATTACAAATTCGTAAGCCTACTTTCATCAGTGCTATAAGAAGCATTTCCTCAATTTCTAAAAAGAAAAGGCCTCCAAATCCTGTCTTTTAAGAAAATAATTATGACAAAACTAAACAACTCATAGATCTCAAAATGTTGTGGTTAGCAATATAAAGATAAACCAAATGTTTTCAAATTTCACTTTCAAAAAGAAAATGTTTATTGCTGTAATCTTTCTAGCCCATCAATACACAGAAGAATGAATTTGTGGATAAGTTACAATCATCGAAATTGAAACGCTACCCATTGGTCCTTGAGGCTCCTGGCAATAACGTTCATCCTTGTACAACAGTTCCGTTATCTGTTAAGAAAGAAAATTCGTGCATTGCAGCAAGAGAAGCAAACAAGAATAAATGCAATCTGAAATTGAATTCTTGAAATAATAAAGCTTTCCCCCAGTAAGATATCATTCTATATCACGGTAATTCAACACCACCCCCACCTGCCAAGGAGATTGTTTCGTTCTTAAATAATAGGTTTGTCTTTTAAAAACAAAACCAAAACAAACCCATGTTGAAGGAAAACTGCAATGTGTTTTATGAATGTCACTAAGAAAAACTCTAAACTGATTTGTTTATATATTATTTTAAATGAATTGCTATATATTTAGCATATAGGAAAGAGCATATAGGTATTATCAACCAATATTTTTTCTCATCATATTGTTTTGGGTCTTACTGAAATTGGACCAGTTGCCTCCTTTTAAGTGAAGTATTACAGAAATTATAAAGTAAAATATCCAGACCATTTATTGTATTTTAATTTTTAGTTTTTCAACAATCTTTTCCCAGGCATTTTAATGGCATTAAAACAAAAGGGGCCAGAAGTTCCAATATGTTTATTCTCATTGATTCTTATCAATTGAATACAAAAACACATACACAACACTTATTCGAAATTAATTCTGCTGGAAAATTTTTAATTAAAAAAAAACCACACCAAATATGTATTTTATGATGAAAATGATTACAAAATCTATAGCATGACTTGCAATTTTTGAACACAATATTTTCACTATATATCCTTGGGCGGAAGATAAGAACAAAAACATATAGTTGTTTTCCAAAGTGATATGAGGAATCATGAACTAAACTATGCTTTGTGTATTCTGAAACTAATTTTTTTTTTTTGCTCTTCAAATAGTACCTGGCATGTTATAAGTGTTAACAATTCAAACTGCAGTTAATTCTACTATTTATTTGCTAATATGGAAAATGAGATAAAATTAACCATATCCCACTTCACTCCACCATGAAAATCATGCTGTGGTTAATGGCAATTCAAAAGGTAGAAACTGTTTAAAAACAAAGTAAAACAATCGTCACCTACAAACTGTTTTCAACCAACACAGACATATAGAAGATAGACAATACATTCTATCAGAAGTTGTAGCCATACATTAAATAAGACAGCGACATTTAATACCAAATTTTGAACATAGACATACTGAATAATGAATAAACCAATAAAAAAACCTTTCTAGTGGAAAGATTCCTTACAAATGTAACTATCTCCACCATATATTATAACTGACTATACAGTTTGAATAGCAGCATAATACTAAAAACAAAACTGAGTAAAATTTAGATTTAAAAAAATATTTAAATTGAAAATCAAATTAACAATGCACATTCTGATTTTATTAAGATACAAATATTTCTTGCAATTCAACATAAGGATAATTGTACTTCCTGCATAAAAGCAGTTAACCTCTTAAAAAGACAAGTTTAAATTGGAAAGAAAAAAAAAGGAAAAAAAAAAAGAAAAAAAAAAGAGACAAGTTTAAAATTGGTCTTTATGTCATTCACACATATATACACACACAAATATATCTGAATGCATATTTTAAAATTAATTATTAAATCTGTATGGTCAAATATCAATGCAATAATGTTTATAGTTGTCCTTTGGAAAAATTAAAAACCTTATGAAGAATTTAGGACATGGATTGCTTCAATAATAAATTTCATGATCCAGGAAGGCAGTTTTAAAACTACTAAATTCAAGATTCTAAATTCACTAACTTATAATAATGTATCACAAATGTGTATAGCATAACTCTTGCTCTTAATAGCTTTTTATACATCACCTTAAGATTTGCTGTATTAGAAGTACTTACCTTGCTCCAAAGATTTATATTCATAGACCTGCAGAGGGCAGCAAAGGATTGAAAATAAACTCAGCGGTTTAAAAAACATTTTAAGTTAAAGCGAACTACCAGTTATTATATGTAATGCATACAAGATCAAAGGCTTAAAACAAATAGGTAAATAAATGTTTCCAAAACCAAGTTGAATTTTCAGGAGAAGGTAATTTAGAAAGGTTGACTCTCACTGACTTTGAACCCTCAAAATAAAAGTTAGTTTGGGTAAGAATCATTAAGTACCATCCCTAAATTTTAGGGAGTTGAATGGAGCAAAACATTTTCATGTTCTCTAAGTGTTTGCCCACAGACTGCTTATTACTTGTAATGGTAAAGATAGTAGCCATATAATGGAGAAATTGAACACCTTCACCTGGTGATAAAAATTAACATCACTAATGAGATGCTGATGGACAATGTGTGTTTTTAGATTTAATTCCCCAAGGAAACATCACTCCTGTGGCATTTCAGGCAGGATGTGTAACCTGAAGCTAATCATGGGGAACCATCAATGAGGAACATTCTATAAAATAACTGGCCTATATTCTCCAAAAATGTTAACGTCATAAAAGACAAAGGCTGAAGAACTGTTTCAGGTTAGAGAAAATTAAAAAGACAACATTCATCCCTGAACTGGATTCTGTAGAGTGGGGAGGTGGAGGGGGGGAAATACAAAAAAGAAAATAATTGATAAAACTGACACATAAACTATATTAGACAAAAATATTCAATCAATATTGTTTCCTGAATTTGCTAATTGTGCTGTAGTTGTATAACAGAATACCTTTTTCTGTGGAATTACATACTGACATATAAGGGTCATGATATATGTGTAACCTAAGCCCAAACAGTTCCGAAAAAATAAATTTTCTGTATCTATGTGTATACTAGTATGTGTATAAACAGACTGACAGACAGAGGGAATGAATAATGATAATGTGTCAAAATGTTAAAAGTTAATAAATGGAGTATGCAAGAGTTCACTATACTATTCTTGTAACTTTATGTAAATTTGAAATTATTTCAAAGAAAGCAAAAAGAACAGCTTATCCAAATTTTGCCTGTTTAAATAAAAATCCATTTTCAAAACAGGATAACCAATGAACACTGATCTTATACTACTTCTAAGTTTTGTAAACGTAGTTTGTAAGCTTTGCATATTTAATTCAAATATATAATCTACCTTAAGACTATGTGTTTTAATTGTAATTTTGCAATGTAAATATAATTTATATATCATAATTATATATATTTACAGTATAAAATGCCCACAAAATTTATAGGCCTTTTCAAACCTGAGGTTGGGCAGTTTTGGATGGAAGGAGTTTTGGTACAGTGAGTTAACAGGGCACTTACTTTTACTTTAAAAACATTCAGAATGAACTACTGATACAGTTGGATGGATTTCCAGGGCATTAATGTTGAGTGAAAAAAGCACAATCTTAAAACATACTTTACAAGACCACTGCAAAATAACAAAATTATAGAAATTGAGAACAAATTAATGGTTGCCATGGGGTGGCAGTGGGGGTGGGGAATGGGGGAGAGAGCAGTATGACATAGTGGGGTAGTGCCAAGGGGACATTTGTGGTGATGACATAGTTCTGTATCTTCATTGTATTAATGGTTACACAAATCTACAAGTGATAAAATGTGAGAACTATATACACACATTGTACCAATACAAAATTCCTGGTTTTGATAATGTATTATCCTATATAATAAAAGGCTAATATGGAAATAGACCGAATGGCAGAACAATTGAACAACCGGTAGCTATGACATGAGCTGACCACCAGGGGGCGCACACGAAACATGCCAAGCGTTGGCAGCAGAGGGATGGTGGAGCAGGTGAGCGGGGGTGCCAGACCAAGGCAGGGTGCTGTTGCTGTCATCGGGGCAAGCCTCTGGTGGTTACTGAAAATTCTTTGCTCTTGCACACCACGATCCAGCCCAGTGCTTGCACCTGCTGCTGGCGCCCGCCCCACTCACACCCGCTGCTGGCGCTGGAGCTGCCGCTCGCACGCACTGCTGGCGCCGGCCCTGCTCGCACCTGCAACGTGGAGCAGGGTGACCGGGGGCCGTGGCGGGAAGGGCCAGGTGGGGGCATGGAGGATGGGTCAGGACCCACCCCTGTGCCCACCGCAGCCTCACGGCCCACAATTCCTTTCAAAGTGCACAAATTCGTGCACTGGGCCCCTAGTAGTTACATAAGATGTAACCATTGGGGGGAAATGGGTGGGGAATACATAGGCTCTCTGTATTCTATCTTTGCAACTTCCTGTAATTCTTTGTTTCAAAATAAAAAACAAATACATGTTCCATTACCCTCTAGAACCCTCTTCCTTATGATGAAATCATCCCTCCACTAAAGCACATTAAGAAATGGTTTTGAAAAAAAAAGATGGAATGAGACATCAGTTAACAGAAGAAATGATAAACTGACCTAAATAAAAATCGTAACTCTAAGCTGTAGCAGGAAACAACCTCTCAAATATCACAAGAGTTTTCATCTCACCCACCCCTCCACTGTTACAGAGCAGCCTCCTCTGACTACCTGACATTTCCATATGCCAAAAAAGATCTTTTTTCCAAACAGTAAGTGAAAGAAGAGCGAGAAATCAAGATATGAAGATAAAATAAAAACCTATACTGATAAAAAATTAAGCATCTTTTTTTGGTTAGGTTAGGAACAGCTTTAATTCCAAGGAGTCTTAACCTGTAGAGGTCTATCACATTTAAGGGAATGGCTGGGAGAGAGTAGAAATATCAGAGTTTTTGAGGAGGCCAATGTCCACAAGTGTACAATATTAAGTGGCAAGACTTGCAGTTTGTCACCTTTACTGTATCATGTACCCCTTTGAGAATTCGATGAATTTTTTTCCTCAATTACTGTTAAGTTTGTCAGGTATGATAACATTACAGTGGTTATTTTTATTTAAAATAAATTCTGAGGCAGCTAGTTGATGTTTCTCTCTCATTGATGTTTCTAACTCTCCCTCTCCCTTCCTCTCTATAAAAAAAATCAATAAAATATAATAAAATAAAATAAAATAAATTCTGAAATGTAAAGTATTTATAGATAGACTAATAAGTATATAATTTAAACAGTCCAGAAAAAAAGGGAGTGCGGGGATGGAGGTGGGTTGAAAAAGGAATAGATGAAACAAGATTGCCAGAATCTTAACTGCTGAAGCTGGTTGATGGGGACTTGGGAGTTTGCCATTCGTGAATGTTTAAAAATTCTAGAAAAATAAAAAATAAACACATACCAACTTTTGTCTAAATTTTACATCTCTATTCTAACTCTCAACATCAATCAATAAGCTATTTTGCCCTGGCCAGTGTGGCTCAGTTGGTTGAGTCCGTGCACCATGAGGTGGCCAGTTCAATTCCCGGTCAGGACACATGTCTGGGTTGTGGGCTTGATCCCCAGTAGGGGGTGTGCAAAAGGTAGCAGACATAATCAATGTCATTACAATCCATTATCTTGGCATTAATGTAACCTTCTACTTCATTTGATGCTGAATCAAATATTAAAATCCCTTTGTCAATACATTCAGTACATCTATTTAATAGTCTCCTACTATAAGCTTCGCAGGGCTGTGAGTGGGTAGGAGAAAACTGAGGATTTAATGGCATTTAACTTGGTGACTTCAATAGGACTAGCAACAGAAACCTGATTTTTTTCCCCCAACATATTTTTGAAAAGCAGCCCCACTTCAACAGTAGACTCCCACCTGCCAGGTTCAGACTGTTGCCAATGGGTCAGAAATGCCTCCTTAGATCACAGAGCTCTTTCTTGTGGACTATGAAGACCTAAATGCCTCCAAGGAAATTCTGAAGCATTTCTCTTTTTGAAATGTAATACTCCCAGCTAAGTTGTGACCTAGCTTCAGTGACACATTGTCTCCTAGAAGTGATTCAATATTTCTAATGGTGGCTTTCAGTAATATTTATATATATAGTATACTGTCCTATTTCTCATTTGAACTTTGTTCAGCTAGCATTACTGTTGGGAGAAAAGAAAGTCTTATTCATACTAAACTTTTTCTTGCCCTTGATTTGACATAAGAATTTGCTAACTTTATCTGTTAGATCTAAATGCCCTTTAAAATATACTCTCAAAAATAGCCTTAAAAAAAAAGGTTAAAAGTAAAAATTCCCTAATAATCTTGAATAATCTCACCTTACCTAAGCAGTACTGAATTTAAATAGTTTTTACAGGTGTCTTTGCCTACAGAGGTTAGACAATTTAATCTATAAATTGGAAAATTTTAGGAAGGCATTGCACTTGATTGGTAATCAGTGACCATTTCTTGAGCATATCAACTTACAGAAATACTAACTTACCTCTTAAATACTACTTTCAAAAGATATGAAGAAAATATTGTTGGTTCTTCAAAATTATTGTTGGATAGTATAAAAAATTAATCTTGGCCAAAACAGGTTACAGAACACATGCTGGAACTATTGCCTCATAGACCCTGGACCTACCACCAGGAGGCAGATTATATTAAATGTAGCTAAGTATCCCCAAAATCGCATTCCAACACTGAAATGCATACTCAAGTTTCCCTTAGAATTAGCTCAAGTGACTACGATATCTCATTTAATGTTCTATAAATTCTAACATTTCTGACAATCAGGAATAATTATTTTTGATACAGAGTAACTAAGTCAATCTGTTATGTGCTAATACTCACAGGAGTTGTAGGTAGTTAATTTGGACTCTATTAGGAATGTCAAATACTCATCCTTTTGCAATCCCACTGTTAACAATTGATTCAACAAGGATTACCAATGGCTGCTAAAACCAGAGTGAAAGCTGCTAGGAAATAGGATAGACAAATTGTCTCAAAGTATTACCCCAGACTTCTTACCAATTACAAAGTGGGTAAGGTTCCTTTGCAGAGGAGACATATGGAAACCACCCCCATAACCAAGTGTTCAAACTTAGTTAATGGCACCATTATTTGACACCTGACATTATAACTCTTGAGACAATAAGAAATCCTTATCACCTACTAGAGGACCAATGCACAAAGATTCGTGCAAGAATGGGCCTTCCTTCCCCTGGCTGCTGGCACCACCTTCGCTTGGGCCAGAGCTGCCTTTTCACTCCGGCCCGGAGCCCCCTTTCCTCCTTCCCACGCTGCCCAGAGGCCCGGAGCGGCTAGGGCAGTGCGGAACGCCTGCGTCCCGCCCTGCCCCTGGCAGCTCGGCGCCTGCTTATGCAAATTAACCTGGTCTTTGGTGGGTTAATTTGCATACTCACTCCTGACTGGATGGTGGGCGTCATGAAGGTATGGTCAATTTGCATCTTATTCTTTTATTAGTGTAGATGAAGTATTCTAGCTAAAAATGTTCAATATGAGTCTGATCATGAGAAAAAAAATTCAGACAGAAATGTGGCAGGTACATTCTACAGATAAAGTAGCCTGGACTCTTAAAAAAAAAAAGGTCAGTGTCATAAAAGACAAAAAAGTCAAGGGAACTATTCTAAATTAAGAGAATATAAAGATAGCAATCAAATGCAATGCATGACATTAATCAAATCCTCAATAAAAAATAATATGACAGTCAGGTTTCAGCACCAAAAAAAAAAAAAGGTAAAACAGTCAGAACTATGACAATCTAAATATGGTGATATTATAGCATTATTAATTTTTTGGAATGATATTGGTATTGTGATTATACAAATGACCTATTTTTAAGAGTTGTGAGCTGAAGGATCCAGTATTATCTGTATGTCTACAACTTCAAGTGGTTCAGCAAAAAAGAAGTAACAGTGTATGTACACGTTTGCCCCACCTCAATGTGTATATACATAGCTATACATATGTCTATATCTAAAGAGTATATAAGAAAGCGTATATAAAAAAAGCAAGTAAATACTGAGAAAGAGTATATAAGAAAGCAAGTTATAAGAGTACATAAAAAAAGTAAATACTGCAAAATATCAACAAATGGTAAATCTATATAAAGGGGGTATGTGGATGTTTCCTTTACTATTCTTTCCATTTTTCTTTATGTTTAAACTAGAGGCCTGGTGCACGAAATTCGTGCACGGCAAGGAGGGGGGTGTCCCTCAGCCCAGCCTGCACCCTCTCCAATCTGGGACCCCTCGAGGGATGTCTGACTGCCCTCTCACAATCCAGGACTGCTGGCTCCCAACTGCTCACCTGCCTGCCTTCCTGATTGCCCCTAACCACTTCTGCCTGCCTGCCTGATCACCCCCTAACCACTCGCCTGCCAGCCTGATTGATGCCTAACTGCTCCTCTGTCAGCCTGTTTGTCCCTAACTGCCCTCCCCTGTAGGCCTGGTCACCCCTAACTGCCCTCCCCTGCAGACCTGGTCCCCCCCAACTACTCTCCCCTATAGGCCTGGGTCCCCCCCAACTGCCCTTCCCTACAGGCCCAGTCGCCCCCAACTTCCCTCCTCTGCCGGCCTGATTGCCCCCAACTGCCTTCCCTTGCAGGCCTGGTCCCTCCCAACTGCCCTCCCCTGCTGGCCATCTTGTGGCAGCCATCTTGTGTCCACATAGGGGCAGCCATCTTGTGTGTTCGAGTGATGGTCAATTTGCATATTACTCTTTTATTAGATAGGAAGGATGTTTTAAAAAAAAAGTGGGAAGAAAAAGGTCATTAACATTCCCTGAGCACACAGAGTAATTAAATATTCAAAGTACAAATCAAACATACATATAAGTTTGTCTATAACTCCAATTCACCATAACTCAAATAGTGCTTTCTTCAATAAAACAAGACCTTTACCAAATCGGTGTGTATTTCTTGGAAAATATGGTATAAATGGCTGCATAAACTCAATTCCACTTCTTAGTAGAAAGAATCAAATAGATTTAAGATTATTTCAGGTAACTAGGACATTGGAAGATTTGGAATAATATCTGTCTTTTCTTATATAGTAGGTCAAAAAGACAGTAGAAATCAGACTGTATTCAGGTAAAGGACATATAAGGTGATCATCTTACCTCCTAAAGCCTAGAATTAGGGGGCCTCTCACAGAAGTAAGTGAGAAAGGCAATGTATTTGATTCCACTGCAAAAGAAAATTGCCATCATTAAATCTGAGAGCAAAGACAAAAACTTAAATTATCAACTTATTTGGAAACACTTTTATACTAATACCTTTTAATACTCATTTCAGAAATTTTATTTTTAAAATGGAAATACTTTCATATATAATTAGTTACTAGATATTGCAGTATTATATACTATATTCAATATAATACAATGTAAACTATCCATTTGAAACACTTTTACTTAGTTTTTACGTGTACATATATAACTAATAAACTTATTCATATTACTTCATATATATGACAATAACTAATCTTCCAGCATACTCAGAGTCAGCCTGGTACAAATCCTGAGGCTGCATATTAAGGGGCAGTGTGGCACTACAAAGGGACAGAATGTAAATACCTTATGGTACCCCTGTCCTTTAAAGACAGCAGATGAGGAGGAAAACTTTCCTCGGAATGGGATTGGGTTCTATTAAACCATTCACACTTTCTCATTCTATTTTCCACTATGATCAATGACAAGCTTTCATGAAAGAGTAACAACCTGAAATCATAATAAAATAGGCCTTTACTTTTTATATAATCTACATATATAAAAGCCTAATATGCAGAGTGTCCCCTCGGGAGTTTGACCTACCAGGAGTTTGACCTACCGGGAGTTCGATTGCTTGCTATGTCATGCGCTGACCAGAAAGCGGCACGGAATAAAGGAAGGCCCCGGCCGGCAGCCAGCAGCCAGCTGCCAGGGAAGGGAGGCGCCAGCGGGCAGCTGCTACGGACCCTGCATGAATTTCGTGCACTGGCCTCTAGTTGATTTATATTGATCTTTCACTTTTCTGGACATTTGTTTGCTCTACTACTTATTTTGTCTTTTAACAGTCTGCATCCTTGTATGTTTCAGTACTGACATTGTAAGCCTTATTGGCCTTAGTATTAGAATCAGGCTTTAAGAAGCAAGGGATGGAATCACAGTAGGTATCTCCTGAATACATTTTCCCTGTCACTGCATTAAAATGGTGGCATGTAAAATAAATAAATAAAAGTAAAATAAAATGGTATCCTGTTAGCCCTGTCTGGTTGCTAAGTGGTTAGAACATCAGCCCTCGAACCGGAGGGACGAGGGATTGATTCCCAATCAAGGGCATGTACCTCAGTTTGCTCCTTACCCCCAGTTGGGGTGCATGCAGGAAACAACCAGTCAATATACTTCTCTCACTTCAGTGTTTTTCTCTCAATCTCTCTCTCTCTCACTCTTTCCACAAATCAATGGGAAATATACTCGGGATATTTATTTTAAAAAAGTGGTGCCATGTTGTAAATAATTAACTTAATCTTTTCAGTAAACATGTAATTTGGGTACTGAATGATCCAAGATGAATTGAATTATAGAGGAACTCATAGTGGAAGCAAATAATGAAGACAATTAGTAAACACAGTTTATATGAAGATTAAGATATTATTACCTGGTTAACTTAAAAAAAAAAAAAACTCATGGGAAAAGTCACAGTAGATTGTAACATTATTTGCTCATCTCTCCTAAATGTGAATAAAAATTTAACCCACACACATAAGGAGAATTGTTTTAGACTACCTGTTATATCCCTTCACCAAGGAGCATTAGTTTCTCAGGGTTTTTTATACAATACTAGAGGCCCAGTGCACAAAATTCGTGCATGGGTAGGGTCCCTAGCGTCTGCCGGCCACCGGCCGGGGCCTCCCTTTATTCCACCCTGGTGGTCAGCGCACGTACAGCAAGCGATCGAACTCCCGG
Organism: Cnephaeus nilssonii; assembly: GCF_951640355.1. Lineage (NCBI taxonomy): Eukaryota > Metazoa > Chordata > Mammalia > Chiroptera > Vespertilionidae > Cnephaeus > Cnephaeus nilssonii. The sequence goes on from NC_137086.1 coordinate 22,795,853, forward strand.
TCAGTCAAACTCCCGACGGGGCACTTTGCATATTAGGCTTTTATATATATAGATTTGAAAATCTAAAAATCATTTTTAAAATGATGTTATTTAGTCACTCAAGGAAATAAAGTCTTTCAGCGACCTTTAATTTGCTTGATAAATTAATTTTCCATGCTTACAAACACAAGTGGGAAAATGTTTCCTACTACTCCACAAACCCATCTAGATAAGCCATCGTTGTGATATGGTAACCAAACGTGCAGACCTAGGAGCTACCAATAGTGATTACCAGCAATTACAGAATTAACTGAACTCCAGAGACCTGCAAATCAAAAGAGAGGAGGCACTGACAGGAGTGAATTGAAATACTCTAGTCTTAAAGTTCCCAGAATTTCTTTTCAAATTTAATAAACAATCTCTTAAAATTTTATTTTTATACTATTCAAATTAGTATTTTACAAAACATTGTCAAGTTTTTATTTGTTAAAAAGGCGAGCAGAAACATCTTAGCAAGTTGAAGGCTGCTGACAAAAAAACATCTAGTTTCCTTAGCAACAAACAAGTCTGAAAAATCAAGAGGTTGACAATGAAGTGTAATGGATGGTATGAAAACGTGTAATGGCAGCTCTCATGTATGTGCCTAGATTCCTCTGCTAATGTTTCTGTTTTCATCTAGTCACAATGGAAAATCTATATATTATATACAGTGGAAGGCAAAATCAATACACTCAGACAGCAGCCAGCATTAATACACAACCTTCAAACTCAAATAACTATCCCTTTATCAGTCACTAATTTTCACACTGAATATTTTGTCTTTTCCTTACAATATTATGAACTATTTTAAATAACATATATACAGATAATATATACTATTTATCTGTTTTTTACAAAGCTTCCACCTATAAAATTGAATATATATAGATTTGAAAATTAATTGGAGCTTAACTTTTAACATACTAGGGGTTAGAAATTAAAGTTTGTGTTTTATTTTTAAACAATATCTTCTTTACAAGATCTGAAAAACTCCCAAGTAATATCATAAATATGTTAAAAAATGAAGACTTTAAAATGTACTATGGTGAAAAAAATGAGGTTGAAGATAGAAAATCTTGGTTCTAGCCAAATCACTAACTTTGGGCAAGTCATTTAACTTCTCTTTGCCTTTCATTATCTATCAATGGAGGTAATTTTATTAACATGATGAACATTGTAAAGCACCTTTGCATTTAAAAGAATTTAGTAAAAATTTGCTGTGCTTTTGTTAATGAGGACTGGCTTTATGTAACTTACAGCTAAACCAGAAGTTAGTTTAACAAACAGTTTCAGGCACAGTATCTCATTATGATTGTCACAACTTCCACAAAGTAGATATATAGATAGGTAATACTGTCCCCATTTCATGAAACTGAAGCAAAGAAGGGTAAAGAGACTTATTCCAGGTCCTATAAATAAAACCCAAGTCTTCTGGGTCCCCAGTTTTACCTACCACCATGTTATCTCTAAGGTTCTTTTAACTTTAAAATTGCATCCATATTATCCACAAGATTATATCATAAACTGTCTTATCAGTCTGACTTAAACAAAACATAAAAACTTCCTTTCTTTCAAGGAAATTACCTTGAACTACACTAAGGTAGGCATTGAGGGCAATAACTATCCTGTATGCTTTCATTAGTAACTAAAACCACACCTATCAAGTTTACTGCTAATGTTGCATACTTACAAAATGATAAAACATAGTCTAAGTTCCCATTTATTGCTTCACTTCTCAATTCAGCTTGAGAAATTATATTATTGTCAAATGGACATCCATTTTCCTAGGGATAAAGCACATTTTAATATTATGCCTTAGCTAAAAACATTTTGATATGCTATTCAAATTTCATGTTTTCCCATTTATTTATATCACCATATTCTGATAATCCTTCGTTTCTAGAACAATATGTAAATCAAATAACTGAACTTTAGCAACAGTTCCAACATTCCAAATTAAATGCTTATCTTCAATTCAGATAATTTATTACCCTTAGAATGCCTTCCTTCTAGGAAAAATTTACTATTGATAACATTTAGAACAATTCTCTAATTTAAAATAAAATGAAAATTGAATGCACTAATCTAAAATGACATTTGGGGCAGTTAGTGAGGTAAAAATAAAATCTAACTTATCTCCAAATGGTTTTCACTTTTCCTAACATCATCATTTGTTTAATAATTTAAGTACAGAAGCCAAAAATTAGCTCAAATATACGTTCTAAGTCACAGTATAATAGCACAATATTAAAAACTACCCAATCAATAATAAGCAATGAATAAAAATAAATTATGGTATATCCATACAATAACACAGCATGCAGGCATAAGAAATAATTGGTGGAGTTACATACTATAATGGAAAGGTGCCAAGTTTAAAAAAAAAGGAGATTTATGGAAATAAGAATATGTAGGAAATTACTTTTTTAATATATTTCTTTAACAATAAAATATGTACAGGCTCAAAATACCCTGCTAAGAACTCAGAGTAGAGAGGTAGAGACACTCAAGACCTAAACTCTACCTTTTAGGAGGTTGTAATTATGTAATTACTTCAAAGAAAGAAAAGAACGCTCTAATATTAAAAAAGTCAAGGCATTATGTGAATAACCACCTAGGAACCAGATATTTTGAACAAAATATTTCTTATTAAAGTATTTGGTGCTCTGCCATGTTGTCCCTAATTGTATGTAGCACTTTGTTTTGAAAATGGAGAATATGGAAAGTGCAACCCTTGCTGATCCAAAAGTCAATTTCTTCATAAAGGCCTTCCCTATTCTCATGGAGACAGGACGCATTGGTTAGGAAAATAATGCTTTGGAGTCAAACAAAAGATTATTTTTAAAAAGCAGAATAGTAAATATACTGAGTGTATTATGAAAATTAATACAGAAGTGAAAAGTAATATTCAAAAAATGAAATATAGCGGCATTACATAGTGGGATTAAGGAGCAAATAATGTTTTATTTAAATATTTTCTGATATTGGCATATTGTCATTCAACACACAAAAATGATGCTTTAAGTTTTTTTTAGTTTTACCAATATTTTTACAAAACTTTAGAAAACTGCATACAAACACGACAATTTTTAGTGCTCAGCTTAATGACTTTTTTCTTTTTAGTCACACAAAACATTAGGGAGGCAAGACATTCTCTTCAATTATGAAATTAAAATCGTATTTGAACTCACCTGCAATACAGCACGAACTGACTTTACACTATCAAAGGATGGAAACACATAATTTACGTATGTCTCCTGATCAGGATTTACTCCCATTTCATGCATTTCTTTGAGGACTTTAACTATACCTATAAGATAAAATTTAAAAGTACAGAGATGAAGAACTTGGAATAAATTAACAAAAGATCAGAAAGTTTAGTTCATTCAGCTTCTGAATCACAATGAAGAGTACTCAGCATTTTGTTTGCCTAAAAAAGAAAGCAGAAAAACAACAGAACTGGGAAATAAGATAAGTGAAATTCTGTAATATAGAAAAGATTATAATAATGCTCCCTACTTACCTCTCAGGGTAGTCTTAGAAATTAAAAGAAAACAATGTGAAACCCTAAAAATATTAAATAAATGTTAATAGTAACAATGATTTAATTTTCTCCTGTTTTAAAACACTATAAGAATTTTTTAAATTTCCTTAGATATTATGTAGAATAAATGTAGCATAAAGTAACCATATAATTGATTTTCTAATGTGTGAAAATGGCCAACATACTGATAACTTTATTCTGTACAAAACACTTCACCCAATCATCTACACCTCAAATACCTCTTATTCTCTTCTTTTTTTTTCCCCCCCAATAACATTTATCAGGAGGAAGAGTATATTCTGCTTACTAGATGACCTGTGTTACTAGCATTTATAACATATGTTTTTTCTAACCAAAACTAAAATAGGTTTAATAAGATCTGGGTTCAGTCACTCCCTCAGATAAGTTCAGTCACTCCCTCAGGCATTCTCAGGAAGTATACCAAAAATATTCACTTCAGTAATATAGTCAGGCTCTGGCTGGTGTGGCTCACTCAGCATCGTCCCATATACCAAAAGGTTACAGGTTTGATCCCCAGTTGGGGCACATACAACTGATTATTTCACTCTCTCTCACACACACACACACACACACACACACACATCTCTCTCTCTCTCTCTCTCTCTCTCTCTCTCTCTCTCGGCATGTCCCCAAGTGAGGAATTTTTTTAAATAACAGTATAGTCAGATGGGAAGAAACATTTATCAGTAAGGAGACAAAAGGTGACTGATCTGACATACCTACATCCTGCTAAAAAATACAATTCATATTTCTTTTTTAAAAAGATTAAAATAATCCTAACACGGATCCCAAAGCTCTGTGAACTTAGAAAATCTAAACTAAGACTAAATAGTCTAATAAAAAATTTCAAATATCGTCATAAGAAAGTTTATGAATCTAGAGGAAAGTTTCCACCCAAAAAATTTTATAAGAATTAAAATAGCCCTGGCCGGTTTGGGCATCAGCTAAAAGAATTCAAATTTTGGGGAAATATAAATGGTTTACCTGATCAACTTTCACCAACTATGACCATTTACTTGATTTTAGACTCTAACCAGAGCACTCACTTTATTGGTACCCAATTTCTTACTTTTTAAAAATACTCTCTTTTCAAACACTTCAGTCAACTGGCATTTAGGCTTTCTCATCGGCTCTTCCTTATATTTTACCCTGCCTATATTTTTATTTTTATAGTTTCTAAATATACCAAGAGATGTAGATCCTTAGTCATTCTGGGTTATTTCCTCTTATTCAGGCCAACTTGCTAAAGTTCTAAGTGATGACTTTTCCATTTGTGCCACAAATAAATATACTAATAAGATGAACCACGAGGCAGTCATTGTAAGTCTGTCTTAGTGGCTGGTCATGGCTAAATTCGCAGCCAGAAAAAATCCAGAATTCAATAAAATTTGATCACCCTATTGTTGAAAACTCTTGGTGCAATTTGATTTGTCCCTAAATATCTTTCTTATCCTGAATGGTTTTATTTATTCCACAGGAAACATTCCTCTACATCCTCCATCACTACAGCCATTATTTTCTTCTTTTATATGTGACTTTTCATGGACAAAGAACAAACTCATTGAAGTAATAAGAATGTTAGTTGCTTACCTAACACTAAAGAAACTAGAGACTACATACTGCCATTCCCCTGTTACATGAAGTAAGATTGTAGAATATGTTACTTTACTATATTTCTGAATCTCCTGCAAATGAGAAACTAGTTTTTAAAAACTGTAAAACAACTGACAATATCTTGTACTCTCAAGTTACCTTTCTCAGCTTTTCTATTTTTCCAGATAAAACCTTCACTGACTCTGGGAGGTTGGGGAATGGGTGAAAAAGGTGAAAGAGATTAAGAAGTACAAATTGCCAGTTATAAAAATAGTTACAGGGATGTAAAGTACAGCACAGGGAATAAAATAATATTGTAATAGCTATGTATGGTGTCAGATGGGTACTCACAAAGATGATCACTTTGTAAGATATATAAATGTCTAAACATTATGTTGATATACCTGAAACTAATATATTGCATGTCAACTGTAACTTGAAGACAAATTAATTTTTTAAAAGACTTTCACTGATTAAAAAACTTGGTAACACTTTTTTAAGTGTCCCTAATGCAAAAATCAGTATCTAATTTTTAATCAATAGCTAAAAATTTTCATAAAATAAATTCAGCATGTTTACAAACATTTAGTATGGAGGTGTTATGGTATCAAAAAAGAGTATTTAAAATAGGAGGGCAGAAATCCTCACAGGTAATCCCAGCACTACTGACAGCTAGATGTGGAACTTAAGGTCACTCACTGAATCTTTCTGTGGCTCTCAGTTCCTTCATCAATATAATTTGAGCTTTCAATAAGACACCTCGTAAACCTAAATTCTAAGGTTCTTAGAAAAGAGATTCAAGACAAAAAGCCCATTTTTCTACTAGTTTGAGCTACATCTACAGAAAAAAATTACCTGAATTCTTTTGTAAGTACTAAGTAGTGAAAACATGATATCCAATTCAAGACTAGATACAGTGCTATGGTTGAGGAAAGCAAATTTACCTGATGAAGAAACAAACATTTAAACAGGGGTCCCAAAAATATTTTCATATCTGTGGAAAGGTGGACAATACTTACATGCCCACACATTTTCATGGAACAATGTAAACTTTCTGTGGTTCAAAAATATGGATTAAAGATTACTTCTTCAAGCTTTCAGAATTGGAGGTTATGCAAAGAGTTAATCAACTAGCATACTGTTTTCCAAAGATTTTTCTAAAAAGGATTTAGAGACTTTTATAGCCAGAAACAATTAGGGAATACTTGTTTCACTATTTCCTTTAAGCCAGAAGACAGCTATATATTTAAAATAAAATTGCAATATGAAAGTCTGCTAAAAGCACTTTTTTGTTGTTTGTGCGTTCTGTTTGTCACCCAATGTCATACTAACAACTCTGCATCTCATTCTAAGCACATTACACTTCGAGATAAAATGAAAAAGACCATTTTTTGTTTCCCCAAGGGGGAAGTACTTCCGTTAAAAGCATCTTTTTATGATACTACTCTTTCTGAATTACCAATAATGCAAACCAAAGAATTAGATACTGTACTCTAAAATTTAATATTTGTTCAATTCTTATTCATATCCTATAGACATCCCATGTGTACAAGAAAAAAGTATGCTAAATGCTTAAATGTACTTAAGAACCTGAAAGACTGAACATTTCTGCCCTTCAATCAGCAGGCTGTCAGGTCATGAGCACTCATTGTGCAATAAAAGTTTTTCTGTCTTTCTTATTATTGTAACTCAGCTCAGTTAAGGAGAAAACAGACTGGTCCACAAAGAAAATGGCCTAATTATATATAACTTTATCTTCAATAAGGCTAGGCAAACTTATTTCAAACTCTATATATAAAATAATAAACTAGAGTCTTAGAAAAATATAAAAATAATGAACTATTTATTAAAACTATACTCACAAGTTTGAATATCAAAACCAGAGATGAATTAATAAATAAAATTAATGTAATTAAGATGAAAGAAATACATTACCATTTGGTTTTTTAAACGCTGATGATATTTTACTATGATTTAAATCAACTCAATTTTTCTCAGATCTCATACTCAGGAGTTAAGTATGCTTTCCCATAGAATTCAATTAGATGTGTATAGAAACTGTTACACTGGATCTCTGAACCATTATAAATCTGTAAAAGGCAAAACCTAACCTTGAACATTTTTCTCCTTCTGATGTCCAACTAGCAATGGCCAGAAATAATGAGTTCTGATAGGAAAATCTTCTTCCTGCAGAGCCTTCATTAGAGCTTTTGCCAAATCTGAAAGAGATACCATTAAATATTACAAAGCTACCTCAGAAAAACTTATATGTTGGTTTTAGCTATGAAAATATAGTACCAGTTTTATTGGCTAGTAAAGCACACTGCAGTGTGAACTGCAAAGGAGATCCATGCAGCTTGGCTTCCTTTAACTTCTTACAGTAGTCTTTCAGCTTCTCTGCAGGCTAGGGGGGAAAAAAGAACACATCAGCTCCCTCTGATTTTCTGCAAATACTCTAACACTTTTGGGTTGAAAAGTCTGAACCTCTCATCCTCTTTTTATCCGTCATCTTACAAAACAAAAACAAAGTTTTCATAGTATTTATGTTTGGTCTAATCTCATAACAGGTCCTTATACTTATTTTTTTTAAATATATTTTTATTGATTTTTTACAGAGAGGAAGGGAGAAGGATAGAGAGCTAGAAACATCGATCAGCTGCCCCCTGCACACCCCCCACCGGGGATGTGCCCGCAACCAAGGTACATGCCCTTGACTGGAATCGAACCCGGGACCCTTCAGTCCACAGGCCGACGCTCCATCCACTGAGCCAAATTGGTTTCGGCAGGTCCTTATACTTTTAAAAAATCTTATTTTACTACCTATTACACTGTCTACAAGGTAAAAATGGACAGAATACCGTATTCATAGTCACACAGTGCCGTAAAAAGAAACTGCCAAAGTCATTCAGACCATCTTCCTTTGATAAAGGACATGCTAATAAAACTTGCAATGCTGTATCTTCCAATTTTTCAGTGACTAAAAGTAAAATAAGGTTCATTGCATCTGGAAAGAAAACAAAGACATCCTTTGTTACTGAACTGAATAATACTTTTACACTTTAACCAATATGAAAGACAAACTTATGAACTACAAATACCAAAAGGATATAATACTATCCTTTAAAATATCCTAAATAATAATAAAACACTTCCACATCAAAACATTCCAATGTATCCATTAACTCAAGTTTTTTAGTTTATTAAGCTGACTTTGAGTCCTATGTTCATCTATCACAACCCCCCTATTGTTAAAGAATGCCCTTTTCATCAGGTAAAAACGGTAATTTAGATGATTACAAAAATCATGAAAGTAAAGTTTATAAAACTACCTGGAATATATCTTCTTTCATATGCAATTTTGTCCAAAATTTCTGAGACATACTGAGGATACCCAGCTTTACTGAAGCTAAAGATAATTTGCAATAAATCACGGTCCATAAGGTAAAGATCGGACTTCTCCACCTTCTCCAGAGTCTATAGATAGTTCCAGAAATTAGAAGAATAAGTCAGAAAGCAGTATTTTTAAATTAAAGCTAAATATATTAAAATACAAAAATTTTAATTAGGAACATATATCATCTAAAGATTTGGGACTTCTTTTATAAAACAGAAATATTCTGCTTCAACACCAAGGTACCAAACTATAGGAATTCTCCTATAAATACTATTATTTTCAAGAGATACCTTTAAAAACAGATATAAACTATATTCTTCTGCTATAAGTTTATAAAAATGATTTTAAAGTATGTTTATTTATACAATAAGTCATACCTGCTTAACATGGTCAATGTCACCCTTCTCAGCATACACATTCAATAAGGCTAGATATGTGTCTGGACCAGGCTCAATTCCAGCCTCTTTCATCACTGTGAGAATATTTTCTGCATTCTCCATATCTCTGTAAGTTAATTCAAAGAAAATAAAACAGCTTACCATAATACCGCCAAATGTAATATATCATTCAATCGCAAATGTATATCTATACTTATCAAAATTAAAACCATGGTAACATCAGAAAAGGAAAATACATATTAAACTGGTTAAAGGTTTTAGAAATAAAGATCATAAACATCCCAAATTTTTACAGGCAATTTTTACAAAAGAGAAACCGAACTGTATAATAACTACAAAGACATTAAAGAATGTGTATTCTTTCACTAAATGTGTTACGATTCAAATTTACCTTTTTAGTAAATTATTCTTCACACCAAAAAAATATTTTCCAGGGCACTAGCAGATCAATTAAAAAACTTTACAAAGTCAGTTACTTTTGATCAGGCCCAATTTTTAAGACTGAACATTTTCAAATAAAAGTTTTGTGAAACTGCTGAGACCGGTTTGGCTCAGTGGATAGAGCGTCGGCCTGTGGACTGAAGGGTCCCAGGTTCGATTCCGGTCAGGGGCATGTACCTTGGTTGCGGGCACATCCCCAGTGGGGGGTGTGCAGGAGGCAGCTGATCGATGTTTCTCTCTCATCGATGTTTCTAGCTCTCTATCTCTCTCCCTTCCTCTCTGTAAAAAATCAATAAAATATATATTTTTTTAAAAATAGTTTTGTGAAACTGATAAATTTAAAAATAAGGTATTTTTTAAATGTGCAGGTTCTATCTCACATGCTCAAACTTTTTTTTGAGGAGGTTGATAAACATGGTTTAAGATTTTCTACACTATTTTTCTATAATTTAAACCTCGCCTGAGAACAAAACTTTAGATTGAACATACCCAGCTCTTGCATGCCCTGTAACAAGGGCACTGAATACTGCCTCTGTGACTGGAAGATCCTTAGTTTTCATAAATCCAAGAATCTTGCTGCAATAAAAAATGAAATAAAAATACTCCTTGGAATTATACATCAAAAACACTTTCTATAACATGTACACACAAAACCCCATTCCTTGAAATTATATCAATAGTCTTGAAGTACTCTTGTTAAAAATAGTAATTTTAAAAAATCTCATTGTTTCTTCTATGCTACTAATTAACCTTTAAAAAGCATAAAGTTTAATAAGATTGTACATTTCAGTATATCCCTTATTTCCTAAACCCTCTATCCAAAAGTAGTAATACATTTTACACAGAGAAATGTTACAACTGATTTTATATGAACCTGTGAGACAAATAAGTTTTATAAATGAATACGATTTAAGTAGCTAAGAACATTTCCTTTAGGAAATAATTTAAATAAAGTAAAGCTAGCTTTATGTCTCAACAATTTTAAACCTCTGCTTCAATTAATTAAATTTTTAATTAAAATAACAATTGTTACTTATCTTTCACCTCTTACATAATTTTATATTGTATAGAAGTCATATTACCACATATGCTAGATTAGAATACTTCTGAAATAATTTCCCTTATTAAAAAGAAACTCAAAAAAGAGAGTGAAATATTCTAGGTTTAGAAGACTTAAATATTTGTTTGTTTATACATACTTTTATAGAGTTCCATACCTGGCACCTTCAATATCTCCCACATTACAATAAGCAGCAATCAACCTCTGGTATGTTACCTGGTAATGAAATAGGCCAATTAATATTTTTAAAATAACATTTCTAGTAAAGAAAAAAAGAAGAGTGGATGTGACAACAAACATTTATAATAACAGCTACCTACACGATTTGGTTGAATGTTTGCTTCCTCCATTTTTGCCAAGAAGTCAGTTGGTGAAAATTTATGTTCATTTTGAAGGTAGACTTTAAGTAAAGCATTATAGTGACTCACATCATACACAGTACCTACAAGTGAAATTTAAATCAGATTTTTAGAAAAGCACTTAAAATCATATTCTTTATCACAATGAAAACGTGTACTTAATTTAACAAACAAAAAGAGTAAATGATCACTTAAGTATTTCACCCCAAACTTAGACCCACTTATATAGAAAGCCTGTCAGAACAGATAGAGCAAGCTAAACTTGCAAGACAGTAATTACTGAATTACTATACAGTTACAAGTAACTGCCTATTCAGATATTAGGTCTCTTACTTATGAAGCATAGTATTCCCTTCCTGTTAGAAAATGCTGACAATTCCCCTGTATTTAAAGTGACTGAAAGATCTTTCTACATAAAGCAGTCCTTGTCACATTACAGACACTGAGATGGATGGATTGTGACTATAGCTGTTTATACAGGTAGGACTATGCTGGTAATTCGCTTACTTTACTAACCAGGCTACTCAAAGACTTTGAAGATTCCAATTCCACTCCACACCCAGTTGCTGAACACCATTTCTATTCTGCTTTTATTAATTACCTGTATTCAAATGACCTTTGTTTTCTTTCTGCAACTATCTTGCCTAAGGCCGCATTAATTAAGGTTACCACTCAGACTTACTATACCACTCATCACATCATGGTGACCAGATCAATCCAGTATTAACATGTTTTACTAAATTTTCAAGAATTAAATATCTTTTTATTCACCTGCCTGTGGCTACGTAAGCCTATGGTCAGTGTCTGCTATCAGCTTGAGATTCAAGGGAACAGAGACCTATTCTGTTAAATTAATATTTGGGGAATTCTTTAAAATATTATTTTATATTGATTTTTTTGAGAGAGAGAGGAAGGGAGAGGGAGAGGAAGAGAGAAACATCAATGTGAGAGCAAACATTGATCTGCTGCCTCCTGCACGCCCAATACCAGGGACTGAGGCGCAATTGAGCCCAAAACTTGGGCACGTGCCCTGACTGGGAATTGAACCCACAACCTTTCGGTGCTCGGGATGATGCCCAAACAACTGAGCCTCACCAGCCAGGGCAATATTTTTTATCTTAATACATAGACATGTAAAGTGCTTTACTGTTTCAGACACTGTGCTAAGTTCTCTGCTTATAAAGGCTCAGTTACTGTTCACAATAGCTTTGAGGCAAGCATTATTATCATCCCCACCTTATAGATGAAGAAAACTGACTTTTACTTGTCCAAAGCCACATGGTTATTAAGTGATTATAAATTTGAACATAGGTGGTCTGCCTTGAAAGTGCAATCTCTTAACCACTATAATACTTAAACAACACCATGTGCAATTCAACATCTGCTTTTTGATTATGCAACAAGGTTACCATATAGTAACTAAACACTTATTTTTTATTAAGTGTAATATGCACAAAGAAAGCATGATGGTCCTGGCAAAGAGGAAAACAAAGATGTTATGGATTCCACTCTCAAATAGGATATAGAGGAAAGACATGTTTGTGAACAATTATACTAGAAAGTAATGTGTCTATCTTTCTATTGAGGTGTTAACATTATGACTATGCAAGGGCTTTTTTGTATTTTAGCACATAACTTTTTTCAAATATTTCTCCCAGTTCAACGTGTTTTTTTATAAAGTATGCGACTTATTGACATATAGATATTTCTAGTTTTTATGGTCAATTCTTTATTTTCACTTTTCTGTTGCATTTACACTTAGAAAACTCTTCTCCATTCTGAAATATATTTATTTCATATCCACTTTTAAAAACTTAAAAAAATGAACCTGTCATCAAAATTAATTCTAGATGAATTCAAAACTCTCAGGGGAAGCTCTGTCTTTATTCTATAGTTTGTGTAAGTGCTACACATCACTTGAAGGATAGTCCTAGATATTTTATATATTTGTGACTACACTTGAATACTTTAATCTATTTTAGTTTCTAACTATGAAAAGTTATCGATTCTTGACCATTTAGTATTTCCAACTATTTTATTGTAAGTTAATTTTCTGGAATTTATAGGCAAACAAGCACATCACCAAAAAACGGTAACTTACAGTATTGTTTCACATCTTATTTCATTGCCATTATACATGATATTTATTAGTTGTTGGCTTTAGATTTTAACATGTTAAAGAAACACCCATCTATTCTTTAAATATTTTTTACATCAGAAATGAACATTGGATTTTATCAAATGGTCTTTTAAGCTACTTTTTTTGGAATAGGTACTATGTTCACAGTTCAAAGTTTAAACTGTTTTGTATGAATATAAACATATAAACATTTTTCTTCAAAATGGTAGCACAGTATACACACTATTCTGCATCTTAATTTTTAATTATATTTTAAAAAATACCCCACATTAGTATATGAAGAAATCCTTTTAACAGTTGCACAATATTCCATTTTATGGACACTCCATAATTTATTTAATCAATCTCCTACTGAGGGACATTAAAATTGGTTCAAATTTCTTACTATTACAAACAAGCTACAATGAAGAATATCCTTCTGTAAATGAGAGTATATCTGTATCTAAATTCAAACAAATGAAACTGCTTAGTGAAATGGTATATGCATTTATAACTTTGACAGACCTAAGTCCTTTGTATTTTGTTATTTTGCTTTTTAGCTTACCATTAAAGTAAAACTTGATATGAAAAAATATTTTATTCTTAATGCCCCTAGATGTCACTATAACTCACCGAGTAAATCATACTGTAAAAAATTTGTGAATCAAGTAGCCCTTGTATAAAATTAAATTAAAGTTTATTTAAAGAAATTATTGTTTTTAATATATTTTATTGATTTTAGAGAGGAAGGGAGAGGGAGAGAGAGATAGAAACATCAATGATGAGAGACAATCATTGATCGGCTGCCTCCTACACGCCCCCTACTGCAACCCAAGCATATGCCCTTGGCCAGAATCGAACCTGGGACCTTTCAGTCCGCAGGCCGAAGCTCTATCCATTGAGCCAAACCAGCTAGGGCTAAAGAAATTATTTTTTAACTAAGGGAAAAAAATATCTGCACCTTTTATACACACCACATATTCAAATAATCATACCCAATTCCTGAAGTTTGTCCCATATCCTATGAGCTAATTCTGTCCTCTCTGAGAGCTTTAGTTCAGGCAGGAGAGAACCACAGCTGCGCAGCAGAAGCAAGGCATGATTACCACCTGGGCAACCTATGAAAAAAGATTAATGGGTAACATTTAACATAGAATCAGTATCATACAGATAAATATCAAATCTTAAACTGAAACCTAAAAATATTCAAAACTCTCTTGCCTCCCTAAAGATAATATTAAAGAGCCTACCCGTAAATTGGAAAAATCCTATCCTAATCCACAAGTATAATTTACAATGTTACTAAATGTTCTAAGATTTTAAAAATTAGTCTGCTTTCTTAAGTCAGCTAAGGTTATGAATCTGTAATTTAAAAGACTATAGAATACAAAAATACAAGGAACCTAATTTATAAGCAGTGCTTACTGCAATTCAAAGGCTAAGTTCTCAGTATCTTATGAAATAACACAAAGTAGTACAATTAAAACCCATGGATATCAATTTTAGGTTTATAAATAGTTACAGAATAATATCAACTTTCTTCTCCCTTTATCCATGTCCTTTATCAAAATGTCCCTGAAAGCTGACTTTAAAACAAAAACAAACCACTAATTGTTTGATTCCATTTATATAAAGTATCCAGAATAACATATGGTATCTATATGAACAGAGAGTACACTAGTGGTTTCTTAGGACTGGAAGAGATGGGAAGGTTTGGGAGCTGATGGGGGTATGGAGGTTTCTTTTTGGGGTGATAGAAATGTTCTGAAATTGTGGTGATAGTTGTACAATTCTGAATAAATCAAAAAAGAGAAAATGAAAAACATTATTCAAATGCACATTAATTATAACTGATACTTCTTTGGTATCCCTCTTCATTAAACTCTGTAGCTTCTTAATGTGACTGAAATCCATGGACGGGCTTTAGGTAAGCTGGTGAATACTCTGAAACTACAAATAAAATTATGTGTGTTTGCATGTGGGCTTTTTGTGTGTGTGTGAGGGGATAGGGAAGTAGAGGGCTTACAAGCTTCCATCAAATTATCAAGTTGCATAAGTGATTCAAATAAATTTTAATAGCTAAGTGAAAGTGAAAGGGAAATAATAAAAGGGAAATGATTAACAGTGTTCCTGGAAATCTGTCATTTGTGATTATTTTAGGTAAAGCTGACACTAAACAAGGGAAAATAAGAAAAACTAATACCTTCCAAGAAAATTTACTACTAAAAGTAACTCTTTTATAAACTATGAAAAACAAAAGGGCAATTTTTATTTGATTTTGAAAAAAACACCTGAAACAAAATGTCTTAGTTACTCAAAAGTTTGCCCTGATGAGCTGGAAAGACAGAAAGATAACAAATAAAATAAAATCATGATCACTAGAAATCACAAATAAAAGTATCAAAGAGCTTGCCCACCAACAAATACTTATTAAAAGCCCAACTTTTTAAACAGAAAAGTTTGAAATACCTGAGTGACAGGTATTATCAAAGACTTTTTGTAGAAGTGACTTTGGGATGCGGCCAGTTCTTCGGACAGAATTATCTAATCTCATGAGAGCCCAATCAAACTGACTGGCACTCCTTCTTTGAGAAGAAGTGGACTCCTCTTGAAGATAATTCTTTTTTTCAGCAGCAATGGCATACAGCCTGGCTTGGCTCAGTAGTCCTCTATAAAATGAAACACAATTAATAATAAATTAAGTCAACTACTACCCATATAGGTCATCTTTTTAAAAATATATATATTTTATTGATTTTTTACAGAGAGGAAGAGAGAAGGATAGAGTTAGAAACATCGATGAGAGAGAAACATCAATCAGCTGCCTCCTGCACACCTCCCACTGGGGATGTGCCCGCAACCAAGGTACATGTCCTTCACCGGAATCGAACCTGGGACCTTTCAGTCCGCAGGCCGATGCTCCATCCACTGAGCCAAACCGGCCAGGGCTAGGTCATCTTTTTGAACAAAATTTATACAAAACTTTTTTATTAGTTTCTAAATACATAAATTCATATTCAAAATGCAATAGCATTTTGCTCAGAGAAGTATAAACTGGTAGGCAAGAAAGTTTGACTTTTGCTTTAAATAAAATCAGACACAAATACGAATTATATGCAAAGTAAATATCTTGACTAATTATTAGAGTGTATTGATAAGGTCCCATATGGAAAACTAAGACAATAATATGGTGTGTACCTGATTTCAAATATCAAACTTAAAAATAATCCTATGTGTGAAGGAAACCATCATAAAATCTACAAACTGAATTTAAACTTTCTCTGCATTCGAATATCATTAATACAAAATTTCTAATTCAGAGATTTATATATGTATTCCAAAATATTTTAAATTTTCCAATAGCAGCCAGTACATACAAACAACTATATTGTATATACTAAGCATATGTTAACCAAATATAATATAAAAATACTTATTAATCCAAGCATGCCTTCAGGATTATAAACGCATGCTTGGCATGTGTGTATTTTTACCACAGTCAATTACCAAGATAAATATTTATATAGTAATAAGTTTTATTAAACTCCTGATTTCCTACCCTACATCATTAACCTGAAAAACCAATCACAAATTGAGTGATTAAGTATGTGATGTTACATTAAAGAAAGCTACACCAGTAGTTTCATCACAAGGTGATGTAAAACACAGAGGCAGCATTTGATACCAGACTAGAAATGTTACCACTGTGATCTGGGACAAATCACAACCACTCTAGTCTTAATGATTCCACCTAAGCAAATAAATATAATGAAGTGAAAATAAAATGGAAAAAATCAGGATACTAACTAAACAAGTCAATGTCACATTTAGTTGATTAAAATCTGTTAAATGAGCAAAAGTGCCTCATTGATTAGTCTGTTAAATTAGCAAAATTAATTAAATGCTAGATTATTACCTAAAAACCACAAAAGATACACTCTTACATATTCATTCCTTATTTTCAAAGGTTTTCTCTGGCCATTTATCTGGCTATTAGAACAGCTGCTACTAAACAAAGCCTTTGTTAATCAAGCAAACACAAAAATGATATTTTAAATCACCCAAAATAATGTGTCAAGTTCAAGTGCAGTCACATTGTTCAACAAAAGTTGATTATAGCAATTTCAAATTATAGTGAAGTATATCTGCCCAAGTCTTTTACATAATCCAAATCTGATACTGTGAAAAGGCTAAATAAATAAATAACACATTTGTTATTTATTTCAGTTTTAAAATGTTAACATCAAACATAAAACAAAATTCAGGCAAAAGACAGAAATGTTAATATACCAGCACAGCATTCTGAACACTCTAAAGCTAATTTTTCTTATAAATCTTTAATGCAGCCATTAAACGTAAGTGTGGCTTTCATTAAGTTGAAATATGAATCTGCTATAAAATAAACTGGGATAGGGGAAGGATTACCCATTTAAATCAAAGAATTCTTCAGTCTTCAAAAGGATTCTCCAGCACTTCCCCACATGGCAGTGCTTTCTACATTTATTATTTGGCCCAGAAATTATTTTTAAATTCATTAAACACATCCTGAAAGAGACAAAACTTTCATAGCCTGGTATGCTGTGATAGAAGGGAAAGAACAAGTCCAGGGGTTATGATGGGTCCATGCAAGAGAGGCATCTACTCATCAGCTGGCACAAGCTGAAGCGCACTGCTTCCAAATGCCGATGATCAAAAAAATTGATGTAACCACCTAACATGTCATAAATGGCTCAGGAGTTCCCCTCCTAAGACTCCAGCACTCACCACGAATATTCAGGTTACCCATGAATTTTCTGACACTAAACAAGGGAAAATAAGAAAAACTAATACCTTCCAAGAAAATTTATTACTACAAGTGACTCTTATAAACTGTGAAAAGCAAAAGGGCAATTTTTATTTGATTTTGAAAAAAAACACCTGAAACAAAATGTCTTAGTTATTCAAAAATCTGGCATTTAAAGTTATTCTTATTTTTAAAAAATTGGTGGTGGTGATTTTTATTTTTACTCTTTATTAAAAATAAAAAAAATTAACAATTTTATAGTGGGGTGTCTGTATTTCAAAAGCTACAAGAGATTAGTCTGAGTGGAGCGAGCGAGCTGAGTGGTTGTGTAGTCCATCTCGGAGACCAGTAGCGCTTGCAGCATGGCTGACCAACTGACTGAAGAGTAGATTGCAGAATTCAGAGAAGCTGTTTCACTATTCGACAATGATGGTGATGGAACTATAACAACAAAGGAACTGGGAACTGTAATGAGGTCTCTTGGACAGAATCCCACAGAAGCCAAGTTATAGGACATGATAAATGAAGTGAAAGCTGATGGTAATGGCATAATTGACTTTCCAGAATTCTTACAATAATGGCAAGAAAAATGAAAGACACAGACAGTGAAGAAGAAATTCAAGAAGCATTCCGCGTGTTTGATAAGGATGGCAATGGCTATATTAGTGGAGCAGAGCTTCGCCATGTGATGACAAACCTTGGAGAGAAGTTAACAGATGAAGAGGTTGATGAAATGATCAGGGAAGCAGATATTGATGGTGATGGTCAAGTAAGCTATAAAGGGTTTGTACAAATGATGACAGCAAAGTGAAGATATTGTACAGAATGTGTTAAATTTCTTGTACAAAATTGTTTATTTGCCTTTTCTTTGTAACTTATCTGTAAAGGTTCCCCCTACTGTGAAAAAAAAAATGCATGTATAGTAATTAGGACTTTATTCCTCCATGTTTTCTTCCCTTATCTTACTGTGATTGTCCTGAAACGTTATTTTAGAAAATTGATCAAGTATCATGCTGCATGTGGCTTATTCTGGATACATCTAAGCCCTTCTGCATATCTAAACTTAGATGGAGTTGGTCAAATGAGGGAACATCTGGTTATGCCTTTAAGTAGTTTTCTTTAGGAACTGTCAGCATGTTGATGTTGAGTGTGGAGTTGTAACTCTACGTGGATTATGGACATTCAACAATATGTACTTAAAAGTTGCACTATTGCAAAACGAGTGTATTATCCAGGTACTTGTACACTTTTTTTGTACTGCTGATCCTGTACCAAAAACATTTTCTTTTATTGTTACTGCTTTTTAAATTTTGTTTAGCCACTTAAAGAAAATCTGTTTATAACACAATTTGCCTCAAATCCATTCCAAGTTGTATATTTGTTTTCCAATAAAAAAATTTTTTACCTCCCCTCCTCCCCCAAAAAAGCTACAAGAACCAGATTTTTATAAGCAGGCTTCCACCTGTCAAAAGGCTCTGTCTTTTTAAAATTAATATTTTACTTTTTCAAGGCATTTTTAGGTTTACAGAAGAATTATCTGGGAAGTACAGAATTCCCATATACCCTCTTCCTCCTCTACCCAGTTTCCCTTATTAACAGTAAAGGTGAGACTAGGTAATGGAAAAACAAGTAAAGTATTTAGATTTTATGATCTATATATATAAAAGGCTAATATGCAGTGTCCTCTGGGAGTTCAACCAGAAGATGGGGGCCCCAATCGGCCCTGATAGCTGGCCAGGCCTAGAGACCTGGCCTAGGGACCCTACCCGTGCACAAATTTCGTGCACCAGGCCTCTAGTATGCTTATAAAACACAAGACTGATTTTCATAAAGCTGCTCTCTTGGCTTATTTTGTTGTACCATTCTGTAGTCAATGGGGATTGCAAACATCATTTATGTTCTCACCAATCCCTTATTTTGACTATTCCACTTGTGTTTTCTTTAGCCTGTTGATACAGTTGATTACATTAATTGGTTTTCAAGTGTTGAGCCAGCCTTGTACACCTGGAATAGACCCCAAATTGGTCACAGTATAGAATTATTTTAATACATTTTACACACATACTGACCCCACTTAAGTTTTAAGATATTAAAAATTCAAAAAGATAACTCCTAAAGTGGTTGGTACTCCTTTCAAATTGCTCCACTGCTATTCACTATACCACTACTACATTGTTCCCTGAAGCTCAAAATCTTAGGATAATTATTTTATTGTTCAATCCCTCTCACCCTTCACCCATCCTTCCAAGCAAGGCAGAAGTCAGCAGGCCAAGCAAGTAAGCAACAGATGGGATGAGGTTTGAGAGGAAGACTGGCTAGGCCATAAAGTATTTTGAAGCTAAAGAGTCTGATTTTTTTTTTCTAGACACAGATTTTATTTCAGGAACAGGATTGTATCAGAACTCTTAGGCTTATAAGCATGATCTATTTCTGTTTTGAAAAGGTAAGTCAGGCTGCTGAATGGAGAATAAATTAGAGGGCAGCAAGAATTAAAACAGAGATCCATTGAGGAAGCTATTGCAGTATAGTCCAGGTGAGAGAATGATGGAAACTTGGACTACAGTGGGCAGTGTAGATGGGGGACAGAAATCCATAGCACCACGGCCATCACCTGATTTAATTACAAATTCCAAGTCACACCACACAATTTGTTAATTCTTACCTACATGTAGTGAAGAAAATCTCACGTATTAAGTGCTTACTTAATTCTCTGTATACATCTGACACTATTATGTATCATTTTCATAAACAATTGATAAGCACAATCTTAAAGGCAAAAAAAAGAAGGCTCCATGGCCTGGTGGAAATACATAAGCTGTAAGAGTGTGGGCTTGAGCCCTAGCCAGTTTGGCTCAATGGATAGAGCATCGGCCTGTGGACTGAAGGGTCCCAGGTGCAATTCTGGCCAAGGGCACATGCCTGGGTTGTGGGCTCGATCCCCAGTAGGGGGGTTGCAGGAGGCAGCTAACCAATGATTCTCTCTCATCATTGATGTTTCTATCTCTCTCTATCCCTCTCCCTTCCTCTCTAAAATCAATAAAAATAATTTAAAAAAATAAAAGAGTGTGGGCTTGAGTCCTACAGACCAGCCTGAGTTCAACCTCTGCCATTTATAAGATATGAGACTTTGGCCAAGTTACTGCAACTCTCTCAAAGCCTGTAAAATCTGAGAGGTAACTGTATTTACCTCATAAGAATATCATAAAGATTGACTGAAAAATACACTGTTTCCCAAAATATCACACTTCTGCTAGGAAAGATGGTTTTAGATTACATCTAGACAAAGATTTTCCATTTTAGTAGTTCTATGTATTGTAATAAATATTTTAAAATACTTATCACAGCAAGCTCTTTATTTTACTAGAATTCCCACTTAAGGCAAAATTAAGTTATAAAAATGTTAGTTTAAACCTAAAACCAATGTTAAGAAAAATATTAGATATAAATAACAGTTTAGGTAGTACTCAGTTTTGGCAAAAAAATCTGAAGGCAGTATACAAATGCCCCAAGTTTGGATAACATTGGAAAAATGTATATAAAAAAACTGGCAAAGTAACTGTAATAAATATTAACTTCGTATTTACCAGAGCATTTTCTTTTTTCAATGTACTAACAGAAAGCACATAAGACTTACTTTAAAGGGCCTATTGAAATTCAAGCTAAACTATTTAACAGCTACCTGGCTCTGGCAAAGGTATTTGGTCTAAGCATTAGTTCCTCATATGAAGAAAAATACTACCTTGTAAAGGTAACATTTAAAAAAGCAGTTATCAGATTCCTAACAGAACAGTGCTCAAAAAAGCTCTTATTCTAGAACATGCTCAATAAACATCTGTTGATTGGCCTTTTTTCTAGTCTTTTGTAGAGCTGTCACAATGAACTTTCTCCCTGAATTATTTTGCAAAGCCTCAATTCTTCAAAAAGTCTTGCCCAGTTAAGCTGTCCCTCAAACACAGCTCTATACTTTATGCTAAGTCACAGAATTTCTGACTAAAAATGTGTGCAACTCTCCTACACTTTGATAATAGTCTCCGGGCTTGAAACACCAATGCCATTCCTTTCTCCCTATCCAGATGTTCCGTCCAACTCAGAATACTGCAGTCCATTGGGATGTCTCAGCTCTGACAGGAAGTGATGAAGAGTCAGTTAACCAGGTTGAGACCTATAATGTGATGGGGATACTCTTTAAAGTCTACAGTGTGAGAGTGGGATGAAGTAGATTACTCTAACGATCCCTTGCAGAGTTTACATTCTGAGATCTTTTCATGTGCTTACTTACCTGTGATAGTCTTTAATTCCTAAATTTATAACATATCATATATTACCTTTTTTAAAAATGTTTTTATGTCCTTAAATACTTTCATAACCTAAACTACAACATATTCAAAACATTTCAGAACTGGGAATCACAGTAGTTGAATCCCAACTGGAGATCCTGGATAAAATAGTTCATTCTTCTAAGCCTCAATTTCCAACTTTGAAATGTGTGATGTATTCATACAAATACACTTTGAAAATGGCAAAGATCTAAACTAAAGGTACTATTGTTTATATTAATCTCCAAATCTATTCTTCCTAATTCTGTTAGCATCCTTACCAATCTCTCGTTCTCTCTCTCTCTCAAGAAAAGGAAGTATCTTTCCTCAGTTCTGCACCAACTAGTTGAGGCCCTATTAGTCCTAACTTGTAGTATTATGTTGTTCCTAACTGTTCTGTCCATCTCCAGCCTCTATCTCTCCATGAGTCTATGTGAACTTTGTCAACATTTGTACCTCTCAAAACCTTTCAAAGGCTTCCAACCATCAAATGACCAACTTTCTAATCAACCTTGTTAGCATTAAGGAATCAAATAACCTTTGCAGTGTCAACTTCCACTACATACCTCCCCACATTAGTCACACAGGATAAAAGTACCACCTCCAAGTTTCTTCATGCTCTTCTCTTCCCCTGGAACACTGACTAGTCATGAGCGTGCATCCTCTCAAACTGAAGTGATCCCCTACCACAAAACAAATGTGATTGCTCTTCTCTCTAAAAGTAAATTCATCTCCTATGGGTAGCACTAATGTAATAGTTGCACTGTGCCTATCATAATCCTCTGTAATTGATAAATTTATACACACAAGGAGCAGAGGCTGAATCACAGCCCCAAAGGACCGAGACATACTCTCAATGCTTGAGAAGATTTTTTTTAAGTGATAAACAAGGGAGTTTTCTTTCCTTCCAACGTTAGACACGTCACATCAGTCTGTCATAGGACAATATGTTATCTTCACCTTTGAGCCAACCATCAATCTAAATCTACTTCCAAAATGGTTTACCTCAAAGCTAATCTTTCCTCTGAAGCACGTAAGTACTATTCTTAAAACTCTCACAATATATAAGCAGCTTATAATCCAGAAGTGTGAGAAAATGAGTATGAGAAAGCAAAAGTGTTGCTCTTCCACCTCCCCAAAGAAAGGGTAAGAGCTGGTTTTTAAGAAAACATTTGTTTAAAAAAAAAAGCGCTGCCCTGGCCAGGTGGCTCAGTTGGTTGGAGCGTCGTCCCATACACCAGGTTATGGGTCCGATTCCCAGTCAGGGCATGTGCCTAGATTGCGGGTTCCATCCTCGGCTGGGGCACATGCGTGAGGCAACAGATCAATGTTTCTTTCTCTCTCTAAAAATCAATGAAAACATATCCTCAGGTGAGGATTTAAAAGAAAAAAAAACACATTTTTTAAGTACTGAAATAGGAAAATGAAGAGTAAGAGTAAAGAATATAAAAGTATATACTTTTTGGCCCCCGTCAATGTGGCTCAGTTGGATGGAGTGTCATCCTGTGTAGCAAAAGGTGGCGGGTTCAATTTTTGGTCAGGGCACATACCCAGGTTGCAGGTTCCATCCCCAGTTGGGGCACATGTAACCCATCGATTCTTCTCTCTCATATCAATATTTATCCTTCTCCCTCTCTCTAAAAAAAGTTTATACTTTATGGTGCTCCAATTTTGAAAACAGATTAATATATTTGCTTAATAATACTCAGCTTTCCTTCTCAGACAGGACATTCCTGGAAATAAAGATCAGAGTGAATGTGTGGAAATTAACTACATTATATGAATGGGCTAAGTACCCCAAACTTCTTTGCATCTCACAATATTCCTTACTCAATGTCTAAGATTTTCATTGATATCCTCAACTCAAGGCAAAAAAAATAAAACGAAGTTCCTGCCTTCAAGGAACTTACAGCCAGGTCTGGAGTGCTGGTGGCCACACATGTAATCATGTTAATGTATGCTTTAGTGAGTCCAGCTATGAGAGAAAGCACAAGAAAGGAGCAGTCAAATGAGAGAAGCAGTCAAGAAAGATTTAACAAAGAAGAGGAACACTTGAGTAGGGGAAAGGGTAGACACATCTCAAGAATGAACATTATATTCAAAAGCAAGCAGATATGTAGCATGGCCCACCAGAGCCTTGCTGGCCCACAGACCAGCAGCATTTTTATCATTTGGGGGCCTGTTAGAAATGCAGAATCTCAGTCCCCTGCCTAGATTTATAAAATCCAAACCTACCGTTTTTTAAAATATATTTTTATTGGTTTCAGAGAGGAAGGGAGAGGGAGTGATAGAAACATCAGTGATGAGAAGGAATCATTGATTGGCTGCCTCCTGCACGCCCCACACTGGGGAGCAAGCCTGTAACCTGAGCATGTGCCCTTGACTGGATTCAAACCCAGGACCCTTCAGTCCGCAGGCTGCCGCTCTATCCACTGAGCCAAATAGGCTAGGGCAAAACCTCCATTTTTAACAATATCCCCAAGAAATTCTTATGCTCATTATAGTTTCAGAAACCCAGTAGACTTCAAAATAATAGTTTGGTATGGTTAGAATATAGGATGCCATGGGAAAGAACTCATAAGAAGCAAGACTCCAACATCTCCAGATCATGGAGCACCTTACCCTGGACCTAGTGGGAGTCATCAGTGTCTGACTGTAAGTAATAAAATGACTTGATCAAATTATCAAGGAGACTAGAGAATGATATGGGGGTTGGAAGAAGGGATTCATTCCACATGAAGTAAATCTAATAAGACTTAATCATTGTGGAGTCAATACATGGGGGTAGGGGAGGTGTCAATGAAATATGAATGAGAAATCTCGAGGAAATAGCAATAGCAATATTCACTAAAGCACAGAACACACAAGGAACAGATTTGGGAGGAAAGACTAGACCAATATGAGATTTGATGGATCTGAAGTACCTGTAGTTCAATCAGTGGATATCTAGTAGATAGTCCATGTACAGAAAGAGAAATAATGCCATCATCAGATAGGTAGGGCTGATACCCTGAAAATGGAAGAGGTCACCCAAAGGGGATTAAAAAATGAGAAAGCAAAGGACTAAGGACAAAACACCCCCAAACATCAACATTTAAGAGATAAACAGAGGAAAAAGGAAGCACCAAAGCCAGTGAGAAAAATGCTAAAGACAAGAAAATCAAGAAAGAGTAATGTCACTGATGCCAAGAAATGAGTCTAATGCAGGCAAAATAGGTGACAGTAATATGCCAGAGATCAAGGCCTTGAACATGGGTCATCTTACACATACGTTAAGTGACTAGAAGGAGTTATATACTAGTATATCAATGGTTCTTCCTGGGTGATAGAATTAGGATGATTTTTAGTTTACTGCTTTTTCCTGCATTTTGCAATTGTTCCTCATGAGTTTTATAATTTAAATATATACGATAAAAAAGTTAATAAACTAAGACAATGATGGTTTTTGCAGAGGTGACTGCAGTGGGTAGATGAGGGGATACAAAGTGAGGAAATGAAGGATGGGAGTACAGACAGGGAAGAGAGATTGGGAAGCATCTAGAGTCCTGGGAAAAGTTTTATATTTCAGGAGGGAAAGATCTAGGCATGCTTAAGAGGCTGAGGGACAGAAGATTGCATAGAAAAAGGGTTTAGTGTCCAGGAGAATAAGGGGACAAATACTTCTTTACTTGCTGAGCAAACAGTGGTGAATAAGATAAAGTTCTGCTCTCACACAACTTATTTTCTAAGAAAATAGAGAAAAGATAAACAAGTAGTATCAGACAAGTGAGATATGCCATGATAAAACTAAAATAGGGTAGTTTTTTACAGTGAGTGTTGACATAAGGCTTCTCTAAAGAAACAGCATTTAAGTTGAGTCCTAAATGACAAGAACTCAACTTTACAAAGAAGCATGAAAGACCTGTTACCTCTACTTTACAGATTAGACCAAGGATCAAAGAGGTTAGGTAAGATTTTGGAGCAAGTAGATGGAACCCAGGTCTGATGAACACCCAGACTTTTTATAATAGAACTAGAGGCCCAGTGCATGAATTCGTGCACAGGTGGGGTCCCTTGGCCTGTCAGGTGATCAGGACCGATTGGGGCCAGCTGGCCGGGGAGAGACCAAGGGAGGTTGGCCAACAGGCCCCAATAGGAGCCCATTGGGGCCCACCAGCCAGGGAGGGGCCGTGGGAGAGCTCCAGAGCATGTCTGGCTCTCTCACCCAGTCCCCATCAGCTGGACCCCAGCAGCAAGCTAACCTACTGGTCGGAGTGTCTGCCCCCTGGTGGTCAGTGCGCGTCATAGCAACTGGTTGAGCGGTCAACCGATTCGGTTGGACACTTAGCATATTACGCTTTTATTACATAGGATACCCTTTCTACTAGATTGTGTTCCCTCTGTTGTTTCCCTCAAATGCAACAGTGAAGATGAACGATAGACCCTTCAAGGGATGTTAAGGACTAGACAAATAGGAGTAACTGGCATAACTGTCTTTGTCAAAAGAACACTTTGAAAGCCAAAAGATATAGTTCTGCGAAAGCAGAGGCATGAAGGTCATCGACTGAGGCCTAATGAGAAAATCTAGGCAGGCTCCAGGTTACAAGTAGGCTACATTCCCAAGATTTATAGCTAAGTTGTTAAGCAGTCATAAAACATTTCCTCCATTTAATTTTATGCAGAGAGTAGGTTTCCAGGCTGGTCCACAAAGATCCATGTAATCATACTTATTATTATAGTAACTAATAAAGCATTTACTAGGTACCAGGCCCCACTACCAAAGCTATTACTACTCCCACTTTATAACTAAGGAAATAGGCCTGGCTGGAGATACTAAGTAACTTGTCTAATGGCACTATGCAAACAAGTAAAGGTCAGCAGTCCAGCCCTGGCCTATTACAGATCCTTAGCTCTTAGTCTTAGTTCTTATGCTGTCTCCCAAAATACCTTTAAACACTAGTCTTTCAAAGTCAGCTTTTCCCCAATTCTAAAACCTCAGTGCCCATCTCCCCTTCTCAGGGGTCAGGAATACTATTCAAATGAATACTTATTCCCTCCACCCCAAAAAGCCTAATACCAAACCTATCTCTTGATAAACTTCAATCCATGAGGGCATTTACTCACACGTTTGACACCCACTGAGAATTTAACTTGCCTTTGGAGTCCCCACGGAGGGCCTTGCATGTGTTCATTTATTCATTCATTGACACTTACTGAGCCTACTCTGACAATTCCCAGCCCATACCACAACCTCGTAAATACTAGGAAACTCAAGCAAAATCCCAAACTGATCATAATTAAGTGACCATCTCTAAGCTATCCCTTGCTCATTCAAAACTCCCAACCTACTCTCCCCTCCCCCCCCCCCCCCCAATAAAACTCAAAATCTAAGTCCTAGCTGGTTACCGATCACCAATAATGCGTGCCCATGGGACAGCCCTAGCAGGTCAATCCTAAGGAGAGTAAACACCCGACCCTCGCAGCAGCCTTCAAAGCCCCTCTCAGCTTCGTAGGCCGGAGGTAGCCCGAGGACACGATCCAAGCCGGAAACAAGCCATGCCCGCGGCCATGACCTTCTGAAGGCGACCAATCCACATCACCCGAAAACCTCTGTAGGGAGCATGGTCCGATGCCCGGGGAGGTTTTAGCCCTGGAGAGGCGAAGTGGGCACTTAGAGGGGGCAGGAGGGACCCATGGCCCTCCAGGGTCAACGCCTGATCACCCGGAAGACGCCCACATTGCAGGCGGGCTGCGGGGAGTGCAGGACACTCACCCGGGGACCCGCGCGATGCGAGCTGCGGGCTGACAGCGGGCGGCGGGCGGCCTGCCCGGGCCGCCGGCGAGGAGGCGCAGGGAGAGCGGGAGGCGCGGAGCCGCCCCGGCGCGGAGGAGCCAGCGGGCCGGTCTCAGAAGGGCTGCCATGGCTCGGCTGTGCCTACCGCAGGCTGCACGTTCCTCCAGAAGGACAGGAGGAGCACGTGACCTCGGGGTCGCCCGGCGCGGGAGAGACCAAGGCCGAGCGCGCCAGACGCCAGGGAAGGCATGAGTCGGTTTTCCGCTTGGAAGATGGAATTACCGACTTCTGTGAGGAGGTACGGGCCCCACGCCACGTTTAAAATGACAACGGGGCCTTATTTGTTATTTAAGGGAGTTTTCACTTTCCGTCTTATGACCTTCACCCCAGCTGGTTCAGCCGCTCCACCCCTACGCTGTTCAGTTGGTAGAGTCCGAAGAGGTCGACTCCTCCCAGGTCAACGCCGGAGCTTGCCCGGGCCGACTGACGAGAACGCTCGAGAACTCTGGAGAAGAGCTGACTGTGAAGATCCCGGAGTGCGGAGTCTTCAGTGCGGAGGCGGTTGCCCCTGGCGTTCAGTGTTGCCGCGCGAACTGATGGGGAACGTCCCGGGGCTCTCCGAAATGTGGGACAGAAAAACGTGGAGGACCTTTGCACTCCGCCCGGGGACAGGGTAAAGGAACACCTAGGTCCGACCCTGCGTCCACAGGCCATGCCTCGCTTTATGAACTAGCTGGAGTCTGACACTTGCAAAGCTTTAACCGAACTCATCCCCACCCCACCCCAACTCCCAGGCTCCCCTCTTCCTTCAGTAAAGGCACCAGCATCGGAGGTAAGAGCAAGATGATGAAGAGTCTGGAGCCAAATCTGGGGATAGCATAGGAGGCTCTTGCTTTCATAGGGTTTATAGTCCAGAAAAGTCCCCTGTGCACAGGTTGGACAGACTTCCGCTCCCTCCACACCACCTGGTTGCCTCCCTCCCATTCCCGGGTGAGCACTCAGAAGTTACCTTTGGAAGCCCTGCCTAGTCATTCCCCGTTTGGCTGTTTAGCTCCCTTGACAGCCTCCTTGAAAAAGAACTGTGTCACTTTTTCTTTTTCTATTGACTTATTGGGGTTGGTTAAAATTACATAGACCCCAGGGGTACAATTCTATAATACATCATTTGTATATTGTATTGTGTGTTCAACACCCCAAGCCAAGTCGCCTTCCATCACCATTTTTCCCACCTATACCCTCTTCAGCCTCCCCCTACTCTTTCCCTTTGGTAATCACCATACTGTTGTCTGCCCATGAGTTTGTGTGTGTGTGTGTGTGTGTGTGTGTGTGTGTGTGTGTGTGTGTGTGTGTTTGCTTAATCCCTTCACCTTTTCCACCCAGCCCTGTCACCTCCTTCCCCTTTGACGGCTGTCAGTCTGTTCTCTGTATCTATAGCCTGTTTCTATTTTGTTTGTTAGTTTATTTTGTTCATTAGGTTCCACATATAAGTGAAATTATATGGCATTTGTCTTTCTCTGACTGGCTAATTTCACTTAGCATAATACTCTCGCTGGCCAAAGAGTAAGATTTCCTTCCTTTTTTAGGGCCGAGTAGTATCCCATTGTGTAATTGTTCCACAGCTTTTTCCTCTACTAATGAACACTTTCATTCATTCCTCTACTAATGAACACTTGAGCGACTCCAAATCTTGCCCATCCTATATAATAAAAGCCTAATATGCTAAGTGTCCAGTTGTCCGTTCAACCAATCAAAGTGTAATATGCTAATGATATATATGCTAAGGCTGCTCAACCGCTTGCTATGATGTGCACTGACCACCAGGGGGCAGACGCTCCTACTGGTAGGTTAGCTTGTTGCTGGGGTCTAGCCAATCGGGACTGAGCAAGATGGGCAGGACATGCCCTGGAGCCCTCTCACAATCCCTCCCCTGCTGCTCAACCTCCTACATCCCTCTCTGACCCTGATCATGCACCGGTGGGGTCCTTCAGCCTGGCCTGCACCCTCTCGCAATCCGGGACCCCTTGGGGGATTGTCGGAGAGAGCCTGCTTCGGCCCAATCCCACAGGCCAGGCCGAGGGACCCCACTGGTGCACGAATTTGTGCACCGGGCCTCTAGTTTTACATAAAACATGAAATATCTGAGATTATAGCCATTATAATCTAAGACAAAGATTTTCACTTAAGACCAATTTTTTTTTTTTTTTTTTAAGAAACATTCAGCCCTGGCCATTTTGGCTCAGTGGATGGGGCGTCGGCCTGCGAACTGAAGGGTCCCGGGTTCGATTCCTGGTCAGGGCACATGCCCAGGTTGTGGGCTCCATCCCCAGTGGGGGGTGTACAGGAGGCATCCGATCTGTGATTCTCTCTCATTACTGATGTTTCTCTCTCTTCCTTCCTCTCTGAAATCAATAAAAATATATTTAAAAAAAGAAAAAAGAGCCCTAACCAGTTTGGCTCAGTGGATAGAGCATCAGCCTACGGACTGCAGGGTCCCAGGTTCGGTTCTGGTCAAGGGCATGTACCTTGGTTGCAGGCACATCCCCAGTATGTGCAGGAGGCAGCTGATCAATGTTTCTCTCTCATTGATGTTTCTAACTCTCTATCCCTCTCCCTTCCTCTCTGTAAAAAATCAATAAAATATAAAAAAAGAAACATTCATCTTCAAAATTCTGAGCTGGAAGTATGGTATTCAATACCCTGAATGGGAAATTTACAAGATAGGGGATATTATTCTCATTTCACTTAGGTCAATTAAACTTTTTTGACATCCTAACAGGGCCCCTACCCTTTATGGTTAATCACAAAAGATCAGAAAATAGAACCGATCACTCATAATTGTTTGTCCACCTTTTTGGAGTCTTCTCCAGTTTTCACACAAATCCATTCAAAATAGTGTGAGCCAATTTACAATAGCTAAGATCTGGAAACAGCCCAAGTGCCCATCAGTAGATGAGTGAATAAAAAAAGCTGTGGTACATTTATACCATGGAATACTATGCAGCAGTAAAAAAGAGTCTCTTTCTCTTGGAGACAGCATGGAGGGATCTAGAGAGTATCATGTGAAATAAGTCAGTCAGAGAAAGACAAGTATCACATAATCTCACTCATATATGGAATCTAATTAACAAAATAAACTGATGAACAGACTGGATCCAGAGACGCGGAAACATGGAACAGAGTGCAGAATCTCGGAGAGAAGGCGGGGGAGGATGGCTGGGTGGAAGATAATCAACCAAAGACCTTGTATGCATATATGCATAACCCATGGACACAGACAATAGGGTGGTGAAGGTCTGGGGTGGGAGGCGGGGGCAGGCTGGAGGGGGTCAATGCGGGGGAAAAGGGGGACATATGTAATACTTTCAACAATAAAGATTAAAACACACACACACACACACACACACACAACAGTGTGAGCAAAGAACCAAGTGATTGCCTTGAGTTTAAAAGCCTATTTTGCTTAAAAGACTTAACATTTTAAGCAACAGATTTAATGTTTAGCTGTGATTGTATTTTCTCTTAAGGCAACTTGTCTGATGAATCAAGGGCTTCTTCCATCTGTGATTACATCTCCATATTCAAATTTATTCATGTATGTAATTCCCAATTATTCAAAAAAATTCTGCTTTGACTTTTATTTGCACACAGCCCAAGATTCTCAGTATAAGTGGAGATCCAATTTATTATTGTTATACCCTTCAGCAACACTTCTGTCAAATAATAATTCTTTCATGAGCCCACAAACCAGAAAGACAGATGCAGGGTCATTTACTATAAGAAAGTAACCAGCACTGGCAACAAGGGGTTGTTGCTGATATTTTCCCAGTGTTATCATGTGTGAAGGCTGAAAGTTTGTGTGTTTCCCACAGGGCAGATAGTGTCTGAATAAATCAATAGTAGTCAAACATAATTGGCATTTCAACGTATTATACAACTGAGTCCCTTCAAGACAGAAAACAGTTGTAATCCTTGTAATAGCTGAAAATAAACTTTAGGAAGTCTTATTAACAGTCATTGTTAATTCCTGAAATGTGACATGAATCTCTTACATTTCCTGGTTAATTGATTTTTTGTTTTTAAGGAACTAGAAAATACATTTAATTTTCTCTGAGCAATAGATAATGTGGTATTTCTGTTTTGGCTTGTGCCTCTCTAAGGCTTGAAAATTCATCTTTTAAAAGTTGGACACTTTTATGTAACTTGCCTTCTGGTAATTTCAGTTTAAGTTGGAGAAGGAGACTAATAAAGTTTACTTGGGCTTAGGAAAGAATACATGGATTTTCCAATACATTAAGTTGCAAAGACACTGATATGGCTGTTCTTGGCTGCCCATCCTGTTTTCCAGGCCTGATTGGGAAGAATACAAATCACTTAGAAATATGGTACACATAGCAGGATGTAGAAACGATGTGTCTGTGTGTTGTCTTCCACTGGAGAGCTAGTGGTATGTTTTCAGTTGAGTGTGGGAAAGTTGAATTATGTTAAATTAAAGCAGATTGTGAACTATATATGGGAAGGAAGATATGTTTTTATTACTGCATGTGAGAAGGAGTAGTAGACTGTGTCAGCATTTTGTTATTGTTGTTGTTCCAGTTTGTCTTACATGCATAGTTCTTCTGATTTCCAAAATCACCCCCTACTTATAGACAGGGATCAGCATGTGACCCAGGCCTAGCCTATGAGAGAATTCCATCCTTTTGGCTAGAGTTTTTGTTTTGGGTACCCAAACTAAGGCAATTGGATTTATAAATGCAGCTAGTACCGCATATGTCTTATCCTAGAGTCATCAGCCATTAGAATGTGAGTTAGTAATTGCCATTCTCCCTGCCCACTGAAGACACCTGCATGTAGTAGGAGAGAATGAGAACACATAGAGAAGTAGAGCCAAGGACTAGAGAGAGGCCTGGTGACTGACTTCATTGGGGTTTCTATATCCAGTTGTGCTTGAAGTCAAATTTACACCTGGGCTTCCCAGTTGCATGAGCCAATTGGTAACCTTTGTACTGAAGCTAGTTTGAGAGAGGTTTTTGCTGTTGCACTAGAAAAAAGGGATTTAATACAAGTTGAGTTTGGATAGGATCATCATTCTACCAAATTTTAGATTTAGTTCTTTGGCAGCATGCTTCCTCTAAACATGAATAAGTGTTGATTCTTTATTCATAATGGAATGTTTCAATTCATTCTGTGTGTTCTCATCATTTTTTATTATTTTGTTGATTGTAATTTCATTACATTTTTAAAAAATAATGCACTGAAAATGCTGAAAGATTAAAATACAGCTAAGCTGTACTCCAAAGTTTCAACAAAAGGGAACAAATTAAGGATAACTAATTTTTTTTTATTTAAAAAGTCAAATACACTCCAAATTGAAACTAACACAAAAAATTCCACAGGAAAATAGCGCAAAAATAGAGGTTGAGGAGAAATACCCTAGAGCAAAGGTGAAATGTCTGTTGACCAAATGGCTTGGAAATAAGACTTTCAAAGAAGAAAGTCTTATTTAATTCTTCATTACACACTACCGCTACCTCCCCAAATATAATTCGCTGCTCTAGGGGGCTTAGTTCCTCCAACTTCTACAGATCCCATGACATATATTTTTTACATAAACACCCCAGGTGATTATGATACACATCTAATTATAAATTTATTGAGTGAATTACATAAATGAACTCATTTCACTTTCATAGTGGTTCTATAAGATAGATTCTATTATTAACTACATTTTATAAATGGAACTGAGGCACAGAAAGGCTAAGTTGCTCAGGATCACACACACACTGCTAGAAAGGGGTTGAGCCAGGTTTGAAACTTGGACAGGCTGGTTCCAGAGCCGGTGTATTTAACCACTACCTTGTACTGTGTTTTTTTTGTTTGTTTGTTTTACTTTTTTTAAATTTAATTTTAAAAAATTTATTGTCTAAAGTTTTACATATGTCTCCTTTTTCCCCATCCCCCCCAGCCATTCCCTCCCCGGGCAAGCCCCCACTGCCCCAGTGTCTATGTCCATTGGTTATGCTAATATGCACGCATACAAGTCCTTTGATTGCTCTCTAACCACCACCTCCCCTCCCCTGCCATTTGTCTCTGGATCTATTCTTGTTCATCAAATTATGTTGATCATTATATCCCACATATGAGTGAGATCATGTGATATTTATCTTTCTCTGACTGGCTTATTTCGCTTAACATAATGCTCTCCAGTTCCATCCATGCTGTTGCAAATGGTAAAGGTTCCTTTTTTTTTTATAGCATCACAGTATTCCATTGTGTAGATGTAGTACAGTTTTTTTAATCCCCTCATGTGTTGATGGGCACTTAGGTTGTTTCCAAATCTTTGCTATTGTAAATGGTGCTGCTATGAACATAGGGGTGCATATATCCTTTCTGATTGGTGTTTCTGGTTTCTTCGGATATAGTCCTAGAAGTGGAATTACTGGGTCAAATGGGAGTTCCATTTTTAACTTTTTGAGGAAACTCCATACTGTCTTCCACAGTGGCTGCACCAGTCTGCATTCCCACCAGCAGTGCAGGAGGGTTCCTTTTTCTCCACATCCTCGCCAGCACTTGTTGTTTGTTGATTTGTTGATGATAGCCATTCTGACAGGTGTGAGATCGTACCTCATTGTTGTTTTGATTTGCATCTCTCAGATGATTAGTGACTTTGAGCATGTTTTCATATGTCTCTGGGCCTTCTGTATGTCCTCTTTCGAAAAGTGTCTATTTAGGTCCTTTGCCCATTTTTTTATTGGATCGTTTATCTTCCTTTTGTTAAGTTGTATGAGTTCTCTGTAAATTTTAGAGAATAGACCCTTATCTGAAATATCATTGGCAAATATATTCTCCCATGCAGTACCTTGTACTCTTTTAAATAACAGCCTGGATACAAAAGCACAATATTATAGATGACAATTGCAGGCAGGCCAGTAGAAGATATATTCGGTTCATTTAGGGGCTATTCTGCCTCTCAGGAACTCTTCCACCTTAGCCAACACTGATTTCTCTCATTTCTGAACTTCTTATACTCAGCTTAAAATCAGAATCACACAACTTGGCATTTAATTATATCCCCTTTCATTCTGTTAGTCCTGCCTTCTCAACTGTATCAGAAATTGACTGAGAACTCGGGTTCTGTGTAGAACCTGGTGCATGCACCGTTAAGTTATTTGTTGACCAAATTGAAAAGTGCAAGATTGATCTTAGAAACCTGTTACTTGTGAATTTTAGATTCATTTAAGGACTGAATTAATGAGGTTGTCATTACATTTTATCAGTTCCTACCCCTTTGCAGTTTCAGATGTTTAACCAGATATTCCTCCCTTCGGTCACATCAGATATCCTTTTGATGCTCTGCACTACTCAAAGCCCATGTTTATTTTGCTAATCAAATCATTGTGGGAAAATTTCCTTCTTGTAGCTGAGAGCAGCAGTTCTTGAAAGATTTTCCTTTTGAGAAAGCTTCCAGCAAGCCTTTCCTCTTTGACTTTTGTTTATTTCCTAGAAATGTCCATGCTGGGGCAAAATTACTTTATCCAGATGCCAGTGATTGAAAAGACATTCTAATTATCTGTCCATGGTATATCATAAAACTTGTTTGGAAACCCATTTATTGAACTTGTAAATATTCAGAGGAAAGAGTGGTTTTCTAAGTACTGCTAAAATAAGGTTGGTGTTTGGAAATACTGTAGGCTTGATTGCATTGAATTATAAGTTGAATCATTACTAACAACTTCTGGGAGGTTTTCAGTGATTGTTTGATTCAGCTTTACTGACTATACTGCCCACAGCAACTCTGGCAATGATTCCCCTAAAGGCACAAAAGGGCTGCCCACTTTCCGAAATTCATGACGGCTGCATTTGCCTGCAGAGTCTGGAAAGATATAAGGTCTTTGGAGACTAGAAATGTGATTTTTTCCTTGTTTTAACTGGCAGTATGAGCCTCTGGCATTTCAAAGTGCAAGTCATTAGTGTCCACCCATGTGATGTTAATCTGTCTGTGTTTCAGTCTCAGGACATTTTCCAGTTGCTTCTGCCACAACAATCTCTGCCATGTCAGTGCCTCTGATGCCCTTGTGAATTCAGGAAGCTCTGCATTGCCAGCAGGACTTCTCAAAACTGGTTGCTAACCGATCCTCAATTCCACCTTTCAGCTATCTTTAAAGAAAGTCTCAAAGCTTACTTAAAAGGTGGTGCTTCTGTTTGGCATTTTCTAATCTGGGCTGAGAGCAAGCAATGAGAGAGAGAGAGAGAGAGAGAGAGAGAGAGAGAGAGAGAGAGAGAGAGAGAGAGAGAGAGAAATTCTCAGTAGAAAGAAGGCTTTTATTTTAAATTTAGGGCTTGAGTCATGCAGTCTGGGGAACTTAAGTTGATGTGATCACATCTAGAAGAAATATGAGACTGGGGGAGGGAGAAAAGGGAGATGTGAGAATTGCCAGAAAGCTACAAAAACAAGGCACTTGAATGGTTGGAAGGGACTCAGGAAAGCTAGGGGCTTCAGGTGATGCTTGAAACGGGTGTGAAGGGTCCGAATCATCAGGACAGCCTATCTTCCTTCATCTTCTTGGAATGACTAAGCTGAACCCCCTGATGTCTGACCTATGGTTTGGTGGAGGGCCAAAGGGGGAGGCGAGCGTTCTCCTTTCATCAGATCAGTCCAGACTTCCCAGTGTGTTCATATGACATGGAGCCAAGCCATACCGAACAGCTAGTTGACAGTTGTTAAGAGCCTTGGCCTTTTATTTAATCATCAGAAAAACCGTAGCTTGTAGGTGCTGGTAAAGTGCCAGATTAATTATTCAGAAACAAGTGCCTGGGATTGGACCAAGTGTTGTCTCATTAGCATGCAGTGTCCATGCTGGAGTCTGGTTAGAAAGCCACAAAGACTGCAGGAGGGTTTGGTGGGAGGGAACCAGGGGAAAAATAAAATTAACTTTCCCTGTGTTGTGCTGTGAAATCTCATACTAATAGAATGCTACCCTCCCCAAAATAGAAAACTCTCCAGTAATGTTCCCGGGTTCAGACCCTGTTCTGGAATATGCAAGACAGTTATTCTATCAGCTTCCTGCATCTTGGCCCATAAACTTGGCCTTCATTCCTCTTGTGTCTAAGGCCAATCTTCCCACTTCTTTCAGATCTCATCTCCCTTTATCTGTTTTTAAGGACTTCACTCCTGAAATTCTCTCTTCTTTCTCCTGTACCCTCAAGTTCCCCTCTTCTAAATGATTCCCAACAGTATGCATTTCATCTTAAAAAACAAACAAACAAAAAAACCCTGTAGATTCTACTTCTCCCTCCAGAACACCCCCCTCCCCTTTCCCTTCACAATAAAATTCCTGAAAAGAATTGTCTATACTGGTTTTTTCCTCTGCTTCATCAGTTTTTGTTCACTTTTGAACTTACTCAAATCAGACTTTTGTCCCCACAATTCCGTTTACCAATACCTTTATGTTGCCAAATCCAGAGGTGAATATTCCTCCTGAGTCTATTTTACTGGATTTTCTCCTTTTTGCAACCTTTAAACATTGCAGTGCCCTGGGCCTTGGTTCTTGGGTTTCTTCTCTGTCTGCTTTGGCAAACTCCTCTACTCTCATGGTTTTTTTATACACCATTTCTATAATGATGACACCCAAATTCCTATCTCACTTCTGCTCTGAGGTCCCATCTCCAGTTCCCACTTGGATGTATAATAGATAGCTCTGATCCAAACTGCTTCTCTCACAGTCTTCCTTCTCAATAATGACTCTTCTATTCTCTGAATTCCTCAGAGCAAGAACCCAAAGATCATATTTATTCCTCCTTTCTCTTTCACGTGATGCATCCAGTCCATCAGCAAGCCCTGTCAGCTCCATCAACAAGCCCCGTCAACTCCACCATCAAAACATACTGCACTTCACACTTCTTGCCACCTGCATCATCACCTCCTACCACGTTCAGCTCTCATCTGGACTACTGGAATGGCCTCCCAACTGCTCATCTACAGTCTGTTTTCCACACAGCAACCAAAGACATATTTTTAACACATAAATCTAATCATTTTATTCCCCT
This sequence comes from Cnephaeus nilssonii, assembly GCF_951640355.1. NCBI lineage: Eukaryota > Metazoa > Chordata > Mammalia > Chiroptera > Vespertilionidae > Cnephaeus > Cnephaeus nilssonii. The sequence goes on from NC_137086.1 coordinate 22,833,716, forward strand.
AGTCAAAACTCTTACACCTTTTCCATCACACTCAGAACAAAAATTCAAAGTCCTTACCGTGTTTGCATGAGATCCTGTGTGATGAGGCCCCTGCTTATTTCTTTAGCCTCACCCACTTGCTCCCTCCTAGTACCTCTTTCCACACATAGTGGCCTTCCTGTGGTGTCTCTAACACCTAAAGTTGATCTCTCAGATGTCATAGTCCCAGGTTTCACTTAAAATAACAGCATATCATTTATTGAGCTCCTACTGCAGGCAAGTCAATACATTAGGCATTTTACGTATATTTTTCATCCTAACCATGACTCCCTCAACATAGATCTTACTATCTCCTTTTTACAAATAAAGGAACTGGGGATCAGAGAGGTTAGGTAATCTGCCCAACATAGCAGAGCTGGATAGTAATAAAGCTTGGATTCACATTTAGGTATGTCTGGTATTAAAGTCTAAACTCTTTCCACTGCATTATGCTACATATTTGTGACCAGAATAGGCCAGTGCAGACATAATGCCCTTAGTAAAATGTTACTTTTTATGGAGCGAGAAAGAGAGGCAGAAACAGAGAGAGAGAGAGAGAAGAAAGGAAGCACTGGTGTCCTAGTGCTCATTATAAAGCTGGCTTAAAGGTTTTGAAAGAGATTGCTAAGGAAATTGATCCTGCTAGTAAACTCCTTGAATCTCCAGAAGAGAAATGTGCATGTGTGTGTGTGGGAGGGGAGTAGGGGCTGGGGAGTGGGAGGTGGGGAGTGGGGATATGGTCGTGGGGAGTTTGGGTACAACATCCTTTCACCTGAGTGATGGAGCCTATAGAGCTGGGAAGCAAGCCCTGGGGAATGGCTGTAGTGAAGGCTCTCTTTTGTCTCCAAATGCTAATAGTTCTGGATTCAAACTCTTTTCTCTCTTTGACTGGACCCAGAGATAATAAAACAAAAAACTTACAGCATATAATTTGGCATTTACTCGTATAGTAGGCTCACAAAATTTTGTTCTCCCTGACAAGGCTTGTATAATTCTATCAAAATAAATCTCTGAAGAAGAAAAAAAAAGCTTTCTTATAAAGTCTATGGGAAGTCTTTTCAAGAACAAAAATAACACTTAAAACTGATGTTCTGTATACCTTCTTTTTCTTCTCTTTTTTTAGAAGAAATTCTGCCCTTTCTGATAATAGAAAATAAAAAATGTCAGGAGGAAAAATGTCAAAATTTGGCGTGCTGCAGAGAGTGGAAATTTCTCCAACACTGCTTTGAATTTTAAAGAGTTTTGGGCACAGGTTGTTCAGGAATCAGATTTCCGCATCCAAATGTGTTCTTTGTCAGAGTCTTTGTACTCATTCATCAGACCTTGACTGAGAATATGACTGTATTAGGGTTTTCTAGAGAATCAGAACCAGATATATAGATAGACAGACAGACAGACAGACAGACGAGATTTATTATAGGAATTGGTTCATAGGGCTATGGAGGCCAAGAAGTCCAACAAACTGCTGTCTGCAAGATAGAGAACCAGGAAAACTGATGGTGTAATTTAGTCCAAATCTGAAGAACTGAGAACTGTAGGATCCAACCCTAATTCAAGTCCAAAGATCCAAGAATGGGGGTGGGGGTGGGAGGCTAATAGTGTAAGTCCTGGTCTGAATCCAAAGGCTTGAGGCTCAGGAGCTCCATGATGTCCAAGAGGTACTAACTTCACAGTTACAGATTTCTATGTAAATGTACTGACCATATATATTCAGGCCATCTTCTCACTATATAAGTTGGATTTTAAACATTTGCTGTGGACATCAGGCCTCCCACCAGCAGTTCCTGTAGCTTCTTTTTAATTCTTTCCTCCCTGTTTGTATTTCTTAGCTACAACACTGAGTGGTTGATTCAAAGTACATTTCTCGATCACCTCAGGAAACTCATGTGTCTCTCTGGCATTCAGTCAGCAGAGCACCTAACCCTGTCCCACATATCTCTGACTTATGCTTTTGTCCATTCTGGTTATATGATGTAAATAAGAAAATGTAAAAAGGAGAGGGGAATTGAGGCAGTTGACTGTGTTGAGTTTTATTTGTGTGGTTTTTAAAATATATATATATATATATATATATATATATATATATATATATATATATATATATATATTTGTCTCCAAGTCTGTCAATCTCCAAATTAGAACAATAGTCAGTTGTGGTTCTCTCTGATTAGTGGAATGGAAGGTTCTGACCCCAAAAGGAGGAACATATTTTATGGACTTGTCTTATTTAGATTTTGTAGTTGCTCAATGTATCAAAACTCATATTACGTTCCATGTATTTTTGTTATGAATATTCAAGAATAAAACAAAGTGTGAACACTTAAAAAGTATTGATAGCCAAAACAAGAAAAGAAAAGAAAAAGTGTACAACTATGAGCATTTTGACATAAGCACTCACAAGGACCTTCATTTCAGTTCACCCGTGTCTCAGAGTTAAGAGAAACATACATGCTCAGTAATGTCAGTACCATGGACAGCGATGCATTGGCAACATGCTGCATCTCCCAGCAGAGGAGTTAAGACTTGATGTAGTATATCTGCCACACCAAACCAGTGGAATGAATCTTATGGTGAATTTAAAAGACTAATCTTTCTACCATTTCTACCAAGATTCCCTTTCTTTGAACTCTCACCAGGAACAGGAAAGCCCCATATGCCCTCTATTTAGAGACTTGGTGTACAGATGTGTGCAAATGTTTATATGCACACATACATGTGCACAGAAAACAATGCTTTCAAAGAACTAAACCTAATTCTTTCTACAAATATTGAGGACCCTTGAAGAAGAAAATTGGGCTATCTTAAAGTGGTACTTTTGCCCTTCTGAATTCAACTTTTTCTGAATACTAAGACATGGAACTTGGTTGTCCATGGTATTGCGCACCTTAAGACCAGCCAATTACCCCTAGTCTGAGGCCCCCTAATTGCCCCCTACTGAGGCCAAGGATAAAAAAAAAAGACCAAAAAACCAAAAAACAAACAAACAACCGAAGAAGCTGGTTGGCCTAATTTTATGAGTATATTTTGGATTATTTATTTATTTATTAATTTTCATCTGCATACTTCTCAATCAGTCTTAGCTTGATGTCAGACCTAAATGGCATCTCAGGGGCCAGAGCCAGGGTAGAATAGTATTGTTTACTTAATTAAAAAAAAGAAAAGGATTCAAAGAAATGTGTAAAGTGATTTAGAACCTATAAAAAGCATCTGCAGTACATCTCCTTTCTTGCAAAAGGGACAGTTCTGTCACTGAGTGGCATTATCAATTTTGCTCTATGGGAGACATTACTCTGGGGGACTACTTTCTGATGCAAAACTTTAGTGGAAAATGCAGTCTTGTTGTTTTAAGTCTTTAGCATGGCATTCATAGGATCTTTTTCCAGTATTTCTCTCCTGGCTGACCATATACTAATGACTATCACCCACTGGTAGGTTATACTTCTCTTATCCAATGCTTTGCCCAAATCAGACTTTATGGGCCTCTGCACCACAATTCTCACTGTTCCCTCTGCCTGGCATGCCCTAACCACTTATTATCTTTGCTTTTAAACCCTTTGTTTTCATAGGTTTCTCTCAAAATCACTTTCTTTTTAAAGTTGTTCTGCTGAACCTCAGAAGCTACTGGGCAGGTGGGGATAGATAGGAAATGGAAGAACAGGGTTCTGCTTTCCCTTTCTACCGGAACTGTTTCAGCTGGATCAGTTTAAGTGTTGAGATGCCACTTAGCAGATTTTATTTTTAACAAAGAAGACTGCTGTTCAAGAAATTTTTAAAATTAAGAACTCTTAGAGCCAAATTTTGTGTTTTACCTTATTTATACCCCCTACTCCAACTTTGTCTAGATTTTCTCAGTTAATTTTTTTCCATTTATATTTTAGTGAGGTATCTAAACTTCACTTTTTAATAAAGTGGGGTATAGGTAAATAATTAAGTAAAGAAGAAATTGTTGGCATTTGACTTGTAGTGGAAATTGAAGCAGTAATTGAGATCACCCAGGGAGAGAAGGCAAAATGGGATGAGACTAGGGCCAATGATGGAACCCCAAGAATAGCAAATTTATGTGATTGGTTAAGGAAGGAGAACCCAGAGAAAGAAAACTAGCAATGGAAAACATTTTAAGAAGGAGGAGTGGTCAGTGGTGTCCCAGAGTAAAAAGAGGTCACGTAGATGAAAATTGAAAATGGTCATTGGGTTTAACAACAAAAAAGTTAGTGAGGATCTTAGCCAAGAGCATTTCAGTGAAGGTGTGTAGGTTCAAGCATGGTTGACTAGGGAATGGAAATGAATTAATGGAGATAGACCTTGCACAAGATTGGCTGAGAAAAGAATTAGAGATTGGCTGAGAAAAGAATTAGAGATAAAGGAAGTTGAAGGAGGATATAAAATGGGGAGGGGTGTGATTTGTCTTAATTTTTAAAGCTAGGATAGATAGAAACATGTTTATAGGCTGAAGGAAAAGTTCCAGTAGAGAAGGAGAGATTAAAAGTACAGCAAAAGAGAAGGGACAGCAGTTGATAGAGGAAGATACTAGAGGGGTGATGAGGATGGAATCCAGAGGATCAGTTCCTAAACATAGTCATGGGTGGAGGTAGAGAGGAGCGAAGGTGAAGGCCACTGAAGTTGGGACATCAGGGAAATGTTTCACCTCCCCCTCCCTCCCCAATTAAAACCATTTAGAAGATATGCTCACAAAACAGATGAAAAGTATTTCCTAATATTTAAAAGCTAAAGTAAATTGAAAAAAATGATAGAAGATACAAAAGAATGACAACTTAGAATTAGAAAAATTTGAAAATGAGGTGAGATATCCAGGAAATAATTAGAAATAAAGGGAAATATTTACTTCAGAAATGGATTATTTATTTATTTATTAATTTTCATCTGCATACTTCTCAATCAGGCTTAGCTTGATGTTGGGCCTAAATGGCATCTCAGGAAAGCATTAAAAAATAATAAGCACTATAGATGAATGAATGAAGAGAAATAGTAAAAAGGAAGAAAGAGGGTTTTTTAAAGGAATATAAGCCAAAACAAAGTAAAAACAGAAAAATGCTTCTTATGAGAGATGGAATAGAATGAGAAGATCAGGGATAGCTAGAATTCTTTTAATGTACATTGTTTTGTAGATTTGACTTTGAAGCCATATAAATATGTTATAAAACAAAATAATATTTAAAATCTATCATTAAGAAGAAAAAATAGAGCACATATATAAATGCATAGTAGTCTGATGTAATCTCTCTAAAGATTTCAGTGATCTTTAGTAATCCTAGCCAAAATATTTCCTTCTTCAATCTTGTTTGTTCCAATAGGAAGTCAAAGAAAAGTTGAACAGTTTCCACACAATAGACTTTTTTCATTGGAAGGGAGTTAATAGAACTTCTTTATCCTGAGCCAATTCCACTTCACTTTTCTCTGAGGCCCACTTTAGTCTGTTTCTTTTCTTTGATACTTTATAGTTTTGTTAAGATTTTCTAGGTTGAAACCTAAGATAGAGATAGGGATCTGATTCATAACAAGAGCATTGTAAATTTGGCTTTTTCTCCCAATGACCTAGGCAATAGCATCACCAAGAGATTAAAGAGTTTAAAGTGACTTGGAAATTGCCACAGAGTGACTGGGGAGATCCTAGGGCAAGTTAATTTTTGTGGGTATTGCCTATTCTCTTAACAGAATTTTTCTTGGTCAAGACTCCAAGGAAGAAAGTTGGCAGTATTGCAATCCCAGCAAAGACATTAGCCAACCCCACAGGGAACTGTGGCAACAGGCCAGTCTTTACAGCCCCATAATTGGACGTCAGCTACCCCTACAAGGAAGTATGACCTTGGAGAATGTGTTCAGTTTTCTTTACTCAAGGCTAACAGCTAAGGGCCAAATCTACCATCACTCCCAGCAGCTGGGGGAATAAGCCCTTTCTTTCTGAAGAGGGTCTGGACCATTCATCACAGGATCCACTAAAACTCCCAAAAATTGTGGAGGCCTATCCCAAGTCAAGACTTTAGCTCAAAAGTCCTCTTCTGTCCATTTGCAATGGATTACCAGTTCATATTTGCCCATCTCAGTTTATTTCAGAGCATAGTATATTTTCCACAGTAATTGAAATGCAAATAGGAGAGGTATCTGGAAGGATAAGCAATCTGACTGGAAAAAGGGCATAAGGGGCAATTATACCAGAGTGACCTCATTGTCATGGTTTGTTGGCTTAGAGTGGGGACAAAATCAGAACCACATGATGGACCCACTTGAAGTCATTGAGAATGGCTGGTAAATGGGTGCCATATTAGTTCTGGATCTTCTTCTATCCACTGTATGCCTCCCTTAGAAATATTGAGGGATCATTGAGGAGGAAAGTGGAGAACATGCCCTCTCACTTGGACCAACCTTATTCTGCCAGCTGGTCCTCAGGGTCCCGCTCATTCTAACCCTGGGCCTCCACTGCAAGTCGAGAGGTGAGAAAAAGAAAGCAAATATATATTTTTAAATGATGATAATATTCCCATTCTCTGCTCACCCTGGAGGCTTATTTTGAAAATCACAGTGATTTAACTTGTTAGCAGTTTAATTCACTTTTTAAAAGATTAACCTGACCAATTATTCATCAGATTTCACCATCTTTGTCAGCTTCAATAAGGATCCTTTGTTACAATGATTAAAGTGTTTTAATTGTAGCTTCTCTCAGAGCAATAATTCGATCGCACAGTATTTGACGAAACTATGGAAATCATGGAAATGCTTTGACAGCTGAGCTATTCTTGGGAAATGAAAGTAAAGGAATATATGTAACTAACAAAAAGTGTTTTATAGCATATGATTAATATAGATTTTCCTTCTCTGACAGACCTTACTCTATTGCAGTTCGTGAAACTACTTGCCATGCATGTCAACTTGTCATCCAGAAACTCTCAGGAGGTAGAGATCATTTAACACAGGTGACTGGACTTTTTGGAGTTTGTGACCTCAAACATGCTAATCATTGTAATAATTATGGCAAATATACCTAAGTCACAGGGAAAGTTAATCAAATTAGCCAGTGTCTATAAATAATCATCCAATTAAGACACTGGATTCTGTATTGACCACTCTGTTTCCTACCCAATGCTTCATCTTCACTCATCATCTTCACTCATTTACAACATCAAAAAGGTGTCTGTAGAACTGCTAAATAGTGAATTGTATGTGGCCAATACTAATTTCTAACTTAAAATGTGTTTTAATGTTATTATTATTTTCAGAGAGGAAAAGGGAAGGAAAGATAGAAACATCAATGATAAGACAATAGCATTGATAGGTTGCCTCCTGCATGCCCCACACTGGGATCAAGCCTCCAACCCAGGCAAATGACCAGATGGGGAATCAAACTGTGGCCTCCTGGTTCATAGATCAACGTTCAACCACTGAGCCACACCGGCCGGTCAATGTTATTATTTTTTAAAGCACAATGGTTCTAAGCACTTTCAAGTCAGACAGATCTGGAATTGATTCTTGGCTTTATAAGCCAGGTGACCTTGGGAGAAATTAGCAGTACTTAGCCTCCCTGAGCCTCAGTCTCCTTATCTCTAAAGTAGGTATAATAATACCACCTCATAGTAAGGATTAAAATGAGGCATCACATGTAAGACCTACCACAGTGCCTAGACTAAGTAAACATAATAATTATTTCTGAAAAAGCTATGGGCCTTTATAGTTTAAGAAAATCATATGTATATACCGTATTTTCCGGCGTATAAGACGACTGGGCATATAAGACGACCCCCAACTTTTCCAGTTAAAATATAGAGTTTGGGATATACCCGCCCTATAAGATGACACCCGGCGTATAAGACGACCCCCGACTTTTGAGAAGATTTTCCTGGGTTAAAAAGTCATCTTATATGCCGGAAAATACGGTAATTATTTCTGTTTCTCATAGTAACTCTGATACAAGTAGGCAAGGTGTGCTGCTGTTATGGTTGTTGTTTTTCACAGAAGAGAAAACTAAGCACAGAGGGGTGTGGTAATCTTGGTAAACACGTCATAAGGTTCATCAACTAACTACTTAATCAAGCACAAAGGGTGCTTTAAAACCTACAGATGCTTATTCCCATTCCAGTGGGGTTTTTTGTGTTTTTACTGCAACCTTAGAGGCACCAAGGGCTCTGAATGAGTACAGTAATTAGTCGAGAATAGAATAACTAATTCATTATTTGTTGACAAATATTAGCCCCACTGTTGGAATAAATACATCATTAATAGCTAAGAGCCAGGCATTACCTGATTTAATTCATAGAGCAAGCCTAGGAGGTAAATATCACTATTACTGTCCTTTCAATAGCTGAGGACACTGTGGCTTAGAGATATTAAATAGTTTGTTTGGGAAATTGAAACCCAGGTCTGTCCAACTCCAGTGTCTGTGTTTTAACATACATATTCTGCCTCCTACCAAACCCACTTTACAAAATGTTGTTCTAAAAAGGGAGTGCTTTGAGACCTATGAGGCCGATGAGATAACCAATTACCATGCTTTAAATTACTGTCCTAGTGGTTCAGGCCCCATGACTCAAAAATTTCTTAACTTCTAAACCAGAGGTTAGCATAATGTTGTTTTTTCACTTAGGGAACAGCATCAGCTATGAAAAAGGTTTATATGGTCAAATATTTGAAAGTAAATTCTCCCTTGGATATTCATAATACACATTTAATTTAGAAAATACTATATTTTAAAAAAGTTAATTATGTTAAACCTGATTCATAAGCTTATTTGACCACAGAACCCTTTTTTTTTTGTTTTGTTAAAATCAGTAAAAAACTCTGGGAATCCATTTAGGTTCATTTAAATAATAATTGTGGCCAAATTTATGAAGCACTTAGTATATCACAGACACTGACCTCAGAACTTCCCATATATTAACTTATGTTATAACTAGAGGCCCAGTGCACGAAATTCATGCATGGGGGTGGGGGGGTGTCCCTCAGCCCAGCCTGCACTGTCTCCAATCTGGCATCCCTCTCACAATCCAGGACTGCTGTCTCCCAACTGCTCACCTGCCTACCTACCTGATTGCCCCTAACTGCTTCTGCCTGCCAGCCTGATCACCCCCTAACCACTCCCCTGCCAGCCTGATCGACATCTAACTGCTCCCCTGCAGGCCTGGTCTCCCCTAACTGCCCTCCCCTGCTGGCCCAGTCACCCCTAACTGCTCTCCCTTGCCAGCGTGGTCGCCCCTAACTGCCCTCCCCTGCAGACCTGGTCCCCCTGCCAACTGCCCTCCCCTGTAGGCTTTGTCCCTCCCAACTGCCCTCCCCTGCAGGCCTGGTCACTCCCAACTGCCCTCCCCCGCAGGCCTGGTTACTCCTAACTGCCCTCCCCTGCAGGCCTGGGTCCCCCCCAACTTCCCTCCCCTGCAGGCCTGGGTCCCCCCAACTGCCCTCCCCTGCAGGCCTGGGTCCCCTCCAACTGCCCCCCCTTGCCGGCCTGGTCCCTCCCAACTGCCCTCCCCTGCTGGCATGATCACCCACAACTGCCCTCCCCTGCTGGCCATCTTGTGGTGGCCATCTTGTGTCCACATGGGGGCAGCCATCTTTGACCACATGGGGGCGACCATCTTGTGTGTTGGAGTGATGGTCAATTTGCATATTACCCTTTTATTAGATAGGATACTCCTATGAGAAAAGTGTTTTCAGAATAATCTTATGAAGTAAATGTTTTTCCTAAGCAACTTTCCCCAAATCACAAACTACTGACTGGCAGAACCAGGACCTGAATTTAGGTGTCTCTATCTAGAACCTGTGCTCTCATAGCTGCCATGGAAGAGCTGATTCAGCATGTCATACTCAAAGTTATATCAGATTATTTTCTAAATTAAATATGCAATAAGCATGCTATAGCAAATTTCCATTCTTTTCTTTTTTTAAATATATTTTATTGATTTTTTACAGAGAAGAAGGGAGAGGGATAGAGTTAGAAACATCGATGAGAGAGAAACATTGATCAGCTGCCTCCTACACGCCCCCCACTGGGGATGTGCCTGCAACCAAGGTATGTACCCTCGACCAGAATCGAACCCGGGACCCTTCAGTCCGCAGGCCGATGGTCTAGCCACTGAGCCAAACCGGTCAGGGCAAATTTCCATTCTTATTAAATTCATCCCACCGAGGGGAAATAACTGGCAAAACCACCTCCCTGAGTCAGACACTCAACACAATCAAATTTGTTTATCTGATATTAATAACTATATTTTCCCCTAGAATTCTGTTTAATTCTTAAAATATTTGATCCAGTTATAGACATATACTTATATTTTGTATCAGACACAGAAATAACATCCTCTTATCACCCATCTCTTCCCAGGTAATAATCACTTCAGTTTTCCTTCAGGACTAATGCACAAAGATCAGATAGATAACAGTTCTCACTGAGAAAGTCGGTTGATCACCCATCTGAAATAGGAAAGATGTTATTTATCCCAATAAGGCAAAGGCACAGAATTTTTCCCTCTTCATTGCTTTTTATTCCCCCCCCCCCCCCTTTTTCAGTTTTACGTGGAGCAGTGGCTTGTGGAGTGGCAAAGTTTGGGACTCACTCACTTAACTGAAGATACCCCAGCCTAGAAGAAGGACCAGTAGAAAAAGCAATGCCTCAAAGGTACAAAAAGCCCAAAGAAAGCTTCCAAGTACTGTTATTGCCTTCTTTTTCTTTTGATCCTTTCTCCCCATAGAGCAGCTGTTTTTTAAAGCATACTTTTCCAAGTTGTTACATTAACAAATTTGCACTGATTTCTTTATCTAAAGACCACCTTGTCGGTGGATGGTGAACTTTTCCTTCATGCCAGGCCTGCTACACTGTCTAATGTCACAAGTGTCTGCTCACATTAGCTCCCGGAGAGTGGAGAAGATCCCGCATGGGGCTTTTCCAGCAAGTTGATTTGACAGATTGAGTCTCCATGCTAGCTCATGGCACTTAGTTAGTCAGCCTTCCTTAGGGAGGAGAATTTAGAGTGCACCATATTCAGTTTCCAAATCAACTGCTGTCCCCCCAGGAAGCCATGTGTTGCATTATTAAAAGAGATGCCTTCAACCATAGCACCATATTTAAACATTCATCCCCATAAAAAATAAAAAGTGGAGGGGAGGGGACAACACAACAGTGCTCTACACCCTTCACTGTGTTAACTCTTTCTCCTCATATTTCAGCTCTCCCTCAATTGAACAGTCCTATAATTTGGTGAGCATAAACACTTGCTATTTTGTGAATTTTACCTTTATTTAAAAAGGGGTGCTTTTGCATTTACTTGGAATGGCTATTAAACATTCCCCTAAATTGTAAGATCTTGGGGCTGAGACTAGCATCTTCTTAATATCTTCATTTCGATGAGCTCTTAATTACAAAGTTAAATCCAAAAATCTAGCCATCAGAAATAGCAATGGCTTATCTGTTACCTACCTGTCCCAGGAGTTCAAAGCAAATGCAAGAATTGGTTCTGAGTTGAAAATTAACATCTCAAACTCATACTTTAATAATTATAATTTTAGATATTTTTAATTTTAAAATGTATGTCTGGTTTACCTTTAGCTTTCCAAAGGAGAAATTGACAAGAATGCTGGAGAAAAAGAGGGATCCTTTTTAAAGCTTTATGTTGATATAAATATGAAAATGGATTAAACTCTGCTTCCAATTTCCAAACATGTGTACTTCAATGAATATTAAATAGAGCCCCTCTCATCATCATGACTTATTTACTCACCAGAGTTTTATCAAAAAGGGTCTGGAATTGCTTATGGAGCGTGAAAGTCTCCTGTAATTGAGTTTAGAGTGGTCAATCCACTAAACAGGCCATGGCCCCAGAGACACCCCTGAAACCCACCTGTCAGCTGGTGTTAGATCACAGCTCAAACAAGGCATGGTGCCTGCTCCTGCTAAACACTGGCCCAAAACAAAAAGAGAAGTTGTTCCCCAGGGGATGAGGAAGGGCTGGGGGCAAATCGTGGGGGTTGGGACGGCAGGCGAAAATCTCTCATCTAACAGCTGCCCGATGTCAACTGGTATCATGATCTGAAACTCAGCTTGGGTGGGGAACTGGCGAGGGCCTCACTTGGTAAGGTGTCATTTCTTTATTCTACATCCGTTCGGTAGTAGCGTAATGGAGTGGACAAGAAGCTTTTTCATCACGGTTGAGCCACAGAAATCAAAGCCCAGAGTTTCAGTGAGGATAAAGATACAACAGACAGGAAGGTCCACATCTGAAAATGGAGGGGAGTGTCCAAGTAAGACATGCTGGATCAGCCAGAGATGAGAGTAGGAACATTTTATGCTAAGGAACCATCATTCATCTAATAAACATTTATTAATTGTTTACTAGTGCTGATTACTGTATCAGTTGCTGACTTTATATAGATAAGACACAGTTCTTGCTCTGAAGGAACTTAAAGTGATGTAGTTGGGGAAACACACAGATAAGTCAACTATTACAATAAAGTGTGTCAAAGATATGTGCTTAAAACAATAAGTTAGGAAGACTTCTTGGAGAAAGTGACCTTTAAACTGTTTTGTTTTTTTAATAGAATGAATAGGATTTAGCCAGGCAAAGGAGAAGAGTAGGATGTGTGTGGGGTTGCTGGTATTAATAAGAATAGAGATACACCATTAAAAGGGATGGTGTGGTACTCTTTTGGGCTCCCAGAGCTTGATGTGGCTGGGCCATGTGTGATGGGTTAGAGCAGGGGAGGGGAACATCTGGCCCACAGGCCGCATAAGGCCTGCAAAATCATTTGGTCTGGCCCTGCCAAAGCATTAGGGTGAGTTAATTATAGAGTGAGTTAATTAAACGTTTGACCGAATATAGCAGGCCAATTTTTAAGTTGATAATTTTGTATAGCCTGAGAATGATGTTATAAATATCCAAATGGTCCTTGGGTTAGAGCCTGAGAGGAATGGGACTATAGATAGAGAGAAATCTAATGACCAAGGGCTTTATCAACTAAAATCAGTTTCAAATTTATCCTGAAAGCCATGGGGAACTGAGGAAGGATTTTAAGCGGAGGAGTCCTGTGGTCAGGTTTGCCTTTTAGAAAGACCAGTTTACCTGTTGTGCATGAATTAGAAGGGATGAGGCTGGAAACAGGAAGGCCAAGTGGAAGCCAATTAAAGGAGCTTTTAAGAAAGAGAGGGCAATGGCTCGAAGTAGGAAAGTCACATGGAGATAGAGAAGGAGGACAGAATGAGAAATATAGAAAAGAATCAGCAAGACTTGGAATGCAATCAAAAATGGAAAAAGAGGGAGGAATTCAGGATGGCTTGAAGTCTTCTGGCTTGGGTGTAGGGTTGCTAGATTTAGCAAATAAAAATACATTCAATATTTGTTCTGAGCATTGTCTGTGTTCTGTATTGTCTGATTGCTTTCTTGTAGAGTAAGGGAATGTGTTCCTCTACCCTCTATCTTTCCTGTAAACTGGTAGTTATCTTTAGAGCCTTGCTTAGAGTCAATCAGTATGTTTAGGCACCAATATTTCATAGTGGCGCTGTTATTATCAGGCATATACTGTCTGATTGCTTCACTTTTAATGATGCCAAGATTGATCAGTAGGTAGTGTCAACCCACAAAGTTCCCTGTTAACCTTTTCGGTTGCCTCCCATATGTACCTCCACTGAGGATCAATAGAGCAAACTAGGTTTGTGCCCTGATCGAATCCACGACCTTTTGGTATATGGGACGATGCTCCAACTAAGTGAGCCATCTGGCCAGGGCTAAATAAATTCTTTTATTCCTTCTCTATTTATTAGCTGGAACTCCTCCAGCTCCAGAATACTGTTGATCAAGGGAATAATGGAGTTGCCAAGCAATCAGGCCAAGTGATGGTTGGCCTGGCCTTGTTCCATATTTAAAAAGATTAGTTCAGACTTGTTCCAACTGAAGTGACCCTTTGTGCTCAGATAATATTGAAGTCAGCAAATATCCTATGAGATTGGGGAGGGGAGGGGGGAAGGAGTGTCTCCCTTTTGCTCCAAGATAAAGGAGTTCTTTTTTAGTTTTAGGAGAGGCCTTTTTCAGGGCACAGGGAGCTCAGGGCTGCTGAGCACCTGAGGCCTGACCTCCAGGGGACTGGCTTAGCTGGTGTGGGGAGGCCTCTCGTGAGCCTCTCCCACCTCAGTCAGGCTTGTCTGAGGCTTTGGCTCTCCTGTTCCTCTCCAGGGAAGCAATGGCCCTTCAACCATGAACCCAAAGGACCAAATATCTGAGCTTCTGATTCTGTGACCTCCTGGCCCCTCCCTCTGAGTCCTCAGATGGAAGGCCCTTTGATACCCTGGTGTGAGCACTAGACTCCACACCTTCTTTGAGAAACAATAGAGCTGATCTCCTGCCTCGTGTTCCTCCTAAATATGAAGTCTCTTCAGAAAGCCTCATGACAAACAGTCTCCTAGACAGGGCGTAGTTTCTGGGTTTAATACTCAGCTCTGAGACCCCAGGACTGAGTGGAGACTGGGCTCCATCAGGCTGTATGGCCAACTCCCTACTCAGCAGCAGAATAAATCAAACAGGCCATTCTCCCTTTCTTACAAAGACAGGCCTGCATGGAAAAAGCAGCACCAACATTCATTTCTTGGAGGAGATATATTTTAAATTCTTCTAAAAATGTACTTTAGTAGGATTCCATGGTATACATTATTGTCTTTAAAATAATAAGACTTTTAATCCCCTCAAGGGACTAATTGAAAAAAATATTTTGTTTTTCAAAATAGTCGCCTGCCTTTAAGATGGAAATCTGTGTTATTTGTCTTCCCACCAGTATCCATTTAGCTTAGAATGACTTTTAGCTGTTTCTAGAAAATCAAATCCACTCTGAAAGCACAGTGGTTTTCCCTCACCGAGGGTGGTGGGAGAATTTGCCACAGGCTGAGCACAGCTGGCAGGGCAAGGGAAGCTGCCTGCCCCTGCACCTCTCCCCCTTAGACACTGGGTGGCAGACTTACCTTCCAGATGGAGGCATCTGGTGCCTTCGATCTAGAGGGAAGCGACTGGCTCTGGCATCCTTTCCTTTGCTTCTAGCTGCCACACACTCTCAAGCAGATCCCAGGGGCATCTGGTGGGCTCCCAGGGAGAGTGTAACTGAGCTTTGGTGGAGAGAGGGGGTGGCGAGGGGAAGAGGTGTCTGGTTTGGACCGCCTGCCTGCCTGGCTGCAGCTGCAGTGGCATCCGGCCAGCGCCTACTGGATCCCAAACATCATGGTTTATGGCTACAGTGACTCCACTGTGTGCCAGCCACGCCTCCTCTCCCCTGCCTGCCACAGGTGTGGGGCTTAGAAATGTCTCCAGCTTCCCTGGGCCAACTCAAGGTGCATGGTCTTTCAGATGTCCCAAACCTGGGGAGGTTATGCTTTATGCAAGCTTCCATCAGATAAGGGGTCTTGCCCTGAGGGTGGGCACGGCTAACTGCCAGCAAGGAAATGCACAAGCCTATACTACCATCTGGGGTTTCATTAACATTCAAGGAAGTGGGAAATAAATTCATGGAGACAGACCTCCTCCCATCCCACACAGGGTTTAGATATCAGGATGCATAAGTCCTCTTTGGGGGCAAGAAACTTCACTGGTTTACTTCTGGATCCCTGGTGTCTGGCACATAGTGAGGCCTTAGTGAATGTTTGCTAAATGAATTCATGTTGATTCATTAATTAATGTTAAAAATCATTTAGTTTAACCTCTTAGTTCTAGAAATGGTCCTCACTGGATGGGAATGTATGTTTTCTAGGATGCCTGCCTTCTTTCTTCCTTCTTCCTCACTTCCAGTTGATTCCACCCCAGCATCTCAATTTGGGATATGCCTAAACCTGTCTTACATCCAGCTGAAATCTCCCACACTGCAATTTGAGACAGTTCTTTTTGTGTGCGACCTCAGTGCAAGCTGATGATTGGATTGGGGACTAATATCATTATGGGCTGAATTGTGTCCCTCCAAAATCCCTATGTTGAAGGCCTAACCCCCAAGTTCCTCAGATTTGGAGACAGGGCCTTTAAAGAGGTGATTAAGGTAAAATGAGGCTGTTAGGGTGGGCCCTTATCCGATGTGATGGTGTCCTCATAAGAAGAGGATACTTAGAACACAGACCCCAGAGTTCATGCAGCGGGAGGACTATGTGAAGAGACAGCAGGAAGGTGGCCATCTGCAAGCCAAGGAGAGAGGAAAGCAACTCTGTTGGCACATTGACCTTGGACTCCCAGGCACCAGAACTGTGAGAAAATACATTTCTGTTGTTGAAGCCATCCAGGCTGTGGTATTTTGTTATGGCAGTTCTAGCAAACAAATACAAAATTATATGATACATTATTATATAACACACATGATATGATGCACAATGTTTTGCCTCTTTTCTTGGCCTGTCCAGTGTCTAAAGGGCTATAACCTAACAGATGTGTTGGTGGTTGAGGTTTCCACCCCTCCTCTGGCCCCCGGCTCTTGCTCAGTAGGCTGTTGGGGATGAGAGCAAGACCTCCTAAGAAAGGACAGGTGTTCACACCTTTAGTCACGGCATGGGCTGCCCTCCAAAGTCCTTTTTAGAAAAATAGGCTCAAATATGACAAAGAATAGGCTGATAACAGCCCTCAGGAGAGAGGGCTCCCCAGCACCACAAAAGCCAAGCTCCCCAAAGAGGTCAGCACGGCTTAAGCGTCCCAAAGGTCGACACATCAAGATAAATCAGCTTGTCAGAGAGAGAAAGCAGCAAAAGAGGCTGCTTGTTGGAGATTAGATTAGACCAGAGAAGATTTCATAAAGGCAACACAACCTGGGGGTTGGGGACATGGGAGGGGAAGAGGAGGGGAAGTGCTAGCTGGGGAAGTATCAAAGAGAAGCTGAAACTCTGGAGCCAGAATCAGCTCAGTGAACACAGAAAAGGATTCAGTAGCAGTAAAGGCAGGGCCATTGTTGGGGAAGAAACTCCAAGTATTTGTACTCTACCATTCTCTAATTCTACCCATGTAAGCTCCCTGAAGCAGGGCTGCTGCATATGGTTGTGTAGGTTGTACATTGTACAACGGTAGGAGGCACCATTCACAACCATTGTGCAACTCTAACTTAACTGGCAGCTCTCTGTGAAGCCAGAGGCCACAGGGAACCCAGAAGCCATTTCAAAAAGACTTGTTGCCTTAACTGGAGTAACTAACCTTTTCACAAACATTGGCATGAGAGTGAGAGTATTCCAACCATACTAGTATAGCCAATGAAAGATGAGTGGTATTTCCTCCCAGGTATTTCCCTACTAGAGATGACCTTCAAGAAAATTACAAAGCCAATGGTTCTTAAGGTCTCACACTAAAATGGATATTTTTATTTATTCTTCCTTCACGTTACATAGAAGCAGCTTAACCAGTATAATACACTGACAGGGAGTGCTGCGTATTTACATCCCAAAGTGTAAGTTACAGGTTTAATTTTAGCCTAATGTGATTTGAAATGGAAAACCATAGTTGCAAATAGCCCTGAAGGTAATTAAACCCCAATGAGGGTTAGTAATAATGGAGACATGACAGATCCCCTTGCAATAGATTATTCCACACAATAGGCTAGTGATATTATGGACCTGACACACAATATATTTCATGAAAACTGAAAATGTATTTAACATCTCTGCAGCTGCTATGGCAGATATTTTTTTCCCCTATAGAGAAGAACATTACATTTTTAATTACTAAGTTGCTAGGGAAAATTGTGATTTTTCCATTATTATTTACTGGGGAATATATAGCTCTTCTGAAAAACATCTCCCTTCCTTCATGGGTTTACAAGATAAATTTGGAAGGAAGAGTGGTCTATTGGCCATAATGTTGAGCAGGAGCACGGTTGATGTGGTCAGAGCCACAGGACTGGGCTTATACGAAAGAGTCATCCTGATTTTCAGAGAAACTTGGAAGGGAATTTCTGTAATCATTGAGTGCTCAAGAGGGCACTTCATTTTGGTAAACCTGAAGCAGTCCTTGTATCTGGATGAGAGGAAGAAGGGAAGAGAGAGTGTGGGCAAGTGTGTTTTAAAGATAGTATTTTTTTTCCCCAATTCCTTTTTTTATTCCACTATTCTACCCCATTGATGTTTTCCTTTATTGCAAAACTTCTCAAAAGTTGACTATTCTCTCTTGAAACAACTCCAATTCAGACTTTCACCTCCACTGCTTCATGAAACCAGACTTGACAAGGTCACCAAAGGCCTCCAAATAGCTAAATGTATTGGTCAGTTTATAGTCCTCATCTTACTCTACCCATTAGATATATTTGACAGTGGTTGATCATGCTTTTCTCCTTGAAATACTTTTAGGATATCACCTCTTCTGGTGTCTTACTACTTGTCCTTCTCAGTCTTGACATCTCTGCTTGGATGCCTAATAGGTACCTTAAATATGTCCCAAACTAAACTCTTAATATCCACCATCCAGATGTGTTCTTTCTGCATATCAGTAAATGCTTAGGCCAGCGATTTCCAACCTTTTTTCATCAGAGGGCACATATAAACTAATTACCAAAATTCTAGGCACACCAAAAAATGTATATTTTTTGCTGCTCTGACAAAAAAAAAAATGTAGGTATAATTTTGATTCATTCATACCAGACAGCTGTTGTTGTGTTAGCTGTTGTCATTTTTTCATTTGACAATCTAAGGGAAAAGAGAACAGTGCCCCTGACTAAATAGTCAGGTATTTCATGTTTTTAAAAGTCTTTGCAGCACACCAGTTGAAAATCGCTGGCTTACGCCAAAAATCTTGTGGCTGTTTTTAACTTTGTTTTTATACCCCACAACCAGTCCTCGGACAGTTCCCTTCAGATTTACCTTCAAATGTAACAGCATCTAACCTTTGCTCCCTACTTCTACTGCTATCTCCCTGGCTCAGATCATCTACCTCCCTGCCCTGGACGATGGCAATAGCCTCCGAACTGGATTCTGCTTCTGTTCTCCCTCCCCGCCTCACAGACTGTTCTCAACACATCAGCCTGAGTGAACTCATCAGTATTTAACTCCAATCACAGCATCCAGACTTGTGTTCTTCCTCTAATATTCTGCTGCCAAGAAGGGCATGGTCACTTCTAGGGAGGGGGACAAGGAAAGGTCTGGTAGAATTAGGACTTGAGTCAAGCTTGAATAACAAATAGGATTTGAATAAAGGAGGGAAGACAGACATTGTGCTCTGGAGAATACATGGGCAAGGTCCTCAGAGGAGTGAGTCTCCTGATGCATTCAGACCAATGAAGGACCCAGTGCAGCGGACATCTGACATTCATGTTGGGGAGTGCCTAGAAAGATAGAATCGGGTCAGATGGTGGGAGGCTTTGAATGCCACACTCAGGAGTTTGGCCTTTATCCTGCATTTTCTAGTAGGCTTGGGCACAAGGGGAGTGGGAGCAAGTATGAAATTCACTTAGCGTAGTTATCTCAGCTGCCTGCCAAGTAGTCTATTTAGTCCAATTCACAGGCAGAGCTTTGTTGAACATTGAGAAGTCACTTGCTCCGTGTGAATCCAATCACCACGGCAGGCACACCTCAAAGAGGGAACACACAGCCGCCTCTGAAAAGCCTGCCTCACACTCTGGCAACTCAATTCATGAATATGCTTTTCCAATGTCTGACGCTGCTGCTTAGCAAAGATATTATGGGACAAATCCTTGATTTGACCTTTTGTATCTCTATACATCCCACTGTGCTAAAAGCAATTATGTGCATCTTGTGTGTGGGCTGTTGGAATGGGGAGTCACTTAGCGACGGGTCCTTTTCACACTCCAACTGTCCTCTAGCTCATTCCTTTCCCCCTCGCACAAGGGCCCCACACAGCAGGCCTCCTCTGCTGCTTGGCAGAGTCTAAAATGGAATTAGGGGGAGGCAAGCAGGGATGTAAACAGGTGGAAACAGTTCCTGTCATAGCGATTAGCATTCCCCTTGGCCAGGCACAGCTATGGATGAAAAATGGGGTGACAGGGAGGAGAAAGCTGGCTGCGGAGCAGGAGGCAGAAGAGGGGTGAACTCATTGTCAAAGGCACAGCCAACTTTCTACAGAAACTTCCTACAAAACAAAGCAACCCCAGTGTCAAGGTGGGTGGTATGATTTCTGTCTAGCAATAGATGATCTGTCAGCCGTCTTTTCTGCCTGTAGTAGATTTATGTGTGCTTATGTTTGAGTCATGTGATTACATATGTGTGCAAGTTTTGTTATCTGCATGTGTGAAGATATACAGTTGTATCTGTGAATGTCTGCATGTTGTATATATGTTCGAGTGCCTGTATGTTATCTATGTGTATATGTTTATAGGCATGGATGCCAAGGAGAACACATGTTGGTGTCTGTCTATATGTGTCTGAAGATGTGTATACGGAGCATGCATGTATACATGATTGTGTGCATGTCATTTCTGGATGTGGTATATTCCTCTCTCTGTGTACACATGCATGGGGGTACTCCTTGGCATGTCTGAGAAAAAGGCTAAGTGAGAAAGAGCTCCTCTGTCCTTCTCTTTGATGGAGCAGCTCAGCATGACTGTGAAAGCCACTCCAGTTCTGGCCAGAGAGAGAAGCTTTGATATTGCTAAATAGCCCAAGGGTCTGGTTCTTTGGGAACTGATGCTGTTGACCCAGCTCCTCATTTTCCCCAAACTCCAGCTCTAAAAGAAGTTGACAGACAGACTCAGAACTAGGGAAGATGTCCAGGAAGACAATGGAGGGAGAGAGTTAAAATGCTGGAGGCAAGACCCTGGAGGAATTGGGAGGAGAAGATCAAGGATCTTTTCTGAGTTTTTGTATATAAATAATTTACAGAGGAAAAGTGAGCTGGCCTCTAGGGCTGGAGGGAAATGCAGACAATGAAATAATGGTGAGTAAAGTGATCTGCTCCCAGCCCAGGTTCTTCCCTGATTGAGTTGAGACTAGACTGGAGAAAGAGAGGAAATTAAACTGGCAGGTGGGGGAGGGTTATCAGAGCTGACCTAGGCCATCTCTGCTGTCTGGAAGAGCTCTCACCTCCCAGTCTACAATCACCTGATGGGCCACCATTGACTCTGGAAACTAGAGCAGAAAGGAGAAAATTAGCAAAGCCTGCAATCAGAACTATATGCTGTTATCCAAAAAACCCTCCCAAACAGCAAATTCTACTGCAATTGCCAGCTTCTTGCCATTCCAACTTCCAATCAGCAGCATGTGACCAGGGATGATCTTATCACCTATTCCAGACCACCTTTGAGCCTCTCAAATTATTCTCAGGGTAGGGAGGAGTTGATGAAACCCCATGGTCAGGCTGTCTGCTTTTAAAATCATCCAAGAGACTCACTCAGGCAAACCTTTTATGACTACATGTTGATTGCTCATTGTATGCAAATTAAGAATAGAAATAGAAAACAACCCAAAAGTTATTCATGAGGATAGAATCTGGAATAATCAACATTTAACATTTTGACGTATGTTATCCCAGTTGGTTTTTTTTCTAGGTATTTAGCACAAGTTTTTTTCTGTGTATGGGCACAAGCAGGTTTACAGTTGTTCGTATAGAAAATAATACAATAATTAATAAATAATAATGCAAGAATAAACTGTTTCATGTACTCACAACTGTAAACCTACTTTAGCCCCACCATGTATATATCTACAAGCCATTTTATAACTTATTTTTTTCACTTACTAATATGTCTTAAATGTCTTTTCATGTCAATACAAATCTATGCCATCATTTTAAATGGCTACTAAATATCTCATGGCATGGATATACCATCATTTATTTAACTAGTCTTCGTTTGTTAGATATTTGGGTGTGGTTTTTCTTTGAATTCAAATTTAAAATTCGTGATAATGATAACTTTTATTTTTAACATTCTTTCATAGTTCCTTAAGTGGGGCTTTACCCTGGGGTTTTATCACTCCCTCTTCACCTTGAGAATAATCTGAGAGGGCCCAAAGGTGACCTGGGTTGGGTGATAAAATTATGCAGGTCCCACTCTGCTGGTTGGAAGCTGGAGTTGCAGGATGTGGCTAGTTGCCATTAAATCTGTGGTGTTTGGAGGGCTTTCTGGAGTGATGTATGTTATCTGATTACAGGCACAACTAACTTTCTCTGGGAAGTAACCTTCCTACCCAGGTTCTAGACTCAATGACAGCATCATTGAGGACCCTACAGGGAACAACCACTCTCTTCCTTCAGCCTTCCAGACGGCAGAGAGGGACACAATAAGAGAGCAGAGACTTCTGGCAAACTTGTTCACTGTCAGCAAAGAGGTGATTGTAAAAGGGGTTTTTCCTATTCTGCATCACTCTGGTTTTCATTCCTACCTGGATCTCCTAAGTTATTTTGCCTGCTTCTGTTCCCAATTTAGAGTTCTTCACCATCAATTTTGTTTAATCAGCTTACTCACTCATTTATTCCATATACATTTATTCCATATCCACCTACTATATGCCATTCATTATCCCTAGCATCTGAAGACATGAAATTAAGTGTGGATGAAAGGGGCCACATGCTAACCTGACAAGCTCAGGGGAGGCCTGCATGGCAGTCTTGCAAACTCAGAGACCTAAAGTAAACACAAAGAATGGTCTGAAATTAAACTTTAACTTGCCCTGCCTGGTTTGGCTCAGTGGATAGAGTGACAGCCTATGGACTGAAGGGTCCTGGGTTTGATTCCAGTCAAGGGCATATGCCTGGGTTGCAGGCTCGATCCCCAGTCCGGGGTGTGCGGGAGGCAGCTGTTCAATGATTTTCTCTCATCATTGATGTTTCTATCTCTCTCTCCCTCTCTCTTCTTCTCTGAAATCAATAAAAATATATTTTAAAAAAATAAAAATAAAATAAAAACAGTTATGGTGGGTAGTTACATCCTAGGCCGGTATCTTCACTGACAAGGTCAGCTTTTACCTTAACTGAGCCTGTCTGTCTTTTTGCATCTATAATAACATACCCTTGAAATGTCTAGGTAACTTGTAACTTCCCTTTTTCTGGACCCCTTGGGGCGCCAGGACAGATACAACAAATTCCTTCATTGTTATGTTAATTGTTCCTGCACCCACCTACGTAGGTGTCTATCATTTTACTTTTTATCCAATCCCAGGGGTTTCCCTGCTTTGCTTTCTCCCACCTCTCTTGTCTGTCACCAATAGATTTCATGTAACCCCCCCATTCTCCATAGCATTATCTCAATTCATTGAAGTTCTGCTTCCCAGCATACGTGGACAGTTTGGCTCAAATAAACTCACAAAATTCTTTACAGGTTTCAATGGTTTTTTACATTAACATAAGTAAAACACAGTCCTTAGCCTTCGGGTACACTATTTCTTGGACATAACTTGGAGGCAAAGAGATAAAGCCAGAATCACAGTTCTCTTCTAAAGCTGGGTGAATACCTCTTTTCTCCATAAATCCCTCCCTGAGCAGGGGCACTTCCCCATCTTGACTCCCATGGTTAAGCCATTACAGCCCTTACACAGAACTGTCCGCACTTGAGACTGAGAGCCTCACAAGGCTAGGGACTGGATGCTACTTACCTTCATGTGCCCAATACCTGACCCACTGTCAGACACACAGCACAAAAAAACGCTTAAAGAGTATTGTATAGAAGGGGTCAATGGGGGAAAAACGGGGACATATGTAATACTTTCAACAGTAAAGATTTAATTAAAAAATAATAAAATAAAAATAAGAGTATTGCATAGGAGAACAATGTGGTAACCACCGCCAGCCAGCCTTAAGTCCCCCCGCCGCCCCCCCCACCCCAACTGGGTCATCATGCCACTCAGCTGCACTAATGACCAGTCTTCACTCCTCTCAAAGACCTCAGCTAAGACTGTGGGCTCTGAAGTCAGTGTGTGGGTTCAAATCCCTTCTCCTCCACTTACCAATGTGATCCTGGATTAGTCACCTCATAGATCTGTGCTTCAGTGTCCTAATTTGTGCAGTGCAACTTCTCCAGTCATTGTCTGCGATGGAGGGCCAAAGCCTAGAGACTCCCTCCCATCCCTGTTACCCATTGGCCAGAAGCTACCATAAGTAAAGCATAGGATCTGCCTGGAACTGAAGCAAGTAGGAGCTTCTGCCAAGTGCCCCTAGAGCTGCCAAAAGCAGACGTTAGCACTACCCTAAGAGCAGGCCCCCAGATTGACAACGGAGTGCTACCATCTGTGTTTCAAAGGACAAGAGGAAAATGCTCCAATAAATCAGTTGGAAAGGGGCTGAATGGGAATGTATATGCACCAGCGTGTGGGTGTGGCTAGCAGTGTTGAGTAAAAGGAGCAGTGAAAGAGGAGGTCACATCAAGTCTCATTAAGCTCTATTGACATGTAGGTAGTGAGAAGTTAATATTGGTTTCTAGTGGAAAGTTTTATTGTGGATCAAAATCCAAAGTGCAAAAGGTTGTTTGATGGTTTCCTTTACAAGGCAGCTCATTGATGTGTAGGCTTAGCTATAATTTTGTTTTGCCTCCTGAGGCAAAGATTATAACAAGTACATTTGAAAGCAGAAACATGTTCTCTCCCCATCAAACTCCCCCCCCCCCCCCCGCCCCTGGGGTGGGAAGGAGGAGGTTGCATCAGATCTGGCTAGATTAGAAGGGGTCAGTTGCACAGGAAATGGAACACTTGGCAACCAGGGTCCAAACCCCTTCCCCTGCTCTGCACTGCTCTGAAGTGTCCCCATTCTGTCTGCTTTTATTACCCTAGCTGCATTTTCTACGTCCTCCCTGAAAAGGATCTCTTTCGTGAACATATTTGTTTATGTTTGCTTTTTTACACCAAGTTGTTGATTGCCTTCTAATGTGCTAGTGTTGAATCAAGTTTTCACACTCTGCAGGGGAAGGCAGACACATACAGGTAACATTTACTACAAGTGAAAATTGTTTTGCTGGTAGAATGAGTATAGTGCAATAGTTGCTTGAGGGAGAGGCCATAATGAAGATTCCAAAGTGCAGTCCCAGCACCCACTGCCTCTGTCCTAAGTCCATCATCAAAGGGTAGAGCAAAGGCCAATACGGAGAGCATCCCCTCCAGGGGAATTTGGGGGTACCGGTACCCCCACACTCAATGACAAAGCCCAGGTTGAATGTTTCAATCAGTCGGATAATCCACAAATCTTGGCTCATGCCTGCTGCATGCACATCTGTGTGCTAGATGTTTCTGTGTAGGGAACATGGATAAAGAGGACATATGGGCTGCCCTCAGCAGTTTATAGTATAAATGGAGAGGTTAAACACTCAGATATCAAACAGATGTGCAGGAAGGGTTTTTTAGGGTTTTTTTTCTCCTTCCCTTTTCTTCTTGGAGTACCTACCAGGGTGGAATGACAAAAGGATACAGATATATAGACTATGCACTACACAGATTGAGGGGGAGCCATTATATAGACAGTGGGTAGCAGGATTACCATCAATCAATTTTCCTAGTCTTCTTTTTGACTCCTCCACAGTACCCAGGAAGACAGTCAGGAGGCCTTTAAGGTTTTCTCTACTAGCAGAGGACAGATTTAATTTGAAATTCATGTCTAGACTTAAACATATAAGAGTAAATAAATGCATATTTACTCAACTTGAAACTTGAAAGTTTTCAGGTATAATTTTCTTCATGTTTCCTATATTTGGGGTTTACTGTGTTTCTTAGATCTATGGATTGATAGTTTTCATCAAAGTAGAAGTTTTTTAGCCATTTATTCCATCAAAAAGGTTTTTTTGTGCTCTGCAATTACACATATATGAGGCTGTTCAAAGCTATCCAAAGTTCACTGGTGCTTTTTAAATTATTTATTTATATTCTTTATATGTATATATATGATAGTTTTGGGTTAGATTTTTGCTATATCTTCAAATTCACTAATATTTTCTTCTGTAATATCTATTAATCTCCTGTTTTCCCTATCCAGTGTATTTTTCATCTCAGTATAATTCTCATTTTTATTTGGGTCTTTTTTATACCTTCTATTTCTTCACTTAAAATTTTGATATGTGAAATACAGTTAAAATAAATGTTTCAACGTCCTCTGCTAATTCTAACATCTGTGTCAGTCTGGGTCAGTTTTGATTGATTGATTTTTCTCCTCTTTATGGTTGTGTTTTTCTGCTTCTTTGTGTGCCTAGAAATCTTTGATTAGATTCTAGACACTGTGAATTTAACCTTGTTGGGTACTGGAATATAGGAATATTTTTGTATTCCTATACCTGGTGATGCCAAGCCATCATCTAAGGCTTTTCTCATTGTCTAAAAGTTAATGTTCGGGTCCGGGTGAGGCCGTGGGTCCCTGGATCCGGGTGAGCCTGGGTCCCGGGTCCAGGTGAGGCCGTGGGCCCCTGGATCCGGATGAGCCTGGCCCCGGGTCCGGGTGAGGCCGTGGGCCCCTGGATCCGGGTGAGCCTGGCCCCGGGTCCGGGTGAGGCCGTGGGTCCCTGGATCCGGGTGAGCCTGGGTCCCGGGCCCAGGTGAGGCCGTGGGTCCCTGGATCCGGGTGAGCCTGGGTCCCGGGTCCGGGTGAGGCCGTGGGCCCCTGGATCCGGGTGAGCCTGGCCCCGGGTCCGGGTGAGACCGTGGGCCCCTGGACCCGGGTGAGCCTGGCCCCGGGTCCGGGTGAGGCCGTGGGCCCCTGGATCCGGGTGAGCCTGGGTCCCGGGTCCGGGTGAGGCCGTGGGCCCCTGGATCCGGGTGAGCCTGGGTCCCGGGTCCGGGTGAGGCCCTGGGCCCCTGGATCTGGGGGAGG
Source organism: Cnephaeus nilssonii (assembly GCF_951640355.1). Taxonomy (NCBI): domain Eukaryota; kingdom Metazoa; phylum Chordata; class Mammalia; order Chiroptera; family Vespertilionidae; genus Cnephaeus; species Cnephaeus nilssonii. Next base: position 22,860,397 of record NC_137086.1, read on the forward strand.
CCACGTGACCCTAGGTCTGGGAGAGGCCACGCGCCCCTGGGTCCGGGTGAGGCCATGTGTCCCTGGGTCCGGGGGAAGCTAGATCCCGGGTCCGGGCGAGGCCGTGTGCCCCTGGATCCGGGTGAGCCTGGGTCCCGGGTCCGGGTGAGGCCGTGGGCCCCTGGATCCGGGTGAGCCTGGGTCCCGGGTCCGGGTGAGGCCCTGGGCCCCTGGATCTGGGGGAGGCCACGTGACCCTAGGTCTGGGAGAGGCCACGCGCCCCTGGGTCCGGGTGAGGCCATGTGTCCCTGGGTCCGGGGGAAGCTAGATCCCGGGTCCGGGCGAGGCCGTGTGCCCCTGGATCCGGGTGAGCCTGGGTCCCGGGTCCGGGTGAGGCCCTGGGCCCCTGGATCTGGGGGAGGCCACGTGACCCTAGGTCTGGGAGAGGCCACGCGCCCCTGGGTCCGGGTGAGGCCATGTGTCCCTGGGTCCGGGGGAAGCTAGATCCCGGGTCCGTGTGAGGCCATGCGCCCCTGGGTCCGGGTGAAGCTGAATCCTGGGTCTGGGCGAGGCCGTGTGCCCCTGGATCCGGGTGAGGCTGGGTCCCGGGTCTGGGTGAGGCCGTGGGCCCCTGGATCTGGGTGAAGCCGTGCCCCTGGGTCCGGCCGAGACCAAACCAGAGGGAGTTGGACCTGCATTACCACCATTTGTCCACCATCCAGAACTGAGGGGTCAGTACCGACATGTACTCATAAGGAACTGGTGGACATTGATATTGGGTCTCAAAAGAACTGTTGGTCCAGAAAGAAACTCACTACAGACTGATTCATTTGCCTGTCAGCATAACTATTATTGCTCCTCGCACATTCAATTCCTATAAGTATATCTCTAGTGACACATGATTTCGCTCATCTAGGGGAAATGATGAACAACATAGACTGATGAACAAGAACAGAACCAGAAACAAGGAGGCATCGATCGGACTATCGGGCCTCAGAGGGAGGATAGGGGAGGGTGGGGGGAGGGGGGAGAGATCAACCAAAGGTCTTGTGTGCACGCATATGAGCCTAACCAATGGTTAAGTTCAACAGGGGGTTGGGGCATCCATGGGGAGGGGTGTGGGAGGGGAATGGGGGGATGAGGACAAATATGTGACACCTTAATCAATAAAGAAATTAAATAATAATAATAATAATAAATAAATAAATAAAAGTTAATGTTTACCTTCTTTTTGGTAATTTTGCTGGGAATCTACATTGGAAATCACAGTAGTTTATCCACTCAAATAGCTATATAACATCAACAGTGTCTTATTGCTCTCTTATTGCTCTTATTGCAAGGGAGGAAAATTTTTTTCCCTTCTAACCTTCTAGGCTGGGGCTCTGATACAGAAGACACATTAAGAAGATAAATGCATATACATTTATTTAATACTAGAGGCCCGATGCACGAAATTCGTGCAAGGGGCTCGGCCCTGGCAGCCGCAGCTTGCCTCAGCCCTCGCAGCCCCGGCTTTGTTCGGAAGGTGGTTTGGCCATCCAGTCTAATCAGCATATTATGCTTTTACTAGAGGCCTGGTGCACGAAATTCGTGCACAGGGGTGTGTCCCTCAGCCCAGCCTGCACCCTCTCCAATCTGGGCCAAAACGGGCAGTCGGACATCCCTCTCACAATCCAGGACTGCTGGCTCCCAACTGCTCGCCTGCCTGCCTTCCTGATTGCCCCTAACTGCTTCTGCCTGCCAGCCTGATCACCCCCTAACCACTCCCCTGCCAGCCTGATTGATGCCTAACTGCTCCCCTGCCAGCCTGATTGTCCCTAACTGCCCTCCCCTGCCGGCCTGGTCACCCCTAACTGCCCTCCCCTGCAGGCTTGATCGCCCCCAACTGCCCTCCCTTGCAGGCCTGGTCCCTCCCAACTGCCCTCCTCTGCTGGCCATCTTGTGGCAGCCATCTTGTGTCCACATGGGGGCAGCCATCTTTGACCACATGGGGGCAGCCATCTTGTGTGTTGGATTGATGGTCAATTTTCATATTACTCTTTTACTAGATAGGATAGAGGCCTGGTGCACGGGTGGGGGACAGCTGGTTTGCCCTTACGGGTGTCCTGGATCAGGGTGGGGGTTCCCTTGGGGCATGGGGCAGCCTGGGTGAGGGGCCTGTGGTGGTTTTCAGGCCAGCCACCCCCCCACTCCCCGGCGACCCAAGTGGAGGCCCTGGTATCTGAGATTTATTTATCTTCTATAATTGAAACTTTGTAGCCTTGAGCGGAGGCCAGGGCAGGCCAGGGCAGGCCAGGGCAGGCTGGAAGCTTGGCTTCCTCCATCACCAGGGGCAACCCAAGCCTCCTGCTCTCTCCAGCTCCGTGGCTGCTGCCATTTTTTGTTGGGATTTATTTATCTTCTATAATTGAAACTTTGTAGCCTTGAGCGGAGTCCAGGGCCGGCCAGAGCGGGTGGGAAGCTTGGCTTCCTCCATCACTGGGAGCAACCCAAGCCTCCTGCTTGCTCCAGCTCCGTGGCCGCCACCATATTTGTTGGGTTAATTTGCATACTCGCTCCTGATTGGCTTGTGGGCGTGGCTTGTGGGCGTAGTGGAGGTATGGTCAATTTGCATGTTTCTCTTGTATTAGATAGGATTATTATAGATAAATTGTACTTGACACAGAGCCTTTGTAAAGAAATGAAGATCCAAAGAAATGGTTACACCTGAGTGTTTTTATTCTAGGTTTGATGAAAAGTGGAAGGTTGTGGAAAAACAAGCTTGGGAACTACAGAGTATGCGCTAAGGGTAGTAAATTGGGGAAACTTAGCAAGGCTTTGCATTTTGATTCCTCTTAGTATCCCTAACTTCAAATATAAGGACACCTTTTTACACCAGGTATAGGGAGGGCACTTCACATGAGGATCTTATGACCTACTTCAGGGGCGAAGGACAGGGGAAGGTCAGAAAGATCTTCTTTCTGCAATTTTCTCAAACTTCTTCAGCTTAAAATGTTCAATATATAAAGGTGTCATATTTAGGGGTAATGTGTCCTGAACCCTGTCAAACTTATTTCACTGGACCCAGTGAAAATTTAGAGTTTCAGAGATTCCTTGTTGATTGGAGACTGTATGCTGATATCTATCTGTAGAGATGAAGAATCATGATTGTCTTCTGCCCTCATATTTAAAATGTGCTCCCAGCTTAGGAGGAGCAAGTAGCCATGGTGGCTTCAAGTTGCTCCTAAAGACTCTTCTCATTCTGGGCCAACACTATTGCTTCCCCTTGTAGGCCGTGGAACTTTCTTCCTTTTGGGCAGCAAGACATGTCAAAACAAGGATGGAGGAGAGATTGATTGTTTCTGAAATCAGACTTCCTCCTCAAGCAGCAACTGCCAGGCCCAAGACAGAAGAACATTACAAAATTCATTTGCAAAAGGCAGAGGAGCAAGAGACAGTCCACTTACATTGGGAAAAGGCTACAGTTATCACTGATCAGCAAAAGCTCTACCTGGGTTAGGAGTGCAAAACTAGGCTCTTAGATTGACCATTGACTGGTCAATCTAAGAGTCAATCTCTCTCTCTCCCTCTCTCTCTCTCTCTCTCTCTCTCTCTCTCTCTCTCTCACACACACACACACACACACACACAGATACACACATACACACACTACATATACAGGGTAGGGCAAAAGTAGGTTCATAGTTGTTTGTATGGAAAAAATGCAATAATTAATAAATACTAATACAAGAATAAATGTTTCATGTACTCACAACTATAAGCCTACTTTGCCCCACCCTGTGTAAGAACATATTGTTGCCCCAGCCAGGTGGCTCAATTAGTTGGAGCTTCCTTCCATATACCAAAAGGTTGTGGGTTTCAATTCCTGGTCAGGGCATATACCTGGATCACAGGTTCAAGCCCTAGTTGGGGCGTGTACAGAAGGCAACCAATCCATGTTTCTCTCTCTCTTTCACTCCCTTCCTCTCTCTCTAAAAACAATAAAACATATCCTTGGGTGATGATTAAAAAAATAATATGTTGCCCATGTTATAAGAAGAATGAGGTACTTATTAAGAGGCTTTGATTATAAGGTATTTTTCAACTTACATGTTTCCTCCTCAGATAAGGTAACCGAGTATTGGAGAACAGTTTATCCAGTGTCACACAGTGGTAAGTGTAGAGCCCTCTGACTCTAAGTCTCATGCTCTTTTCAGCACAGCAAAGCTGCCTCACATACATACAGGGAGGCAAAACCACTGGAGGTTTGTAAGCTTTCATTAAAAAAAAAAATCATTAAAAATTAATGAAATCTGCCAGGCCGGCACGACTCAGTGGTTGAACATCAACCTATGAACCAGGAGGTCACAGTTCGATTCCCTGTCAGGGCACATACCCAGGTTACAGGCTCAATCTCCAGTGTGGGGCATGCAGGAGGCAGCCAATCAATAATTCTCTCTCATCATTGATGTTTCTCTCTCTCTCTCCCTCTCCCTTTCTCTCTGAAATAAAAAAAAAAAATATGTTTAAAATTTTAATTAAAACTATATGTGACCCTCATCTGGATGACAGTATATCTGTGCATACACACACACACACACACACACAGACACACACACAGAAAACAGGAGGCATACATTACATTGAAATAGATGGAGTTTATAGGTGATGCTTTTTCTTTTCGACTGCCAGTGGAATCTAGAGCAACACTGTCAATGGAACTGTCTGCCATGATGGAAATGTTCTTTCCATACCTGCACTGTCCAGTATGGAAGCCACTGGACACAGGTGCCTATTGAGCACTTGAAATGTGGCTAGTCCTAATAAAGGTCTGCTGCAAGTAGATTTACTGGATTTTTTAAAAAAATATTTTTACTGATTTCAGAGAGGAAGGGAGCAGGAGAGAGATAGAGACATCAATGATGAGAGAGAATAATTGATCAACTGCCTCCTACTGGGGATTGAACCCACAACCCAGGCATGTGCCCTTGACTGGAATCAAACCTGGGACCCTTCAGTCCACAGATCATTGCTCTATCCACTGAGCCAAACCAGCTAGGGCTACATACTGGGTTTTTAACACTTAATCCTATATAATAAAAGGCTAATATGCAAGTTGACCAAGTGGCAGAACGACCAGTCTCTATGATGTGCACTGACCACCAGGGGGCAGACACTCAACGCTGGAGATGCCCCCTGGTGGTCAGTGCGCTCCCACAGGGGGAGCACTGCTCAGCCAGAAGCCGGGCTCACAGCTGGCGAGCAAGCAGCGGTGGCAGCACTAAGGATGTGCAACTGCCAGCAGTCGGACATCCCCCAAGGGCTCCCAGACTGTGAGAGGGCGCAGGCCAGACTTAGGGACCCCCCTCCCCACAAGTGCACCGGGCCTCTAGTATGGGAATAATGTGAAATATCTTTTTTTAAAAAATATTTTTTATTGGTTTTAGAGAGGAAGGGAGAGGGAGAGAGAGAGAGAGAGAGAAATATCAAGATGAGAGAATCATTGATCAGCTGCCTACTGCAAGCCCCATACTGGGGATCAAGCCCGCATCCTGGGCATGTGCCCTGACCGGGAATGGAACCATGACCTCCAGGTTCATAGGTCGACACTCAACCACTGAGCCACACCAGTTGGGTTCTCATCATTTTTCATATTGATTAAATGTTGAAATGATAATATTTTGGATATATTGAATTAAATAGAACATTATCAAAATTAATCTCACTCATTTCTTTTTGCTTTGTTTAATGTGACTACTAGAAAATTTTAAATTATATATGTGGCTCACAGTATATGTCTGTTGAACAGCACTGGTCTAGAGTTTAAGAGCATGGCATTTGATATCAAGCAAACTTGAGTTTAACTCCCAGTCTTCCCTTTTCTAACTAGATAACCTTAACCAAGGTGCTGAACCCAATTCATCCCTTGTTCTTTTTAGAATGTAAAACAGGGATTAATGATTATACCTAGCTCCGAGACTTATTGTGATGACTAAATGAGTTGATAATGTAAAGCCCCAAGAGCAGGCAGTGCCTGGCATCTGTTAACTGCTTAGTAAGAATTAGCAGTTACTTATTTCTAAATGTTTTAAGGTGTATGTGAGTTTGCTATAAAGATTAAAAAGAAAATGGGAACAATTAAATTTTAAAACAAAAGCAATTATTTTTAATTATGGTCAGAAGCTTAGTATTTATGTTCTTTTAAAGCTATATAGTAATGTTTCCTTTGCCTTGGGGTGTGTGTGTATGTATAAGCCATGGACACAGTGGAGTTTGAGGCTATTACAAGTGACCATTTATGAGGCAATCTCCTTCTTGCCTTCTGACCCTTGTCCTCCCCCTTCCAGTAAGGGGAGGGGATAATTGCATCATGGTTCTCCCTGGCACGCACTACACACCAAGTGTTCGCCTATATTTAGCCAACATGAAGTCACTGAAATTCTATGCCCACTAGATGCAATTAGTGCTTTGTTATTTGTTGCTCACATAGCTTATATCCTGAATGTTCTGCATAGTTTTTGTCCTTAGATAAATTTAAAAGGACTGAAAAATCTTTTGTTGCTGGGAAAATTGCTTGGGAGTAGCAAGTTAATGAATCCACTGATAGGTACCCTGAGGAAAATACTTGGATGTCTCCTGCGAGCCAGGGAGACCTCAGTCATCCTCCTCTTGGATGGCTGGGGGAGGAGCAGGGTGAGCAGGCTGGCAATGGAGGGATTATCTATGTTCTACTCAACTGGTAAAAGCAGCACTTCTGATCAGTGGCTCCCAGTAATGGTCCCAACTCCACTTTCCTTCAAGCAGTCAGAAATGACACATGGGACGCAAAAACACAGAGCAGCGTAGCAGGGCTGACGCTACAAGTGGACAAGGGGTGGGGATGCCCCCAGGTGTGTTTCAGAGGTTCAACCTGTTGGCTGTTGCCTCATTTTTACTCTGGGAGTCTTCTTCCTCTAGCTTAAGGCTCCGAAGTTTGTTTGTGGGGAGGGGAGGGAGGGGGTAAGAAGCAGGGGGCATCGGGAATATTACCTTAGGGTCCCAATTCTCAAATTTTTGTTTTTCAAATTTTTCCCTCACTTTGGACGACAAAGACTTACTCCTATTAGAGAACCCAGTTTTGTTTTATTTAAAAAACAAAATAACTTCAGGGGAGCAGGCAAAGAAATAGGGCAAACAGCAGTGAAAATATTTCTAAAGTAGATAAAGTATTCATAAAAGCATTACATTCTAGGTAAGATATTCCTGAGGCCAGGAATTCTGTACAAAATTTAGAGGCCAGTTGCCACTGCCTCATACCCTCAAACATTACTATTCTTTTGTTCTCTATGTCTTGTTTTTTCACTTAAGACTTTTGTTCCGCTCCTAAAAATAGTTATTTTTATGTTAAAATATATAAACACTAGAGGCCCGGTGCATGAATTCGTGCATGGATGGGGTCCCTCGGGGTGGCCTGCAGGGATCAGGCCTCAGCTCGTGCCCCCAGCCTCACAGCCCTGCCTGGCACCCCGCTGTGGCCTGGCACTGCCCCCTCACCTCTCTACCATCTTGTCTGTGGGGTGATCGATTGGGGCCAGGACCCCCCCCACACACCTGGCTCCCTCAGCACCTAGGAGCTGGGCGGCGGCCCCACCCTCAGGCGCCGCCGCTGGTTGCCGATGCCCGCCACATTCTGCGCCGCCCCCTGGTGGTCAGCACACACCATAGTGAATGGTCAAACTCTCGGTCGAGCTCCCGGTCGGTCGAACAATTTGCATATTCGGCTTTTATTATATAGGATAGGATAAGTTTTAAAAGAATATTAAACTCTTCTGAAAAACATTTTTGAAACTATTATTTCTTACACCACAGATTATATTAAAAATGAGTAAATATTTCAGCAAAGCATCAACAAACCCTGTTTTTGATGTTTTAAATATTCACTCATTAATTTAATGAATATTTATTGAGTACCCATTGTGAATAATAGTAGTGTACATTTTATTTGTGTTATCACTTTATCTTTTATTAAGTAATCATAATATTTGTAGTTTCACGAACACATATGTTTCCAGCATCATTCTTCCTCACTTGCAATATCGATTTGGTGAAGTTATTAAAAATTATCCTTGGACAACATTAAAAATAAAATGAAAGCAGACATTTAAGCTCAACTCCCTCCCAGGGCAATTTGAAGTGGCCTCGGCTATTAATGGCACATCATTATATCCCTATGGGTTGTGACAAAGAGGTCACAGATAGTTACCACAATACATTTTTCTTCTCCCACAAAAGAAGTAAGATAGACCAGGTGAATTTATTTCAGGGGAAACATTGAGTCAACTCAGACTTAATAAAAAGTAAAATATTTCAAACTTTAGTACTCTATTATTAGTAACAAGTTAATTTCCACATACCTCACACTAAGGAAAATAGCTGTGTTGGGCAGTAACCATCATCAACACCTCAGTGTGAATGAAGACTTGACAGTGGAGTCTAAGAGATGAAGTGAGGTAGAGAGGAGAGAACAATGGATACTTGGAGTAGGGAGGGGGCACCCTGGGGGGAAATTATCTCTAAGTTTCTAGTTTTACACAGGAAATAATCTCCCTAGGTCCTAGCCCTACTTTCCCCAAAATTATACAAACTGAGTTCTTTACTAATTGCTATGATTAACTCTACTAATTACAATGATAGGAAAGGAAAGTCTTCTTCTGACAGCTTTATATGTTGACAGTCATGATCATGACCATTTATGGTAAATTTTTAAATGCATTAAAGTGGTGGTAGTGAGGTTGGAAGTAAATATTGTTGCTATAGTTTTAAAATATAAGTAAATAAAAATAATAATTCCATTAGTACAACAGTTAAAATATGGCATAATAGAACTGACAAGGCCCGGTGCACAGATTCAGGCACTGGTGGGGTCCCTAGGTGTGGCCTGCAGGGATTGGGCTGAAACCAGCATCCAACATCCCCCAAGGGATGTAGTAGTGCACGAAGTAGAAAGCGGCGGGGAAGGAGCCCGAGCCTGGCGCAGCGCTGCTCCTGCTGATCCTGGCCCCGCCATTCTGCGGCGGTCTCCATGCACCTGTCCTAGGGTAATACTGGCACACCCATGACCAAGAAGCTGCTGCGGGCTCGCACCCAATCAGTCCCGATGCTGGTCCCCATCCTGATCTCAGTCCCAGTCCGGATGGGGGAAGGGTGTACAGGAGGAGTATCTGCGGGAGAGGCACGCGCTGCCGCAGCTGCGTTCGACAGCCGCAAGCTCGGCATCTGGTGCCTGTCGGTCAGCTGAGCCTGCAGAGACCACCAGGGAGCAGCTCCTGCGTTGAGCGTCTGCCCCCTGGTGGTCAGTGCGTATCATAGCAACCAGTTGAACCGTTGACTGGTTGTGTAGGCTTTTATATATAGAGACTAGGGGCCCAGTGCACGAATTTGTGCACCTTGAAAGGAACTGTGGGCCACGAGGCTGCGGTAGGCACAGGGGCGGGTCTCAGCCCATCCTCCATGACCCCGACCGGCCCCTCTTGCCATGGCCCCCAGTCCCCTGTCTGCCAGTAGCCCTGCTCCTGCTGCCACTGCTCCTATGTGCTGATGGCACCAGCCCCGCTCATACCCACTGGCGGCATGGAGCGATTGGGGCCAGCGCCAGCAGTGGGTACGAGCGGGGCCAGCGCTGTCAGCAGGTGTGAGTGGTGGCTGCTGCCCCGATCGCCCCTCAGGAGCAGGGGGAGGTGGAGAAGCTCTCAGGGGTGATCAGGGCCGGCAGCCACTGCTCACACCCGCTGATGGCGCCGAGTGATCGGGACCAGTGCTGGGCACCGGCAGTGTGTGTGAGTGGCGACTCCGACGCCAGCTGCGGGTGTGAGCGGGGCCAGCGCTGGCAGCAGGTGCGAGTGCTGGGCGGGACTGTGGCGCAGGGGAGCAAAGAATTTTCAGTAACCACCAGAGGCTCACCCCGATGACAGCGACCGGTGCCCCGCCTTGGTCTGACGCCCCCGCTCACCTGCTCCACCTTCACGCCATGGCCAATGCCTGCCATGTTCCACACACGCCCCCTGGTGGTCAGCGCACGTCATAGCGACCAATAGTTCACTTGTTCCAGTTCCGCTGTTCCGTCTATTTGCATATTAGCCTTTTATTATATAGGATAACATGATTTTTTAAAAATTCATAAAGATAATATATTTCAAATCTGTGTGAAAAGGATAGATTGTTCAATAAATGGGGCACCTATTTGAAAAAGAAAATAAATAAAAAAGAAAAATATCTCCTTATATAAAATACATTTTAAAAGGTCTAAAATTGTAAAATAAAATAATGAATTCATTAAATTTCCAGAAGATAAACTGAATGTATATTTTTGTAATCTAGGAATAAGTAAGCTCTTTTTAAGCAGATACCTTGAGGAAAAATTGTCAGTTTGGTGTTTGTTTGTTTTTTAAGTTAAAATATCTTCACGGTGTCGGGTGCGGGGAGCAGGGTGTCTATTCTCACAGAAACAACCATTGAAACAATACTGGGGAAAAATATTTGCAATATTAATGACAAAGGATAAGACACAATATACATAAAACGTTTGCATACAATGATGATAATAAGTTTTACATATAAGAACAAATAATCCTATAAAAGAGAAAAAGGGCAAGGACTTGAATAAAGAATTCAAAGAAGAAGAAACACAACTGTCCCCAAATTGTTGAGCACAGTAAGATGTTAGAGTGAGACCCTTTCATGGTCACCAGCCTAGCCCCCCATTTTATCCAGGGAAATGAGGCTCAGAGAGCTTTACTGACATGCCTCCTGTCATCCAACCCATTAATGCAGAATTAATTTAACTTTACCTTAAAACAGTCTATAGAGATCTTTATACATCAAATGTGAACAAAACAAGTTTGCCTTGCAACCCTCCACATCCAGACCTGTGTATGTGGCCCCTGGGCAGGCATCAGGAAGAACCTGGAGATGCAGAGGGAGACTCCAAGGCCCCGTTTGCATTCTTGGCTGCAGAAAGCAAGGGGCCCAGCTCATCTGGCTTGTCTGCTCTTGCAGTGGCTTTCAGATGTGAGACATTGAGCTAAAAAGACATTCCAGGTCAGTCCCCATTTATTTGGAAGACAACCTCAACCCCAGCTCTGCTAAAGGTTACTGCCTGCAGGGCAAGGCCTTGCCAATGACCAGACCTGCCATCCAGGGCTGGACACTGATACAATCTGAATGAAAACCAATAGGAAGGCATAGAAAGCAAAATCAGTATAATCCTAGTGGCTTTAGGTATCATCTGGGTCAGGGGTTTTGTAAATCTGGCCTGCATATAGCCGAGGGCGTGGGAAGTAATACTACTACTACTACTACTATTATTATTATTATTATTATTACTAGAGGCCCAGTGCATGAAAATCATGGTACGGGTCCCTCAGCCCGGCCTGCCCCCTGTCACAGTTCGGGAGCCCTCAGGGATGGGAGGCAACCCGGTGATCAGGGGAAGGTGACGCCCCATCACACCTCTGCTGCTGCCACTGCTGGCAGCACAAGCCTTGGCCAGCCCTGGTTACTTGAGCCTCAGCCGGCCCTGGGCGGCTGGGCAGCTGCCATCCGAGGCTTGCCTGTGCCTCGGGCCAGCCCTGGGTGGCTGGGGGGCTGAGGGGACTGGGGGACTCCAGAGGCGGGCGGGCCCGGCCTTGCTGTGCGCCTGCCACCCCAGCGGGGCTGAGAGGGCTGGGCGCCGCCATCTTGTGCCTGTGGGCGCCGCCATCTTTGAGGGCATGGCAGTCAATTAGCATATTCCCTCCTTAGTGGCTGTGGGCGCTGCCATCTTTGAGGGTGTGACAGCCAATTAGCATATTCTGTTCTTATTGGCTGTGGGTGCCGCCATCTTTGCGACGGCATGAGGGTCAATTAGCATATTCCCTTTTTATTAGATAGGATTGGTAATATTCAGGGGTGGGCAAAAGCAAAAATAGGCTTACAGTTCTGAGTATGAGAAACAGTTTATTATATTACTATTTTTTAAATATTATTTTCCATACAAATAACTGTGAACCAACTTTTGCCAACCCTTGGAACAGATACATTTTAATTTTAATGGCCTTGTATTTGTTTCAATATGTATAGACAAATAACTAGCACATAAACATCATGATTTCACATATATAATTTTGTTTTAGGATGAGCCTGCAGTAAGTGTTTAGGTTAAAAAAAATGAATGCAGGTATTATTTGAATATGACAAAAATTGTGACTGTGGTATACAATTGACTGAAGTTTGGAAAACACTGATATAGTCCATTTTGTATAATTTAGAGGTGGGCACCAGCCCTGAAAAATTCATTTTACAATGCTTGCCAACCCATGCATCCACATACATTTATGCAGTTACAACAAAGAGTCTGAGAAACAATATTTACTCCTATTTGTGCGAGGCACTCTGAATCCTCATGTGTCAATCATTCATGTTTGACTCCCTCTTTCCCTTTCTTTCCTCTCATGTTTGATTGTCTTTAAGTCCTGTCAGTTCTGCTTCTAAAGACTCTTTATTCATCCCTTTTTCTATCTCTAGTGCTTCATTCCTGGTCTATGTCCCCATTACCTTTCACCTGGACTATATCTTAACTACCTCCTTGCCTCCAATCCAATGTTTCTCCTTCAATCCACCCTCCACACTGTTGCCAAAAAGGTTATTCAAAAACTCTGATCCAACCCTGTCATGCCCCAGTGCACAGGATAAAGTCCAAGCTACTAAACAAGGCTTTAAAGGCAGTTGGTTGTTGGTCTCTGCCAACCCTTCCAAATTCCAAAACTGGCAAATCAGGACTAGATACCCAGGTTTCTTGATTCTCAAATCTAGTGCTCTTCTCAACATACCATGCTGCCTTCTTAAAGACTCTCTGCCTGTTGTTTTCATTCTACAGGTGATACCTGCATAAGTAATGTCTACCCTCCTGGTACAGGGAGTTTTGAATAAATCCTGTCATGAGACAAGCGGAATGTCCATAAAGCAGACCTGACATGATCAAAGGTATTGTGTCCCTGAACACATAATGTCGTAAGTGGAGGGTATAACTAGAAAGAGAAGTGAATTAAAGGTGTCTATTATGCAATACTGAATTCATGTTGGTGACCACCAATATACCTAAGGATTATCTAGACCAGTGGTAGCCAACCCGTGGTCCGTGAGATCCGAAAGGTTGGCAACCGCTGATCTAGACCATCCTCACTTTGCAATTCTCCCACAGGAAGCATATATCTCCTGTGAGCAGACAATGACCCTTTGGTTAAATTCCAGTCTGGATCAACTAGAGTAAGCAGGGTATATCCCATTCTATGCCCTCCACCCCCATTGATGTTGGACTTGTCTCAGCCAATGGAATATTAGCTGACATGACACAAGCAGAAGCTTCAAATGTGTTTGCCTGTTTTGACTTGGCCTCTTGAACGGTTCCACCCTCTGCCAGAAGAGTATGCCTCAGGTAGTCACTTGCCTTTCATCTCGGTCCAGAAATGGAACCACGTGGAGCAGACCTATATTTGACCCTAAGCCTGGAGTCCAGATGAGCTCAGCCAACCCAGCTGAGCCTAACTAAGATCAGAGCAAGGCTGACCTGCAGCTCCATTAGCAAGAAAAAGAAATGTTTATTGTCCCCAGCTACAGAGATTTAGAGTTGGTTTGCAACACAGCAAGAACTGACTAACCCCCCAATAAAGTGGGCTTTGTTTTGTTTTTAACAAGTTAAAAATCAACCCTTTGTTGTTCTTTTGTGGATCATCTACAGAAGGGAAAGTAATAGCACACTGTTGATCTAGCCCCCAGCACATTTCTGGGGCAGCTCCCAGCATGGGGGTTGCGTAATGCAGAAAGCTTTGCAGCCTCATTCTCACATTAGTCTGACAAGAAAGTAAATTAGGACTGTTGTTACACTCCTGCACGCCCTCCCCACTAAGTCACAGTGAAGCCCAAAGTACAACAGAAAATCTGGTGGCCCTTGGTTATTAGCATATCCATGCCACTGCCTCCCCCCCCAAAAAAAAAACAAAAACAAAAAACAAAAAACAACAACAACCTGAGAGTTGTTTTTTATCAAGGGCATACAGCGTTGCGATCTTGTCCCCACGCAGCTTGAGCTATAATTTTTTCCTAGCGGGAGTTTATGGTGCCTGAGTCCTTTTATAAAAGCAATGTTCCCAGGAGGAAGCCAGCAGGGTTAACGCCACAGCGTCCAGTGGCCTGGATAACACAGACCTCGTTTTCCTCTAGCAGAGGTCGCAGAGGAGTTTTCTCTCCTCTCTGTTTAGCCTCCTCTGTATTCTCCCACCCTCCGGGCGTCTTCCCAGCTCGCACCCGTTTTCTCCAGTTCGTTCCAGCCAGCCAAGGCCCGCTTTCCCGCAGTCCGGAGCCTCTGCGCCATTGCGGACGCTCTCCTCCAGGTGGCAGTAGAGAGCCACTCCCTGCCCAGCCGCTTACGTCACCTTGTTTACCCGGTCCCGGTCATTTTTAGATCTAAGATCACAGGATGTTAATTGGGCCAATGATTTCCCATTCGTTTTGGCAAAAGGCCCTCCTGTGGGCGTCGGGACAAACATGCTGTCCTTCTTGACAATGAAATTCTGCTGCGGGTTGTATTTATTTACAAACCCTTGGAATCTCATCTTTAGGAGATGGGAAAGCTACGCGTTGGTCTGTGCTCTGAGCTTGTTTCAAGTCATTTTAGATTCGGAGCCCGAACAAGGGTGCCGTTAACTAGGGAGCGAGGAGATCAGAGATATTACAATGGTGTCTGGAAAGCATCGCCAGCGCCCCTGAGGGCCCTCGGGAGCCTGGCTTTTTACTTCCCCTTCCCTCTTCTAAAATAACTACTCAGCAGGAAAGCGTTTGCACTTTGGAACTTGGAGGAATAAGGAAAACAGCTGATTTGGTCAATCAGTGTCCTGATTTATGGTAGGGAAACACATTGAGGCCCCTGCCTTAGATGCCCTCGCCCAGGAATTGGATCTGAATGTCTCATCGCCATAAATCACACGTTTCACAGGCTGGAACTTTTCGTCCCAACAGCAAGCTCCACTTCTTTCTTACTCCTTATTTATTACTCCCACTCCCAGCTACTGATGAGGAAAGGTGAGGCACAGAGGAGCTGAATGTCCTAGCTAGAACTCTCTCATCTCCAGGCCCTGTGTCATTTTTGCAGAAGTGAAAACATCAAAGGCACTGGGCCAGCTTTGGTAGGCAGGGGGTGAAAGGGGCTGGGAGTGTATCTGTGACTGTTCAAGAAGCAAGATAAACAAATACAATTCCTCAGCTATGCACTCGTTTACAAGAAGAGGGTAGAAGCATCTATGCTAAGGAGAAGAAAGATAGAAAGTCATCTGTGAATAATGTTAAAAATAAACAAGACTCCAAGTTTCTTAAGTGCTGGTTCCTCCCTGTCTACCTCCCATTTCATCCTTTTACACACTCCTGCTGCAGCTGCCAGTTAAAAACCAACTCCCAGAGAAGGCGAAGTCCTTCTCCCTCAAGTAGTGTGCAACCCACTGAAGTGATCACGCTGGCCTGGAGAAATAGACAGTTTTCATGCAGGCAGGAAGGGATAGAAAATTCAATTCAGTTCGTTTCAACAATCTTGAAACGAAGCTCCTAATCTGTGTCAATGACTCAGGCAATATAGGTTATTAAAAACATGAAAAGATACAGTTCTACACCACTGTGGAACTTTGAATCCAGTAGAATTTTCATAGGGAGTTTTTTATTCCTTTGGAAAGCACATAATGAAAGAAGGTTTGAAAGAGACACTATAATAGAAAGGGAGAATGCCAGGTAAGTGCCTTGGAAAAGCATTCCTCCACTTTGGCATCTACTTAAGAGTGGATTGGGGACAAGGCCTGGCAACATGGCAGAGGTGCTTGGTAGAGAACAGGAGCCCCACACTCTAAGCTTTTAAGAGGCTGATAGAGGAAGCCTCTTGTTCAGGGTGCATCAAAGGGCAGGGATTTAGAGCCAGTCAACAAGAACCATGGCGTTCTTCAAAGAAAGGGCCAGAGTAGGGAGCATTCGGGTATACATTCTGTACAAGCATTAGACCCAGCCTCAGAAGAAATATATGAGTAGGAAGAAATAAGTGGTCCTAGATCCACTTACCACCAGTAAAATCACCTTTTCAAATGCCTTTTGTCAAGAACCTGGTGATAATTCAGACCCATCTAGTCACAAATGGAGGGAAAGCAAACAATGAAATAGTTTTATTTTTTATGGTTATGTGAAATTTAGAAAATATTTTTTAAAACATTTAAAAATGTTAAATATTAAGCAAATGCAGACAACAGCATAAACCAAATGTACAGTTTAGTAAATTATAAGGCCAACACTCTAGTAACCTTGCAGCCACCCACGAAGTGAGCTAGAACCATGTCAGCAATATCAAGAACTTTTTTTTTTTTTTTAATATCAAGAACTTTTGAAGCCACAGTTTAACTGCTGCAGGCTCTTAGGAGAGACTTGATGGGTCCTTTACAGGATATTCTGAGACCTCAAGGAAAGAAAGGTCCCTTCAATCATCAATCAAGCAATATATACTGAGTACATGTAATAGGGCCACATATAAATTTGAAGACTTTGTCCCTATACACTTACCTGAAGAAGGTGAGAAAGGAAAGGAACCAGTATTTATTGAGTGCCTACTATATGCTAAGTGTGTTATCTAAATGAGAAAAATCAAGGATTAACACTTATTACAACTCTGTGAGGTTGGTGTTATGATCACAGCTCTTGTTAGGTAGCCCGCTTTACAGATGAGGAAACTGATGCATAGAGAGGTTAAATAACTTGCCCAGAGTCATGTGGCAAATAAGAGGCAGTAGGCACTTGAACCCAGCCAGCCTGGCTCCAGAGCCCCATTCTCCACCCTAAATAGTAAGCTGGTTAGTATGCTAAATACTTCTATTTGCCCTTCTAGATCTACTTTTCACCCTTTTCTATCCACTATATGCAAACTGAATCAACAGGCTCCCTTGCCCTTTGGTTTTTGGTTGGGTTTAGCCAGTGGAAGCCCTGGGCAGGAGATCAGAGGGAAGAAAAGTATGAGGGAGACCTGGGGGAAGGAGGGGGTGAAAAGAGGGCACGTCCGGTCTGGCTGCATCTCCTGACTCATGGTCACAGCTCTTGTCAGGTGGTGAACCACACAGGGCCCACTCTATAGGTCCTGGTGTTCACACCTTCCCTACCCCTTCAAGCCTAGGGGTGGTCAAGTAGCTGTTACTTATTGCACTACTTCTGTGGTTTCCCTACATCCTGCCCACACCTTTGTAAATAGTCCCTTTATTCAACTCTCCTCAAATTACTCAATTTGAGTGTGCCATCTGTTTCCTGCCCGGCTCTGACCTGATATAAATAGGAAAGCAGCAGCTCAGAGTCCTCCCTCCCTGCATGAGAAGCATTCCTCATGGGGACAGGACCAGTCGCAGGTGAATTGAGATGACTTCTCATTAGAAGGGCTTCAGGATAGGCAGTGTGTGTGTGGGGACCAGGGGGTCGGGGTGGGGGTGGGGGGGTGGTCTCCTGAGTCAAGACAAGCCACAAGTAGTTTTATAGGTTTAAAGGAACCTAGGTCTTCTGGAGGAAGAGCCAAAGGGAGGAAGCAGAATATGGGGGAGATTAAAGAGATGAGCTTCCAGAGCCACACTGACTGGGTTCAAGTCCCGGTTCCTCCACTGACCATATATATGACCTCTGGCAGGTCATTTAACATTTCTTTGCCTCTGGGTCCCCATCTGTAAGGTGGGATAATAACAGTAAGTGGGACAATAAATGCAATGTCTGGCCCATATTAAGAGTTATATTATTGCCTTAGCTCAGTGGTCGGCAAACCGTGGCTCGCAAGCCACATGCGGCTCTTTGGCCCTTTGAGTGTGGCTCGATGGTAGAACCACTTCTTCAAAATAGACTCTCCCAGGCCGAAAACCGATTTCTGCGCATGGGCCACGAAGTTTCAATCGCTCTGTACGTGCACACCTGCACGTGGTATTTTGTGGAAGAGCCACACTCAAGGGGCCAAAGAGCCGCATATGGCTCACGAGCCGCGGTTTGCCGACCACTGCCCTAGCTAGTTTGGCTCAGTCGGTAGAGTGTCGGCCTGCGGACTGAAAGGTCCCAGGTTTGATTCCAGTCAAGGGCACATGCCCAGGTTGCCAGCTCGATCCCCAGTGGGGGGCGTGCAGGAGGCAGCCAATCAGTGATTCTCTCATCATTGTTGTTTCTATCTCTCTTCCTCTCCTTTCCTCTCTGAAATCAATAAAAAATATATATATTTTTTAAAAGAGTTATATTATTGAGGGAGCTCAGACATGAATTTTTTGACCTTTGAAAAATGTGCCCTAGACCTCGGGGATAGTACACTGGGAAACTGGAAGCCGATTGCCACAGCTTGGATCCTAAAACCAGTATGCAACACTAAGAAAAGCTCTTAGCATGGAATCTCTCTAATACCTCTCGACTCTGTCCTGGATTAGACTACCACGTGAGGGCACATGGAACATATGTCCATCAGAAGACTAGAGGAAGTAAGTTACCAGAAAGATCTCACACTGAGAGAATAAAGTACCCCCACTTCTTACCTTCCTAGAGGGTTCCCTTCCGTAAATATCACTTCTCTCTCCTGCATTCTCAATTTCTCCCTCTTGAAAGGATATTCTCATCAGCCTATAAAGATGCCCTAATATCCCTTATCTTAAACTTTTTTTTATTGCATATCCTCTTCCATTTCTCTGATCTCATTCAAAGCAAAATTTCTTCAGAGTTGTCTGTAGACACTTCTTTTTCCCTCCTGTTCATTCCTCAACACAGTCCATTAGCATTTCAGTCTCAAACTGCTCTTCTAAAGGTCCAGTAAGCTCCACATTGCTTCATCTAATGGTCACATTCTTGGTCTCTTAGCTGCATTTGGCCCAGTAGGACGACACTCTTCATGTTGATGTATCTTCTTGCTTCGGCTTCCATGGATCTCCTGGATCCAGGAAGCCTGGATCTCCTCCTACCTCTCCAGGTTTGTCAGCATGCCATGCCAGCAAGCCAGCTACATGTGAGCTCTTAGGTGTATGGTGTGCAGAGATTAGCTCATTTATCAGTTCTATACAGTGGCTCAGGAAATGTGAAGAAATTTCCGACTTTGATGACCATTAGATTCATGAGGCTGATGGGAGTTGGTGAAGGGTGGGGTAGCCAAGGAGAAACTGGGATGGTACAGGGATGATCTCTAGTCTGTCTCGTGCAGGCCTGGGAGCTCACAGCAGTCAGATGCTGACATTCATCTCTGGATTTTTATGGTCAACTAGCCTTTACTATTCCTGTTTTATAAGGGAAGAAAATGGAAGGGGGGAGGATTTGGGGTTTATTAATTTTCTCAGTCAAGGTCATATAAGGAGACACAGTGGTCCATTAGGGCTTTTTATAGAAGAAACTCCCACCCTTCCCCACTCATGTCCTGCAGGATCCCCAGAAAATAAAACCCAGTCTGTACCACTTTCTAAGCCTTTATCAGAATCAGTCTTCTCTTGAACAAACCAGGATCAGACTTTGGACCAGGGCTTAGTCCCAAGAGCTTAGCACCACTTGGTATTCTTCTTTGTCTTTACTGGGCACCCTGTTTTCGTGTGGTGGGGATTGTTGGGGGCACAGGAAACAGATATTTTTCTGTTTAGGATTTTAAAATCTTTTAAATCCTGTCTTCAGAGACTATGTCAAGAATATGAGAGACAGGATGTTCCTAGGTGAGATATGCTTGAAAGAAGCCAGTAATGGTCTTTACAAATTATAAGTGCCATGACCAGGTTTGCAGGACTAAGTTGGAGGCCCAATGTCAAAATGTCGGAGAGTTTCCCACCTCTTCTTGTTTGTAATCTGTATCCAGGGTCTCTGGTAAGGGATGGTTTTGTTTTTGTTTTACTATAATCAAAACAATATTTTATTGACATGAAAATAGATAAATAAATAACAGGGATTAAGTAAAAAGCCCAAAGAAATCTTGCTATATGACAAAGGTGGCATTTTAGTTTTTTTTCTTTATTGATTAAGGTATTACATATGTGTTCTTATCCCCCCATACTCCCCTCCACACACACACACTTATCCCCTCCCCCCCCCCCCGCCCTGGTGTCTGTGTCCATTGGTTAGGCTTATATGCATGGTAAGGGATATTTTGAGGACAGTGGTTTCATTACCCATTTAGGCAGTTTCAGGAGATGGGATGTCCATTCCTTTCTTCCTTCTATCTTATAACACAGAAATAAGTTATAAGATAGAAAGAACCACGTAGCCTTCCTGTGTGTGTTCATCCTCATCTCTTCCAATGTGTCTTTAGAAAGCTAATGAGAGGTGGAATGTAGAGAAAAACAGAGTCAGACCATATCTGGGTATGAATCTGAGTTGCCCTGTATAGTAACCGGGTGATTTGCATAAGTTTAGTTATACTCTCAAAGCCTCCGTTTCCTTATTTATAAAAAGCAGATAATAAACATCATCTCATGGAGTTTTTGTGAGATTTAGAGTCAGTGTTCATACGGTACTGGAGCATGTGTGTGGTCCATTCTCAGTAAGTAGTAGTGGTTATAATCAAGTTCCCAGTAGGCTAGCCTTTCATGTAAATCCCTTCCTGTGCAAAAAAAATCTGGTGAATCACTTAGATCAATTAAGATGTTTTCAGCTATAAGCTGCAGGAAATGCAACTGAGAATAGGTTAACAATAAGGAAGATGTATCATCTACTTAAGAAATCCAGAAGTCGCTTCAGGGATGGCTGATCCACAGCTTAACAATGTCACAGAGGCCGCACATTCTTCTATCTCTCTGATGCATCCTTGGCCTGTCTTCTTTGTCTTCAGATAGTCTTCCTCCTGATTTCAAGATAGTGGGCACAGTCCTAGGTGTCACATGGAAACACAACCACATCCAATAGCTGAAGAGGACTGTCTCTTGGTATGTATGCCTTTTTAAGCAAGAAAATCTTTCTGAGAATCCTCCCCATTGACTTTCTTTGGCCAGAATTATCTCATGTGCTTATGTTTGATTAAGAAGACAATCACGACAATTGATTGTTTAAATCAGGTTTTTATTCCTGAAACAGGAAGGATGGCTCTTGGATAAACAACCAATCAGTGATCTGCTCCATTGTTTGTTTAGCAACATCCAAAAAAAGGTTTATTGAGCACCGATAATGTATGGGCTCAGGCTTTGGAGATACTGACATCATAATTTAATGTCAACCACTACATTTAGAACCTAATGCTGGAGATCTTGACTCACAGAGAAAAGGTGCGCAGGAAATATCCTGGGAAGCAAGGAGCTAAAGGGCAAGGTGGAGGTGCCTGGGCCAGGTTCATTCATGGCCAGGAAGCGGCTGTCTTGGAAGCAGAGCTTGCCAAAGAGGTGAGGGAGCTCCCCGAGCTTCAAGCTGGCACTCAGCTCCCAATTATGTTTCCAGAATTATTAGCTTTGATTCTGTGAGAAAGGAACACATCAAAGCCAGAATCCTATGAATTAAAATGTTGACTAATCGAGCTAATTATAGTTCAGTCATCTGAATTTTCACACAATGAGCCTGAGTCCTCATGAAAGCCTTCTCTTGGGCAGGAGGCTTTGATGATGAAGCAGCTATTTATGTCCCAGACCCAGTCGTACTCACGTTGGCCAGGAATCCTCACTGGAGTGCCATTGCCTGCTCAAACCCCTATGGGCTCTACCCCAGGTTTCTTGAAAGCTGAAGCAAGCTCAGTTGAGGCAGAGATTATAAAGGTTTTGGGAGCAAGATTCCCCTGCCTGGAGAAAGATTTAACCAGTGTCTTAGGATGTCATGATGGGATTCTTTTCATTTTCAATTTTATTCCAGATTTAAAAATACTTAAGTGATTTACATAGTCTAATTATACTTTAGGGAGGACCTTCTCACTTAACATGTCTCAGTTATCAGATGCAGAGTGGTATAATAAATTTTAATCACTGTTTGGATGTTCTTTGCTGCAGAGTTAATAATATAGACTAAACCTAAATCTTTGATGAGCTACTAAAGACATTTTTTGGTTGTCACAACTGGTGAGGATGGATGCTGTTGGTATCTAGTGTGTGAGGACAGGTATGCACAGTTTAGACCCCCACAACAAAGAATTATCTGACCCCAAATGTTAACAGCGCTGAGATTAAGGAATCCTCTGATAAAGGGTAAAGGTTCATTCCACATTAGTCATCCATTCAATGTGACAACATGTTTACTTAAACAGTGTCACCAAAGAAAAATTTGGGCAAACTCCTTTACCTTTAGCACTTCTGAAAGAGAGCTGGGAAGAAAGAAATGGATTAAATCCATGACAATCATAGTCTCAAATCTTTTTTTAAAATATATTTTATTGATTTTTTACAGAGAGGAAGGGAGAGGGATAGAGAGTTAGAAACATCGATCAGCTGCCTCTTGCACACTCCCTAGTGGGTATGTGCCTGCAACCAAGGTACATGGCCTTGACCAGAATCAAACCTGGGACCCTTGAGTCCACAGGCTGACCTTCTATCCATTGAGCCAAACTGGTTAGGGCTATAGTCTCAAATCTTATGGAGGATGATTAATTCCTCCTAGTCAATACCTTGCTCTTTAGGTAGCTGGCACTTGATAAATAACAAAGATGTTTATGGATGCATAGGTCCGTCCACTGGTCAGCCATTCTTCCTATAAGGACAATTAAAGAAATAGTGTATAGAGCATGATCCACTCAGTATATTTCTGTTCCCAAACTACTTTTCTAAAAAGAAAGTTTCAATTCTATTATAAATATTACACAAGAATTAACAAGGTTTAAAATCATGTAATACCTAGGTACAAATTAAGTACTCTTGATATTAAACTTAACTGTTATCAAGCTGTGCCTAAATCAACTAAAGGAGCCTTAGCCTTTCCTCTTGCTTCCTAAACCTTTCCTATGTTATATAGTGCATTTGGAGCTTAAAGTTAATTGGCCTTTTCAACACACTCTTAAGATGTTCTGTTCTGTCTTGTACTTCTGGAGAAAGATCACTTAGAAATTGTTTTAATGAACACATGCCCATAATTTAAAAAGTCAAATAGCATTAAAAGTCTAATGAAATTCAGCAGTTTCCTTCCTCATTCCTTCCTACTCCCCTTAGTCTTCTTGTTTCTTCTGGCATTTATACATTGCCATATATTAAGTAATATACATGTGCTGTTCTCTTTTGGTTCAGCAATTTAGATGTATTATCATCCTTTTATGGTAAGTGAAGATTTAGCACTCTTTTCAGCTATCCCTTTGTTTTAACTCTCTAATCCTTCCTACATAATGATATTATAATTTTTGGTTAAATTAATATTTGGTGCTTACATCATTATTCACATGCAAAGAAAGTTACCTTTTGTTTTCCCTGATGTTAATAATTGCCTTGTTTTTTCACTACTGACTACTTTAAACTTTTTCCTTTGCAGTATTTGTGGTTAAAAGTATTGTACTTGTGATCTGATTTATTTTTGTAGAGGCCAAGTTTTCAGCCCCTGAATGCCCTTTAACTCGTGACTCACTGAAAAGAGAGTCTAACATCTAGGCCCAGCCCATTTCCTATCATCAGCTTTATCTTCCCCAAATGGGTCATTCTTCAGTCAGAAGTTTTTGTCTCCATTAGAGTCTAACTTCAGCTAACCTTCCGTGCCACTTGGTAGGGGCCATGTAAAAGTACAGGCTTAAACCAGTCAGACATTTCAGATCAGCTATTAAGCAGCTAACATTGGAGTCTTCAGAAGAACTCAGGGACAGTTCTCACATTTGGTAGCTTCTAGAAACTGTTGGTGGGCAACGTTCACAGATGGCTCCCTCTAGGATCAGTCTTCTCCTTTTTAGCTTTATATTGTTGCTAGCTGCCCTTCAGGTTCAGGAACTTTGAGTTGCCTGTTGCAAATAATCCTGGAATGTGAACAACCTAGGGTTTGTTTAGAATGGTATCGAACAAGCAGCAACCCTCTTTGGCTTCTACTTTCATTGAGCACGGTCTGTCACATCCCCAGGAGTTACTGCCCTCTTCCTTGTCCTTTCTTCAAGGATCTGTGCTGGTATTCCAGTCCCCAAGGGTGAGTGGGTCTGTCATAGAAGATGAGAACTCCAATGTTAAGGAGAACAAAAGCTCATTAAAAATGTGTGTGGTTCAATTCATCCAGACAAAAGGCCTCACTCAGCAGAGGATCTCCATCTGAAGAGCTTCTCTCCTGGAGTACGCTGGCTTCTCAAGATGCTGACAGCAGCTTCCTGTCTTAGCTGATTCAGCCCTGGTCGGCCTGCTCTTGGAGGATGCTTCATCATGTAAGCTTCCTGGTGATAACCGGCCTTAGCCCACCATGCCTGTCTATTCCTGTACTCTTTCTTATGGAATTTCTGCCCATCCAAAACTGAGCAGTTGTGGAAGTAAGTCTATGCTATAAAACCTGGAAGCACCCAGATCTCTCCTCCGAATTCAGTGACCCCTGCTTCTAACAGAAAGACATACACAGATGCTGAAAACTGGTGTAGTATCTTTTTCTTAAAGGCAGGGTTGGCTTTGTACTTCTGCATCTCTGCTCACTTCTCCACAGAGAACAAAGGAATTTTTGTGGAGGCAGACACAGCCCACATTCTTAGTTTACAGAATTTATTTTTAACCAGAACTACATTTAGAAATATATGAGCAACTATACTAGTAATAATAGGCGGAAGAAGAGAAGGCGTGTGTGTGGATTCATCTTTCTGGGTAGGTATGGCTCAAGTTAATATTTAAAATGGTCTCGAATTCTCTGAGCACACACTATCTGATGGGGGAGGTTGTGAAGAGAGAGACAGGTGGTGGTGGGAAAGCTGACCTAGGATTAAAAATTAATTGTACTCAATTTGGAAATTAGATCATGGTAGGCAGATGGATATGGAGTTTAATATGATTTTGTATGTAACTTTTTTGAGGAGATTTAAAATCTTATCCACCAACTAGGCAATTTATAAACTCACATTTCAGCTTTAATTCTACCTCATCACAAGTAGAATTATAGGGCTGGAAAAACTCCACCAATCATTCTCCCTTGGAAAGAACCACACCCGGAGCCAGCCAAGGCAACAGGGATCCCTAACACATTTTTTTTGAGACTTCTAATTTCAGGTATTCTACAGCCAGTCTCCCTTGGGAGCAAATTCTGGTGTTCTACTTTTCCATTCTGTTAGCCTCTGTTGTGTTTCCTCTTCCCCTGCTCCAGGTAGCTGGATAGACCAAGAAACCTTTACCTCCACCTTCATCAGCTTCAGCCTCAGCTTTAGCATCTTCAGGGGCCTGCTTTGCTGTTCCATGGGCTGAGAAGTGGGAGGCATGCTGGATCACGGCACAGCCCTGGGCCAAAAGGGAAGAAGAGTAAACAGGGAGGGTCCTGCCCACTTAGGGTATAGGATTTGGGCCAGAGGGAACTAACCTGATTCTAGAGGCTGGCCCACAACAGAGCTTGATTGATTCAAGATACAGTGCCCAAAGGGGAAAGAGGGATCCCTGGGCAAATGACGGTCCTAGGGTGTCCTGTTTGGTTGGTGGTGTAAGGTAGGGAGAGATTCTGGGCAGCAGCAAGCATGCAGGAATTGGATCCAGCAGAGATGTGGTTCTGGAAGAGCTGAACATTCATGGAGGTATCAGCAAATGGATGAGGGCATAAAGAAGAGTACGCTTTCTTTCAGGGAAAGATACTGGCAAGCAGGCAAGGGTGTCAGGGCCTGAACAAGCAGTCCAGGGATCAGAATAATACTCAAGTTCTGGAGGCAAGGTGGGCTTCCTTTTAGTGGTCATTGCCGATGCAGCTCTCCTCATTCTGCCCACTCTATCAGGGTACCTCATTACATCTTTGGAGTCAATGACCTCTTTGGTAATTTCCTACTTTAAATCTAGTCCCGACCTTTCCAGGACTCCAGGCCTTCATCCTGGACCCCTTAACATAACATGTTCAAAGAAACTCACAGCTTTCCCCAACCTGCTTTTCTTCCTATGTTCTTTATGTCAAGGAAAGGATTCATTCTTGATTCTTCCTGTTCTCACCATATTTAGTCTTTCATCAAATCCAATCGTATTTTCCTTCTAAATAGCTCCTAATTTTGTCCTCTCCTGTTTCACTGGCAAAATCTTAGTCCTGGTCACCATTGCAATTTCACCAGAATTTGCACTATAACCTCTTAACTGTTCTCCTTGTCTCTAGTCATGCATGTCCTTTGCCAACTCTTCCTCCTAAATGCAACTTGGATTTTTATCTCTCTTCTACTTAAAATCTTCACTGCCCCCAGGATAAAATGCAGAACTCACCAGCTTAAAGACTCATGACCTGCACTGCCTACCTGTCCACCTCTTACTTCTTCTTCCACATCCTCCTCCAGCCATATTGAACTCCTTAAGGTCCCTGAGGAAGCCTAGATTTCTCTGGATGCCACATCTGTATATATGGAGTTCTTCATGTGAATAACTTTTACTCATCTTTTGGGGTTCAATTCAAAGTATCATCTTCTCTAGGACCCTTCTCTGGGTGGGTGCCCCTCTTACCTGCTCCCATAGCCTGAGTCTCCCTCTGGCCCTCATGCTTGTTTCCTGTGTGTGTCTTCCTGACTAGACTGTGAACACTTCCTGGCAGAAACCAGGTCTTTTCCACTGAGGAGCAGTGTGGCAATGTGGAGACCATGGGTTTTGGAGACTGCCAGACCTGTGTTTGAAAACCAGACCTGGAGTAAGACACATGGACAAGGTCTTTATATCTCAGGATCTCTATCTCATTAACTGTAAATAATATTTCCTCATAAGTTGTTGTAAGGATTGAATGTGGTAATAATACAAAGCACTTGGCATTGAACTGGACACATTCAGGGGTAGGGAACCCTTTTTCTGCCAAGGGCCATTTGGATATTTATAACATCATTTGAGGGCCATTCAAAATTATCCACTTAAAATTAGCCTGCTATGTTTGCTCAAACATTTAATTAACTCACCCCTAGACCAAATGATTTCGTGGGCCTTATGCAGCCCGCGGGCTGGACATTTCTCACTCCTGTTAGATGCTTAATAAATGTTGGATGAAGCGAGTACAGGAAGAGAAGCTCCAAATAGGCTTATAGGCTTGTGGTCAGTTCTGAGAAGCTTACGTGGGTCACCGTGGCCTCAGCCATCTTGGCAGAGAGATGACAGAGTTGAATGGAGGTAAAGCCAGATTCAGTCTAGAGAGGAAATGCTAAGTGAACTGGAGCAAGGCAACACCCAGGACCCACGGAGAGCAAGACAAGAAAGACAGAAAGTGAATGTGGGAGGTCTCAGTAAGACTGCCTGCAGGACCATTACTAAAGGCTGGCTCAAAGGGGCTGACTTGCCAAGCGCCTTAAGCTGGCACTGGACAATAGGAAGCACATTCTCACCTCTCACTCTGGAGCTTTGAAAATGTACTTGCCTGGTCTCTACCTCCAGAGGTTTGGTTTCAAGTGCTCTAAAGTAGATCCAGGACTGGGCATTTTAAAAGCTCTTCAGAGAATTCTGGTGCAGGGAAGACTGAGAATCACCACTCTAGCATGAAGGCAGCCCACCCAGAAGAGGGAAGAGGTGTGGCTTAAGTTTGCATCTAGGCCTCTAGACTGTTCCCCGTGTATAACTGAGGGAATGGATGGTGGTGGGTGGGGGTGGCTGCTACTCTCTTACCTACTTTGGTGAGGACTAGCTTAGCACTAGAGCTGGCCCATCCACAGACCAAATGGCAGGGAACACGGAAAGACAAGGGTTGGAAAAAAGGAGCTATAGACGCCCTTCCTGATCTCAAAATTCAGCCTGCCTCTCACCCCTTGCCAGAGGAGACCAGCTACTCTTTGAGAGGAGGGAGCTCCTTTGGGGAGTGTCGGGTGGAGGAACGCCTTTCCCTTCATACCCACTGCAACCAGCAGGGGACAGCCAATGGAGAGCTGCTGCTCCCTTCCCCTGGGGAATAGCTCAGGGATGGCAGCTTAGAGCTCACGGCCATTCTAAGAACGAAAGGAATTTATTTTAGATTAAAAAAAAAAAAAAAAAAGGAATCCCCAGCCAGCTGCAACACACTCTTAGTTTGAAGAAGTCATAAATAATAAGAATGAGGAAAAAAAGGGGGGGGGGGAACTCCTATTAAAAAATTAGAATCAGCTGATATTTATTTGAAAAAAAAAATGCCTACTTCTCTACTCTGAATTTCCACAATCTGTATATGTAAAAGGTAATCAGGCTAATGACACCTATTATAGTTCACAGGAATAGACCCATCAAGGAGTGGTATCAGGAAATGTCTTCAAGTAAAAGCTGGCCTTTATTTTATCACGCTGGTCCTCACTAGACCCTTCAAATATTTAATCATGCAAACCAGATCAAAAGTCATTGATCATGAGCCTATGCAAGGCAAGTCTCTGCTTGGAAAGAAATAAAAAAAAGATGGCCCCAGATCAGTAAAATATAAAAGTGGCATCGCCTCCCCTCCACTTTCAATGCAGAGGCATGGCCCAGGGAAGGAAGGTGAAATTAAAAACAGGCAAGAGGCTTACCTGTTACTGACCTTGATGTGACCCCATCTCCCCAGCCCCACCCCACCCCACCCTCATCACACTTCACCTACATACACGTACATATACACCAATTATACCTCTTATCACCTTATTGTAAAATTAGTGCTGTAAAAAACTAAAGCTTTTGTGTCAGCAAAGTTTTCCCTCCCTACCCACCCCCAGTCCCCCCCCCCCAAAAAAAAAAACAGAAAATTTTGTAAAGTGGCTCATGATCTTCCTGGAATGTACCTAATTGTAGAAAGACCTGAAACTAAAGGGACTTCCATTCCCAGTGGGCAGAGACTCGACATGGGCTATTTTAGTTCAATCATCTCTTCCTTTTTGGAAATTAACAGCTCAAGTCTCTATTGATTTAACATGCTGTCCCTGTGATGCAGTGGGGACTTCACACAAGTAATGAGGACAGAACGTTCTGTGATATTTTAACCCTTCTGGTCTTTTGTTTTTGTAATTTTCTCTAAAATGAAAACAACTCAAATACATAAATTGATTAGAGGGAACAAGACCAACACCTGCATTTTCTCTTGAGATATACTAGTATATATATATCATACATATTGAGTACAATAAATATATAGAGAGAGTATATATTGAGTACAATAAATATATATATATTGAAATATATTATAGAAATAAGGAATTTCAGTCTGTATCTCTGCAATGTACTTCTGAACCACAGATATTCTTGTAAAAGAGCAGGCTCCATAGTACAATAAAACAATAGGCAAGTGATTGGGCAGGGAGGGAGGGGGGCATGAATATGGGCCTTGACTTTCTTTCTTGGGTCTCTGCCTCTTTGTCTCAGAGTAGTCTGGGGTTGTGCTTGCTTGCGATGATATCAGCTTGCTGTGGGTAGAAATTATGATGATGAACTAAATTAGACATCATGACTTCAGTGTATGGAGAAGGAGGAGGAGGGAGGAAGGGAGGTGGGAGCTGCTGTTTAAAGTACAGTTAATGGAGTAATTGTCAGGATCAATCAATTACTTTATACAAAATTGGATTGTAAGGAAGGAGTCTTCCTTTTGTTTTGAGGAAGGAAGAAGCAGTATCCTTTATTCCTCAGAATTTTAAGAGCAAGGAAAGTCTTCAAATTGTGGTGGGTGGGGAGATAAAAAGAGAAGCCTTATTACTCAGACCACTTCGTGAATGTTCAGTGAGCACCTGCTATGTGCAGAAGCCTGAGCTGGGCAGAGGAGAAGCCCCACCCTGCCATGGACTGGGGATTTGTGTCGGGGGAGAGGTCACTGTTACATCCTGGCTTCTGCCCTCTTGCTTAGACAGTGTCTCAGTCAGTCTCATACACTATTGTAAGTTAGTGAAATTTATCTCTGGGATCCTCCTCTCCACCCCTACCTTGTGGTCGTCACCCCTGTGTGGTCATCAGGTTTTGCTCCTGGGGCTCCCACCTGGATCATTCCATTTCATTTTTCCTCCCTGAGTTTATTATTCTTAGTTCCTTCTCTCACTGAAACTCTGAGTGGGGTGGTGTCCAACAATGTAGAACACTGGTTCTACCCTCACTGGGTGAATTTGGGCAAGTCTTTTCACTTTGTTGACTTTTAACATTTTCTGTAAATAAGAATGGTTTGGCCCTAGCCTGTTTGGCTCAGTGGATAGAACATCAGCCTGTGGACCAAAGGGTCCTGGGTTCGATTCTGGTCAAGGGCATGTACCTTGGTTGCAGGCTCCTCCCCAGCCCGGGCCCTGGTCAGGGTACATGCAGGAAGCAACCAATCAATGTGTTTCTCTCATATCGATGTTTCCGTCTTTTCCTCTCTTTTGCACTGTCTCTAAAAGATCAATGGAAAAATATCCTTGGGTGATGATTTAAAAAGCCAGAATAGTAGGAACACTTGTATTGTGAAGATTAAATGAAACAATAAAAGTGAAATTATCTGCAGTTAATTTTTATAGGGAATGTAGTACATGCCAGGCACTGTGCTGAATGCTCTGTGTACAGTGTCCCATTTCACCCATACAACAGCCAGTCTGGCAAGCATTCTCATCCCCATGTACAGGTGAGGAAACTGAGGCTTAGAGAGATTATGTAGCTTGTCCAAGTCACACTGCTAGTTTTAGAGGTGACAGAATTTGAATTCAGTTTTGTCTTACTTCAAAGTCCATGCATGATGCTGGTACCCACAGTGCCCACTGCCTCTATAAATGCCCCTGTAAAATGCTATGTCAACAAAGATAATTTTATTAGGTATAGCAATACCCAGTGCTATTCCTTATTAGACAGATTTGAAGGTACCACAGATCACATCATTTACATGTAAAAAATGCAGAGTAATAAATTTACATAGAACTACAGGCTTTTACAGGTAAAGGGGCCTTTGAAATGATCTAGGCTTGGTTTTCAAACTCTGCTTCTCAGAGGCCCCATACCAAGTTCTGCTTTTATTTGTTTTAAAATTTATTATTTCTAGAAAGTGTTTTGTCTTAAGAATGGTTCTAAGGCTTACTCTTTTCTAATTCACTCACAATAATTTTACAGTGGCTTTTGGGGGAACATTTTGCCAAATCCTTAAGAGATAGCAAGATTCAAGGTTTCCTGACTTCTGGGTTAGGTCTCTCTTTACTCCTCAGTCCTAACTTTTGACACAATGTGTCCAATGTAGAAAATAATTGAGAGTATTAAAAATTAATCATCAAGAGAGACTTTTTCTAAGAAATATCTTAAGAAACCACATAGGTCTGGCTGATCTAAGCAAAAGCAGTAGAAGACTCAACCAGTAGAAAGTAATAGTAAGGCATGGTAGCAAAAATAAGAAAAGAAAAAAAGATTTGAGAGAGGCTTTGCAGTGATGTCCAGTAGTGACTATTATAAAGTTGTCTTCTATGGGAAGAAGCAAAGAACTAAATCCTATGATGCCCTTAAATTAATTTATTCATTCAGCCATCATTTATGAAACATCTACTGTATGCCAGGCACTGTACTAGGCAGAGGGACCACAAAGGTGAATAACAAAATGTCCCTGCACTCAAAGGGCTGATTAACTAGAGTGGGAGGTTAGGTTGCAGAGGAATTAGTGTGGTGAGAGCAATGATAGAGGTTTACAGAGTTCTAGGGATACTTCAAGAAGGGATATCCCCCTATCCTTACCTTGGTGGAGAGAGGATGGTGGTTAGGAAACCCTTTCTGAAAGTTGTAAAATTCCAAGATGTACTTGGGAAGAATTCAAATTAGAGGGGACTGACATTAGAGGACATTGTTCTGGCCTTAGGTAGAAGTGAATTTAGTTTCTTTCTTCTTTTTCTGGTGAAACAGATATGGGCCATCCAGCAAGGCTCCTTGACCATAAGCCACAAACCGATCAAAACACAAACCACATTGCCTCAGAGCTATTGCTAAGTAGAAGTTCTGTTTTCAATTACTATAAATAGCTTCCTAAGATTATTTCTTCCTACAAAGATGAAAACAGTTCTTCCTCAGAATCAGAGCCTATTGGCTTTTTTCTCAGTGATCACCTGGCTCTTACCTCCTTTGTGTGATTTTAATATAAGTGTATGCTATGGGAGGCACACTACATGTCTATTGGATACTTGAAAAAAATATAAAAATGAACCCATACTAGTTATGGAAGGCTATATTCCTGAAACAAATGGACCCTAAAATACAATGGTCAACATCCAGCAGAAGTTTATCACTCATAAAACAGGGTGAACATTCCAGTTAGCAGTAGCTCTCATCCACCTGGAGAATCATGGCCCCAAGCTCTTCCATCTAAGATTCTGCTCCCCTACAGTCTTGATGTATCTCACAGCATCCACTTAATGGAAGAGGGAAGAAGGTGCAAACACTTTAAGAGCAACATTCTCCCTCAGAGTATATGATTTATTTTATTGGCAAAAATAAATCACATGACCATATATGACTGCAGGGGCTGCTGGGAAGTGTAGTTCCAGGCTGAGCAGCAGCTTCCAGGCTCAACTCTATTGCCAGGGACAAGGAAGATTTTGGTAGGCAGCTGTTGTAGGTATGGTCAGAAGGAGAAAGAATTTGAACAAAGTCTTAAAGTGTGGGTGAAATGTTGATAAGTGTAAGGGATGGGAAGATGTTACATGTATGAAAGTTCCAAAAGCAAAAGAGAACCAAAGTATGTGTGAGGAACAGAGAGGAGATCATCATAGATAAGAAAATGGATAACATTGACTCATTAAAATGGTGATTCTTTATGAATGGGTTGAGGGAATGAGAAATGGGGAGTTAACTTTCTGCTTCCTTTGTAGCTTAGAATACTCCCTAAGTAATGCTGTTACGTGTCTTCATTGAAACATTTTGAAATACAATTTTAATATGTTATATTTAATTATTTTTTCCTTTTTCTTTAATAAAAACCATACAGGTTTTGCCCTGCTGGTATGGCTCAGTTGGTTGAGCATTGTCCCATGCACTGAAAGGTCACTGGTTTAATTCCCAGTCAGGGCCCATACCCAGATTGTGGGTTTGATCCCTGGTTGGGGTGTGTGCGGGAGGCAACCGATCAATGTGTCTTTCTCTTCCATCTCACTTTTTCTCTCTCTCAAATTAATTTCTTAAAAACCCATACAGGTTTCAAGTGTACAACTCTATAATACATCATTTGTATATTGTATTGTGTGTTCACCACGCCAGGGCAAGTCTCCTTCCATCACCATTTATCCCCCTATATCCTCCTTCACCTCTCCACACACCCCTCCCCTTAACAGTTTATTGAAAATATTTGACTTTTAATTTTAAGCCTAGATTAGACTTCAAGTTTTGAAGCACCTGGACAATCTTTCAAACTAAAACTAAGATTCCACTTAGCATGACCATAACTGGTTCTATGCACTTAATAAAGGACCAATAGATTATTGAATTGATAAAATGATTGGTAAACACCTTAAGATAGGTTCATGGAATAACCATGTGGCAGGAAGAATTCTAAAGATAGCCCCCAAGATTCCTGACCTCTGGTTATTCAATGAAAACTAATCAAGGCAATGTTGTGAGATTTTACAGATGTAATTCAGTCCCAAGTTGGTTGACCTTAAAATACAAAGAGCCTTTTAAAAGCAGAGCTTTTTCTCTGGCCAGTAGAAGTCAGAGAGATCTGAGTGTGAAGACCTGATGTGCCATTTCTGACTTTAAAGATGGGGATGGCCATATGAGTAGGAATGTGGGTGGCCTCTAGTAGATAGTGGCCCCACTGTAGATGGGGACCTCAGCCACAAGACACTACATTCTAAAAACAACCCAGCCAAAACGGGTTTGGCTCAGTGGATAGAGCATCAGCCTACGGACTGAAAGGTCCCAGGTTTGATTTAGGTCAAGGGCATGTACCTTGGTTGCGGGCACATCCCCAGCGGGGGGTGTGCAGGAGGCAGCTGATCAGTGTTTCTCTCTCATTGGTGTTTCTAACTCTCTATCCCTCTCCCTTCCTCTCTGTAAGAAATCAATAAAAAATATTTTTAAAAAATAAAAACAACCCAGATGAAGTTGGAAGCAGATTCTTTCTGAGAGTCTCCAGGAAAGAGCCCAGTCTGACGAACATTGGATTTTGACCATGTCAGACTCTAAGTGGAGCCCAGTTGAACCTGCCCAGACTTCTGGCCTGCAGAACTATGAGCTAATAAATGAACGTTGTTTTGAGCTAAGTTTGCAGTGATTTCTTACATAGCAATAAAAAACTAGTAAGAATGATACCTGAATTCTATTTAAGGAGAGGTTGTATATTTTAAGGCTCAGTTCTAATCAACTATAAAAATTTGCCTGATCACCCCAGAGTGATCCTTTTCTCCTCCATGGTCCTATAGGACTTTGTTTAATCATTCTGGAGTTAGATATCATATAGTATGGCACCTGTGTAGTTGATCCTTTTTTAAAATATGTTTTTATTTATTTTAGAGAGAGAGGAAGGGAGAGGGAGAGAGAGATAGAAACACTGAAGACAGAGAAACATCTATTGGCTGCCTCCTGTACACCCCATACTGCAGTAACCTCTTGGTTCATAGGTCGACACTCAACACTGGCTGTGCAGTGCTTAACCTTTCTCCACCAAATGGTAAGCTCCTTGATGACAAGAATCAAATCAAGTCTACAGTTTCTACTTCTAAAAGTATGGGAGTGGCTCAGCCGGTGTGGCTCAATGGTTGAGCGTCGACCTATAAACCTGGAGGTCAAGGTTCGATTCCCGGTCAGGGCACATGCCTGGATTGCAGGCTCTATCCCCAGTAGTGGGAATGCAAGAGGCAGCCAATCGATGATTCTCTCTCATGATTGATGTTTCTATCTCTCTCTCACTCTCTTTGAAATCAATAAAAAACATATTAAAAAATTTTTTTTAAAGAGTATGGGTGTGTAGGAGGAGGTGGTGGGCAAGCCTGATTTTCAAGAATATTCTATCAACAAAAGCCAATGAAATGTTGTGAGAAAGAGCAAGTGGCTATTGCTCTCTCTCAATAAATAAGAACCTGGGTCAACATTCAGTTGCTACGATCAAAGTTACAGATCTTCTATGAGTGCCAACCTGACCAGGGTAGTATCCCTACATTTGGGCAAACCAGAATGACTAGTCTGACTCATAAAGGTATAATTGAGACCCTTCTAGTTATGAGTCTGTTTTATTCTTAGTGCCAGTTATTACTTCATAACCACGGCTTTATCCTGTCCCTGTTTGTTGCTGAGGCTGTGACCATGACAGGGCGTAAAGGCCTAGCTTACAAATTACAACTTTCTTTTCTTATGTAATCATGTAAGAAACAGTCTTACCAGCCTCCAGATGCAATATCCTTTATTTCAGAGAAACTCCTTAATGCACATGTATTTCTAATATGACTGAATTTTATTCTTTTATCTATATGCATGTCCCACTAAAGCATATAACTTAAATTTTAGAAGTGCTCAGCACATTTTATACACCTGCAGACGATTCTGTAGCGTGTTGGCAATGTGCTCACCGTTCTGGAAGAAGGCGTCTGAGGGCCTCCTCCAGGACTGTGAATTCATTTTTCCTTCCTTTCTCCATGGGTAGCCAAGGACGAATTATCCCCCTGTTAGTGCCTTACAGTACCAGAAGGAAGGATCAGAAAATCCCTGAAATAGAAGAGTTTTGCTTGGGATCAATGTTTAACCCGAGGTTAGAAAGTTTGGTTTTAGGAAACTGTCATGACACCCAATGGTGATTTTTATTTGATAAGTCTCAGAAACTAAATCAAATGCAGTTTTCTTTTTCTTATCTTCAGATGAAAAAAAGACTTGAAAATTTACTAGCAATATTTTCACTAGATTTCCCTGGCCTTATTGTGTGCACTAACTCTGAAAGTATCTCGAACTCCTCCGACTCCACCTACCCTCCCCCCAAAACATCACATTCAAGTCCAAATCCAGGATGTTCAATCTCCAAAATATCTTTCAAAACCATTCTCGTTTCTCCATCATTATCCTCACTGCCCTGAGTAAGTTCCCCAGTCTCCCAGCCTCTCTCTCCTACAAAACAGACCTGAGATGATTTTTCTAAAACATCAGTCTAGTCATGTCATTCATTGTTTTGTTTAAAGTCCTCTGTCCCTTTGCCATCAGGGTACACTTCAAACTCCCGCGCCAGACTGGTTGTGCCTTTGCCTATTTCTCCAACCTTATCTCCTGTTTTCACCCGCTTTCCTTTTTCAGTGTTTCTCAAAGTGTAGTCTTTACACTGTCCCCAAGGAAATTACCCCTTATTAAAGTTACAGATTCCTGAATCCTGTCATTTAAAATCAGGACTGTTTCAGAAAATCTGGAGCATTGTCATTTCTATTTATCGAGTGGTTAAAAACAAATGGCATAGTGTCCCAAGAAATGGTATTAATTTCTTTTCCATTGAAAATAGTTTTAGTGGGAATAACAACAACAAAATAACACAACAACAACAACAACAACAAACACCCCCCCACCTGTTTTCAGAGAAGACAATAGGCTAGAGCAGTGATTTTCAACTTTTTTCATCTCATGGCACACAGATGGACCCTAGATTCCCGAGTCAGCAGTGGAAGGAAAGCTTTGTCAACCTTCTTTTGACTTTGAGTAAGAAATAAATTTTTAGTGTGTTAAGTCATTGTCCATATTAATTTGCCAGGGCTGCCATAACTAAAATTTTGTGGCACACAAAAAATATATATTATATGTAATATAATATAATGAAATATAATCTGACAAGAAATAGGTATAATTTTGATTCATTCACACCAGACAGTTATTGTTGTGTTGGCTATTGTCATTTTTTAAATTTGACAATCTAAGGGGAAAGAGGTTGGTGCCCTAACTAAATAGTCAGGTACTGCATGTTTTAAAAACTCTTGCAGAACACCAGTTGAAAATCACTGGGCTAGATTGTGTGTGTGTGTGTGTGTGTGTGTGTGTGTGTGTGTGTGTGTGTGGTGGAAGGGGTGGAATAATTGTTGAGGGAGAGTGTTGAGAGAGAGTCTGAAAAGTCAGCATTTGATACAAAAAGTGCTCTGGAATAAATATGAATTCAAGCAGTGCATTTTCCAGTGTTTCCTAATGTTCCCCTAAGATTGGTCAAGAGTTTATTAACACTGGAAATTATATTTTAACAGAAGTATAAAATAATGCATACTCCCTGGAGCCGGGTGAGCCCTGGGCCCCGGGTCGGGGCGAGGCCGCGGGCCCCTGGAGCCGGGTGAGCCCTGGGCCCCGGGTCGGGGCGAGGCCGCGGGCCCCTGGAGCCGGGTGAGCCCTGGGCCCCGGGTCGGGGCGAGGCCGCGGGCCCCTGGAGCCGGGTGAGCCCTGGGCCCCGGGTCGGGGCGAGGCCGCGGGCCCCTGGAGCCGGGTGAGCCCTGGGCCCCGGGTCCGGGCGAGGCCGCGGGCCCCTGGAGCCGGGTGAGCCCTGGGCCCCGGGTCCGGGCGAGGCCGCGGGCCCCTGGAGCCGGGTGAGCCCTGGGCCCCGGGTCGGGGCGAGGCCGCGGGCCCCTGGAGCCGGGTGAGCCCTGGGCCCCGGGTCGGGGCGAGGCCGCGGGCCCCTGGAGCCGGGTGAGCCCTGGGCCCCGGGTCGGGGCGAGGCCGCGGGCCCCTGGAGCCGGGTGAGCCCTGGGCCCCGGGTCGGGGCGAGGCCGCGGGCCCCTGGAGCCGGGTGAGCCCTGGGCCCCGGGTCCGGGCCAGGCCGCGGGCCCCTGGAGCCGGGTGAGCCCTGGGCCCCGGGTCCGGGCCAGGCCGCGGGCCCCTGGAGCCGGGTGAGCCCTGGGCCCCGGGTCCGGGCCAGGCCGCGGGCCCCTGGAGCCGGGTGAGCCCTGGGCCCCGGGTCCGGGCCAGGCCGCGGGCCCCTGGAGCCGGGTGAGCCCTGGGCCCCGGGTCCGGGCCAGGCCGCGGGCCCCTGGAGCCGGGTGAGCCCTGGGCCCCGGGTCCGGGCCAGGCCGCGGGCCCCTGGAGCCGGGTGAGCCCTGGGCCCCGGGTCCGGGCCAGGCCGCGGGCCCCTGGAGCCGGGTGAGCCCTGGGCCCCGGGTCCGGGCCAGGCCGCGGGCCCCTGGAGCCGGGTGAGCCCTGGGCCCCGGGTCCGGGCCAGGCCGCGGGCCCCTGGAGCCGGGTGAGCCCTGGGCCCCGGGTCCGGGCCAGGCCGCGGGCCCCTGGAGCCGGGTGAGCCCTGGGCCCCGGGTCCGGGCGAGGCCGCGGGCCCCTGGAGCCGGGTGAGCCCTGGGCCCCGGGTCCGGGCGAGGCCGCGGGCCCCTGGAGCCGGGTGAGCCTGGCCCCGGGTCCGGGCGAGGCCGCGGGCCCCTGGATCCGGGTGAAGCAGTGCCCCTGGGTCCAGCCGAGACCAAACCAGAGGGAGTCGGACCTGCATTACCACCATTTGTCCACCATCCAGAGCTGAGGGGTCAGTGCCGACATGTACTCATAGGGAACCGGTGGACATTGATATTGGGTCTCAAAAGAACTGTTGGTCCAGAAAGAAACTCACTACAGACTGATTCATTTGCCTGTCAGCATAACTATTATTGCTCGTCGCACATTCAATTCTTATAAGTATATCTATAGTGACACATGATTTCGCTCATCTAGGGGAAATGATGAACAACATAGACTGATGAACAAGAACAGAACCAGAAACAAGGAGGCATCGATCGGACTATCGGGCCTCAGAGGGAGGATAGGGGAGGGTGGGGGGAGGGGGGAGAGATCAACCAAAGGTCTTGTGTGCATGCATATGAGCCTAACCAATGCTTAAGTTCAACAGAGGGTTGGGGCATCCAAGGGGAGGGGTGTGGGATGGGAATGGGGGGATGAGGACAAATATGTGACACCTTAATCAATAAAGAAATTAAAAAAAAATAATAAAATAAATAAATAAATAAAATAATGCATACTCAATGATGAAAGCAAAACCATAAAAGAAATCTCAAGAGGGCTAAAAGTAGCACAAGGAAAAAAATCAGCATGTATTTTTTTTAAACAATGGAAAGAATTCCCATTTGTTTGTCATTAAATACTAATAAAACCCTGCTTTCCACAAAGGTATAAATAAATCTGTTACTACTCTTTTAAAAAAATATATTTTATTGATTTTTCACAGAGAGGAAGGGAGAGGGATAGAGTCAGAAACATCAATGAAAGAGAAACATCGAATTAGCTACCTCGTGCACACACTGGGGATGTGCCCGCAACCAAGGTACATGCCTTTGACCGGACTCGAACCTGGGACCCTTCAGTCTGTAGGTCGACGCCCTATCCACTGAGCCAAACCGGTTAGGGCTGTTACTACTCTTATTAAGAGACAATCTGGTTCATTAGGAAGCTATACTTCTTATTTGTTTTAACCAAATCTTCAAATAAATTAGTTTTGTGACAGAGAAAATAGTGTAACCCAATATTCCATGGCCCTAACCAGGTAACAAAGGAGGCTGGCGGGGAGGTCAAATGTATTTACTAAGTCTTTCTATTCTTAAAAATAACCAGCTTACAATAATGTCCCCAAAGGCATATTTTGGGGTGGCAAACTCTGCTCCCCTCAAATATTTTACTCATGCATGATTTTATAACATCATGCATTGTCTGTCAGAATATATTGGTTCATTGAGAAATGCAGATCTTCTAAGTGTTGACACATGTCATTATACAAACCTCCCCCCCCCAAAAAAAAAAATCACATTCATTAATATCATCACCTATCCCTATCCCATTGGAAAGGTCTTTAAAGTTCACAGTGGCAGACATAAGGTTTTTGAAAGTCTGATTTCCACAGGAAAGCCCAAATTTTATCACTGGCAACAAATACTGTCAATTATTTTCATTGACATGACAGGCCCACTAGGGTTCATCTTTAAGAAAATGTTTCCTAAATATCCAAGTTTCAATAACTACCAATTTTTTTTATCTGTAATTCTTTTAAGTCAGAATGGTGTTCCCTGAAAAAAGGAGTTAGTTCAGCTTGCAAACCAAAGAACAAGTGCTTTTCCTCAAGATAACCCCTGTGTCAGCATGCAGCACCAGGGCTTTATGTATACAACCCATCTCATCACACAGATGTTAAAAAGATGTGTACTCAAGGGTTAAGATTGAAAAAAATGAAGAATTTTTGTTGTTTCACCAAGAACATTCTTAAGTGAAACTGGCATCTTAAATTTTATTTACTTATTTGTCTGTTTACATACTTATTTTTTTACAGGCAGTCTTTGGCAGTGAACAATGGAATCACTATTATTATAGTTTGGTGCTTTCATTACTAAGGCACCAGCGGTTTTACCCACCAGTGCTTCTGTACCATCAGTGCAAATAGCAACATAATGAAAAAGGCAGATAATGTCATAGTATTATTAGGAAAATAGTTTTGACCTCATGGACCTTCTGAAAGGGTTTTGGTGAGTCCAGGGGGAGGCAGACCACACATTGAGACCCACTATCACAGAAAATAACCATCTTTACTGACCAAGAATCTCTAATATCTGAAACAGAATGTTGGAGTAGATCATTGATTAATCTACCCTTTAACATTTTTTTTATTTTTCAATTATAGTTTACATTCAATATTATTTTATATTAGTTTCAGGTGTACAGCATAGTGTTTAGACAATCATATACTTTACAAAGTGTTCCCCCCAATATTTCTAATACCCACCTGCCACTGTACATAGTTATTACAATATTATTGACTATATTCCCTATGCTGTACTTTACATCCTTGTGACTATTTTGTAACTGCCCATTTGTTCTTCTTAATCCCTTCATCTTTCACCCCTCCCCTCTGGCAACCAACAGTCTGCTCTCAAAATCCATGAGTCTCTTTCAATTTTGTTTCTTCATTTATTTTATTCCTTAGATTCCATGTGTAAATAAAATCATAAGGTACTTGTCTTTCTCTGACTTATTTCATTTAGTATTATGCCTCTAGGTCCATCCATGCTATGCAAATGGTAAGATTTCATTCTTTTTTTGTGTGTGGCTAATATTCCATTGTATACATGTACCACAGCTTTTTTATCCACTCATCTATTGATTGGCACTTGGGTTGCTTCCATATCTCGGCTATTGTAAATGATGCTGCATTGAATATAGGGGTGCATATATTCTGTCCAATTAGTGCTTGAATGTGCCCTGACCAGGAATCAAACCCACATCCCGGGCACACTGGTATGACGTTTTAAGCAACTGAGCTGCCTGGTTATTTGGGTTGATTTTTCCATAAATTTGGTCCTGGGAGAAGGTGAGTGTAACTTCTACCTGCCTCACTGCCATCTTAGATCCCTAGATATATATCCATTTAATAGGGTGACTACTATTAAAATCACAGAATGAGAAAACAAAGGATTTAGTACTAATTTAACTTTTTATTTTATTTTTTTAATATATTTTATTGATTTTTTTTACAGAGAGGAAGGAAGAGGGACAGAGAGTTAGAAACATAGATGAGAGAGAAACATTGATCAGCTGCCCCCTGCACACCTCCCACTGGGGATGTGCCCTCAACCAAGGCACATGCCCTTGACCGGAATCGAACCTGGGACCCTTGAGTCCACAGGCCGACGCTCTATCCACTGAGTCAAACCGGCTAGGGCCTAATTTAACTTTTTAAATAAATGTGCTTAAAAATGAACTTAGGGTAAAAAGTTTGGAGACTTTAAAGTTAGCTTAGTTATTTACATCTTTGTTTTTAAGCATTAATAGTTCTATTAATGAAATAGCTTTCTCTCCCTTGCTATTTATTACCTACAATTTTATTAATGTGAAAGGATTTGAAATGTCATTTCTCCAAAGAAGATATATAAATGGCCAATAAGAATATGAAAAGATGTTCAACATCATTAGTCATCAGGGAAATACAATGAGATACCATTTCACACCAGTAGGGTGACTAGAAATCAGAAAGTCAGAAAATAACAAGTATTGCAAAGTATGAGGAGAAATCAGAACCCTCATACACTGCTGATGAGTCTAAAATGGTCCAGTTACTTTGGAAAACATTCTGGCAGTTCCTCAAACAATTAAACATAGAGTTATCATATGATCCAGCAATTCCACATCTAGGTATCTACCCAAAAGAAATGAAAATATATGTCTATACAGAAACTTGTTTATGAATGTTCATAGTAGCATTATTCATAATAGCCAAAAGCTAAAAACGACCCAAATGTCTATCAACAGATAGATAGTAGATAAACAAACGTGGTATATCCATATAATGGAAAATGATTTGACCATAAAAAAGGAATGAAGTACTGATACTTGCAATAACATGGATGAACCTTGAAAACATAAGGTTAACTGAGAGAAGCCAATCACAAAAGACCACATATTAGATGTTTCCACTCATAGGAAAGTCCAAAATAGGGACCTCTATAGAGACAAAATGATTAGTAGTTGGTGGGGGGCGGGGGCGGGCGGGACGATGAGGAGTATGCAGGTATAAGTGATAGCTAAAGGATAAGGGGTTTCTTCTTGAGATGATGAAAATGTTCTAAAATGACTGGTGATGGTTGCACAACTCTGTGAATATACTATAAACCACTGAATAGTATTCTTTAAGTTAGTATGTTGTGTGGAATGTGAATATCTCAGTAAAGCTGTTCTCCCCCAAAATTAACCATGAGAAAAAAGTCTTAGATAATTTTATAGATGGGCAGACTGAATCCCCAGAGAGAGGTGACTGACCTAAAGTCACACAAAGGCTGGGACAGGAACCCAGGTTTCTGGTTCCTGAAGTAGAGTGCATTTCATCCCCCAGAACAGTATACAATACCCCTTTTACTTGTGAAAAGAAATTCCAATGATCATACCAAATGCATTCAAACTAGAGTCAGCCTAGGAGGTGAAAAGAAAAGTACTCTATCTACAATTCTGCTCTGAACAATGTCACTCTTTGTGGAAAGAAATGGGAAACTGAGCAGAATAAGAGAGGAGAAATAGAACTCACCATCTCGCTTTAAACACTAAACCTTTTATGGGCGGGCTTATAAGTGGTCACACCAGTTGCGTAGGCTTTTATCAGAGATGAATGGGGCAAATCTAAGGCCCATCACAAATCCCACCTTCTCCATAAAATATTTCCAAATAACTTCTGTTCTAACAGACCATTATATTTATTATACATGTTGGTAATTTTTATATTTAATTTTAACTATAATTTATCTTTTTTTATACAGAGTGGAGCAAAAGTAGGTTTATCACTGTGAGTACATGAAACAAAGTTTATTCCTGTATTATTCTTTATTAATTATTGTATTATTTTCCATACAAACTGTAAACCTACATTTGTTCCACCCTGTATTATTCTTCCATGTTTCATCCTTAAATACTTGACTCATGTAAGTTTTATTTCCTTGAAAAGATTGTTACTTTTTTCCACTTTTCCCACAATTTTCCACTTCTTCATACTCAAAACTTACTTATGCATAGTGATACAATAATCAGTAAATTAAAATGAATTAGTCAGTTTGCCTTTAATAATCTGAGATATTTGGTATTATCAGTGCAATAAAAGAATATAAGTAAATCTAGAAATATATTAGTAATTCAATGGATAATGGTTCCCTTTGAATTTACTAACTTATAATTCATGTATGTAGTTTTTTAACATTGCATAGGCTTTTATCAGAGATGGGTGAGGCAAATCTTTAATCTTTATGCCTCTAGTTGGTGAATCATATAGACAAATTTGAATTGTTTCTAATGCTAGTTAAGTTTCAAGGGCCAACTGCTGTAAAAGAAATGACCAATCATTTAAACTGCTAAAAGATAAACTGAGGCATATCAAAAATTTTAAGAGTTTATTTGAGCAAAAAGTCCATTCAAACTGGAAAGGTGTTCCACCACTAGGAGCTGGAAAAAGATTTTAGAGAGAAGAGGCAGAAGCAAAGCAAGGAAATTATTTGATTGGCTGCAGATTAAACAGTTGCCTTATTTCGAAAAGCCTAGGTGGCAGTTTGTGGTTGGTTGTCTTTAGGTTTGGATTTCTTAACCTTGAAGCATTTATGAGGTTGGGTTTTATGTGCTTATATAATGCCACTAAGGCATTAGAACCACCTCAGTCAAAGGGCCTCCTTGTTTAAATAATTTAACAATTGCTATATCTGGATTGCATTTTTAAAGAAAGAAGATATTATGTAGCTCATCATTCCAAATAGTTAACCTAAAGGGCAGGGCTTAAGAAAAAGTCTGAATTAAAACAAATATTTTAAA
This sequence comes from Cnephaeus nilssonii, assembly GCF_951640355.1. Lineage (NCBI taxonomy): Eukaryota > Metazoa > Chordata > Mammalia > Chiroptera > Vespertilionidae > Cnephaeus > Cnephaeus nilssonii. The sequence continues at coordinate 22,904,547 of NC_137086.1, forward strand.
AATGTATACCAGTTAGGGATTGACTGTAGCTGCATGTAATAGAAACCTAACTACAGTGGTAGCTTATTCAAATAGGATTGGAATATTTTCAAACAGCAAGAAGTCTAGAAGCAGGGAGGGTTGCCAGCTTTAGTAAATAAAAATACAGGACATCAGTTAAATTTGAATTTCAGTTAAACAGTCTTTTAGTGTAAGTATGTTTTATGCACCACTTAAACTGGGTAACCTGTATTTTATTTTGCATTCTTAGAAGTAGGCTGTCCAGAATGTGTCAGCAAGCTTCTTCTAGCATCCTATCCTATCATCCTTCCTTTGTGGCGTTTGTCCTTATAACTGCAAGATGGATGCTGTACATGGAGGCATCAAATCTATGTTCTCGGCAGGAAGAATGGGAAAAGAAATGGGAAGGCAATAATCCTCTCATCCAACACAATTTTACAATAAGTTTTCCTCCCTGATCTAAGTATATTATGTGCATTATTTTCTTACAAAGAGACAATTAACTAACACTGGACATTGATACCTTTCTCGGCCTCTTCAAACAATTAGCATCAAATTATTTCTTCTTGTGGAAGTTGAAAAGGAAATCACGAACAAATGCTATTCAATTACAATAATTTTTTTTTTCTATTTAATAGTGGTCTTACAAACATGTCTGTAACAGCCTGGCCAATTGAGGCTCAGTGGCTGAGTGTCAACCTATGAACCAAGAGCGTTTGATTCCCAGATCCATGCCTGGGTTGCAGCTCAGCCCCCAGTGGAGGGCATGCAGGAGGCAGTAGATCAATCATTCTCTCTCATCATTGATGTTTCTATCTCTATCTCCCTCTCCCTTCTTCTCTGAAATCAATAAAAAATATATTTTAAAAATTAAACACTATTCGTTCATTTTTCTTGTTAAACCACCAGGACTTTCACAATTTTTATGGGACATTTTCTCTCAAAAACAAAAGCAGTTGATTATCTACAGTAATTTGAGACTATCAAAAGCAGTATCACATGGTGACCTTCGCTACATTCATTTTTCTGAACCAGTAGAGAAGTATATGTAAAATAAGAATATAATTTTCACCGTAACTAATGCATTTCCAGTAATTATTACTATATAGATGAATTCTCAAAGGAAAGTAGAATTTAGTTTTACCAAGCTTTTTTATTTTCTTTTTACAACTTGGCTGCCTATCTGTCTTTATTAAGGTAATACTTGATTTCTTCTCCCTTAAAATACAAGATTTCTTCTCCTAAAATACAAGATTCATGTCCAACTGAATAAACAGCATAATTATTTTGTCAGGGTCTAATGAAAATGAACATTTCCTCAATTTCTTGGAGTGGGATAGTTTTTACAAGCTCTACAGAAGATATCTTTCAGATAAGGTCACACCAAATAGAAGTTTTGCTCATTGGATTAAAAATAGATCAGCTCAGTGACTCAGCAGGTAGCTTATTGCAGTTGCCCACTGAGAACATCCTAATTCTTCCTTGTACTACATCACAGTGAAGTACTCATGTGGCTTTATGGGGATTAGCTTATCCAGCTATTAGAAATAAGATCATAGTATATCTAGGACATTCTGTGAGATACAGTGCACTGAGAGTATTAGGGGTCAAATTCTGGTTAAGTATATATAAGCACATATTCAACATAACCATTTAAATTTATTTTAATGAGAGGATCAGGGGTCAAATAATGGTTAAGTGTAAGAAAACATATATTTGAAGATTTATGTTCCTTTTAATAAATTTACAGTAATACAGCTAAATTGAAAGTGTATGGTGGAATTAGGTTACAGAGTACTTAACTGTGCTGATTTTTTAGAGCAATGCCTGTTTCATTATTCTGTGGACTTTCCTACCTGACTTCCCTCCCCACTGCCATATGGGAAACAACCTCAGGAGGCTTTAATGTCTTTCCTTTTTTTTCCCACTCAGATTCAGGCAGTGACCAAGTCACTTCCAGCCTCAGAACAAACAGGGCTGGTCTTACAAATGAAGTTGGTAGTTCTCCTGACCTTGACATGAGAAATAGAAGGCCTACCTTCCCCCAAAATATTTCCCTCCAAATTATTGGCTATTGATAGGGAAATCTTAAGCTAGTACCTTCTATTAACATACACTGAGTGGCCAGATTATTATGATCTCTGAATGCATAATACTCTGGCCACTCAGTGTGTGTGTGTGTGTGTGTGTGTGTGTGTGTGTGTGTGTGTGTGTGTGTATTAGAGGCCCAGTGCATGAATTCGTGCATGGGTGGAGTCCGGCCAGCCTGGCCAGGGGGAGGGGACATGGGCGGTTGGCCAGCCTGCCTGCTGGTCGAACTCCTGGTCGAGGGGACAATTTGCATATTAGCCTTTTATTATATAGGATATACACTGAGTGGCCAGATTATTATGCATTCAGAGATCATAACAATCTTGTCACTCAGTGAATATTTCTATATCTGGTATCCATCCACTTGAATATCACCCTTGTACAGTCACCATATGTCAGGATGCTGGAGAAACAATCAGTAAAACTAGGTCTTGACCCTCTAAGGGTTCCATTTAACTCCCGATTTATCAGGTCCTTGAGTAAATAAATAGGTAAGTTTTGATGTGGGGAAAAAAGAAGAGTAAAAAGGTAGTGTTGCCCTAGCTGGTTTGGCTCAGTAGATAGAGTGTTGGCCTGCGGACTGAAGGGTCCTAGGTTTGATCCCGGTCAAGGGCATATGCCCGGGTTGCGGGCTTGATCCCTAGTGAGGGGCGTGCGAGAGGCAGCCAATCAATGACTCTCCTCACTGATGTTTCTATCTTTCTCTCCCTCTCCCTTCCTCTCTAAAATCAATCCTGTCTAATAAAAGAGTAATATGCAAATTGACCATCACTCCAACACACAAGATGGCTGCAGCCATGTGGTCAAAGATGGATGCCCCCATGTGGACACAAGATGGCTAACACAAGATGGCCAGCAGGGGAGGGCAGTTTGTGGGCGATCAGGCCAGCAGGGAAGGGCAGTTGGGAGGGACCAAGCCTGCAAGGAAGGGCAGTTGGGGGTGATTAAGCCTGCAGAGGAGGGCAGTTAGGGGTGACCAGGCCAGCAGAGGAGGGAAGTTGGGGACGACTGGGCCTACAGGGAAGGGCAGTTGGGGGGGACCCAGGCCTGCAGGGGAGGGCAGTTGGGGGGGACCAGGCCTGCAGGGGAGGGCAGTTAGAGGTGACCAGGCCTTCAGGGGAGGGCAGTTAGGGGCAAACAGGCTGGCAGGGGAGCAGTTAGGCATCAATCAGGCTGGCAGGGGAGTGGTTAGGGGGTGATCAGGCTGGCAGGCCGAAGCGGTTAGGGGCAATCAGGAAGGCAGGCAGGTGAGCAGTTGGGAGCCAGCAGTCCTGGATTGTGAGAGGGATGTCCGACTGCCCGTTTAGGCCCGATCCCTCGAGGTGTCCCAGATTGGAGAGGGTGCAGGCTGGGCTAAGGGACACACACCCCCGTGCACGAATTTCGTGCACTGGGCCTCTAGTAAAAATATATTTTTAAAAAAAGTAGTGTTTCAGAATTTACCAGGCGACCAGAAAATACACGACGAGTACTCTGAGATTCAGGAAAAACCCTTTATTTAAAGCAGCGCTGCTGGCTCAGGGTATTCGAAGATCCAAAGCCTGAACAGCTAATACAATGAGATCACCCCTTATATATTCCTAAGTTTCTTCGTTTCCTAACTACCGGGCTTTTGTGGTGGGCTTTCACAGCCCCTCCTGAGTCCGTTAGAATGGAGACGTTAGATTGTATCTAAATACCTGGCCTGGGTGGCACCAGTGATGCGCCCCCCCCCCCCCATCCCCCCTTGCCCCGCCAAGCTGCCAAATTTCTGGCCCGTGGTCTCTACAAACTGGGAACACCCAGGAAAACAGACTATTGCCTAAGGAAGGGGCAGTGACTTAATTATAGGCTAATAAGAATGTGCACTAGGACACCGGTCACTGGCACAGATTCAGATTGCTAGGTCCGTCCCCCCTCCCCCCCCCCCCCAGGTTGCCCCCTATATTCCTCCTCATTAGGAAGGTGGAAGAATCAGGTCCTGCATGGCTCTGCCCTGGAGAGGCAGCCAGGATAGCAGGCCAGGGAGAAGGAGCAGCTTAATGGCTCTAGGGACTTTGAAGCGAGGGGGAAATCAATGCAGAGGCACTGAGGGGCAGAAAACACGTTTTATTTTCATAGAAACTTAACATAGAAATAACTTTATAGATACTGCCTGGTTCAGCCCATTCTTCTCTTAGGTCGGGCCCTCAACAAAACAGAGAGGTAGCTGAAATTTGTCTTTGGCAGGCAGTATAGTTTCTGTCAGAGTGGTTATTTTTTCCTTCAGAATTGCCAGATTTACCATAGCCTCCCCACACTCCCAATTATTTGGGGACCTTTCATCCCTCAGTAAAGCTATTAATTGAAAGCAGAAAATTAATGAAGATTCCATTGATAAAGGTTTAAAGTGAATCCCTGCTGCCATGGCTGGTGTAGCTCAGTTGGTTGGAGCATCGTTCTGTAGAAGGAAAAGTGGTGGGTTTTGTTACCGGAGAAATATGTGGATGGCCTTTTTCCATTGCTAGTAGAAGTGGGATTCTTGGGGTACTGCTGGAATAAGCATTTCCGGAGGCCCCCACGGGAGAATCAGTACATTCCTCGGTTTCCAAAGTCCCATTTTCCTTAATCCAGTCCTGGAAAATGTGCAGCTGGGGATTCAGCAGAACTGAAAGCAAAACCAGTGTCCAGAGTTTCCATTCGAAGATGTAGCTGGATCCGGTGTGGTCTGCGCCCTGGCGCCATTTGTTTGGCCCTGAGGGGTTGGGAAAAGGGAAGTTACAAGTTGTCCTGACATTCCACAGGAATGTTATCTTAGATGCAAAAAGACAAAAGGTTCAGTAAAGATCAAAGTTGATCTTTGTCAGGGAAGATATGGGCCTAGGACATGACTACCCACCATAGACTGCTTTTTAATTTAAAAAGTTTTAATTTCAGACAGTTCTTTGTGGATACTTTAGGTCTCTGAGTTTGCAAGGCCATCACACAGGCCTTCCTTGAGTTAATCAGGTTAGCATATGACCTCTTTTTGTCCACACCTTTAAGAGGAAGAGCCACATCTGTTATCTTTGGGCCCCAGAACAGGCTCCTGCCTGACACTGGTCTGGCTGTCAGTGGATGAAACCACAACAGCTTGTTGCTCCCAAGTTCTTGGAACAGAAAGCTGTCAATCATTTTACAACTTTTACGTAATGGAATCCTTCTTTTTGGCAAAGAAATAGTGAGTTTATATAATCAGTCCAAGAAAAGGACTTGAAAACATTTACAAAGCAACATGAAAATAAATATAAATAAATGGGATGAAGTTATAATGTATAAAGTCAGTCAGAGAAAATGTGCTGACCTTAAATGCTTCAACAAATGTGAGGGCAAATACAGATTTTCAGCTAAAAATGAGCCAAGAGACTTGACTCTTTTTCCTCTTCTTTCTGAATTTCTTTCTCTGGCCTTTTCAAATATATGTAAATCTTTTTAATGGGAAATAAACCTCTGGCCAGTCTCATAACTCAGGAATGTTTCCTCCTTGAGGGCTTGGGAGCCATCTCTTTGAAGTATAATCACCAAGGAAGATAAACCCAATCTCCCAGTTTCCTGGGAAGAGAGAGGTCTAAGTTGTCACCTGACTGTAAATTGCAAAATCTATCTAATGGATTGAATGATTGTATCCAGGTAGCTATATAAAAGACGGAGATTCATTTCTTTCTGTGCAATTCCCAGGGAGGGTTACTTGTGCTGAGCATTACATTCTGATTTAACGCTTATTCAAATTTAAAACTTTCCATTTTTCTACCATTGTGGAGAACTTTTCTGTGTTGAGAGATTTTGTTTTTAATTACATTTTTGCAACACAAGCATGGGCTGAGCTTTCTGGCAGCTGAGATAGTGATGCCCACGTGGATGAAAAAAGGGGTTCAATGGGCAGTAACGTCTCTAATCAAAAATTCCTAACTGGGCATGGTGGATAGTCACACCCCAAGCCCATAACTTCCTTAGTGAAAGGTTTTAAGCCAGCCCTGTCCATTGTTCTTGTGCATCTAGGCTAATACACCTTTGAAACGCCAGAAGTAATGCCCCTCAAATGGGGTATGAGCCCTCAAGAGAGCACACAATCTTAACTATCCAGTAATCCAATCCCACCTTGTTTCCTCCCATCTCCATGTACATTCATTCCCTCCTTAATTTCAAATGTACAAAAGAAGCTGTTATTCTCTGAACCATTTGAGAATGTACCCTCTGAGATTGAAAGGGCAGAGACTCCATTTTTGTGCAAGGCCTTTCATCCTGTCCCCAGAATAACCTCTCTTCCGGGAAAGACCGCGGGAAAGCAGTTGGGCCCAAATTAGGCTATACCATAGCATGCTCCTTTCCCCATCAGGAAGTAGCAAGGCATAGCTCAGACCCAGGAATGGGTTAATCATTCCCTATCCTTTGCTCGTGCTCTGTAAGGACCTGCTATAAGTCCCTGCTGAAAAACCCTGAAATTAAACCCTGACCTGGAGCTGACCAATTGAGGTCAGCCAACTAAGGAGCCCACCCCTTCCCCTGCCCCAGACCCCCATAAGACCTTTGTCTTGTTGAAGCTCGCTCTCTCTCCCCACCTCGCCGCTGCGCCGGTGTGTGTGCGTGTGGGACTGAGCTCAAGCTAGCTTGATTAAAGGCTCTTTGCTTTTGCATCGGACTCGGCTCCCAGGTGGTCTTTGGGGATCACGAAATCTGGGCATAACAAGATGAAAATGCTTGCTTTCAAATCCTGGCTCTGTGATTCACTAGCAGTGTGAGCTTGTGCCAAACAATTGGAAAATACACCGAATTTCCCCCACATCTAAATTTCCTCATGAACTTTTGTAAACCTCAGTTTCCCCATCTCTAGAATTGTGAATGATGAGTCAGCTCTACCTGAATCTCATGGAAAGGGTCCCCCACAACAAAGAGAGACTCTGTTGCTGGAAGAAGTAGAGGGAATGCTAGGCCAGCCATAACAACTGGTGTCCAGACCATTATGAATCTACTCCTGGATGAATAAATGAATGAATAAATCTCATAAGCTAAGTTTCAGAGATCACAAAGCTGAAACAAGGAATATACAGAGTAACAGTGGAAAATATAATTGAGATGTACTTTAGGGCCATAAAGTAGATAGGCTTAAATGCTAAATCTACAGAGGAATATTAGCATTACTCTGTAGGCAATAGGGAACCATTAAATGTTTATGGATGAGGAAATAATATCAGAGCTAAACCTTAAGAAGAGTAAATTAGTAGCAATGTCTAGAACGAATCGGTGGTGGGACTCCGAGTAGATGGGAAGATGTTCCTGATAGAAGGCGATGACAATCATTTAGAGTAGAGCAGTGGACATTTGGCAAGGTCTGGAAATATTTTTTGATTTTCATAACTGAGGGGGTATTATTGGCATCTGGTGGATAGAAGCCAGGGATACTGCTAAACATCCTATACTGCACAGGACAACACCCACAACAAAGAATTTTTCTGTCCAAAATGTCCATAGTATCCTGCTTGATAAACTCTGGGTTAGAGGTGATTAGTATAGATAAAAAGAAGGAAAAAAATGGAGCAAACATGGGTGGCACTGTGGAACTAGAATACACAGAATTTTGAAAGTGACTGAATCTATAAGGCAGAGTAGGAGGCAGGATTAAAAAACAAACAAACAAATAAACAAACAAACAGCATTCCATCCTGGTTGGGAAGCTCAGTTGCTTAGATCATCATCCAAGATTATGGGTTCGATCCTGGTCAGGGCACATACAAGGAGAAACCAATAAATGCATAAATAAGTGGAACAGCAAATTGATGTTTCTCTCTCTCTCTCTCCACCCCACCCCTCTCTGTCTCTCCTCAATAAGGAAAAAAAATGTTTTTCAGAAAACAACAGCATTATAAGATTTAAAGCAGATAACTGGGAAAATGATGATGTCAGGAGCAGAGAAATTATGAGGGCCAAAGTTTAAGAAGAAATGACGAATTTGTTTTGAGTATGAGATGTTAACTGGATACCTTAGCATGATTCCAGAGGCAGATGAAAATGTACTTGTGAAGCCTAGAAAGAGGCTAAGACCAGAGACATAGATTTTAGGAGACATTTGCTTTGAGTTATTGGTTAAAGGAAGGGGAGCAGATGAGTTTGCTGAAAAAGAACAAAGAGGAGAAGAAGACTAAGAACAGAATTTTGATCGATTGGGATAAAAATGTAAAGGTCTATTATTATAGGATTTTATAAAATCATATTATTTTTCAGAATAGTTCTCCACTTCAATTAATTTTCCCTGACAAATCCAACATATTAATTAGAGTACCTGGAAGTGAGTCTTTCCTAACCGCTTCTAAACCCTTGTTAAATCCATATCAAAGAGCCTCTTGTTCTCTTGTTTTAAATAACTGTTTTATTAAATTTCTCAAATCCTCTTATAAATCCCAAACATACTCTCAAGTTTGGCTTAATAGAACAATATTTTTAAGTATTCTTTTCCTTTTATTCTGTAACTATCTTTAGAATTTAACAATTATTTAGAAATTATTTTTAAGATTAGCCCTTTGCAAAATTGAGATATAAGTTATTTGATTTCAGAGCATAGCAAGCTTTTGGCTGTTTTGCTGTCCATAGAGAAAAAAAGTGTGAGCATTAGTTTATATCCCAGCTCTGCCACTTAGTAAGCTATGTGACCTTTGGTAATTTTCTTTCTCTCTCATTTTAAAAACCTTTTTATTGAATTTTATCATACCTATAAAAAGCTACATCTTTTGTCAGAGACTGGCATGAAACATTTAATGTAATAGTTGCCCACACCCATCCCAGTATAACTTATTGCCCACACCTTAAAAATTCCTAGGCACAATTTAGAAGCACTACAGTTTTTTACAAAGTATTCATTCTGAAAAATGTCAAACCTACAAAAAGTTGAGAAAATAATACAATGAGCACCCGTATACCCTCACATAGATTCACCTATCGTTAACTTTTGTGACATTTGCTTGCTCTGTTTTTGTCTGTCTACCTACCTTCTTATCTTCATTTTTTTTTTTTTGCTGAATCTTGATAGTACGTTATAGATATTTCCTAAGAATGAGGACATTCTGATAGATAACCACAATATTATCTCACTCCAGAAACTTAAATTGATACAGTATATTATCTAATACATATTCAAAAATTTAAAATTGTTCTCCCAATGCCCTTTAAAATAGTGTGTGGGTTTTTTTTCAAGCTAGGATTTAATCAAGGTTCATGTGTTTCTAGCCTATTTTAATTTAGAGGAGTCCTTTGCATTCTTTGGTCTTTTATGACACTGATAATTTTGAAGATTACCAGCAAGTTGTTTTGTAGAAGTCTCACAATCTGGAATTGCTGGATTATTTCCCCCGGATTAGTTTCGGGTTAAATATTTTTACAAATATACTACACAGATGACATTGTGTCCTTCTAGTATCACTTCAGAAGACATGTAATATCAGTTTGCCCCATTATTAGTGATATTAAATAGATCACTCAGTTAAGGTGGTGTCTATCAGATTTCTCCTTTGTAAAAGTAGCTTTTCCTCTTTTTAGTTAGTAAGTAATCCATGGGGTGATAATTTGAAGACAAGTTAACTAGCCTCTGTTTTGATCTTGGAGTTTTTATCTGGTCTAGCTTTCTGGAATTCTTGCCAATTTGTTGACTATGGTTCAACAGATTTTTATTTATTTATTTTTTTAAGAATGTAAGCTAAACTTTATAATTTAGTTTTCTGTTTTTGTTTTTGTTTTTGCTTGAGTTAGCCCGAATTGGCTTTTGTTTTTTTCCACTAAGTAACTTGACCCCATAATGTGAGAAAACATTGTGCAATTTTCCTATCTTACCAGGGTAAAGATGGATGTTATCTTGAGGGTTTCTAGAGTCGGAGTATTGTTTTTAAAAAGGGATATACCACACAAAGGCACATCTATATGGGAACACCCAAGTTATTCAGGTTACATGTAAAAAACATTGTTTAGCAATATGTATAACTGGTGGGCTACAGCCAGGCTTGTTTAGCCCAGTCCCTCCTAGGCCTCATAGATGCTATCTACAGCCATGGACTAATCATTGTTACCTAGTTGCAATGAGAATATGCTGATTGTGATGCTTAGTCGTTATCAAAACCCCGTGGACAATGAAGCAATATAGAACTAGTGACAGAGTAAAATAGTATATCTAAATCCTACTTGCTGGATCCAGGTGACCTAGCTTGCTAAAGGCAGATTTTACAACCACATTAGGTAATTTTGCTGGAATTTCAGGGTGACGTGGGTTGTATTTGTTAATATAATAGCTATAGTAACAGAAAAATTGTAGAATCTCAATAGCTTCATTCAATAGAAGTTTAATTTCTCTCTCAGTCAAATTCTAATTGGTGTTTGGTAAATGAGTAACTCGGGCTCCCGGATTTCTTCCATCTCATGGTCTGCCATCTTCTGGAGCTTTGGAGTCCTTTGTTTCAGTAGCAGAAGAAAAAGATCATGCCAGGTGTTGGTTTTGGTTTTTGAATTACATGACTTATTGAATCAATTTTAAACACACAGCAAGAAGCAAGAAAAAAGAGAACTTAGTAGGTAACTAGAGTTAAGATAAGATGCCAGCACTGTGGACAGAGGATTTGAATTCTGTGTTATGTAGTGTTCATGTGTCCTGTATCTTTTTGCCGCATTAACCCACCTTGCTGAGGTCTGAATAAGCAAAGAGACCCAGTAGATAGAGAGTCAATACATGCTGCATCTATTGGAGAGGAGCAGGGGCCAGCACGCTTGGCCAATAACTGTATCTCACCAATAACTGCAGGAGAGTTTTATGGACCAGGCTAACTTTTTCCCACATTCCATTGACCAAAACTCAGACCATACCTCCCTTCCTAAGGGAGGCTAGGAAATAGGGTCTAGGAGTAAAATGACACAGATCTGCTGAGCAGGCAATCATTCTCTCCCACAGAGGCTATCAAAGGCTTGGTAAACTCCCAAACCTGGGGCTATCTGTGAAGCTGAAAGGGACTGTAGATACTAGAGATGGTGCAGTCACTAAACACCCCCAGCCTAATGCTGTCTGTTTTAGGGGGCTGGTTTGGCCATGCTGCTGCAAACTTTTACTTGTATTAAATACAAATTGATGAGTGCTACATTTCATTTCAGCCTCAAACTCACACTCCTCTGCGGATCACTTCAATAACGTAGAAGCACTACCTCTACTTTCTTAATGTGTCTTTAGAAATGTTAAAGGCATCTATAGCTAGTTACGTAATTGTGAAGAGTGTGTGATCAGTTTTATGAAGAAGCTGAGCTCAGCAACGTACAGGTGTGAAAGTAACCCTAAAAATAAATAAATAAATAATAAATATAAATAAATAAAGAAAGAAAGAAAGTAACCCTAATTCATCATCATCAGTTTCAGGTAGATGTCTCCCTGGGTGAATTCTCAGGCATTATTTCCAATTACTCCCAGATAACAAAAAGGCCTTTGATTTCCTTCAAATGTAAAGGGGTCTTGTCCAGATTTCTGGAAGCATGTTGCCCAGGAGGAAAGTGAAACAGGTTTGTGAGCAAAGTCTCTAAGGTGAACCCCCACTTGGGGTTCTATGTTGAATGAATTATTGAAAAACAATTTTTTTAAATGTGTTGCTCACTGACATGTTACAAGAAAACTTACAAGGCCCAAAATAAAGTGAAAGCAGAAATTCTAAGAGATAAAGTTGGCTTAGCACCAAAGTTGGCTTAGCCTTAACATTTCTGAAGGATTCTAGTGACCTTGAGCTTCCACTTTGAGTCTGTACAGTTTGGTAGACAGGAGATAGTGCCTCCCCAAGTAGAGAGTCTGCAAGAAGATCTCTGTAAAACTGGGACCCCCCAAAATCCTAAAGAGAAATGCACATCATTCAGAAGTGGACAGCAAGAAAACTTGTGTCTTAAACTTGACACTGGGTGAGGACAATAAGATTTTTTAAAAAAGTCTCCTATGGCCCTGGCTGGGTAGCTCAATTGGTTGGAGTGCCATCCCGATTCACCAAGGTTGTGGGTTTTATCCCCAGTCAGTACACATACAAGAATCAACCAATGAATGCCTAAATAAGTGGAACAACAAATTTCTCTCTCTTTCTCTCTCTCTCTCTCTCTCTCTCTCTCTCTCTCTCTCTCTCTCTCTCTCTCTCTCTTCTCCTCCTCCTCCTCCTCCTCCTCCTCCTCCTCCTCCTCCTCCTCCTCCTCCTCCTCCTCCTCCTCTCTCTCCCTTATTCTCTCATTCAAATCAATTTAAAAATATCTCCCTGAGCATTTATGACACAAGCTGGCCTCTAAATGGATTTTCAGTCCAAAAGCATTCTCCCTGTGAGGTTTGAAAACCTCAAATGATCATTGAACTTGAAGTGGCCTCAGGTAAGTAGTTCCCCAGACATTAGGCAGGAAGACTACAGTTTCAACCTGGACCTCAAAGAAATTCCACAGATAAAATGCCAAGGCCAATGATTCAGCTTACAGTAACAGATCTAAAACACAAGGAAATAAGGCACTTGAAGCAAGGACTAACAAAAACAAAACAGAAGAATCAGATGTGCAATGACATGAGAGATTGCAATAGGCAGGTCCAACAGTAATATATGTTTAAAGTGTTTAAAGAAATAAGAGAGTGGCTTGAAAATATGATCAAGGAACAAAAGACTGTAAAATCAGTTAAGCAGATAGTGTAAAGAGCCAAACAGTTTCTGGAGATGACAAGTTTAATAATTGAAGTTGAAAACTCAGTAGATGAATTAAGCATCCGAATAGAAACTGCTGAGGGGAGAATTTGTAGAAGAGTCCAGTCGAGGCCTCTAATCATATAACTGCGATCTTCTCAAGGACAATTTCAAAATTCCAAACGTGTTCAAAGCCAAGCCTCCACTTCCCCAGCTCAGGCTTGCTTCAGGCTTCCAAGCCTGAGGTGGGGAGGTGCCTTATCAATTGCTTCTCTCCTTTCACACTGCCTCCCACACTTCTTAGGGCCGTTTCTGACCTCTCTCCCCTGTGCCAGGGGGAATAGAGGAATTAGGGAAAGTAAACAGTCCTGTATGCCTGGTACTATGTCATCTGGCATCAGTGCCCTCTGGGTATGGAGACTATCCAAAGCTGACTCATTCCAGTTTTTTTCTCAGAAGTCCCGCCTCCTCCCATATACCCCAACTGTAGTTCCCAGATAGAGACAATACTTCTCTGGCTGTTAGATTCTGATACATTCCCCAGACCTGAGCTACTGGTGCTTCCTTCACCCGTTGTGAGGCAAGGAGGCAAGATTGCTTTTCAGATGATTCCAGGCCAAGCTTTTTATAAAATTTTACTTTATTCCCTGGGACATTATCCCTTTTGCTGCCTGTAAGTGGAAGCCCAGTTTACACTCAATGTGGCCCTGTAAGCAGGTGAAGCTTCAGCCAGATTCTCCAGCCTTCATGTTGGGCAAGGATCAAACCCATGTTCTTCCTGAAACTCCAGGGGACAAATTCTGGAAGGCCTTCTAAGGCACTTCTCATTTGGCTTGAGGTGAGAAGGAGCACACCTCCCCCCTGCCCCAAGTGAAGGTGGAGGAGGAGAAAGCACTTTCCAAAGAAACCCTTCCCTTTGCCCTCCATCTTTTCTACCTCAGCTTCCATATACTACTTTCAGGGTAAACAGTGGGTTCATGAAAATGAGAAATGGGTCCGGGTGAGGCCGTGGGCCCCTGGATCCGGGTGAGCCTGGCCCCGGGTCCGGGTGAGGCCGTGGGCCCCTGGATCCGGGTGAGCCTGGCCCCGGGTTCGGGTGAGGCCGTGGGCCCCAGGATCCGGGTGAGCCTGGGTCCCGGGTCCGGGTGAGGCCGTGGGCCCCTGGATCCGGGTGAGCCTGGGTCCCGGGTCCGGGTGAGGCCGTGGGCCCCTGGATCCGGGTGAGCCTGGGTCCCGGGTCTGGGTGAGGCCGTGGGCCCCTGGATCCGGGTGAGCCTGGCCCCGGGTCCGGGTGAGGCCGCGGGCCCCTGGATCCGGGTGAAGCCGTGCCCCTGGGTCCGGCCGAGACCAAACCAGAGGGAGTCAGACCTGCATTACCACCATTTGTCCACCATCCAGAGCTGAGGGGTCAGAGCCGACATGTACTCATAAGGAACTGGTGGACATTGATATTGGGTCTCAAAAGAACTGTTGGTCCAGAAAGAAACTCACTACAGACTGATTCATTTGCCTGTCAGCATAACTATTATTGCTCGTCGCACATTCAATTCTTATAAGTATATCTCTAGTGACACATGATTTCGCTCATCTAGGGGAAATGATGAACAACATGGACTGATGAACAAGAACAGAACCAGAAACAAGGAGGCATCGATCGGACTATCGGGCCTCAGAGGGAGGATAGGGGAGGGTGGGGGGAGAAGGGAGAGATCAACCAAAGGTCTTGTGTGCATGCATAAGAGCCTAACCAATGGTTAAGTTCAACAGGGGGTTGGGGCATCCATGGGGAGGGGTGTGGGATGGGAATGGGGGGATGAGGACAAATATGTGACACCTTAATCAATAAAGAAATTAAAAAAAAAAAGAAAGAAAATGAGAAATGTTTACATGCTCTTAGCAGATCCAGAATGACTTGTGAGTACTGGTCAACTATTGCGTTGGTTTCAGCTTTGGAGGCTTGGCCAAAAGTGCCATTTGAGCATCCTATTTCATTGGATTTTATCCTAAATAGTTGAAATCATTACATTTTTAAATGAAACAAAAAAAAATGCGAGTAAGATATTATGATTTCTTTGATGTCAAAAATTCAAGGCTGAGAATACAAACCACAGAGGAGAGAAGATATTTGCAGTGCATATCACAAAAGGTAACGCAGCCCTGGCTGGTGTCACTCAGTTGGTTGGGTGTTGTCCGATGCACCGAAAAGTTCCTAGACAGGGCATAGAGCCAGGTTGGGGGCTGGACCCCTGGTAGGGGTCTTGCAGGAGGCAGCCGATCAATGTTCTACTCTCACATCGATGTTTCTCTCTCTCTCTCTCTCTCTCCCCCATCCCTTCCTCTCTCCCTAAAAAAATATCAACAAAAAAATCTTTTTTAAAAAGGGTAATGCATATTACTCAGGATATATAAAGAAATCTTACAAATCAGTAGAAAAATTGAAAAATGCTTGAACAGGCCCTTCATTGAAGAGGGTATCCAAATAACCAGTAAACATAAAAATATGCTCAAGCTCATCAGTTATCAGGGGAAAGCAAATTAAAATACACCATTATACACTCACCAGAATGGTTGAAATTAAAAACAGAAAATACCAGTGTTGATGAGAATATGGAGAAGCCAAAATTTTCCTATACCAGTTGGGTGGGAGAGTAAATTGATACACCCACACTGGAAAACTGCCTTGCAGTAGCTATTAAATCAGAATATTTTACCTAGCAATTTCATTCCTAGGTATTTACTCAATAGGACATGCATGTGGTACACTAAAAAAATATGCTAATGAATGCTCATAGAGCATCCTTCATTATAGCCTCCAACAGAAAACAATCCCAGCATCTGTAGATAATAGAATGGATACATAAACTGTGGTATATTCATAAAATGGAATACTATGCAGGAATATAAATGAATGAACTACTGTTACAACAAAGTGGATAAATCTCACACAGGCAAAAGAAGTTGAACACAAAAGTATCCATTCTGCATGATCCCATTTATATAAAGTTTGAAAACAGGCAAATATATAGTGTTGAAACAGAATGGTATGGGGGAGGTGGAGGGAGGAATAGTAGTGGGACAGGGGGAGAAAAGGTGCTCTGGGGAGCAGGTCACATCCAGTGTCATGCTCCATTGATGATACATGGTGTGTTCACTATTCTGTGCCCATTTTATACTTCAATTAAAAAAAAGGGAGTTTTTAAAGGGAAAAAATAAAACAAACAAAAATTTAAAAAACAGCTAAAAGAAGACATAGACCAAACATGGGTCATTATAAAAAATGTCAAGGCCAACTTTTTTTCATAAATTGTTCTCTTTTAAGAAATCATATGACACCCAACTGAGAATCAGGTAACAGGCCTCCCATACAATTTAATCCTCATGAGTCACCAACAGATGTACTGTATAGCTGCACAGATATATGAGTCTACAAGATAAATTTAGAAGCTTTTCATGGCAACAAAATATTGGCCTCTTAATATGACTGACTGGTCTCAATGGACAAGTGTAGGAAAGACTCTTTCTTACTTTTAATCTGGATGTCTCAGTTACAACTATTTAGGTTGCATACAACAGACACCAACTCAAGCTAACTTAAGCAAAAAAGAATGTGGAGATGTCTTGCAGAACTCAAGTCAGTAAAGTAGTTGGGCTTCTAAAATCAGAAACTATTCAGTCATAAAGCACTGGGCAGAGCCTGCTCTCTTGTCTCAGCTCTGCTTCTTTAAGGATATCTGCTTCATTCTTCTCTCACAGCAGACTAGCTCTCTTTGCTTCCTTGGGAGCGGAATGAGGAAGGATGGTCCTGAAACAGTTCTTAGTTGACAGCCTTTCCTCTCAAAAGACAATTCTAGCCTCATGGGCAGTTTCTTGGCCTCAAATCAAATTTCCCAGGAGAAAACCAGTTTAACTTGCCTTGGGAAGAGTGCTCACCCTGGTTTGGTTAGCTGGCCAGAGGTACAGTGTCATTTGGTACAAATATGTCTATTAGGGGTCCACCCCACTAGATCAGGGGTAAAGTGATCAGAGGAAGGGGGTTATGAGCTGGGAAGACACTCATAAAAGCTTTTGTTGCAATTTCCTATATATTTTAACTGGTTGTTGCATCAGTCAAGTTGCCTGCCTTCTGTCTGTCTTCTTTGTTGAGGTGTTCCCTCCTCTGCTGAGAATGAATATCAAACCACATGACACTTGTTATTCAGGACAGCTGATTGGACTAGAGATTACTGTCTGAGCCAGTACAGGCCAACCGTATTTTTCTGTCAGAAATCTGGAAGTGAAATGTGAAGGCTGGGTTATTTACTCATGGGCATTGGTTTTGTAAGGCCACAGAAGGTTGAGAAGCCGTGACTACACCTACACAGTGAGATACAAGCAGCTGGATAGAGAAATGATAAAAAGACACTGAATGGTTTCTGACATTCCAATTCCCAGGTTCAGTCCCGTGCAGTCTTCATTACCAATGTTGGGTTCAATGAAATTATCTTGTCTGCTTTTTATAGATACCTATCTAAGCTAAGCCAACTTGAGTAGATTTATGTCTATTGTAATCAGAGGATCTAAATAAATGTGAAAACATTAATGCCCAGTGACTGTACATTCTACCCCACACAGACATGAAGTGTTTTTGCTTTGAGCTCTGGTCACATTTGTACAAAACCAATGGCTATTTTTAGATTTTCCAATGAGACATTACTTAGTGCCTATCATGTTTAGCATAAAAATCATTAACAGTCCTGGCTGGTATGGCTTGGTTGGTTGGGCATTCTCCTGTGCACTGAAAGGTTGCTGGTTCAATTCCCAATTGGGGCATATGCTCGGGTTGCTGGCTTGATCCCTGGTAGGGGACGTGCAGGAGGCAGCCAATCTATGTTTCACTCACATTGATATTTCTCCTTAAAAAAAAAAAAAAGCATTAACAAAGAAATCTGACACATGGTCCTAGCCTTGGGGTCTACAATCTAGTTGACAATACAGAGCACATCTAAAACAATCAGAGACTAGCACAAAAGAGTATATCATTTAATATTAAATTGCACAGCACAGAAACATTTCTACTGTACAGGAAAGAGAGAGAGAGCAAGATCATTGAGTCCGTAATGGGTAGAGATGAGAGAGAAAGATAAAGGGTTCCATAGTGAGCAAACCAGCAGGACAGAAGAAGAGGGTTCACATCACTAATTGGTAGGAAATTTGCTTAAAAATAGTTCTCTTATTTCTGATTACTAGCTTCTAGTTGGTGGTGAGTTCTAGTTGGAAAATTATAAAAGCACACTGCTTTAATTAAAGTTGTCTGGCCTATAATCTTGTAGTATTTTCAATGCACAGTCTACTTTCACTCACTTCAGCTTGATATAAGGAGATTAGATTTCTGAGGGCCATCAGCTATTTGTCCTCCTTGATGAAGTATTTTGCAACAAACATTAGCAATCATGTCAAAAACCTCAAGTTGGTTATTGTATGTTGGCCTGTGTAATGGTGATTAATAGCAAACAAACCATAATACAGTCGCCTAAAGATGAATAAATGTGCATTATTTATGTAGCAATTGAAATTCACAAAATGCTTTACTTTATAATATAATCACCCAACAGTAAGTAAATAAAAGAAATGCTAGGAAGTTACAGTAAAAGAAAATTCCTGCATGAGTTCTGTCAGTTGTTACTTCTCCCCTTTTATTTCTGATTTTATTTATTTGCACTCTCTCTTTTTTTCTTTTTTAATCCTCACCCAAGGATATGTCTATTGATTTTAGAGAGAGAAGAAGGAAGAGAGAGAGAAAGAGAGAGAGAGAGGGAGAGAAGGAGAGAGAGAGAGAGAGAGAGAGAGAGAGAGAGAGAGAGAGAGAGAGAGAGAAACATTGATTGGTTGCCTCCTGCACAGGCTCTGACTGGGAATCGAACCCGCAACCTAGGTATGTAACCTGACCAGGAATCAAAAACATAACCTTTTTGATATATGGAACGATGCTCCAAACAACTGAGCCATTCTGAGCCACATCGATGTTTCTCTCTCGGTCCCTTCCTTTTTTTCTTGATGAGTGTGGTTAAAGGTTTGTCAATCTTGTTTATCTTTTCAAAGAACCAGCTCTTGGTTTCATTGATTTTTTTATATTATCTTTTTAGACTCTATTTCATTTACTAGTATTTCTGCTCTGATTGTTATTATTTTCTTTCTTCTACTCACTTTGGGCTCTGTTGTTCTAACTCCTTTAAATGCAAAGTTAGATTGTTTATTTGAGATTTTTCTTGCTATGCATTTCTCTCTTAGGACTGCTTTCACAATGTCCCATATAGTTTGGATTGTTGTGTTCGCATATTCTTTTTTTTCAAGATATCATTTTATTTCTTCCTTTATTTCATTTTTAACCCATTCATTGTTTAGCCTCCATGTCTTTGTTTATTTTTCAGTGTGTTTTTTTTTTCTTGATTGATTTTTAGTTTCATACCATTATGGTCATAGAAGATGCTTGATAAGATTTCAGTCTTCTTAAGTTTATTGAGACTTGTTTTGTGTCCCAACATATGGTCTATAAGGATAATTTTCTTGTTCTTTTTTTAAAAATATGTTTTGTTGATTTTATACAGAGAGGAAGGGAGAGGGATAGAGAGCCAGAAACATCGATGAGAAACATCGATCAGCTGCCTCCTGCACGCCCCCGCCCACCATTGGAGATGTGCCCACAACCAAGGCACATGCCCCTGACTGGAATCGAACCTGGGACCCTTCAGTCTGCAGGCCGACGCTCTATCCACTGAGGCAAACCAGTTAGGGCAGCATAATTTTCTTTTTAAAAATGTTTTTAAAATCCTCACCCAAGGATATGTTTTTATTGATTTTAGAGAGACAGGAAGGGACACAGAGAGAAACATCTATCAGCCGCCTCCCACACACACCCTAATCAGGGACTGAATCCACAACCCAGGTATGTGACCTGACTGGGAATCGAACCTGAAACCCTTTGGTGTATGGGATGATGCTCCAACTGAGCCACTCGGCTGGGACAAGGATAATTTTGTTTTAATCTTTAGTGACTTATTTGATCTTTCTAATTCAAAGATAATTAGCTTTTCTTTTAATTTATTATTATTATTATTATTTTAATTGATTTTTTACAGAGAGGAAGGGAGAGGGATAGATAGTTAGAAACATCGATGGGAGAGAAACATCGATCAGCTGCCTCCTGCACACTCCCTACTGGGGATGTGCTCACAGCCAAGGCACATGCCCTTGACCGGAATCGAACCTGGGACCTTTCAGTCTGCAGGCCGACACTCTATCCACTGAGCCAAACTGGTTTCGGCTCTCTTAATTATTTTTTAAAGAAAGTTGTAATCTTATGTACTATGTAACTATTTAATTAACACATATTAAAGATTTTTTATTTTTAAAATATTTTAATATGTTTTTATTGATTTCAGAGAGAAGTAAGGAGGAGGAGAGAAAGATAGAAACATCGATGAGAGAGAAACATTGATCAGCTGCCTCCTGCACTCCCCTTACTGGGGTTCAAGCCCACAACCCAGGCATGTGCCCTGACTGGGAATTGAACGGCAACCCCTCGGTACATGGGATGGGGCTCAACCAATTGATCCACACTGGTGGGGCTAAAGATTTATTGATTCATTAATAAGAGAACCAGTAATATGATAA
This sequence comes from Cnephaeus nilssonii, assembly GCF_951640355.1. NCBI lineage: Eukaryota > Metazoa > Chordata > Mammalia > Chiroptera > Vespertilionidae > Cnephaeus > Cnephaeus nilssonii. Next base: position 22,924,940 of record NC_137086.1, read on the forward strand.
AGCTTGTCCAAAATGTATCTCTTTAATTTTAAAATTATTTCTATTCAAGCTGTGTCCATTCCTCATGCAAATAATTTGAAATCATATTCTATTACTTTTAAAACATTATATATAAAATATTTGACAGAAATATAACCTAAAGAAAACTAAAAACATATTTAGATGAAAATTCTATCTAATAAAAGAGTAGTATGCAAATTGACCATCACTCCAACACACAAGATGGCTGCCCCCATGTGATCAAAGATTGCTGCCCCCATGTGGACACAAGATGGCCACACCACAGGATGGCCAGCAGGAGAGGGCAGTTGGGAGGGACCAGGCCTGCAAGGGAGGGCAGTTGGGGGCGATCAAGCCTGCAGGGGAGGGCAGTTAGGGGTGACCAGGCCAGCAGAGGAGGGAAGTTGGGGGCGACCGGGCCTGCAGGGAAGGGCAGTTGGAGGGAGACCCAGGCCAGCAGGGGAGGGCAGTTAGGGGTGACCAGGCCTGCAGGGGAGGGTAGTTAGGGGTGACCAGGCCTGCAGGGAAGGGCAGTTAAGGGCAAACAGGCTAGGAGGGGAGCAGTTAGGCATCAAACAGGCTGGCAGGGGAGTGGTTAGGGGGTGATCAGGCTGGCAGGCAGAAGTGGTTAGGGGCAATCAGGAAGGCAGGCAGGCGAGCAGTTGGGAGCCAGCAGTCCTGGATTGTGAGAGGGATGACCAGCTGCTCATTTAGGCCCGATCCTAATGGGATCGGGCCTAAACGGGCAGCCAGACATCCCTCGAGGGGTCCCAGATTGGAGAGGGTGCAGGCTGGGCTGAGGGACACCCCCGCCCCCTGCACGAATTTCATGCACCGGGCCTCTAGTGTTAATATAAAATAGTAAAGATTTTGTCTTAAATTACTCTTAGATACCTTTTAGAAATCATTTTACAAAATAAACTCAAAATGAAGGTGCACTGATGTACTTTCAAATCACAACCCAAAAGCAAAGGAAGCTAAAATGTAGTGTAAAACTTCAATTTGGACTTTATGTTTTGCAATTGACTTGGCAACAAAATATTAAAAGAAAGACTTATTCTTGGGAAATTTACCAATCTGTAAATACCCATTCTTAGAAAAGTAAAATAAAATAGGGACTTGGGGGAGGTAGGGAGAGGATCCCAGCATTTATTAAGCTTCTGTGCTATGCTAGGCATTCTTCGAATAATTATCTCACAGTAATTCTTACTGTACAAAGTATGTACAATCTTCTTACCCAGCAGAAAATGAACCTCACAGCAGCTAAATAATTTGCTTAAGAAATCCTACCTGGTTGAATGCTGGAACCCATTTATTATCTTCTAAATTCACATTTTTCTCCCCTCAGTGGCTGTCTTATTTGGAACTATATCAACTGATGATTAAGTTAAATTTCAAGATTTCATAATCTCGCCGAAACCGGTTTGGCTCAGTGGATAGAGCGTCAGCCTGCAGACTGAAAGGTCCCAGGTTCGATTCCGGTCAAGGGCATGTACATTGGTTGCGGGCACATCCCCGGTAGGGGGCGTGCAGGAGGCAGCTGGTCAATGTTTCTCTCTCATCGATGTTTCTAGCTCTCTATCCCTCTCCCTTCCTCTCTGTAAAAAATCAATAAAATATATTTTAAAAAAAAAGATTTCATAATCTCAGAATAGGAACTTTATTTTCCTGTCAACAAAGAAAACTGGAAAATGTTTTTTTCTGTAGAGTTATTTAACATTATTAAAACTGTTTTTACAATTGCCTCTCTCTTTAAAATATCAATCTCAAAAAATGAACAGGAACTATTTTAGATTAAAACTATGTAAAGAGATTGATGAGGTCCAAGACATCCTACCTCCAAATATGGAAAGCTTTATCCTCCCTACAAATATGATAACCAAATGCAATGTGTGAACCTTTTTTGGCTCCTGGTTGGAAAAAAGACAGATATAAGTCCTAGCTAGTTTGGCTTAGTGGATAGAGCGTCGGCCTGTGGACTGAAGGGTTTTGGGTTTGATTCCGGTCAAGGGCACATACCCAGGTTTCGGGCTCAATCTGCAGTTAGGGGGCATGCAGCAGGCAGCCAATCAATGATTCTCTCTCATCATTGATGTTTCTATCTCTCCCTCTCCCTTCCTCTCTGAAATCAATTTAAAAAAAAATTTTTTTTTAAAGACAGATACAAGGGCCCTAAATGGTTTGGATCAGTGGATAGAGCAGTGATGGCGAACCTATGACACATGTGTCAGCACTGACACGCGTAGCTATTTTTGATGACACGCGGCCGCTGAGGCGGCGGCCTCATGCCGAGGATGAAACATTTGCGAAATAATGTTTTTTCCTCAAAGTGACACACTACCCGAGTTATGCTCAGTTTTTTGGCGAAGTTTGACACACCAAGCTCAAAAGGTTGCCCATCACTGGGATAGAGCATCGGCCTTCGGACTCAAGGGTCCCAGGTTCGATTCCGGTCATGGGCATGTACCTTGGTTGCAGGCACATCCCCAGTGGGGAGTGTGCAGAATACAGCTGATCGATGTTTCTCTCTCATCGATGTTTCTAACTCTCTATCTATCTCCCTTCCTCTCTGTAAAAAGTCAATAAAATATATATTTTTTTAAATAAAAAAATAAATAAAAGACAGATACAAGAGATATCCTTGGGGAATTTTGGGGAAAATTGAATAAGAACTGAATATTGAATGACATTGAATTAATTATTGATTTTATTATCCTCTCTAATAAAAGAGTAATATGCAAATTGACTGTCACTCCAAGACACAAGATGGCTGCCCCTATGTGGTCAAAGATGGCTGCCTCCATGTGGACACAAGATGGCCACCACAAATGGCCTGGAGGGGAGGGCAGTTGTGGGCAGTTAGGGGTGACCAGGCCGGCAGAGGAGGACAGTTGGGAGGGGGACCCAGGACTGCAGGGGAGGGCATTTGTGGGTGATCAGGCAAGCAGGGAGGGCAGTTAGGGGTGACCGGGCCGGCAGAGGAGGGCAGTTGGGGGAGACCAGGTCAGCAGGGGAGGGCAGTTGGGGGGGACCAGGACTGCAGGGGAGGGCAGTTGGGGAGGCAGGCCTGCAGGGGAGAGCAGTTGGGGGTGGCCAGGCCTGCAGGGGAGGGAAGTTGGGGGGGGGGGAAGACCAGGCCTGCAGTGCAGGACAGTTGGGGGAGACCCAGGCCTGCAGGGGAGGGCAGTTGGGGGGGACCCAGACCTGCAGGGGAGGGCAGTTGCGGGGGAACAGGCCAGCAGGGGAGGGCAGTTGGGGGGGACCAGGCCTGCAGAGGAGGACAGTTGGAGGGGACCCAGACCTGCAGGGGAAGGCAGTGCGGGGGACCAAGCCAGCAGGGGAGGGCAGTTGGAAGGGACCAGGCCTGCAGGGAGGGGGGCAGGCCTGCAGGGGAGAGCAGTTGGGGGGAACCAGGCCTGCAGGGAGGGCAGTTGAGGGGGGACCAGGCCTGCAGGGGAGGACAGTTGGGGGGGCCCCAGGCCTGCAGGGGAGGGCAGTTGGGGGGAACCAGGCCTGCAGGGGAGGGCAGTTAGGGGTGACCAGACTGGCCAGGGAAGGCAGTTAGGGGTGACCAGGACAGCAGGGGAGGCAGTTAGGGGCAATTGGGACAGCTGGGGAGCAGTTAGGCATCTGTCAGTCTGGCAGGGGAGTGGTTAGGGGGTGATCAGGCTGGCAGGCAGAAGTGGTTAGTGGCAATCAGACAGAAGCAGGCGAACAGTTGGGAGCCAGCAGTCCTGGATTGTGAGAGGGATGTCCAACTGCCCGTTTAGGGTGGTCGGACATCCCTATATGGGTCCCAGATTGGAGAGGGTGCAGGCTGGGCTGAGGGACCCCTCACGCCCCCCCCGCCATGCACAAATTTCGTGCACCGGTCTCTAGTGTACAATAATGGTGTTATAGTTATGTAGAAGAAGCTTTCTTTTCTTAGAAATGCGTATTGAAGTATTAAGGGTTAAATGTTATGATATCTGCAACTTATTTTTAAATGATTCATCAACAATATAAAATATGTATAGATAGATCATTAGACAGTGATGAACTAAACATGGTAAAATGATAACAATTGTTAGATAAAGGTGGAGAGTATACAAATGTTTATTGTAATTTTCTTTCAATTTCTCTCCATGTATGAATATGTTCATAATAATTTGGGAAGATGAAAACCTAGTCTATAAACTTCACTTAACCTCATTTTTTAAGGACACTATAAATTATGTAAATTAGACAAACTTCTATCAACTGTCTTACAAATTCAAATCAGTTTCATTCAAAAAGTGAGTTTCATTCATTTGTTCAGTATCTACCCAGTTGAGAACATTCTATTTGTGCAATGCTGATTCAAAAGTGACCTAGAAGACAAGGATCCAGAGTTTGGAATTAGGATTAGAGCATGTTAAGAAATTAGGATAATAAAATAATCAACAAGTGTTGGGAAATTTCAGTAATGGGAGATCTCTGAGGACTACAGTAAGTGGGGTCTTGAGCCTATCTTTTAAAAATGGGGAGAATTTGAATAGGAAGAAGTAAAAAAATTAGAGTTGAAAAGATCAAAATGAGTGAAGACATAAAAGCAAGGATGAGTTTAGCATGTTTTATAAATCAAAGATATGCAATTGTCATTCTAAACTTCAGATAACTAAGAGATAACTGGTATTTCTTCACTGACTTGGTATAATTCCACACTGAAAGTAAGACATAGCCAATAGAACTATATTACAAGTGAATGCATGATTTCCTTTAGGTTTTTGAAACATTGAAAAATAGCTCTCAATTCCCTTGATTACTTTTGAGCACCATTCGAGGTGGAGAGACCTTAAACTGCTAGCTACTAATATAGGGGCTGGTAACTTTTATTGCTAGTGGGTATTAGGTCCTTTAGGTGTGAGGAGATGATGGTCTGGACCAATGTGGTAGAAAGTAACTAGTGGCAGCTAATAAAATAGTCCTGATGTAAAGGCTAATCTGGGCCCCTCTTTGAGGGACTCCAATTTATGAGGAAAATAAATGATCTCTGTGTACATTGAATTAATCTAGGCAGGCCATGACCTTTTTGAAGTCATTCTCAAAAATATGGTCCTTGGTTCTTAAAAGCATCTCAGCGAATTCCTAAAACATTCATTTTCACATAAAACTAAATAAAGCCTACATGAAACCTACTGAGTTATTAAGGGTTAAGAAGTTCTGCTTTTCATAAACCAAAATTAGTGAGTTGTTAGAGCTTTGTGAGGACTAATTCAGTGTTAATACTATGAAGACAGGATGCATACAAAGCTCTATAGCATATGTGCATATATGGTTGGTAGAAAATCCCATAATTTTCAGGAAGGACACTTTTGTTATCAGTATTGTTTTAAGTTGGATATGGTTTTTTAAAGTTGTTATTCTTTTAAAAAATATGTTTTTATTGATTTCAGAGCAAGGAAGGGAGAGGAAGAGAGAGAGAGAAACATCAGTGATGAGAGAGAATCATTGATCGGCTGACTCCTGCACGCCCCCCACTGTGGATTGAGCCCGCAACCTGACCCGTAATAGAACCGTGACCTCCTGGTTCCTAGGTTGACACTCAACTACTGAGCCACATCAGCTGGGCAAAAGTTGCTTTTCTTACATTCCATTCTCAGTTAAGCTTTATCATTATCAGTTTGCTCTGGGGTTTTGATTACAACATGTAGTATTATATATTTGTGTCACTGGTGTTTTAGCATGGAATTTTCCAATATTTACATGAGTACATTAGGGTATGTACACATTGCTCAAACAATAAATAAGCCATACTAGAACTGTAAAAATAGATGTATACACAATCTCCCCAATTTTTTCCGTAAAGTAACACTTCACTGTTATCCCCAACTCTTCTTCCAGAAAATGAGAATTAGTATATAGTAAAGCAAGTATAGGGTGTAGATTTTTCTAGAGTTTCTCTCCTGCCTAAAGCTGTCATTGGCAAAAAATAGTTTGAGACCAGCTGCTCTATTCTAAATACCTGCTATTAATAAAAGCCTGAGCCTTCTATTTTTTTGAACAAAATAGTGGTCTGAATTATACAGGGTAAATTTGAGAAATACTATGATCTACTAAAAATCCATCTGTTTACATTTCTTCAGTAGAATATAAAATTGTTTATCTGATGGCATCCTGACAACAGAATTTTTCTAAAAGACTTATTTTAATGATCAACCATTTTTTAAAAATCAGCCCATTGAAGTAATACAAGAATTATTTGCTGCAGTCATGGTTAGAAGTGACAATGTGATACACTTAGGATGCAAAAGATGGTTTAATTTTTCTGAGTAATGACTGTTTAAAAGTGTTAAATTGCAGTTTTTTAAAATCTTGTTTTAATCCTCAACCAAGGATATGTTTATTTATCTTAGAGAGAGGAAGAGAGAGAGAGAGAGAAAGAGAGAGAGAGAGAGAGAGAGAGAGAGAGAGAGAGAGAGAGAAACATCGATCAATTGCCTCCTGTATGCACCCCAACTAGGATCTGAACCCACAACCTAGATATGTGCCTTGACTGGGAATCGAACAAGACTCCAACCAACCGAATCACGCTGACCAGGACAAGTTGCAGTTTTATATTTGTACATATGTTACATAAAAATATAAAACATATACAGGGTGTTCCAAAAAATGTATAAACACTTTGAATAATTATTAATTCTAATAGGTTAAATCTGAAAAGAAAGAAATATTAATTGAGCTATCAGAAAAAAGTAAGTATACATTTTGGGGGGGATACCCTATATTTACTATATAGTTAATGCACATAATGGGTAAATGGTAAAATGTCTCTTTTTCTTTTATAATGCATTTTAAGATACCTAAACACCATAAAATTATTTGGTCAGGAACAGGTCAAATTACAAAAATTTAGAATGAGTGATTGCTTACTGTTCTGTGTAATCTGACTTTATAACTGCTCATACAGTGATAAGGATGGACCTTGAAAGATGCTGTTGATAGACTGATTGGTCTAAAACAGGCAGCCCAGCAGTGTGTTTGGCCCATGCAACTTTTTTAAAAAATTAATTGAATTATTAATATTGAAAAGCTGGGAAATTTACGTAAAAATCCAGATAATAAGGTTTGTTTGTTTGTTTGTTTGTTTGTTTTTTTGGGGGGAAGGAATGCTTTTGTCCCACTGTGTCCATATATACTACCCAGACAAAGTGGTGAATCAGCTGGCTCTTTAACTAGGTACCTCTTATTCCTGACACTGACACTGAAGATTAATTGCCATTTAATATCATGCTAGCTCTGTATGTTCTTTTATATTCACCTTCTTCACTCATTTACTGCCTGGCCTCTGTAGGCATTTGAGTGTATAATAACTAAGTTAACTTACAGAGACCTTGTGATATTTCTGGAAAATGGACTCAGCCCCATATAAAAGTGGGAGGGAGTTCTAATTTTTGTATGCTGGCCCTATACTTTTAAGAAAATCCAACTAATGTTGATGTTTATTCAACTATAATTTCATTCGTTAGCTAATGATATTGTGCTCATTTAAAAACATATTGCCTTAATATTTCTCTAGCTATGTTCTGTGGAATGCCAGAAAATGGTGACTGGTCAATGCCTCTTTGGTCAATTAAGCTTGGGTAGCACTGAATAGTAGAGTCCCCTCTTTTTTTTTAATCCTTACCCAAAGATATTTTTTCCATTGATTTCTAGGGAGAGTGGAAGGAGAGGAAGGGAGGGAGGGAAGGAAACATTTATGTGAAAGAGACACATTGACTGGTTGCCTCCCACACGTGCCCCCCACCAGAGCTGGGGAACTTGCAACCAAGGATGGTGCCCTTGACTGGACTCGAACTCCGGACCCTGCAGTTCCCAAGCTGACACTCTAACCACTGAGCAAAATTGGCCAGGGCTAGAGCCCCCTCTTGATGCTTAATGCATAGAAGTCCATTGAAGGCTCTGAGAGGTCCTGAAGCAGCTTTGTTTAATGGTTAATTCAATAAACACACTTAATTGGCAGAGGAAGATTTCTTTCTCTGAAAAATTATTCTCTGAAAAAACCTTCACTTGGAAAATGTCTGATCCATCCATTCTTCTATACACTCATTCAGCAAATATATATGTGAAATACCTACTATGTGTAGGCCAAGACAAAGTTGGCCATGACCAGTATTTTCACTTTGTATGAGCCCCTGACTTTTCATGAGGGGTATTTCAGGGCATTAAGCTGCACTATTTTTTGTTTTGCCACTAATGGTGATTTTGTTAGTGGAGAAAAAGAAAAAATAAGGAAACATTGACATGGCTAGATATGTGGAATTATAAAGAAGACTGAGTGGGGAAATTGTGATGCCTTGACAGAAGCAGTGAACTTGAGCAAGCTTTGGGGAAACAGAATCTGATTTGGAGCATATGAATCAATTAGAATGCTTTTGGCTTCAAGTAAAAGAAAATTCAACCAAAGAGAGACATATAATAAGGAAAATTATTATCTCACTTAGTGAAAAACTCAGGTTTAGTGTGGTTCCAGGCTTATTTAATTCAGTAGCTTGGCATCTTCAATGATTAAGGTCCTTTCCGCACTTCCTCTTTTTCCTACAGAGTGAGTTGGTCCTTGTCCTCAAGCTTGCTCTGTAATGGTCACAAGATGGCTGCCACAGCTCCAAGTCCCAGGTCCTTACAAAATAATATTAGCTAAAATGTACATAGCACTTTTGATAGGCCAGACACTGTTCTAAGCACATTACATATATTAGTTCCTTTGCTGCTTACACAACCCCATGAGTTGGTTCTATTATCCCCATCTTACAGATATGAAAACTGAAGTATAAGGAAGTTAAGTAACTTTCTTAGTGAGTGGTGTGAACGAAAGGAGCCACATGCTAACCTGACAAGCTCAGGGGAGGCCTGTGTGACAGTCTCACAAACTCAGAGACCTAAAATAACCACAAAAGATGGTCTGAAAATTAAATATTTAACTACAAACAGGTTATAGTGGGCAGTCATGTCCTAGGCCAGTGATGGCGAACCTATGACACGCCTGTCAGCACTGACACGCGTAGCCATTTCTGATGACACGCGGCCGCTGAGGCGGCCGCATGCCGAGGATGAAACATTTGCTGCTCTTGAGGATGAAACATTTGCGAAATAATGTTTTTTCCTCAAAGTGACACACTACCCGAGTTATGCTCAGTTTTTTGACGAAGTTTGACACACCAAGCTCAAAAGGTTGCCCATCACTGTCCTAGGCCGATATTTTCCCTGACAATGATCAACTTAGATCTTTACTGAGCCCATTTGCCTTTTTGCCTCTAAGATAACATATCTTGAGATGTCTGGGTAACTTCCCTTTTTCTGGAGCCCCTGGGGCACAACCAAATGTGGTGGGCACCAGGACAGATGCCTCAAATTCCTTCATTATCATGTTAATTGTTCCTGCACCCACCTAAGTGTGTGTCCATCATTTTACTTTATATCCAATCCCAGGGGTTTCCCACCGCTTTGCTTTATCCCACCTCCTTAATCCGTCACCAATGAATTTCATGTAACCAACCTACGTCCCTCCTTTGATTGCAATGTATAAATAGAAATGTAACCTGCCATTCTCCGGAGCATTATCTCAGTTCATTGAGGTTCTGCTTCCCGGCATATGTCGACAGTTTGGCTCAAATAAACTCACTAAAATTCTTTACAGGTTTCAATGGTTTTTTTCCCCTGTTAACAGTGGCATCATACAACCACAGGTCATCTGGCTCCAAAAAAGGAAGAGAGTATCTTTCTCACATCTATGTAATAAAAGCCTAAGCGACCGTTGTGGTGGAACAACCAGAATGACTGGTGGCTATGATGTGCACTGACCACCAGGGGGCATATGCTCAATGCAGGAGCTGCCCCCTGGTGGTCAGTGTGTTCCCACAGGGGGAGCGCCGCTCAACCAGAAGCCGGGCTCATGGCTGGCTAGTGCATCGGTGGTGGTGGGAGCCTATCCTGCCTCCGCAGCAGTGCTAAGGAGCAGCGAGCAGTAAGGAGCAGCAAGCAGGTGGGTGGTAAGGAGCGAGGGCTCCTGAACTGTAAGAGGGATGTCCGCCTGCCGGCTTAGGCTTGCTCCCCGCGGCAGGCAGACATCCCCCAAGGGGTCCCGGACTGCCAGAGGGCACAGGTCAGGCTGAAGGACCCCCTGCCCTGCATGAGTTTCATGCACTGGGCCTCTAGTTCCTTTATAAGAGTAAGGAAAACTCTTTAAATCCCCCTACTTCCTGCATTTTTCTCTTTAAGTATCGTTAGCCTTATTTACATTACATGCATATCATTAAACCAATCACTCAAAAGGGGAATGAAATTATCATTATTCGTTTAGACGAATCAGATTAATGTCTGGTACTGGAGAGGAATTAAACCTACCCTCATAACATCAATTAAGTGAGATTCCAGAGCAGGACACATGATCAAGATGGGGAGGCTGCTGAGAAGTCAACCAACAGTGTCTACTACAGACTTAAGTGTCATTGGATCTTGGAATGAACAGATGCAGGAGGCAACTGAACATACCTCAAAGGATGGGGCTGCTGCTCCACACTTGGGGCTCAGATGCATTAAAGCAGTAGTTGGAGTCATGAGAATGGGGCACATTGCCAAAGAAGATGGTATAGAAATCAGAGGGCTAGAAAGTGAACCTCAAAAAAAATTGAGGGAAGGGATGGTTGGAACTATATAGTCAAAATGTTGAGAATTATTAAGCTGAGCGATAGATATATGGGGTTCATATATAATATTACTATTTTTGTGTGGGCCTGAACATTTCTGTAATAAAATTTTTTGAAAAAGAAAACAAAATCCAACCACGAAACCTTTGGAAATTCTCTATGAAGGAGCTTCCTGTTCTTGCTTCTCCAGCTCCTTTGTAACCTATATCTTAACCCTTGTCTAAGGTGTGCACCCACTTCTATACTTTGAGACAAGTTCTGGTAACAAGCAGGGAGGATATAAAAGGCTCTAGTTTGGCTTCTCACTGGTTCGTTTTTAGCCATTTCTGCTCCTGATCTGTGCTGACTATTTACAGGAGTCTCTGGCTTCCTCTCCCATCACCATTTCTACTTGGCTTCAGAGCCTACATTTCTCAATCCTGATCTGCAATCTTTCTGTGGCCAGTTATCTAACTGCTGGGATCTTTGCTATTTGCCAGAAACCTAAGGCCTTTATCTAAAGGACAGTAAAAGTGGGCCTTATTATGAAACCTTTTAAACTAATAGCACTCAAGTCCTGCATGTCCCTTTCACCATGAATTTTTCATTTGAGAATATTCTTAAAGCTATTTCCCTGAACACTTGTTCTTAGAATAAGCAACCTGTGGCTTTACTCCTGTGATCATCTTGATGGCTGCTCCATCCTGAAGTCTTTAGATTCTTAAGATTAGCACTCATGCCCAACTTAATAGCAGGAGAAAAAGAGCTTTCAGACAAGTCAACAGGAAAGGAGTGGTTATAGATGTGGAAGGAAAATAAGGAAAAAGCAGCACAACATTTCCTTTAGTTTTTTGAAGCATGTGCAAACCCCCATATTGCATAAGCAAATGGCAATGCTCCTGAGAAGCAAAGCTGAAGAGTTGGCAGAAATGTATAGTTTATTGTAAAAAGAAAACAGAACATAGCAAAGCAAATGGATAATGTAAATGAACTTGGGCATAAATGCAAAACTGCTTACGTAAATGGCTGATATTAGAGTTTTCCATAGTCGATCCTATTTAAACATTTTGTAGTTTTGCAGCATTTATTCAGTTGGGCTCCAAATGAAAAGTGTTTCTGATACCACCCACTGTGTTATAACTATAATCTTAATCTTCTCATGCACATGACACACACTTTAAAACACAAAGGAGCATCTGGCTCCGAGCCAGCCAGTTTTGGCCTCCAAGGCTATGGGGATTACATGCAGATTGGTGACAGCTTGATCAACTTCCTCCCTTAGGAGAAAGTGAGATATGGGGGCCCTTTGGAAAGGGAAAACAGCCAGTGAACTACTTGAAAAATGCTAAGTTCAATTCAATAAACACTTATTGAGGACCTACTATGTACAATGTGCAACAAAAAAATAATGTTTTTGCTGAATTGGAGATTACTCTCAGCAGGGTTATTACTCCCCATACTTTTTTTGTGGGGGGAAAAGGTCTCTGGTGAATCCTCTAGATTCCTTCTCAGAATAATGTTTTTAAACTTATGAAACTAAGTTCATAAAATTTCAAAAGAAACCAATTATATTGAAACAGTCATCAAAAAAGCTGTAAATTAATGGTAATGTAATATAGCGTCCCTCTTTATGAATACTTTAAATAACAAGATGTGTTGTAGGCAGTTAGACAGACATGAACAGAGCAAGGACGATGGGCCAGGTACAGAAGGTCATCAGGATAGAAAACCCCAGATGCCTAGCAATGGACAATCAATTGTAGGGTAGGACCTCATTCCCAGGGTGACGTTTCCTCCCCTAGCATATTGCTGGTCAAGAGGTTTGGACCCCTGACCTTTCCTCTGTAGACATAACATCTACGCCTCGGTTGTATTTCAGCTCCAGGCCCAGATAAGCAACAAAACTAGCCATGGCATCAGGATCAGCTGCATTGAATAATGACCCTGGGCCAATCAATCAGTGGAGACCACAACCTTGAATGGACACACCTAGAAAGCTGCTAAATATTCTATTAAAGATCTTTCCCTGGGTTCTTCCCTAAAATCTCTGCCCTTAAAACCTTTAGGATGGAGGACGCAGTGCCACTCCTCCTGGGAGCCCGCCCATGCCTTTCCTTTCCCCGTTCCTCTGTAATTTACTCAGTAAATGTTCTCTTACAGTCTGGGTCTGGCTCTGAATTCTTTCTTAGCCAGAACTCAAGTACTGAGGTTGCTGAACCCAAGTTTGGTCTAACCCCACCGGTTGATCAGACACTTGGTGCCGTTCCTGCCGCCTACAACAGATCTAGTGGTGAGTCCAGTAATTCCTGTAATTTCAAAATAGTGTTGAGTGTAAATTATATTTTCAGAGATTTGCAACAACTCTAATGTGATATGAAAATATCAGTAATTTCTGTTGATGATAAAGTCACAGTTACGACTAGTGATATAACCATGCAAAAACTTAATTTATTTAATGTGGTTTCATTTCTTTAATGTTGACCTTTCCTTTTTTTTTTTTTTTCTCTCCATCCAAACTGGCCTCATCCAATCTGATAGCACCATGACTCACTGGCCTCCCTCTTCCTTGCAAATCCACTTCCTTCCTTAATAATTAAGCACTTAGGATATCAAATGGTTAGCATCAGTTTTAGCAACAAAGCCTCGGGTCTGTTGACCGCAGGACAGAGTTTTGGGTCAAACTAAAGATAACATCTTGACTTCACTTCAGTTTCAGCCCCAAGTCCATGAAAGCTGAACCACACCCTCACAAAACCAGACAGAACAATGCCATGGCTGACATTAGGACCTGACACAACGGTCAACTACTTCCTACCCTGGATGGCAACCAATCAATAGAGTCCAGGACCCCAACTTCCTTAGCTACCATGATTAATAATTTTTCCAGCATATAATCTATACCAGTATGGGACATCAGGGAGTCAGATCTTAGAGCAAGCATGTCAAACTCAAAGGCTAACACGGGCCAAATAAACAAGGTTTAAGTTTATGTGGGCCGCAAAAAAACAAAAGCTTCAATTTTCATAGAAACATGGGTTTATTTCGATAGAAACATGCTGAATACAAAGGGCTGAAATAAATGAGTCATCATTAACATAAAATGATAGAACATTTTAATAAAAATTAATATTTTTTCTTGAACATTAACTAATCAGACACTGAATGACTGCACAAATTAATAAGTGTAACACAAATAAACCTATTTTTCTTGTTCTCCAAAAGCAAAATATTTCCTGTTGAGCACACCAAACAAGTCAGTCCAAGACTAATGACATGGCAATCGGCTGCTAAAATATTTGCTGCTAGTATTAGTGGAGAAAAGTGGTGCACCTGCGCATAAGGCGCATAAGGGACATGAATCCAACATGATTATAGTAATCAGTCATTAGCGAAAGTTATAGTTTGTTATTAATAGCTAGAGGCCCGATGCATGAAAATTCATGCAAGAGTAGGGCTTCCTTTCCCTGGCTGCTGGCACCTGCTTTCCTCCAGCACCCAGACCTGGGCTGGCTTCCCTCCATCCCAGCTTTGTCAGGAAGGACATCTAGAATGACGTCCGGTCTAATTAGCATATTACCCTTTTATTATTATAGACTAGAGGCCCGGTGCATGAAAATTCATGCACTGGAGGGGGGTCCCTCAGCCCAGCCTGCCCCCTCTCACAGTCCAGGAGCCCTCAGGTGTGGGAGGTGACCCGGTGATCAGGGGAAAGCGACGCCCCTATCACACCTCTGCTGCTGCCACTGCCAGCAGCCAAGCCTCAGCCAGCCCTGGTTACCTGAGCCTCAGGCGGCCCTGGGTGGCTGGGTAGCTGCCATCTTTGAGGGTGTGGCAGCATATCCCCTCCTTATTGACTGTGGGCGCTGCCATCTTTGTGAGGGTGTGATGGTCAATTAGCATATTCTCTCTTTATTAGATAGGATTATGTATAACAGGATATTGTAAAAATTAAGTTATAAAATTTTAAAAAATATATTTTATTGATTTTTTACAGAGAGGAAGAGAGAAGGATAGAGAGTTAGAAACATTGATGAGAGAGAAACACCAATCAGCTGCTTCCTGCACACCTCCTACTGGGGATGTGCCCGCAACCAAGGTACATGCCCTTGACCAGAATCAAACCTGGGACCTTTCAGTCCGCAGTCCGACACTCTATCCACTGAGCCAAACTGGTTAGGGCAAGTTATGAAATTTTTATTAAAATGTTTCTTACATACCGTTATATTGGCAGGGTTGCAAAAATATTCATTGTGGCTGTATGCGTCCCATGGGCTGCAAGTTTGACATGGTTGTCTTAGAGCATTAGCTCATCTGGGACTCCAGGCTTGGTGTCATTTCCCTAAACCTCTACTTTTTTTGCTGCAAACTTCTGTTTGTGTTTTATTGGGCTTTGACGTGCTCAAGCAAATGGGTCCCTTTAGTCCGGTAACAGTGCTGCTGTGGATTGTTGTCTACATTCATAAGAAATAAATGCTAAATTTCAGTTAGAGGTTAGTAAAAATAAATGTGTAAATTTCCCCCCATTTAAGTTCATAAACGTGAATTCAATCCCCTTGGAGTCTGTGGACCTCAGGTTAAGAATTTCTCATCCTGGCCCTGGTGAGGTAAGCTCAGTTGGTTATAGCGTTGTCCCCATGCATTGCAGTTTCCATCTCAATCTGGGTACATACAAGAAGCAACCAATCTACATTAATAAATGAGAAACATGCAAATTGACCTTCCCTCCGCTATACCCACCAGCCCATCAGAGCAAGTATGCAAATTAACCCAACAAAGATGGCGGTTAATTTGCATATGCAGGCAGAGCGAAGACTGAAGACAGTGTAGAAGGAAGCCAAGCGCTGCAGAAGGGAGCGAAGTGGCAGAGAAGGGATCAAAGCCTGCTTCGGCAGGCTTCGCTCCCTTCTCTGCTTCACTCTGGCCGCAGGAAGCCCTATTCTTGCAGGAATAGGCCCGAGGAAGCCCTATTCTTGCAGGAATCTTCCTGCAATGGGCCTCTAGTAAATGCATAAATAAATGGAATAACAAACTCATGCTTCTCTCTCTCTCTCTCTCTCTCTCTCTCTCCTCTCTCTCTCTCTCTCTCTCTCTCTCTCCCTCTATTTCTCTAAAAGCAATAAATTAAAAACAAAATTTTTTTAAAGAACTTCTCCTATATGTGTGCACACAGAGAGGGTAGAATGTTAGAAAAATAAATTACCTAAATAATTAAAATATGAGGCAGAATAGGGTAAGTGTTCTAGAATTGGAGCAGCAAAGCCCTGTAGCAATTCAATATGGAGAGGAAATTAGAAAAGGCTTAAAAAGAGGTAAAGAGGAAGAAAAAAAAGTACAGGAAGACAGGCATTTTATCTTCTAGGTCATCCTTTTCTTCAATCCTCCTCCTCTCCAGCTCATTAAATTGACTAAAGCTGGCTTATCTTTGGAACTAGCTTTAGGTGGGGTATGGTTTAGAGCAGTTTTTAATCAGTTTGTTCTCAGGATCCCTATGCACTTTCACAAGTTATTGAGTGTCCAAAGAGCTTTTATTTGTGTGGGTTATATATATATAAACATTTATTGTACTAGAAATTAAAATTGAGAAATTTAAAAACATATATCAATTAATTAAATAAAAATGCAGTATGTGTTTATATAAATAGCATATTTTTGTGTGAAACATAAATATATTTTCTAAAACAATAAAAATATTAGTAAGGAAGGATACATTGTCTATATTTTTGCAAAACTCTTTAATCTCTGGCTTAATAGAACAGGTGGACTCTGTATCTGCTTTTGCAATGTTTTTTTCATTTTAATTTCTTTATTGATTAAGGTATTACATATTTTTAAATCTATTTTATTGATTTTTTACAGAGAAAAGGAGAGGGATAGAGAGTTAGAAACATCGATGAGAGAGAAACATCAATCAGCTGCCTCCTGCACACTCCCTACTGGGTATGTGCCCGCAACCAAGGTACATACCCTTGACCAGAATCGAACCTGGACCCTTGAGTCTGCAGGCCGACACTCTATCCACTGAGCCAAACCGGTTAGGGCGAGGTATTACATATTTGTCCTCATCCCCCCATTATCTTCCCAATGCCCCCCTCCCCTCCACTCATGCCCTCACCCCCCTGTTGTCTTTGTCCACTGGTTAGGCTTATATGCATGCATACAAGTCCTTGGTTGATTTCTCCCCCTTGTTTTCTATAGCCTCTGAAAAACTTCACTGTATCCTTCTGAAAGAATGAGAATGAAATAGGCCAATAATGTCTTAGTATCATTGTGAAACTAGTTTTGACCTTGAGGACCCTCAGGACATACTTTGAGAACTGTTGATTTTTCTTTTTTGTTTTATAATTTGAATTTTCTTCAGCTACAGAAAAAGAATAATTCTATTACTAGAAATAAGTTGTATAAAAAATGTCAAATGTGTATGTGCTGGGTAGCTCTTGTCCCTCCAGATATCCAGCTGTCCCTTCACCTTTATCCATCTGTACTGTGACCGATATGAATATCAACAGGCTCCAGTTAGGTTTGGCCAATGAGAAGCACTTGCGGGAGAATAAAGGGAGGGAGCAGAATGAGGTTTGAGTATTGATTTCCTACTTGATGAGGGCTCCCTATATGTTCTTCACCAAAGGTCAGAGTTCTTGACGTGGGACCCTCTACACATAACTCTATCTACAGGTTTCTGCAAACTCTTCCTATACTTATCCCTTTAAGCATATGGGTGATAATGCACCTCCCTTTACTAACCCAAAGGGATTAGGCATTATGTCTTATCTCTACCCTGTCTGCACCTTTGGAAATAGTCTTTTTATTACACTGTTTTCCAAAATTCCTGATTTGAATGCATCATTTGTTCCTTGCCAACTCTGACTAATGAAAGTTGTGAGGGTTATATGATGTTAAGGATAAACTTCCATTCAAGTATTCTCTATGGCATCAAATCCACTTGATTTCAGAGAGGAAGAGAGAGGGAGAGAGAGATAGAAACATCAATGATGAAAGAGAATCATTGATCAGCTGCCTCCCCGGGAATTGAGGGAATTGAATCGTGACCTCCTGGTTCACAGGTCAAGGCTCAACCACTGAGTCATGCTGGCTGAGCAGATCCTCTTGATTTTAATGGAAGGTAGAACGCTGTAAAGCTCTGCTGCTATCTCAAAGTCTGAGGTATTTATGTCTCCAGAAAGAGCTGGGTGCATTGAAGACCTCCTGGTGTCTGCAAAGACTTCTTGGTTTTGCCCTTGCTTGAGTTTGTTTTCATCTGTGCAAAAATAAAACAGAAATATAGCTGTGGTCCCAGAACCACCAGCAGCAGCAGCACCTGGGAACTTGTTAGAAATGCAAGTTTCCAGGCCCCACCTGCGACCTACTGAATCAAAATTCTGGAGATGAGAATTCGTGTTTTAACAAGCCATCCAGGGGATTCTGATAGCTTGGTAGTTTGAGTTTTACTGTAAGCAACTCACAACATCGTAGTTCCCTAATTTTCTGGCCTCCTTTGCAGCTACATGTGATTCCCTTATACCCTACTGCCTTCAACTTGGACATCTTATCTGAAGCTGCAGTAAATATCTTGCAATCTTGGGGCAACAAGATAATTGTAAACACACTGACCCTGACATCACTCTTGGCCTCCAGATGTCTTGATATTGAAAAAAAACGCTATCCCACACCCTCCAGTTATTTAAGCCAATGTTTAGGTTTTCTGTTAGTTGTAGCCAAACATATTTCTAACTAACATGAATTGGGGTTTTTTAAAAGACTTTCCCCCTCATGATGATAAGAATTTTAAACAATATTTTAATATTGAAATGAGTCTTTAAAATGGAGCAGAGGGCAAAATTCTTATGGATTTTAAAGATAATTTTTAGCATGTGTGGCCCAATTCTTGCCTAGATACCTAGTGATAAAAGGGCCTCAGTGCTAGGAGACCTCCTTTGGAAATGTTTGAGAAGCACTTTTAAGAGAAACTATGTGTGGTTTCATGAAAGTCAGTGTTGATCATTTCTAAGAAGGTAGCAATGATCAATAAAAGGGAAAACTTATTTCCTACTTTGTTTACGCTTCTGAAAATAAATCGGTGAGTTGTTTTCCTCACATTAAACAATTCTGACACGACCTGGAGTTAGTGCAGCCCCCACAGGTGTAAAGGCACAGTCACAAGTCCTAGATTGTGACCTGTACCTCTGACCAACCAGGTTTAAATCAGGGATTACCACAACCCCCTCCTTCAGTTAAACTATTTGCTAGAACAGCTCAGAGAACTCAGGAAAGCACTTTATTTATTATTGCTAGTTTATTACAAAGGGTACAACTTAGGAATAGCCAAACGAAAGAGATACATAGGTATGGAGGGGATTGGAGCTTCTATTCCCTCCAGGATCATCACTCACCCAGCATCTCCATGTGTTCATCAACCCAGGAGCTCTCCAAACCCAGTCATTTAGGCTTTTTATAGAGGCTTCATTAAGTAGGCACAACTAGTTAAATTACTAGTAGTTGGTGATTTTGTTTGTTGCCCCTCTCCCCTCCCCAGAAGTCAAGAATGGGGCTGAAAGTTCTCACCCTCTGAATACATGGTTGAGTCCTCTGGCAACCAATCTCCATCCTCGAAGAGTTATCTCATTAGCATTCAGGTATATGGTTTAAATAGGTTTATTATGCACATCAAAAAACATTCCTCTCACCCCTATCATTCAATAAACTATAAGGGTTTCATGAGCTCTGTGCCAGGAACCAGGGATGAAAGCCAAATATGTATGTTTTTATATCACAATTTCACAGGCCTATCATCTGCCACAGTACCTGATTCACAGTGAATGCTTAATAAATATTTGTAGAGTGGAACTGATGAAAAAAATTTTAATGCAGAAAACAGGCTTATTAGAGGAACATTTCCAGTGGTTAAAGGGAGTGGATCAATCTATTCAAATCAGGCTATTTGAAGTTTGGCACTGAAACTCCTTGTCAGAGAGAGCACAATGATCTGCATATAACAGGCACATAAATATGCTGACTTGAATCAATGAAATTTCTACTGTGAAATATAAAGATTCCGATTCAACTGTGACAGGCACTGTATTAGGTGCTATTATATACCATATGCCATTTAATATTTGAAATAATAGTGTGAAGTAGGCAGCACTGGATTACTAGTGACTGTCTATAAGCTTACTGCACCAACAAAGCTTGGGCACCCAAATTTATTTGGCAAAAACTGATATTTGATATCTTATTTAAAAAAGAACATTAGAGCCAGGCTGGTGTGGCTCAGTGGTTAAGCCTGGACCTATGAACCAGGAGGTCATGGTTTGATTCCCAGTTAGGGCACATGCCCAAGTTGCCAGCTCCATCTCCAACATTGAAAAAATTAGAACTTTTTTCAATATTATACTTAGCATTCTTCCATTTTAAAGTACATATTGGAAAGTGCTTTGCGTTACTAAGAACATCTAGTGCAAGAATGTCAAACTCACCCTAGCTCGTTTGGCTCAATGGTTAGAGCGTCAGCCTGCTGACTGAAAGGGCCCAGGTTCGATTCTGGCCAAGGGCACATGCCCGGTTGTGGGCTCGATCCCAAGTAGGGGACGTGCAGGTGGCAGCCGGTCAATGATTCTATCTCATCTTTGATGTTTCTATCTCTCTCTCCCTCTCCCTTCCTCTCTAAAATCAATAAAATATATTTTTAAAAAAAGAATGTCAAACTCAAAGGCTAACACAGGCCAAATAAACGAAGCATGCGGGGGGCCTCGAGTTTGACATGCTTGATCTAGTGCTCTTCATCTGGCTTCAGAATGGGATGTTATGGTTCCTATTTTGTAGCACAAACTAAAGGCTCAGAGAGCTTAGTTACTAGCTCAGGTCACACATCTAATTAGCAGCAGAGCCCACTATGATGTTATTTAATGTTTATGATGCATTATATACAGAGGTGGGCAAAAGTGTTTTTACTGGGCCATCTTTTTTAGTTTATAAAGCTATTGTAAAAATCATAACCTGCATGTCTTTTTTTTCTATATGAACAATTACAAATTTTTTGTTGATTTTTTTTAAGAGAGAGAGAAACATCAATGTGAGAGCTGAACATCAATCAGCTGCCTCCTGCATGCCTCCTATCCCCGCTGTGACCAGGAATCGAACCATCAACCTTTTGGTGCATGGGACTACTGCTCAACCAACTGAGCCATACCAGCCAGAGCCCATATGAACAACTGTAACCATACTTTTGCCCATCCCTATATTTATGATAGTATATACTAACTTTCCTTTTAAAGTTGTGAATCTTGTTGGGTCTTCTTTAATGGTTTAGTGTTTTAATCAAATAAAGCATACAACAGAGTTAATCTAAATATGTTTTGATCCCTGTTGTATTCTCAATACCTAGAAAAGTATTCAATGGGTGTGTTTTTTTAAGCAGTTGAATGAATGATATGCAATCATTAGCCCACCTAAATGGTTGGGTTTTGTGTTTTGAGATCAACTAAGGGAAAGTGAGAAGGAAATCAAGGAGACCAAGCAGCTTCTATGATGCCCTTCTGAGATATTCTCAAGACAAGAGTCCCCAGATGTGTCTGCTTTTATGCTCTTTATGCTTTTTTTTGGTCTCTTTTTGGGGGAATTAACCTGACAGTACCTTTTAGTCTAATTCAATTGCTGGAGGAATCATGTCCAGTTCCTCTACCTGCCTATTGAATCATTCATTCTAGACTCATCCTGTATCTGTGTGAAGCCATCCTCGGTAAACCTATCCACAGGGACGGTCCTTTATGTCGTCACCAACCCTTGCACGTTTCAATTATAGCACCTATCATCTTATATGGGGATTGCCTAACTTATTTTTGTGTCTCTAGCTCTGCGTACAGTGCCTGGCAAACAGGAGTCGCTAAATAACTGTGGGATGAACGAATGAATATCAAAGATAGGCTGAAAGTTTTCAAACTCAGTGTTGACTGAGAAATTAAACACGGAAATGTCAAGGTCTAAAATGCCGTGCGGGCTTAGAAGTAATAAAAATTACCACCAACACCACAGAATTCTCCTGAAGGGATCACCTATCCCACTGTCACACGTCGCCTTTTGGCCCCTCCTGGTACCCCAATTTCCCGCTCACTAACTCAATTCTCTTCCCTTTCAGGGGACAGGTCAGGCAGGTATCACAGCTACGCTGCTCTGATTGGTCCGTGATGATTTCATTGTTAGGGCACATCCGGGCTTTTCCCCTCCCCGCAACACCTCCCCCAGAACCCGGCCTTCGGAGTCTCCCCCTCACGGGTGCGCCCCACCCGCTGGCTGAAGCAAAACAACCGCCACTCCCCAGACCGCTTCTGGTCCTCGTCTGCGCCATCCCTTCCCGACTCGGCGTCTAAGAAAGGCGTTTATAACAGCCAATGAGGGCCTAGCAGACTTTGTTAGCCAATCAACAGCCAACCCTCTGCAATTCCGGGTGGGACTAGGCCTCCATACCTATAACTGGCCAGCCCGTTGGCTCCTATATGGCGCTAGTTTTACTCGAGGCTTAGAGGTCAAAAATAGAGGGGCATGGCCCTCGTAGAACTGAAAGGATCCGCACAGACCCAATGGGTTTGACCATTTTCGAAGACTAGCCAATCGCTTTCCGGGTACTTCCCCGCCTTTTGCGCGTTCATTTAAAAAAAGCCGGTGTGACGGACTTGGAAATTGGCTCAGTGACGGACACATAGCGAAAGCCAATGACGGAGGGATCGGGCCACCATTTCGACCAATAAGGAAAGGGAGTCGCTCTGGCTCGGCTTTGCGAGGCGGAGCGCAGGTGGGTGTTTTTTGATTGACGGCGGTTTCTACTTATAGCTGGCAGGGTGGGTTGGTCCCTGAGGTCCGGGAGGTATAGCAGAGGCGGGGCTGAGTAAAGTAAATGGTAATAAAGGGTTGGGTCTCCCTCAGTGGGCGGTGTTTGATGGATAGTTGACCTTGCCAATTGAAGGTGGTCCCCGATACCCAATGGAAATATTGTAGGCGGGGAAAACTCAGTACCGAGGTACAAGGGGCAGCCCGAGTGGGCGGTAGAGCGGTGATTGACGACCTGCTCAGCAAACCGAGGACAGCGAGAGGCCGCGCGGCGTCCCAAGAGGACGGAACTGGGGGCGGGGCCCGCCTAGGGGCGGGGAAGGACCAGATGCGGGGAGGGGGGGGGTTGTAGAAGGAGCGGAGCGGCTGCTGCTCAATGGCGGAAAAGCCGCCGGTGCTCTGACCGCCTCGTCCCCCCTGGCAGTTGCGGGGGAGTTTCCTGCCGGCGCGGTTGGAGTCTCTGTTTCTCAGGGTTTGGTGGTTGGAAGATGCTCCAGAGAGACGAGGCTGCGGCGGAGGAGGTGGCGGCGGCCGAGTCGGCAGCGGCGCTAGGGTGGAGAAAAGGCGGCAGCGGCGGCGGCGGCGGCGTGCGGGGCCCGACGGTGTAAACAGCTCCGGAGTTGTCGGAGGCGGTGGCCGAGACCCCGAGGGGGCAGCGGCGGCTGAAGCCAGGGCGCGCCTCCGTTGGAAGCCTGGGCCGATCAGCGGGGCTCTGCGGCGGCGTGAGCGGACGCCCTAGACCTCGCCTTCCTTCTTCGCTTCAGGTAAGGCCGCTCGGCGTCCTGCGCCGGGGGAACAGCTCGAAGGGCACGGCCGAGGCCCAGGACCGTTTTCAGGGTGTCGCTGAGCTCCGGCCGCGGCCTCTGCCCGCCAAGCCCTCGCGTCTTTTCCTGCGTCGCGGAGCCGAGGGCAGCGGAACGCCGGCCCTGGCTCCTGGGTAGGCCCCTTCGCCAGCCGCCGCCTCCGCGCTCCGCCGGGGCTGCGAGAGGCTTGTGGTAGGGAATTTTCCTTTGCTCCAGTGCCTGTTGGTAAGGTGCTTGCCCCTGTCCTCTGCTTCAGGCTGCGAACATCTCCAGTGAAAGCACCGGGGCAGCCCCAGGCCCTCACTCATCCCTTCCTGGTGTATGCCTGTTTGAACACACCACCTTTTCCCGTTGGGTCCCTCATCAGCTCCTGCCTGACTTTGCGCTCCACTTCACTTCCTTGTTAAATTTTCTCTCTCCCTCTTCTGTCACCAGGTCTCACCCTCTTCTTCCCCTTAACGGCTTTAAATCGTTTCTCTTTCTCTTCTCTGCAGACCCCGGGGTTCTCTTCCCCGCCTTCCCCAGCAATCCTTTTTGGATGTCATTCTTTTTAACCAGTGAAGTTCTTAAATGAAATGGCTATCGTCTGTACTCATGTCCAGCAGAGGCCCATTAAGAGTACACTCGCCAGCTCTATGTGGAAGATCAGCTTTTTCAAATAATGTAACTGAGCCTAACACCCTTAAAAAATTATATTATCAAATGTAGACTGTAATAATATAAAAAATTATATCAAATGTAGAAAGTAACACCGAAGTAATATTTAAAATGAAGGGCTCAATGACTGTGGAAAATACTTATTTTTTTTTTTTAGTTAAATGACCTCTAATGTCAGATTTAGCAGAACTAGAACATTCGCCCATCTTACTTGGCAAAAATGCTTCTTAAGCTTTTGATAGTGGCTCAGACTCATCAGTCTTCAAGTTGGCTTAAAAACAACTCGAAAACTTTAAAAACAAGACATTGTAAGAACAGCTAGGTAGGTGTTTTGATGATGTCACAGTTAAAAGACCTTTTAAAATAGGCTCTACATGTTTAATGTATCAAAATAAAGTTGGCAGGAGTCTTGTAAAAGGATTATTTAGGAATTTAAGTAGTCTTAGTGTTATATAGCTATTTTGAGAAAAACATTCTTTTTCTTTTAACAAACGTTTACAACTCCTGTGATGTGAGAATTACTGAGGTTTATTGTGGGATTAACACAGGAACTCATTTTATTTGAGCTACTGTATGGATGTAGAAGTGGTAATTGTTCAGGGTAGAAAATATAAGTCAGTATGTTCTAGGAGATGGAGAAACGTGCCATGGACACTGAATGTTAATAGACATTATTTCATTTACTTTCTTGGTTGTGCAATAGCAGAGTTCCTATTATTGGCCTACTTTTAAATAGAGCATTTCTAAGTAAATAGTGAGGCAAGTTATTCTAATTATTATAGTCCTTTTCAAATGTACAAGCTTTTAAAAAATATATAGTTGCAGTTACACTGTTAAAATAGTAATTTTTCAAAGTTTTTTTTTTTTTTTTTTTTTTTTTTTTTTTTTTTTTTTAGGCTTCCTGAATATACAAATGTTTTAGTAGAACTTTTAAAAGTATGTAGAGCAGAATTTTTTTTTTTTTTAGTCAACAGATTTTCTTTCCGGAATAATACTAAATTTTACTGAGCAGCTTCTCTCAATATCTTCTTTGTCTCTCTTTTTTAATGCTTGTTGTTTGTGTTTTCTCCTCTTTATTTTTTCCTCTCATAACGTCTTCTCACAGTTTCTGCAGTGTTTTTTATGTTGCAGTATCAGCATGGAATGGTATTTTTATTTGATCTTTCATACTGATTAGCCAAGATCTATACAGTTTCTTGTACATTAACCTTTGGATGTGTTCACGTTGTGATAATTCCCTTAGAGGTGAACAGCAGAGCTTTCAACACCTGTTTTCTTAATACTGGGTGTCTTATTTCTTTGAAGACTCCAGGAATAGGTGAAAGCCTTTTCAGTTTATCTGACAGTCATGTCAGTGAATACTATTTTATGTTAGTAATCCACATATTATAATTACCAAATTCCTTCAGATTACATGTACTGAAGGAATGGTATAGTGTCTAAATAGCTGTTTCTAAGAACACCTGATTCACAAGTTGACATGACCAGAAAGAGTGACACCTGTTGAAAGTTTATTTTCCTACTAGAAGTCCAGTGCATGAAATTCATGCACTGGGTTTGGGGAGGGGTGTCCCTCAGCCCAGTCTGCACCCTCTTCAATCTGGGACCCCTCAGGGGAATGTCCTACTGGCATTCGGACATCCCTCTCAATCCGGGACTGCTGGCTCCCAACTGCTCGCCTGCCTGCCAGCCTGATCACCCCCAAACCATTCCCCTGCCAGTCTGATCAAAGCCTAACTGCTCCCCTGCCGGCCTGGTTGCACCCAACTGCCCTCCCCTGCAGGCCTTGGCCCCTCCCAACTGCCCTCCCCTGCAGGCCTGTCTCCCCCCCCCCAACTGCCCTCCCTCCCCTGAAGGCCCGGTTGCCCCAACTGCCCTCCCCTGCTGGCCATCTTGTGGTGGCCATCTTTGACCACATGCCATATGGGGGTGACCATCTTGTGTGAAGGCGTGAGGGTCAATTTGCATATTACCTCTTTATTATATAGGATAGTGTACATCTTTAATGGAGTCGTAAATTAAAATTCAATGCTGATAGACAGTTTTTTGGCACTTTTGGAAGAGTAGAATTTGCCATGGGATAGTGAGCAATTGTGGAGATTCATTAAGAACTGGCTGAGCCAATAGTGGAAGGATTTCAAACATGCCCTTGTAAATGGGTTGGTAAACATTTATTGTACTTGATACTGAGAGTGAATTCCCCTCCCCCCTCCACATTCATTGGTTAGTTTCAAATATTACATTATATGAATATTTGTATATTATATATAACTGAAGTATTTTATGACATTAACTAGCATAGAAAATGATATAATTCTAACTCTACAGTGGTCCTTCTAAGATATTAATAAGGTGAATAAAATTAACTTATTAAAATATAACAAGGTATTTTTTCTCCTGTGAAATATGCCACTTACATGTTCACATATTTTCAGTTGGGAAACAGCTGGTAGTATCTGAGTTATAATAACGTGTGTTTTTTTAATTTCAAAAAGAAAATTCATTAAATAATATTTAGCTTAAAATATAAAATTACAATTAGTAGTAAGAGAATTTGGGGGAATACGGTTATTTCTGGATTTTCAGTAATGATTCTTTTTATTTTTTCCTTAAGTGAACTAATTTTAGAATTTGGAATGAAACAATACTGATATTTATATTTGTTTTTATAGAATGTGTATACATATGTGTGTGCGTATGTGTATATATATATCAGCAGAATTGTGGGTTAAGATAACGAATTAATTGGACATACTGATATAAGATTTCTATAAAATGGGTAAACTCTGGAATTATAACCTAAAATACTTCCCATCTCACTATCCTGTACGCATATTAAACAGTAAAAGCAAAGTAGGGTAGATTTTGGAAATACTGGTTTTTGTAGTGTTTGCTTGATTGCCGTAAAATTTATAAAATGACAGCTTGTTAGCTTCTAGCAGCTGCTCTAACAAGTATGGGTAAAGAAAGGGTACATAATCTGTCTTTGTTTTTGTTGGTATCATATGTTTACATAAAATAACTTTTGCCCTGGCCAGTTAGTTCAGTTGGTTACAGTGTCATCCTAATCCACCAAAGTTGTGGGTTTGATCCCTGGCACATACAAGAGTCAACCAATGGCCTCAAAGGGGTGGCTCAGTAGTTGAGTGTCAACCTATGAACCAGGAGGTCACAGTTCAATTCCCAGTCAGGGCACATGCCTGGGTTGTAGGCTGGATCCCCATTTGGGGGGGCATGCAGGAGGCAGCCAATCAATGATTCTCATCATTGATGTTTCTATCTCTTCCTCTCCCTTTCTCTTTGAAATCAATAAAAATATATTTTAAAAAAATAATCAACCAATGAATGCATAGATAAGTGGAACAACAAATCAGTGTTTCTCTCCTCTCTCTCAAATCAATTAAAAGATAAAAACAAATAACATTTGTTCTTTTGGATTAATTTAAGTATGCTAGTATCTTATTTCTTGTCACAACATATACCTTTTACAGTTGACTCCCTTTATAACTTAACTTACAAAGTTATCTTAATCAACTATAATATTTTAAGTTAATCTATTTAGATACTTAACAGTTTAATATTTAAAGCACAGTTTACCAATTTAAAGCTTTTATAACCTACTTAATAGTTTATTATTCACTTGCTAATAAAATGGATTCAAAGTTTTCTTTTGGGGTATGTTGAAATTCAAGATTATATTTATTAGCTTTAAATCGATTTGTTTCTTAAAAATTAAATATCTTAAAGTTTAGAAATGTAACACTAGTTGGAAACTTGTTTTGTATCCTTTTGGACAAAAGATCAACTGTGATGTGATAGTTAAAGGAGAGAGAGACAAACCTTGGCAGACTTCTATTGGATACTGAAGAACTTATCTTTACTCCTTTTTCTTTTTATCTTTACTCTTAGTTATTAGACCAATTATTGGCAGTGATATAGGAAGGATAAGACCTGCTGGTAGTATTGCTGTGCTCTATGTAGAATGTCCTCCACTTCAAAATAGGTTGTGAATGAAAAGTGCATTTGTATGATAGAAACGTGAAAAACCATTTCCTTCATGGAACACTTTCATAATGTGGTTATCAGATATAATCAAATTTATGATGAAAAACAAGTGAATAGATTTTGTTTATAGGTAGTACGTATAGTTCTGCTTTTCCCAATTTCAATTAAATGGAAAATACCAAAAAATATTAAATGGAAAATTCCAGAAATAATTCATAAGTTTTAAATTACACACCATTCTGAGTAGGGTGATAAAAGCTAGACCCATTTCCTGGTACTATGTAAATTACCCTTTTATCCATCATATCCACATCACTTTATCATTTCACATCACACTATAAGGGTGAACACAGTACAATATGATAGTTTGAGAAAGAGATCACACTCATAACTTTTATTACAGTATATTGTTATAATAGTTCAATTATTGTTAATCTCTTACTGTGCCTAATTTATAAGTTAAACTTTAAAATACGTATGTGTGGTAGGAAAAATGCACATACATATGAGTCAGTACTATCTGCGGCTTCAGACATCCACTGAGGTTCTAGGAATGGATCTTCCACTGGTCAAGGGAGACTACTGTACCTGAGAAGAAGCAGGTTTGATAAAGGGTGTATTAGAAGTTCTGAAGGATTTCAGAGCACTTTAAAGCTTGAGAGTAATGTCACTGATTCTTAAATCTCATTGCATTTTATTTTCTTGATGCAGATATGTGTATAAGTGTACTCCTAACATTGAAAAGAGATAGTTAATAGATGTTCTTATGAGTAGGAGAATCTAGGAGTATCCATATTGCTCATGGGTGCTTAACCTTTCTTGGCAAAGAGTTTTGCTTTTCCCCTCTTCTAATAAAAGCAGTCAACTCTGAGTTAACTGGTGTTATCTGTTGAACACAGGTGACCCTTCTTTGTCCCTTACAAAGAGGAAATAATTAACTCAGAACAACTCTAAATAATAGACTATATGGTAGGGGAGATCAAGTATAGATATGAGAGGTTTCCTATTACTTTTACTTACTCCAGGCTAGCAATCCACAGAAAAGTACAGAATTCAGTATCGTTTAAAAGTATTTGGTTTATAGGTAACTTCTACCCCCAATCATTATTTTTACGTTTACTGAGTTGCCTTCTAATATGCAAGGCACTTATTGCAGGCTGGAGACTGCACAAAACAGTCAAAATCTCTGCCCTCATAGATATTCCATTTGATAACAAACACTCTTCCTTAATTTATATTACAACTCTCTTTCTTTGTGGTGGCTTAAATTATGATTGGAAAATTTGGCATCTGTGGGGTTTTCTAAACTACTTAAAAGCTGTAATTGGAACTTCATTTTTAAAAAAATATGTTTTTATTGATATCAGAGAAAGGAAGGGAGAGGGAAAGGTGGAAATATCGATGGGCTGCTTCCTACATGCCCCCTACTGGAGATCGAACCCAAAATCCAGGCATGTGTCCTGACCAGGAATCAAACTTGGTGCCTGGGACAACAGTCAACCAACTGAACAACATTATCCAGGCAGAAATTCACTATTTTTAACGAGAGAAAGAGAGAGAAGAGTTTTTCTGTAATTGGACAAAAACTGGAATATGAACAGAGAAAGTAGGAAGGGGGAAATACTGTTCTACTTAAGATTAAAAATAAAGAGCGCTGGCCAGTGATGTGTCTCTGTTGGTTGGGCATCATCGTTCCATGCACTGAAAGGTTGGTGGCTTGATTCCCAGTCAGGGCACATGCCTGGGTTGCAGGCTCTATCCCTAGTAGGGAGTGTACAGGGGAGAGCCTACAGATATTCCATTCTCATGTCGATGTTTCTCTCTCCCTTCCTGCCTCTCAAAAAATCAATAAAAAAATATTTTTTAAAAAGCCAGAGATAGAAAAAAGATTGCTATCTTAGGCATGAAGAAAGCTGGGGGCTTCAGGTGTTTCCATTTACTTTTAACCTTGAGTAGATGAGTTCCTGGGCAGTAGAATAGGAGAAAAGGTGTAATAATGGGAGCAGGGTGAACAGGATTTTTAACAAATCTGGCCTGAATGACGAGACATACATATAAAATATACGTTGTTATTTGTGTTTGGAAAAGACCCTGTTTCTGTTCTTAGTACTGTATAGCTGAAAAGTGTCTGAAAAAACTGATTTGTGACTGCTACTTCTGTTCTCTGGTTATTCGGCAATCCTGTTGAAGATAGCTGATGGAGCCAAGCTGACTTAGTTTATTGTGCTCAAATTGGTCTGTCTGTATATTTGTTAATGCTTCCCTTAATTCCATAACTGGTTTATTACTCAAAGTTGTGCTTTTGTTTTCCTGCATTGTAAATTTTTGCATGAGGATGTCTTATTGCATTTAACTACCAAGCAGATGCTTAGTTTTTTCCTTTCTGTTCTGTAACTTTCCCAGTGATGGTCCAGCTTGGTAAAGATATCTCCTGAGTTCACACAAACATTGCACACTTAAGTGTGAGAGATCTTTGGTCTTTGTTTTTATTTTAATGCATAATGGGGTTTTTTGTGTGTTTGGTTTTTTTTTTCATTTGTGAATCATTGAGTCAGAGTGTCATGTGATCTCGCTTGTTGCAGTGAACAGATGTTTAAGCAAATCAACTTGTGTATTTATTTCAGTGCCCCAATATAAAAAGGAACACTAGTTCCATTCACAACCTAAGAGACCTATATTATAGCACCCAAAGAAGGCTTCAAATTACTAGTTTCACATTTAGTATATTTTTATAACTGTATCCCTTTTATCAAAACTCTGATGGCCTGGCCGGTGTGGTTCAGTGGTTGAGTGTCAACCTATGAACCAGGAGGTCATATTTCAATTCCTGGTCAGGGCACATTCTCATGTTTCAGGCTCAATCCCCAGTTAGGGGCATGCTGCTGATCAATCGTTCTCTCTCATCATTGATGTGTCTATCTCCCCCTTTCCCTTCCGCTCTGAAATCAATAAAAAAAAGAAAGATTTTTTAAAAACGTTAATGTGGTGCTAAGTTTGGTCACAGAGTTGAGGTGATGACTGCTACATGTCTCAGTGGACAAGGAACATTTTCTCTTTTGTAATTACCAGGTTATTCATGGCATGTTTTGTTACCATTGCAAATTATTTCTTCTTCAGACTTTCACTTACTGATTTTTAAAGCTGGATTTCCACCAAGTCAAACTGTGGTTCATTGGCCACATTTGGCCTGCTGCCTGTTTTTGTAAATAAAGTTTTATTGGAACACAGCCATGTTCATTTGTTTACATATTTATCTATGGTTGCATTTCCACTACTGTGGCAGGATTAAGTGGTTGTGACAGAAACCCTTTGGCCCTGCAAAGCTCCAAATATATATTATTTGTTTCTTTTAAGAAAATTTGCTGGCTCTTTATCTGTACATATTGTTTCCTTTTTCTCATTGTAGTGGTAAGTGATCGTATAAAATTGGTGTTTATATATTTCGTGTTTATATGTAGTTTTTCCTGCACTCTGTAATATAATTCAAAGTATAATTGCTTTTAACATGGTTGAAATTGTGAAGTTTTTGCTTATGTCCCCAAAACCATAAAGTATAAACAGTTAATGTTATACATGGTATACAAATTCATGTATTAAAAACATAGCAGTCATAAAAATGTTGTAAGGAATAATGAACACCAAAATATAGTTGAAGCCCTTCTATATATAATCTTCCTGTATTCCATCCTTTCTTTCCTATTATCCTAAATTTTGTGCCTACCCTCACATATATAACCACCATGTAAGTATGTTGTATCTATGTTTTTTTAATTTGGAAAAATATTTTATTTTTTTAAAGTTTTTTTTCTTTATTGATTAAGGTATTACATATGTGTTCTTATCCCCCCTTTGCCCCCCCCCACCCCCTTGAATCTATGTTTGAATAACATATAGTAGTACTGTTTTAAGAGATTTTGTAGTGTTTGTACATGATCATATTTGGAATCTTCTTTTTTTTAAATTTTCATTTAACATTTTTATGAAGTTTTTGTTGCTCTATTCCTTTTTTAAAAATAGTATTACATATATATTACATAGTATTCCATTGTATGATTATAACACATTTTGTTTAGGTTCTTTGGATGGGCATTTGAATTATTTTTGTGATTATAAACAATGGTGCTAAAACATAATTTACATGTCTGTATGTGTGACAGTTTCTCCACAGCACATACTTGGGAGTATAATTGTTGAGTTGTAAGCTAGTCTCATCTTACAGCCTACCTAGATATTTCCAAATTTCTTTCCAAAGTACCAGTTTGTATTTCCAGCAGTGGTATGTAAAACGTTCTGTTGCTCTCTGTCATTATCAGTGCTGACCTGTATAAATACAGTGTCAGCCATTCATGTAACTTAAATTTTTCTAGGTCCACATTAACAAAAAAGGAACAAGCCAAGTTGATTGTAATGTAGTTTATTTAATCTGGTACATCAAAAACAATTTCAGCAAAAATTGATGAGTTATTATTGCACTCTTTTCCTATAAATCTTTGAAATATTGTATGTATTTTATACTTATCAGTAAATTTCAATTTGGATTAGCCATATTTCAAATTCTTACTAGCCATATGTGTATTTGGGGATCCAGCCTGAAACCTGGGCATGTCTCATGACTGGGAATCAAACTGTGACCCCCTGGTTCATAGGTCAATGCTCAACCACTGAGCCATGCCGGCTGGGCTCATTGTGTCTAAATTTGTATCTTCATATTAATTTTCTTGTTAGGAAATCTGCATTTTACTAGTGAGGGTGAACATTCTTATGTGTTTTTGGCCATTTGAATTTCTCTCTTTGTGTATTTGCTGTTACCATTTGCCCTATTTTTCTAATGATAAAATTTTAAAGGTATAAATATCAATTTATTTTGCCATTAGCATTCTGATGTTTGTGTTAATTGTGTTCATGAGTTTTAAGGATTAATTTAGTGATGTATCTGTAAAATGACATTATACATTTTAATTTAAAGGCAGTTTTAAAATAACTCCAGCCTGGACATTGTGGCTCAGTGGTTGAGCGTCGACCCATAAACCAGGAGGTCGCTGGCTTGATTCCTCGTTGGGGCACATGCCCGGGTTTCCAGCTTAATCCCCAGTGGGGGGCCTGCAGGAGGTAGTTGATTGATGTTTCTATCTTGCTATTATTCCTCTCCCTTCTTCTCTCTCTAAAATGAATACATATTTAAAAAATAAAATAACTCCAAAAATACTTGGATTGAAGTGAATGCTTGGAAGCATAGTACTTGAATAGTAATGTGGGGGTGGGTGAGACAGGGCTTTATACTTAAGGTAAACAATCCTTTGAATATGTATATTTTCCTCCAGACTCTTCCTTTTTACAGCGTAGTGTTCTTTCCTTAATTGTAAGCCCGAGGACCCCTAGGAAGAGCTAGACTGAATGGATTGTGGCCTAGAGCCAAAGAGTTTCTCAAAAAGTTCTGTAGAGGTGGGGATGCTTTATGCAGAGCAAATGGACAAACCAAGTGATGAATTCATTAGTGTGCCCTCTGTCTGGAGTAAGTGGATGTAATTGGCTGGGTGCTTTAAATGTGAAACACTAACAGTAAAATTGCTGAAAATCAAGAAATGCTTGTACTTAATTGTTACAGTAGATGATGGCGATTAACCAGTGTTCCAATAGATTTTTAGTTCTCTGCCAATTAAATATTTTTTGTGAATGTTAGAATGGCTGACTAGGATATCCTTTCTTGAAGAAGTATCTTTTAACTTAATGCGTGTTTTAGTCAGTACCTGCTAGGTGCCAATGTTACAGGTTAGGGTAGGAGGGGATAAATGTTAAAAGGAATATGGAGTGATGAGAGGTTGGGATGAAGGGTTGGGGATGTCTTCATGAAGGAGCTATTATTTCATAGGTTAGCTCAAAAGAAGGTAGGAAAAACTGATTGTGAGGTGGGAAATGAGCATGATAGACTTGGCCTGTGTAAGGCCTACACGGAGAGGAAAGTTCCAGACTAGATATTTTGTGCTTAATGTCAGTTGGGGACTAGGAAACCATTAAATCTTTTTGGGACACTTAAAGATATGTTTTAGGGAAATCAAACTGATGGTAATCCTCAGGGTGGTTTGAAGGAAGGGGATTTGAAATGAGTTGAACCCAAATAGGAGACAATTAGATAATTGAGACAAAGCAAGACTATGCTCAAAATTAGGATGAATGTTAAGAGAGATACTTGATGGAACATAGTGACTGGTGTGTAGTAGTTGGATTTACTATATACATAAAGATTTATGGTTTCTAGCCCGAATTACTAGAAGTGGGATTATCCCAATATATAAAGAGCCAGGGCCCGTCATGACCGAAACAACCAGACGGACCACTGAACACAGGCTACGTGGGGCGACAAGGCTGGCGGGGGGGATAGTAAGGAACGACCAAACAACTGAACAGCAGGCTGCATGGGGCGACCAGGCCGGCAGGGTGTTTAGTGAGGGACAACCAAACGACTGAACAGCAGGCTGCATGGGATGACCAGGCCAGCAGGGGGGTTAGTGAGGGATGACCAAACAACTGAATAGCAGGCTGCCTGGGGCAACCAGGCAGGCAGGGGGGTATGTGAGGGACGAACAAACGACTGAACAGCAGGCTGTGTGGGGCGACCAGGCCAGCGGGGGGCGGGGGGGCAGTAAAGGGTGACCAGGCCAGCGGGGAGCGGGGGGCAGTTAGGAACCAGTGGTCCCAGATTGTGAGAAGGATGTCCACCAGTCAGACAACCCTCTGAGGGGTCCCGGATTGGGGAGGGTGCAGGCTGGGCTGAGGTTACCCCCCTCCCCCCCCAACCTGTGTACAAATTTTGTGCAGTGGGCCTCAAGTAAGTAATATCTAATAGGTAGGTAGTAAAAATAGGTTGGGACATGAAGGTGCACAATATAGAAGTGATTACCCAGCTGGAGTGTCTCAGTAGTTGAGCATCGACCCATGAACCAGGAGGTCACAGTTCTATTCCCAGTTTTATTTCTGGTCAGGGCACATGCTGGGGTTGTGGGCTCGAGGCCGATGATCAGTGATTCACATCATTGATGTTTCTATCCCTCTCTCCCTCTTCCTTCCTCTCTGAAATCAGTCAAAACATATTTTAAAAAATAGAAGTGATTGCTAAAGCAATGAGATTGGATCAGGGGGTCAGATGCTATGTTCTTGATTCAAGGCTAATTAAATGTTTTGGAGGGCCCACTTCCCTCTTGAATGTAAGAGTCTGAAGGAAAAAGAATGTGAATGTGTTTTGAAAGTCAACAGAAGTGTAGAGTTTCAGCAAGGGAGGAGTTATCAATAGTGCGAAGTACCAGTACAGCAATCTTACTTTTTAGGACCAGACTGATGTATGAACTAATTCTGTCAAGCAGTAGCTAATTCCACCAAGCAAGACTGATCAGTGTTTGAGTAGTTTTGCTGGGAATATTGGTGATTTTCAAACTGATTTGGCTATAGATTATATCATGACAAACATTAAATATGAAACATTCTATATATGTTGGTGATACTACTACCATGCCCCAGGGTAAATTCACTTATGGATAATCCTATATAATAAAGGCCTAATATGCAAATTGACTGAACGGCAGAACGCCCGGTTGCTATGACGTGCACTGACCACCAGGGGGGCAGACGCTCAACGCAGGAGCTGCCCCCAGCCTATAGGCCTCAGGCCAGCCAAGGCAGGTGCCAGTGGGGCCCCCCTATCGCCTCACCTGTCACCCCGTATAGGGAGGCAACCAGTGGCCGGGGGGGCGGGGCCGGCAAGCGGGCAGCACCAGGCCAGCCAAGGCGGGTGCCAGTGGGGGGCCCCCCCCCATCTCCCCGCCAGTCACCCCACAGATTGGCCTGGGGACCCTACCCATGCATGAATTTCGTGCACCGGGCCTCTAGTGGGACTATATATATTAGCGTCATGTTCTGTTCCACTTCACTAACTACTCATAAACATAGTGCCAAAGTAATGTGGCAATCAGATCTATAAATAGAATTTATTTTCAAAGCTTCATGAAACCTTTGCTGTCTGATATTTTTCTTAATTTGCTTTTTGTAATCTGGAACCATTTTTAGGGGGGAGGAGAGAGCAGAGGACAACTAGAAGTAAAATCATGTAGCCCTGAACTTATTTTATTGTCATAGGTAATTGAAAAACGATTGAGGTTAGGAATAGCAGTTATTTTCCCCCCCAGGCTTCTTTGCTGAATTTAAAAAGGTGATCTCTGTCAGTATGTTGGAAATCATTCTTGTAGTAAAACAATCAAGCATAAAATCATGACAAAGTCCAAGCAAGGTATCTTTAGCCCTTGCTTCATCTCAGGTAGTCAAATAGAGATAGGACATGAACTCCCTCTAATTTCAGCAACATTATCTGAAATATTTATTGTATGATCAAGGGAAAAATTCTCTTACCGTAGCATACTAGTGTTAAGCTTTTAATGGGACTTGAGCAAGTAGCTGGTGACATATTCTTTGCGCAGTACCTATAGTGCTTTCTTTAGGTTTTGCCTCACCCTCCTTCCAAATCTCAGAGGAACTGGAGTTTTTAAAAGCCATGGAAGCAATAAAAAGGAACAAACTGATAATAAACACAGCATGGATGGATCTCAGAAACATGCTGACTGAAAGAAGCCAGATACAAAGGAAGGAGTACATACTGTATGGTTTCATTTACATGAAATTCTAGAAAAGGCAAAACTGTTCTACTAACAGCACATCAGTGGTTACCTAAGCCTGGAGATGATGGTGAGATGGACTTCAAAGGGGCATTAAGGAATTTTTTCAAGTGATAGAAATGTTCTGTGTCTTTATAGTTGTGATGGTTGTACAAGTGTATAATCAGAACTCAATCAAACTACACACATAAAATGAGGGCATTTTATTTATTATATGGAAAACAACAACACTGGGAAAGTAAAATGGAATTTTATGGATTGGACTCCAATCTGAGTTTTTTGTAGTGAATTGGCCTTTTTTCACAGTAAAGCTATCCAACACTGTTGATACCCCTTATGTGTCTGACCAAGTTATAAGGGATGATAATTCAGATAAATGGCAGTGATTTTGCTATAGTTGAAATATAAGCAAATATACATTTATGTAAAATCAACTAAAATATTCTGATAATATCTAGTTAAGTAAAGTGTTTTTTTCTTGGTTTACTAGTTTCAGAAGCCATTGAACCTTAGTCAGTGTGGCTCAGTTGGTTGGGCGTTGTCCTGTGCACCAAAAAGTTTCTGGTTTGAGTCCTGGTCAGGGCACATGCCTGGATTGTGGGCTCATTCCCAGTAGTGGTTATGCAGGAGGCAGCCTATTGATGTTTTGCTGTCACATTGATGTTTCTCTCCCTCTCCCTTGCTCTCTAAACATCAATTTAAAAAAGAAGCAGCCATTGAAAGGATTTCAGAAATGAAACAGCTATTAAAGAATATTTAAATATAGCTAAGCCTAGTTGGAAAAACTTGAGAGTTTAAGATGTTATCCATAGAATAATCATTCTCTAAACATAAGATATTTTCTCATCTGTCAACTTATATGTGGATAGTTGATCCTGGAACATACCATAAATATTTTTTCAATTTGAATACATTGGGTTTTATTTATGTAGTATTAGGTTAGTTATGCTAGACTAAGGTGCATGTTTTGTGGATTGTAATGGTAATGATAATACTTTTAAAGCACTTACTTGATATCAGACACTGACCTACACAGTAACTCTGTGATATGGGTGCTTTTATTACTCTTTTAGAAATAATTGGGTCAGGGTTACACAGTAAGTAGTCAGGCTGGCAATTGAATTCAAGTCTATTTTGTGCTAAAGCCCATACCTTAAAAAGGAGAAGAAGTCTTGAGAAGGGAGAGTGGTGGTTTAAAAGAGAGGGAATGACTTAGGGTTTCTCCAAATTCTATGACCCATGCTAAATGCATCTTTGATACCCAAGAATCTGGTGTTTCTAGCTTTTGACAGTCCATGATGGATCTGAGCTAATGGCCCTGATGGCAATTGGGCATGAGGTTTCTGCTCTTCCCAATGTCATTTCTCCAGTATTCTCATTCAGGAGACCCTTTCTCATTTTCTTCCTCATCCTCACTCCTAACATCCTTGTCTCAAGTCTGGTTCCTCTGGAGGGCCTTATATGGGAACAATATTCCCTGAGGTCTTGCATGTTCATAGAATGTGTTTATATTCTTTATACTTGAAAGTCAATTTTTCTGGATGTAAAATTTGTGATATTTATTTTTCTTTCCTTGCATATGTTATGGAGCATTGTTTTCTGGCATAAAAGCATTGCTGTCAAAAGTTTGACGACAATCTGATAGAGCCTGAGGTCATATTAGTCACAGTTCAGGTAGGCATGTAGTCTAATTTTTATAACACACTATACATATCCAAACAGTGATAGATTTTTGTTTATCTCATTAAATTTGCAGCTAAAGCAAATGCCAGTGTTAACAAAGCTATTTCCATTTTTTGACCCACCTTTTCCTCATTGAAGAGCTAGGCGAGTGGTCCATTGTCCTAAATTTGAAATTTCTAGCCACGCTTTTGAGTTAGAACAAGAACATCTAAGTTATTCTGATACCTGGTGAACCTTATTTACCATAAGTTAATTTCACAAAATCTGTGGCTTACTTGATTTGTTTTCATCATCTAATCTAGAACTATACTTTCAACCTTTGAAGGATCCTTAAAATGTCTACCATATTCCCATCAATAACATCTCTTTATTATTGGAACTAGGTGTGGCCAATGCCTAGTTATCTAAATATGATACTAAAAACTGTTAAAAGAATTCATTTAAGCCAAAACTGGTTTGGCTCAGTGGATAGAGCGTCAGCTTGCGGACTGAAAGGTCCCAGGTTCGATTCCGGTCAAGGGCATGTACCTTGGTTGCGGGCACATCCCCGGTGCGGGGTGTGCGGAAGGCAGCTGATCGATGTTTCTCTTTCATCGATGTTTCTAGCTCTCTGTCCTTCTCCCTTCCTCTCTGTAAAAAATCAATAAAATATACTTTAAAAAAAATGTTTAAAAGAGTCCATTTAACAATTAAGCAAATTCTTTTAACTTTTTCTATCTATTATTATTTTAAAAATCTAAGTAAATGCCACTGATAGTACAATAAACTAGAGTTGATTTGGAAGAAGAGAGAACTTTTGATTTAATACTGAGAGCATTAAGAATTATAGGGAAGAATAGAGCCACATGTTCTGTTTCTGTGAGTTTAATGAAGGGGGAGAGTATTCTTTCTTTGCTTCTCACCAGATATTTGTGAAAGAATATGCTCTGTATAGCTCTGGGTTGGTATTAGTACTACTTTTCAAGCATCATTTTGAGCATGATGAGTATGGATTTTATTACTACTACTAGAGGCCCAGTGCACGATTTGTGCACATTGAAAGGAAATTAATTAGAAGGTGGCCGGCGGGGTGGGACTGGGCGAGACTGGCCGGATACACCCTGGAGCCAACCTCCTGAGGTCCCTCCCTGGCCAGCTGCACCTGGGGTGGTGCCAGGGCTCGAAGGCATCTGCGAAGTGAGTGGGATCCCCCGGCAGACAGGGTCCCTTGGCCTGGCCTTGGGGGATTGGGCCAAAACCAGAAGTCTGACATCCCCTGAGGGGTCCCAGAGTTAGAGAGGGCACTCTGAAAGTTGCTGTTGTTCGACAGCTCCTGCGTTGAGCATCTGCCTCCTGGTCAGTGTGTGTCATACCTACTGGCCAGTTGGCTGGTCACTTAGCCTTTTATATATGTAGATTATTAACTTTAGTGACATGTTATACTAGTAAAAACGTGTATTAGTAAATCTGGACATTGTATCTAGCAACAGGCTGGTAGTGAGGAGTACTTAGTTACATCATAAAACATTTCTTTTCTTTTTTTAAATATATTTTATTGATTTTTTACAGAGAGGAAGGAAGAGGGATAGAGAGTTAGAAACATCGATGAGAGAGAAACATCGATCAGCTGCCTCCTGCACACCTCCCACTGGGGATGTGCCCACAACCAAGGTATATGACCTTGACCAGAATCGAACCTGGGACCTTTCAGTCTGCAAGCTGACGCTCTATCCACTGAGCCAAACCGGTTAGGGCTAGAAACATTTCTTGATAACTCTTAGGAAATTATGTGGCCTAATTAAAATTTGAAAATAGAAAAAGGTACTCTGCCGAAACCGGTTTGGCTCAGTGGATAGAGCATCGGTCTGCGGACTGAAAGGTCCCAGGTTCGATTCCGGTCAAGGGCATGTACATTGGTTGCGGCCACATCCCCGGTAGGGGGTGTGCAAGAGGCAGCTGGTCGATGTTTCTCTCTCATCGATGTTTCTAGCTCTCTGTCCCTCTCCTTTCCTCTCTGTAAAAAGTCAATAAAATATATTTTAAAAAAAGAAAAAAAAAAAAGAAAAAGGTACTCTTCTAAGCATTTCATGTTTATTAGCTTTTACAATTCTGGTAACACTCTGAGGGTATTCTCCACATTTTATCGCCACTGAGGCACAGAAAAATTAAGTGACTTGACCAAAGTCATCTAGAGCAGGGGTCCTCAAACTTTTTAAACAGGGGGCCAGTTCACTGTCCCTCAGACGGTTGGAGGGCCGGACTATAGTTTTAAAAAAACTATGAACAAATTCCTATGCACACTGCATATATCTTATTTTGAAGTAAAAAAACAAAACGGCAAAAACACCCGCATGTGGCCCGCAGGCCGTAGTTTGAGGACGCCTGATCTAGAGTGTAGGAGATAAATGCAAATCTAGACAGTGTGGCTTTGGAGTCCGTGCTTTTAACTGCAAGTAGGTAGGCTAAAATGCATCTCTTATATTAAGAGATTTTAGCTGAGAATTTTCTGGACTTTAGGAAACCTGGATCATATGACTCAGAAATGTCAGTGATTCTTAACCTCAAAGTAAAGTGTTTAAAAGTTTAGGGTGCTTAGTCAGGGATATAGGGCTATACAATCCACAACATAAAGTTAAAATTGTGTGCTGTTTCTGCTCTTTTTTTTTTCCTGCTACAAATTACAAATTTTTAGTATTCTGGTTAAAGATAACATACCATACTGCTGTTATGAATGGTATAATTACTATTTGTTATCAGCAAGTATGTTTCTCTTAAATTTGTTTTGCCTTAGGTTTCTTCCTTTCTAAATGCCTTTTTTTCCCTTGACAACCAACTTTTTAAATTCAGAGAAACATTCTTCATATTTTACAATGGAAAGCTATAAGAAAATATGGTTAATTTAATTTTACTTTGCTGATCTATGGAGTCTATACAGCTCAGTAAAAATACTTTTATATGTAACAATTTTTTTAAAAATTAATACGAGCACAGTTCAAAATAAATGGCATAAAAGGTTTATAATGAGGAAAATAAATAGTGCTCTCCAGAAACAATAGTTTTTCGTATTATCTATGGGCTCTTCTGGTAATTGCATTATCTTTTACAAATATGTGTATACAACTGCTTGGCCAGTATTGCTCAGTGGTTGAGCATCAACCTATGAACTGAGAGGTCATGGTTCACTTCCTGGTCAGGGCACATTCCCCGGGTTGCCTGCTGGATTTCCATTAAGGGGGTGTGCAGGAGGAGGTGGTCAATTAATGATTCTCTCTTGTCATTCATGTTTCTATCTCTCCCTCTCCCTTCTGCTCTGAAATCAGTAAAACAAAATATTGAAAAAAAATTTAAAAACGTATATACAACTACTTAACAATTTTTTTTAGATGTTATTTGATTTTCTGTGGAACTTCAAAGAAATTTTCTGTTACCTAGTTTTGCTGATGGGAAGTTCCATGCAATTTGGATTATTATTTTTGTGTAAATGACTTTCCATCTCCATTCTTAACCCCAAAAGCTTTTTTTTTTTTTTATATTTGTGTTTTATTTTTATTTTTGTAAAAAGCAAAAGAGGGAGAAAAGAGGCAAAGGAACATGGTCCAACCACATCCCCACAATAGCTTCTGAAGCACATGTCAGTGCAGATTTGTTTTGAAAAGACAATTTCAGGAAAACTCCTTTGACTGTCAATCTCAGTGCAAAGACCCTAAAATGAAAACTTCCCATCTGTTTGCCACACAAGGATCCAACAAGAGATACAAATCAAACTTGTTTGGAAAAATGCCCCCTTTTACACAAGGGGAAAGGCTCAATAGATGCATTAACACACAGAACTTTCCAGGAATCAAGTTGGCTGTGACTTAACAAAATGAAAAACACCAAATAATATTTGCAACTGTAGAAATGCTAGCTTTTCTTTTAAAAAAGTACTTAATGCCCTGACCAGTGTGGCTTCATTGGTTGGAGCGCTGTCCCATACTCTTGGTTTATTCTTTCATCATCCATCATTGGATACTTGAGTTGCTTCGTTGTCTTGGCTATCTATACTAATAAAAGGGTAATATGCAAATTATACTGGGAGACCTTCCGGACGTCCTTCTGGACAAAGCCATGGTAGCAGGGCCGAGGCAGAGGCATTTAGGGGCAATCAGGCTGGCAGGGGAGGGCATTTGGGGGCAATCAGGCCAGCAGGGGAGGGCAGTTGGGGGC
The DNA here is from genome assembly GCF_951640355.1 of Cnephaeus nilssonii. Lineage (NCBI taxonomy): Eukaryota > Metazoa > Chordata > Mammalia > Chiroptera > Vespertilionidae > Cnephaeus > Cnephaeus nilssonii. The sequence goes on from NC_137086.1 coordinate 22,967,393, forward strand.
AATCAGGCTGGGAAGGGGGGGCAGTTGGGGGCAAGAAGGCTGGCAGGCAGAGTGGTTAGGAGCGATCAGGCAGGCAGGCAGGTGAGCGGTTAGGAGCCAGCAGTCCTGGATTGCAAGAGGGATGTCCGACTGCCAGTTTAGGCCTGATCCCACAGGGACATCCCCTGAGGGGTCCCAGATTGGAGAGGGTGCAGGACAGGCTGAGGGACAATTCCTCCCCCCGTGCACGAATTTCATGCACTGGGCCACTAGTCTATATATATAAAAGCCCAGTGACCGGCACAGCAGAATGCCCGGCATGACTAGTGGTTATGACATGTACTGTGGCAGCCAACCAGCCTGATCTGGGCCTCGATTAGCCCCCGACACCCCAATCGGGGTGTGGCCAGTGGGCCAACTGCCCACAGCCCCTCCACCACCCTCCTCCTCCCCCTCCCCACTGGCGCTCCCCAATGGGCTCCCATCGGGGTGGGCTGGCTGGACCCCACCCGTGCACAAATTCATGCACCGGGCCTCTAGTTATGAATAATGCTGCTATGAATGTGGGTGTGTGAATATATCTTCTAGACCTTTCAGTTCTTTTTGGAGTTGGTTTGCTGGATCATATGGTAGTTCTCTTCTTAATCTAAATTTTTTTTTATTGAAAAAAAATTTTGAGTCTGGGGGGAAAGGGAGATGGGGGAGAGAGACAGAAATATCTGAGGGTGAGCCTGCAACCTGGGCATGTGCCCTGACTGGGAACTGAAAGGGGGACCCCTCAGTGCATGGGATCATGCTCAACCAACTGAGCCACACTGGCCATGACCAGGGCCTATTTTTAATTTTTTGAGGAGTCACTATATTGTTCCCAAAAGCTGAGTTCTGAAATTGTCTAGGAGTCTCTCCCCACTTCTAGTTTGCTACTTGCATATTCTAAACTTCTGATCCTTCCATTCTCTTTTGTTAATTAGTCACCATGATTCCATCTGTTTTACACCTTACAAAGATTTTTTTATCTCTCTCCCCATTGATGGTGATGCAGTCGTAATAACCTGGTTATTATTTAACCAGAGGCCCAATGCAGAAAGATTCGTGCAAGAATAGGCCTTCCTTCCCTTGGCTACCAGCACCACCTTCGCTGCGGCCCGGAGCCAGCCTTTCCGCCTTCGCTCCGGCCAGAGCCGCCTTCTGCCTCTCACCTTGTTGCGTTAATTTGCATATTCCCTCCTTATTGGCTGTGGGCACCGCTATATTTGTTGTGGGGTTATGGTCAATTTGCATATTCCATCTTTATTAGATAGGACAGGAAAGGAGCAAGGGAAGACCAAATAGTAGCTTTGCCTAAAAGCTGCATTAAACATTCTCCAAGTCTATTCCCTGCTAATCAGTGGGGGAAGGGACTGGATAAAGGCAGTTTAGATGCATGCCCATAGGTGTCTACCTGTTTGCCAGTTAGACCTGGGGACAAATCAGTGGCCAGATGGGTATGGCCACTGCAAGCCCATGAAACCTAAATATTTAAACTTCCAAACAAAGAAGTGAGTTCTCTCTGCTCTCTTCTCTTCCTCTCACTCCCAGGTTTCCTAGCTCTCCTGTGGCAGGGGGATGCACTCCCTTGTGCGGACATGGTGGACGGCCATGTTGGACTCCACCCATGGACTAAGAGACTTTAATTTCAGTGGTTCGCCACAGGTTGAGAACCGCTGCTGTAGAGCCTAAGACCATCGGAAAACACAGATATTTACATTACGATTCATAACAGTAGCAAAATTACAGTTATGAAGTAGCAACAAAAATAATTTTATGGTTGGGAGTCACCACAACATGAGGAACTGTATTAAAGGGTCGCAGCATTAGGAAGGTTGAGAACCACTGGCGTAGATGCTGAACTTCACCCAGCTGCAACATGGAACTGAATGGCCTTACTTTTGGCTCTGCTGGAACCCTGGCTGCACCATTTCCAGAAATGGCTTAAGGGGTAGGGGATTTTGGAACCTGAGAAATGTAACTCCACGCCAATAAAGCCTTCTTCCACATGCAAATCTTAGAAAATTCATTTTCTGGAGATATAGCAAAAACCTTACTCCCACAAGCGACAAGGGAACTTAATGCTCCAGTAACAGTGGCACACCTCTTATTTTGCTCTTCTCTCTCTTAAGTTTTTATTGTTGTTGGTTCTATAGTTTTAAAAAATTCCGCAACTACATTTTTATGGTGTATTAGGAGGGATGAGTGATAATTATGGCTGTGTTTAATCTGTTTTGAGTTAGAAATCATTTATATAGGTTACTGTATCAATATGATCATTTTCATTATAAAAATATTTCACTAAAGAATTATATACCATAGGACATTTGTTTGTGTACAAATCATTATTTGCAAATAATATAGAAGTACTTACATATTGCATTTTGCGAAAATAGTGAAATTTTAAATCTCATGTCTTGTTTCGTGTAGCACTTTTGAAACTTTGCTCCCCTTTGCTTGGTCCCCCCCTCTCCCCTTTTGTTGTTGTTAAATAAGTTTTTATTGATGAGAGAGAGAGAGATATCAGTGTGAAACATCAACATCAATTGTCTGCCTCTTGCAGGTCCAGCAGGAAGGGGATCAAGCCTGCAACCCAGGCTTGTGCTCTGACTGGGAATCAAACTGGTGACCTTTTGGTGCATGCGTTGACCCTCAACCACTGAGCACACTGGCCAGGCTAGTTGGTCCCTTTTTCAAAAGCTTTTTTTTTCTTTTGTTTTGAAAGTAATTTTAAAGACTCTAAATTTAGTAGATAGATAAATTTAAATGAGTTGATATTTTATTTGTAAGTGTTAGACCAGGCGTCTGTTAAAACAGAAGTAACATTTATTTTGGCTAAACAGTTTCTGTTCTGCATATGTGTTTACATAGATTTTCACACTCCATAAATTGAACAGAACAAGTACTCATAGTTTTGGATTGACTAAATTTTTCTGTAAGATTTTTCAAGGAAATGGGTATTAATATTACAAATTTTATCTAAATATTATCACTTCATCTTTCCTCTCTTGTTTCTAAGAAGTTATTATCAAGTTGGTCTTGATAGTAGTTTTTATACTAAAGCATGTTTTTAATATTTTTGCTATATGTTCACACATCTAAGCTAGTCTATTGACTTGTAAATTTTGTAATTTTACATAAATAGCATCATACCTTCTCCAACTTGCTTTGTTTTTGAGATTTATTCATGGTGATAAATGTAGATGTAACCCATGCTTTTAACTTCTATAGAGTGTTACATTGCATCATTGTGTGCTTCTCCTTGTAGGTACTCTACGGTGGGTACTCAATAATCTGAGTACTCCATAATCGGACAATTCCACAGGAAGTTATGTGCATCTTTACCAGATATTACTCTGAGTTTTTCTGGTGCTGTTCTAGTTCCTGATTTTCTATATGTGACCTGTTTTTTCCCTCTGGGAATTTTCAGGCTTTTTATTTTAGCAGTATTTTGAAATTTCAGTTACCTTTTTTATTGTTGTTGTGGCTCTACTTTCAGTTTTGCTATGCACTTTCAATCACTTACCTTGTTTTAGTGCTGGGAAACTTTTCTGAATAATTTCTTTGATAAATGTCTTTTCTTTGCTTTTTTTTGTTATTTCTGAAATATCTATTAGTTGGGTATTCTACTCTGGACTGATCTTAAAACTCTCTTCGTTGTATTCTCTCCCATTTTGAGTCTCTTTATTTTGGGATTGGAGGGGGGGAGATGGGAGAATCCTACTTTTTGGGTTGTTTTTCCAATTTGATTTTGTAACCTTGTAATTTTTTAAAGATTTTTTCATTGATTTTTTTTTTTTTTTTTTTTTTTTAGAGGAAGGGAGAGGGAGAGAGAAACATCTATGTGAGAGTGAGAGACATGTATTGGCTGCCTCCTGCTTGTCCTCCCCCACACCCCATTTCGGATCCAGTTGCAACCTGGCTTTGTACCCTGACTGGGAATCTAATTGGTAACCCTTGGGTGCACGCCCAACCAGTTGAGCCACTCTGGCCAGGGCATAACCTTTTATTTTCAAAGGTCTGTCCTCATCTTAGTTCATAAGAGCACTTTCTTTTTCTCTGAAACACATTTTTATAACATCCCATTCATGTTTCATGAATACAGTACTCATTTCTCTTGAGGACCCTTTTTTTTTCCTACTCTGCACTTTTTTTTCCTGATTTGTTTATTGTTTCTTTTTATTTATTATGCGTTTCATCTTTGATGTTTTCCTTCATTGTCTGGTAATCTTTGGATGGCTATTCATGTTTAAGTTTGGAAGTTTTGTGTGAATGGACAAGGATGGTCATTTGGTAGGCCTCCTTGTATGGTGACCTGACCCCTGACCATTTCAAGTATTCCTGAATGTAAGTAATCTGAAATTACTTTTTTGGTACTGTTGAATTTCCTCAGAGAGCAGTAAAATTGTTGTTAACCTGAGATTTATAAAATTTCTGAAAGTTGAGTGTTTTAGCATTCATTATGCAAATTTATAGCTTAACTCTGGTTTTCAGTAAGTCTTTTTTTTTTTTTTAAACATTTTTATTTATTTCAGAGAGGAAAGGAGAGAGAGAGATAGAAACATCAATGATTAGAGAGAATCATTGATTGGCAGCCTCCTGCACGCCCCCTATTGGGGATCAAGCCTGCAACCCGGGCAATGTGCCCTTGACGGGAATCGAACCTGGGACCCTTCAGTCTGCAAGCCAACGCTCCATCCATTTAGCCAAAACAGTCAGGGCTTCACTAAGTCTTCTTATCCTGGCTTTCAATCCTGAACCTTTGTAGTTCAGACTTTTCAAATTAAACTTCTGGTCTTTTTCCCTGTATGGTAGTTTTAATACATGTCTGCAAGTTCTTTTTTTTTAAAATATATTTTTACTGATTTCAGAGAGGAAGGGCGAGAGAGAGAGAGAGAGAGAGAGAGAGAGAGAGAGAGAAACATCAACAATGATAGAGAATCATTGATTGCCACCTCCTGCACACCCCACACTGGGGATCGAGCCCGCAACTCTGGCAAGTGCCCCCACTGGAAATGGAACTGTGACCTCCTGGTTCATAGGTCGATGCTCAACCACTGAGCCACGCCGGCCGGGCTGCAAGTTCTTTTTTAATTTTCCTCTGTGAGAGGTTGGGTCTATGGCTTCTACTCTTGAATCTGAGCTGGCCTAGTGACTTGCTTGTAACTAACAGACTGCTGCACTGGTGACACTCAGAAAAGGCCAAGATGTTTTTTCCTGGTTCCCTTGGGACATTCCCCCTGGGGAAAGCCAGGTGCCATGTAAGAAATCTGAGTAGCTTGAGGTAGTTGAACTGGAGAGACCACATACAGGCTCTCCCCAGCTGAATTAAGTCCCAGCTGAATTCCTAGCGAACAGCTCCAATTTACTACAATCATTTAATAAGTTTTCAGGTGAGTATTTCCCCAAATCTGAGAAATCTGAGAAATTCTCAGTGGCAACTGCCCATTGAGCTCTTAGAGTGAGTGAGCCAGTATTGATGCACTATTATTAACTAAAACCCACACTTATTCAGGTTTCATTATTTTTTTACCTAATGTCTCTTTTTCTATTCCAGAATTTAATTTAGGATATACTATATTATATTAAATTACCATGTCTCCTTAGGCTCCTTGTGGCTGTGAGAGTTGCTCTAACTTTCCTTGCTTTTTAGGTCCTTGCTAATTTTGAGGAGTACTAGTCAGGTATTTTATAGAATGTCTCAATTGGTATTTGTCTAATGCTTTCCTTAGAGATTAGACTGGGATTATGGGGCTTGGGGAAGAAGACCAGAGATGAAATGCTGTTTTCATCACATTATATCAAGAGATCATACTGCAAACATGATGATGACTGTTGATTTGACCTTGATTACTTGGCTGAGATAATGTGTGTCTGGTTTCTCCACTGTGAAGTTAGTTACTCTTCTCCCCCTTTTCTTTTTGTGCTTTTTGGAAAGAAAGTCTCTTTGCCCAGTTTAAGGGGTGGGAAGTTATGGTCCACCTGTTTGAGTGCGGAGTATCTACATAAATTATTTGGAATTTTTATGCACTGAAGATATGTCTATTCTCTCACATTTATTCATTTATTCAGTCATTTATTTTAATCCACATGGACTCATGGATATTTTATAATTCAGTATTGCTTTATTTATTTTGTTATTTTTGATCTACCATAGGATAAGAGTTGTGAATTAGTTTTTTCTGTTTTGGTTCTCTCCTCCTGTATTACCGGTATTTTTTACTTTGGCATTGTGTTATTTGACTTATCACTACACTTAAATTTTCTTTGTGATTTATATTTCTTATCTTTTAAACTGGATTCTACCTCCTTCATCCCCCCCGCCCCAAATATGACCTAAATTTGCTATTTTGTGGCCATTATTTCTTTTATATTGCATTAGTTGCCCATATCATTTTATCTTTCATGTTCAACCTTTCTGGATCTCTTTATTGTGGCTGAATTTTTAAAATGTAGCGTGTAGATGATTTTGTTTTGGAAGTTCCTTTTTTTTAATAGGTGTTTATATTTATTAACATGACAGTGTCATTGTTCTGGGTTGTATTTGCTTTCTCTTTTTAATGTTTGAAATTTTACAATATTTTACTGTCTTTTGGGCATGTTTTTTCTTTCTGTGACTTAGACATTTTATAATCTATTTCATCGATGGTTATCTTTATAATCTATACTAATAAAAGGGTAATACGCTAATTAGACCGGGTGACCAGACATCTTCCAGATGTCTGACTTCCTTCTGGACAGTTAGGGGGTGACCAGGCCAGCAGGGGGGCAGTTAGGGGGCGACCAGGCCAGTTGGGGGACAGCCAGGCTGGCAGGGGGGCAGTTGGGGGGCAATCAGGCAGGCAGGTGAGCTGTTAGGAGCCAGTGGTCCCGGATTGTGAGAGGGATGTCCGACTGCCGGTATCGGGCCTAAACCTGCAGTCAGACATCCCCTGAGGGTTCCCTCATTGGAGAGGGTGCAGGCCAGGCTGAGGGACCCCCCCTTCCCCTGCACGATTTTCGTGCACCAGTTGTCTAGTTATGTAATAAATCTGAAAGATGTGGCAGTTAATTTACTTCTAATATTTCCTACTTTTTATCTTCTACCATCTGCTTTTGATTCTTCAATTACCACTCTTTATAGTAGCTGATTTCTGTTACATTTTGAAAATAAAATGTATTTTAATAAACACTGCCTTTATAATTATTCAAAGTGTGGATACATTTTGGGGGACACCTTGTATATCTGTCACTTCACTTAATCACTCTAAACAAATGTGACCTTCTTCCCCCAAGAAAGAAGAAATTCACACATATATGCTACCTATACCTTCGCCTCTTTCCTGCACCTTCTAGTAGTGTTGTTTTATTATTTCTATTTGATTATGATTTATGTTTATCATCACTTTTAAAAATATGTTTTTATTGATTTCAGAGAGGAAAGGAGAGGGAGAGAGAGATAGAAACATCAATGATGAGAGAGAATCATGGATCAGCTGCCTTCTGGTACCCCTGACCAGGAATTGAACTGTCACTTCTTGGTTCATAGGTCAACACTCAACCACTGAGCCACATGGGTTGGACTATCATCACTTTTTTAGTCATTTCTTATTTAGCTGAATTTGATCTCTTGAGTGTGTGTGTGAGTGTGTGTGTGTGTGTGTGTGTGTGTGTGTGTGTGTAATTAAAAAAAAATATTAAGAATGGGCCTAGAAGAATGAAATTGCATTCTTGCATGTGTGGGAGGTAAACTTTCTCTACCCTCGAGATAAAGGGCTTGTGAATTAAACTGATAAAATACAGAGAAGCAAGAAAAAAAGACAAAGTTTATTTATGGGAGCCCAAATAAGTAGTTAGACTTTAGAGTTGACACGCCATTTTAATGGGGAAGGGGATGGAGGGGAGGGGCACTTACGGAATAACAAAAGACTTTTAGGAAAAGACAAATAGTTCTTTAGGAGAGTAGATGGGGGCGGGGGGTCTTCTGACAATGTTTGATGTCTTATCTCAGTTCTGACTTCTCATCTGAGGTGATAGAAGTCAGTTTCCCATTATTGGAAGCCTCCCTTTGGAGGGAGGGATTTTTGTCTCATTTAGTTCTTTTGGAAGACTGCTTTTTAGATAGTAAGGGGAGTGGAGTTCAGACAAAGCCTCTTTCTGCATCTGTTGATTTATTCATGTCTTCAGCTCAATATAATTTTGATGCCACTGTGATATAATTTGTAATCCTTTCACATGTTTGAAAGGACAACAGTTTAGTTGATATAAAACACTTGTGTCATGCTTTGCTTCCTTGAAGTGTTAGACACTGCTCCACTTCTCTCTGCATTGCATTTTGGAAGACTGAAACTAGCCTGATTTATCTACTCCTCTCCTGCTTTAAGTTGCTGTATTTACGAGAGTGCATGGAAGAGAGTGAGGGATTGAATTCTCATAGGATTCTCTATTTGCCTTTATAATAGCTTAAATATGTTGTGTTATTTTTTCCATAACCTAAATTGTAAATATGTTTTCTCCAAATTCTTAGTAGACCATGGCTGTATAATACTTCATCCTGTAGGCGAGGTTTTATTAGTCTCAACATCATTGATAACTTTTTGCTGCAGGGATGGCCTGTGCATTATAGGATGTTTTAGAGCCTTCCTGGCCTCTCTACTAATTAGATGCCAGTATTTCTGCCTCTACTCCCTCCCCATGCCAGTTGTGACAATAAGAAAAGTCTCTAAACTTTGCCAAATGCCCTCTGGGGGACAAAAATCTCCCCTGGTTGAGAAACCAGTTATACACTTATTCCATTCTTCTATTGTTAGAAATATAAATTATTTTTATTTTCAGTATAAGTAGCACTCTACTGAATATCATTATGCACAAAGATTTTTCTCTTTTGATCTTTTATGGTGAATTTTACATTACTGATTTCCAAATATATAACCATTTTTCTATTTCTGTTTTGTTATAAAAGATTTAAAAATATGCTATTTGTTTAATGGATTCTATTGTTTAATCTTTTAAAATAATACAATATTTATGTACAGTTTGGGTTATTTAGAATAACTTCTCAGAAGTAGAATATTGGGTCAAAGTTCTAATTATTTTATAATCTTGGTATTTTTAGGATGCATTTCCGAGCTGGGATTGGCAAAACCACAGGTAGAGAGATTTTCCATAGCCAGTTTAATAATCCTTGCACCACATTGGTTGGTATAAAGTTCTACCTAACTGAGGCTTACCTGTTACTTTAATTTTTTAAATAAATTTTTAATTTTGAAATAATTTTAGATGTATAGAAAGTCACAGGCTAGTACCCCTGTAAACTGGTTTTCTTATATTACTATGGTGTATTTGTCTAAAATAAGAAACCAGCATTTGTACTATTCTGTTAACCAAACTCCAGACTCTATTTGGATTTTGCCAGTTTTTCTATTCTCTTTTTCTCTTATTCTCTTTTTCTGGGTCCAATCTGGGTACCACATTACATTTAGTACCCTTGCTTTTTGAGTCTCCAAACATTTATATATCACTATTTTGATTTTTAAAAATAATAACCGCTTTAAAATGCATTAATCACTTAAGCCTTGAGATGAGAATGCCATTTCTAGGCTGTTGCTTTTGTTTGAATTCTGACTTGCTACATAAATTTTGTTATCTGGATACACTAGGTATTTCAGTTTTCTCAATTATAAAATAAGAATATTCATAATACTAACTTTACTAAATTATTGTTTGATGTAAATGATATAGTGAACATCAATCTCTTAATATAAAGCCTGGCTTACAGAGCTCATACAAAAAAAACTAAGCATTATTATTATCGCTATACTAGTAGCCCTGTGCATGAATCCGTGCGCCAGTAGCTCTCTGCGGGGCCTGGCCGCTATGCGCCTGCTGCCTAGAGGCTCTCTGCGGCCCAGAGGCCCATTCGCGCCCCGGCCTGGCCAGAGGCCCTCCGTGGCCAGGGTGGAACACTTGCCTCGTCGCCGCGGCAACGAAGCAAGCATTCCGCCAGGCCGCTCACGCTGCCCGCTCTCAGCGGCTGGCGCCCCCCTTCCCCCCCAGGTCTGGGGGACTCCAGCGGGGCTGAGAGGACTGGGTGCCGCCATCTTGTGGCTATGGGCGTCATCTTTGTGATGGAGTGACGGTTAATTTGCGTATTACCCTTTTATTAGGTAGGATATGTTACTTTTTAGTCAAAAGAACAGAAACCCTTAGGAAAAAATGTTGTCCATAGGCCTAAATCATCTCTGACACCACTTCATCCTTTTTGATAGGAAGCAGATGGGATTGACAGATTGTGCTCTTTTTAAGCAAGGTTTGCCCAATGTCCATGTGGCTCCTTTAGAAGAGTGTGCAAGCTGTAGAAAGAAGAATGGGAATTTTGTAGTATCTGAATGTCCTTTGTTGAAATTTTAATAATTTACTTTGTAAAGATTTTTGGCTGAATATTTCTTTGAGAATTGTTTGCTTTATTGATACTAGTTTTTTCTAAAGGGTAGAATTTAAATGAGTTAATTTGTGAAGCATTTAAGCGCAGTGCATGCCGCAGAATGAGCACTATGGAAGTACTTGCTTATTCCTCAGTGCCTCAAACAAGATAAAAGCATATTTTGGTTACTTGTTATAATGAGCCTCTGGAGCAAAAATTAATTGAAATAATAAGAGGTAAGAGGACTGTTAGCCCTCTCAGATAGTCACCTGGTTGTCCCTGAAGGGGCTTGCTTTCTGACCAAACCTCTTGGCAGTCTGCTGCCATTGTACTATAGAGATGGATTCAAGCAACTAAAGGTACCTTTGGCCATATCTCATTTGTACTTACGAAGGAATAAAGAGAGATCGAAATTGTTTAGGCAGTTATTTCTCTTATCTGTCCTGCAATTTAAATTTCATTGCCATAAAAAGTATCCAAGTATGGTTGTTGAGGAAGAAATATGCCTAATTTTGGCAAAACCTAGAAAGACGGCACTAAAAATTATTTTTAATTCTTGTTATGGAGAATTTCACATGTACATAAATGTTGAAATGATAGTAGATACTGATCCCTCGTGTGCCTATCACCCTATTTCAGTAATCATTGACAGAGAGCCAGTAGTATTTTTAAATTGCTATGGACTTCATTTTTGTAGCGGTTCTTCAAGGAAATGACGATGCATTAAAATGGATGTATCTGCTGGGTCTTAATGGTCCACTTTGTCAAAGTAGGTGATTGTTTCTTTGTTTGCAAAGGAAAAAAAACTTTGGGTATCAATATATTGACATTTATTTTAGATCCTTATTGATTATAGGACTCACTCTAAAGGAATGTTCCTAGTTGAAATAACATTTATTAAATGGCATTCAATTTAAATAATTTTTATTACAGTTGAATGTTTAAAGTGGAAAAAGTACAACATCTATAATAATAAAAGCATAACATGCTAATTAGACCAGAAGTTCTTCTGGATGTCCTTTCTTCCAGACAAAGCCACAGCGGGTGGGGGAGGCAGCAGAGGCCCACTGCCATGGCGGGGCAGGACCAGGGCCAGGGCCAGGGCCAAGGCCCTTGCACAAATTTCATGCATCGGGCCTCTATTATATAATAGAGAGTATTTCTTTTACTCCTGTCTTCCAACCTCTTGATTTCTCTTCCCCAAAGGTTCCAGTTCTGTGTTTGCTTCTAGAAAATGAATATGTATATTTGTGTGCATGCTCACACACACATGTATATATATTTTTTAAATTGTAGGCTATTATGTTTTACCTATATATCATTAACTATAAATCTTGATTCTCCTATTAATCAGTTCCCAAAAGGGTGATATTAAGATGGTTTATTTATTTACTTATTTATTTATTTTTACAATATACAAAATAAATTTATTACAAGATTGTAGATACAAAATAATTATCCACTTATATTCAGTAAGCATTAATACTTGAAGAAAAATATTTTAAATAATATTTCCAAAACTGTACTAACATAGTATAAAATCACAAAAGTTGTAGGAAATATTAAAAATCTGCAAATAACAGGATTACTTCTCTTATAATCTAAAATATTTTTTTTCCTTTGGCTCTTTTTGTTCATCATTTTATGTTGTTCATTATATTCCACAAATGAGTGAAATCATGTGATATTTATCTTTCTCCAACTGGCTTACTTCGCTTAGCTAAGATAGTTTTATATATTTTTTCTAACAGTGCTGCAGTGAATATTTGTTTATATAGGAGTAAACCTATAGGTTCTTAGAATTTGGTTGAAGAATATGTGCAATTGCAATTTTGGATAGATTTTATGAAATTTCCTTTTACTGAGATTGTACCAGTTTAATGATATCAGCAGTGTGTATTTCTGCATAATCTCGTGGAGAAAATGATTACCAAACCTTTGATCTTTGCCAATTTGACCCATGAAATTGATACCTCAGTGTATTCTTAATTTTCATTTCTTTTATGAATATGAGGTTGGGCATATTTTAAGATCCATTTGTGGGGGGGTGTTTCTGGTCCCATTTTTCTATCACCTTGGTCATTTTCTTACTGACTTATGGGACCTTTATATTAGGGAGATTAGTTTATGATTAGAAATGCAGTTCCTTAAATCTTACCATGTAATGTGCTATTGTTTTACTTTAGGCTTCTTTAACTTTTTAAATTAAAATAAGCATTGACATAGTTTAAAGAACAACATAGTTCTGTAAGGCCCTCTTCATGGAGATTCCCCAGAACCAACCATTTCTAAATCTTAGTTCCTGATTTCTTTGGAGTTTATCTTCAAATCTCTAAATCATGTGCTGCTTGATTCCGCCCCGCCCCCCCCACACCCACCCAGTTTTAGGAATTATTTATCTCATTACCGAAGATGAGATTTACCACTTTCACCCCTGTATCCCCAAACGCAAGCCCACACTCTTCCTTTTCTTCCTCATCTGATCAAGAGAGGATTACTTTTTATTTCTTGTGCTATATATTGAACCTTAGAGTTATTGTATAAGTTGAATTATTAAAAAAAATTTAACCAGGTTTTGTTTCTTGGTTTTCCTTTCTACTAGAACTGTGGTTCTCAACTTGCTGCACATATGAAGCAACAGAGATGCTTTAAAAAATTACTGATATCTGAGTCCCATCCCCAGAGATTCTGATTTAATCGGTTTGATGATTGTAATGTGCTAGGATTTTGAAACCATTGTTGTAGAAAAAGGATGTGCAGGGAAATTTTCTTGTTTTGTGTGTGGTTTTTTCTTTTTAGTAAATTCAGATAAATCTGAAAAATATACTTGGATAGGAGTTACTAGAGAATATATGAGCTAGTATAGGTGAATTCTCTATCAGATTTAAATATATAACACCTATAACATTTTTTCTTTCAGATTAATTATTAAACATGGGTGCATTTTTGGATAAACCCAAAACTGAGAAACATAATGCTCATGGTGCTGGGAATGGTTTACGTTATGGCCTGAGCAGCATGCAAGGATGGAGAGTGGAAATGGAAGACGCACACACAGCTGTTCTAGGTATTCCTCACGGCTTGGAAGACTGGTCATTTTTTGCAGTTTATGATGGTCATGCTGGATCCCGAGTGGCAAATTACTGCTCAACACATTTATTAGAACACATCACTAATAATGAAGACTTCAGGGCAGCTGCAAAATCAGGATCTGCTCATGAGCCTTCAGTGGAAAATGTCAAGAATGGTATCAGAACTGGCTTTTTGAAAATTGATGAATTCATGCGTAACTTTTCAGACCTCAGAAATGGAATGGACAGGAGTGGTTCAACTGCAGTGGGAGTTATGATTTCACCGAAGCATGTCTACTTTATCAACTGTGGTGATTCACGTGCTGTTCTGTGTAGGAATGGACAAGTCTGCTTTTCCACCCAGGATCACAAGCCTTGCAATCCAAGGGAGAAGGAGCGTATCCAAAATGCAGGAGGCAGCGTAATGATACAGCGTGTTAATGGTTCATTAGCAGTGTCTCGTGCTCTGGGGGACTATGATTACAAGTGTGTTGATGGCAAGGGCCCAACAGAACAACTAGTTTCTCCAGAGCCTGAGGTTTATGAACTTTTAAGAGCAGAAGATGATGAATTTATCGTTTTGGCTTGTGATGGGATCTGGGATGTTATGAGTAACGAGGAGCTCTGTGATTTTGTTAAATCTAGGCTTGAGGTATCTGATGACCTGGAAAATGTTTGCAATTGGGTAGTGGACACTTGTTTACATAAGGTATGTAAGTCTTTTTGCTATAATTAAAATACCCTATTAAATTTGAAAAAACATGGTAAGTAAAACCAAGCAAACATAAATTTTAAAAACTTAGTATTTTCATTATGGTTGTATATTTTTAAGTTACTTTCTTCCGCAGAAACGAAACCTTTTTTTTTAAAGCCATTCTCATTTGCCTCAACCTTCTAATTTGAAAATTAAGTTGAATAAATTTCTGTGGTATTTGTTGTCATTTAAGTACTTTATGGCTTGTTGCTGTGGCAGAGCATCTATACAGAATGTGACTTTTAAAAAATGTTTTTATTGATTTCAGAGAGGGGGAGGAAAGGGAGAGAAAAATAGAAACATCAATGATGAGGGGAAATCATCGATCATCTGCCTCTTGCATGCCCCCCATTGGGAATCTAGCCCACAACCTAATAATGTTCCCTGACTGGGAATTGAACTGTGACCTCCTGGTTCATGGATCGACATTCAGCCACTGAACTGAGCCACACCAGCCAGGCCAGAACATGACTTTAACTCAAATTCTCAGCATTGGCAATAGCTGTCTTAAACCTTACTATGAAGCAGTTTGATGTATATAAGTATAATTCTGTACTAGATACACAAAAGATCAAGAGCCACATAAAATGTTGGAAGATACACCAGAACCCTAGACTAGGTAAAGTTTGTAATTTAGTTTTGCGCCTCCTAGCAGGTAAGATAAAAACAAGGAAAAGTATGAGTTGCGTATTTTTTACTGATCAGCTGCCTCCTGCATGCCCTCTACTGGGGATCGAGCTTGCAATTCGGGCATGTGCCCTGACCGGAATCTAACTCCTGGTTCATAGGTCGACGGTCAACCACTGAGCCATGCCAGCCAGGTTCAATCTTCCTTTTTCATTTAATAATATATTGTAGAGAGATCTCCATGTTTATAAGTATTGACCTAAATCATTTTTCCTGGTTGCATAGCATTCTGTTGAGTGAATGACATGTAGTTTTTTTTAGAATAACCAAGAATGAGATGTACTTTGAAGGAAAGAAGTTTGTATTGTAGATAAACAGCACTCTCCCTTTTATTGAAATGATGTTAGTTTTCAGGAATTTTGACCCCACCTTTCTGAATGTGGAGTTTAAATGATTCTGGGGACATATTTCACTTCATAGCTTTTAGTTTGAACTGATAAATATGCCTTTTGGTAGTGTTAAAAGATTCTAGCCAGAGTTCTAGAATCTCATGAATCATAAATGATAGTAATTGGGACAAGAGGCTGGAATATGTGATTCATCATAGTTCTTTGAATGAAGCTATGCTCAAATCGAAATCAGTTTTGAGAAGTTTAGTTAGCTGTTTTTGTTGAAACACACAGATTTATGACCCACTCTCTGTTACTTATGGAGTTAAGTAAACCTCTTAACCATTCCTATTTTCTACCTACATAATTTCGTCACTTCACTTGTTTGTATTGTAAAACTAAGGGTTAGCAATATTATAAAACAATGTGATTAAAATAGAATATAATTGCTTTGAATTTAGTTCAAAAGATTGAATATAAATTTTTAAATCCATGGAAAGCATTTGGCCCAGTGCTTAGCACTTAGCAATTAATTGCTCAGTAGGTGTTGGTTGCTCAATAGGAATAGATCCAGTTTTTAAGTAGATGTTTCCTTGATAATAGATTTAAATGAAGTGTTAATATTTTCTAGCACTTCTAACACATTATGTCCTAATAGTTTACAAGCACTTTTATTATTTTTTTTAAAATATATTTTATTGATTTATTACAGTGAGGAAGAGAGAGGGATAGAGAGTTAGAAACATCAATGAGAGAGAAATATCGACCAGCTGCCTCTTGCACACCCCCTACTGGGATGTGCCCGCAACCAAGGTACATGTCCTTGACCGGAATCGAACCTGGGACCTTTCAGTCCGCAGGCCGACGCTCTATCCACTGAGCCAAACCGGTTTCGGCTACAAGCACTTTTATATGTTAACTCATGAAATCTAGGGAGATTGTGATAATTATCATAATCACAAGAGTATCAATAAATGATTGCTTTCTATGAACCAAATGCTATTCTAAACACTTTACACTTTTAAAAATTCATTTAATTTTCACAACCATGAAAAGTAAGTAGCATTAGTATTGTTTTTGATAATCATTTTTCAGGGTTGCCTTTTTACAGTATGAAGCTATAAATGTAGGATGAATACTTATATCCTGTCAGCTGGAAAATTAGCTGATTATTTATGCAAGGGTGGTTTGCATAAAACCAAAGGGAAGAATCTTTTTTAATTGCTGTATAAAAATTACTGAAACACATTTATACTTTGTGTTTAGAGGAAAGTCATCTTCATGTAGATATAGAAGTAGCATCATTGAAATTACATGTTGAGGTGTAAATGTAAATTATTTCCTTTAAATATCTTAGGATATTTAAACTTCTTGAAACTATTTTTCAGTTAATTTTCCAACTGATGGGATATGATGTATGTTTTATAACCTAAAAATCTAATGGAAATTACTTATATATTGGCATATATAAATAATTTCCATTAGATTTTTAAGTTTTATACACACACACACACACATGGATGGATAGATAAGGAATGGCTAAGCAATGCTCATACTATTGTTACTAAAATAGAAAATGGTTAGAAGAAACTGGGATTTCTAAAAATATGAGGTATTCTGTTTATTCATAAAATTGCTTTAAAAATCATTAGTATTCAAGTGAATATTGGACTTGAATATCTATGGTATCAACTTTTGCCTGATCTGAACTTACATATAAAATCCTGGTTCTTG